>NW_024429190.1:74890236-75490236 GCF_017639785.1 Mesocricetus auratus
TCTTTAAAAACAAGAAAGCAGCCCTAAATACAAGCTCAGTAGATTTCTGTAGGCTCCCTTCATATCTCGGGAACAAACTCACTGTTGCTTCTTTTGTAAAGATCATCACAGCTCTCACAACAAAGGGGTTAGAAATAAGTTTGGGGTTGCAAAAAAAAGAGATTACCACTCGACTGAATTGTCTCAACACCACAAAACTTTACTCTTGATCAAGAGGGAGCACTTGGAAAGGGCAACAGGAAGTCACTGGTTTTTACTCTAACACAAGTGGTGATGGTGTCTTTTCCCCATTGGCTGGGGCTGACCCCGCAGTCTCCATTGGTTTTAAAAGAATGAGTGCAAAGAAAATGAAGCAGGGGCCGGGCGTTGGTGGTGCATGCCTTTAATCCCAGCACTCGAGAGGCAGAGGCAGGCGGATCTCTGTGAGTTCGAGATCAGCCTGGACTACCAAGTGAGTTCCAGGACAGCCTCCAAAGCCACAGAGAAACCCTGTCTCGGAAAAAGAAAAAAAGAAAAAAAGAAAATGAAGCAGGGAAGGGAAATCCACTTTAATTGAGAATGTAGTAGACCTTTGCATAACCACAGGTTTTACTGGGTAAGTGGGTAGGATCACAGGTAAGGGAGATAAAAATATTTGAATTCCTTGTCATAAACATAGGTTTTTTAAAATCATATTTGATAGAAAAGACTCATAGTTAATGTTTCCTTATTCTGGAGCCTAATTTAGGTGACCACAGCTCAGGAAACAGGGAGCTAGGTTACCCCATGTTTATGTTCCAATGTGGAAGTGGCTTCTTATAGGTTTTTCAGTAGCAGAACAAAGCAGTACATCAAGGCAATTTAAAAATACGTCAGTGGGTACATCTGTTGGGGAATATTCCTTTGCACTGAGGATGTGTGACTGTGTTGGGTCTAATAAAGAGCTGAATGACCATTAGCTAGGCAGGGAGAGGTTAGGTGGGGCTGTCTGGGAATGGAGAGCTCTGGGAAGAAGAAAGGAGGAGTCTCGAGCTAGATGTTGAGGAAGCAGGATGGGCAGTACAGAGTGAAGGTAACTGAGCCTCATAATAGAATATAGATATGGGTTAATTTAAGTTGTAAGAGCCAATGTGACAAACTACCCCAAGGCCAAGCTTCCATAACTACTCAGAAGTCTCCATGTGGTCATTTGGGAGCTGGTTGGCGGGACAGATAAAGATGGGTTACATACATCGGAGAGGAGGGCTATGAGAAGATGGGGAATCACTCCTATAGGCCTCAGAGACTATCTCAAGTTCTCCCCTCCGGAACCCATCACACATAGCATGGCAGAGCTGAACAAAAGGCCTCTGGGAACAGAGTGGAGAAGACAGAGCTGGATAGTGACCCTTTTCCTCAAACTCGGCAGTCATAGTTTGCTCTCTCTTCACCTGGTGAAGGTTGGTAAGAGACAGAGAGGCAAGGGTATGGAGACTTCCCAGGACCCAGAAGGGAGGACCAGGGTGAAGAAGTCGACACTAAAAGCATCACACACAAAATGAAACAGTGAGAAGTTGTTTCCTAGAACTGCTATAAGGAAGTGCTTTGAACTGTGTGGCTTAAAACAAGAAGAATTTCCAGGTGGTGATGGTGCACACCTTTAACCCAAGACTAGGGAGGCAGAGGCAGGTGGATCTCTGGGAGTTGGAGGTCAGCTTGGTCTACAGAACGAGTTTCAGGGTAGCCAGGACTACACAGAGAAACCCTGTCTTGGAAGGGAAAAAAAGCCAAGAATTTATTTTTTGTGATTCTGGGGACTAGAGGACCAAAGTCTAAGTGTCAGAGAGGCCGTCTTGGATTATAGACCCACCCTACTTACCAGCTGCTGCCATTGTGTGTAACATTCTCTCTGCTTGTGTGTGCCTGCCTGTGTGTGCTTGTGTGTGCATGCGTGCCTGTGTGTGTTTATGATGACAGGAGGAACCTAGGGCCTGGTGCATGCTAAGTATGAACTCTACTAAGGAGAGTCACAAAAGTGCTGCTGTCTAGGGGTCTTGATTAGATTCATTCCCCCCCCCATCAAAGAATTAAAAGCAGGAGAAAATCTCAAGTTCCAGACATAGAAGGCAAAACAAGTAAAATTATAAGTGTCTTTTGTGGTCTGGTGTCTTAGTCAGTGTTCTGCTGCTGTGAAGAGACTCCATGATCATGGCAACACACATAAAGGAACACATTTCATTGGGGCTGGCTTACAATTCAGAGGTTCAGTCCATTGCCATCATCACAGGAAGCATGGTAGCCCTCAGGCAGACATGGTGCCGGAGAAGTAGCTTGAGAGTTCTACATCTGGATCTGCAGACAACAGGGAGAAGAGGTCCTGAGAGAGAGAGAGCGGGGAGCTGGCTTGGGCTTTTTGAAAAGTCAAACACACTTCCTCCAACAAGACCACACCTCCTAATTCTCTCAGATAGTGGCACACCCTGGTCACCAAGTAATGGGTGTTCTTTTTTTTCTCCTCATAGCAAAGCTTTTCCTCCATAATAACATTAAGTAAATGACAAAAGTCATTAAAGGTATAAGACAGGCAATGTCTTCTCTTATCTCCTGGGTCATTCCCATTCACTGGTGTTGTCTTTTTCTGATACCTTCTGTCCATATGTGCCACAGCTAGCTGTGTAAGTACTAATGGCCAGTCAGCATTCCTGTTCTATGTCTGGGGGTAAGCAAAATGAAGGTGGGCCCTCCAGTGGCGGCTCTGGGTCTCTGCAAGGGGTCAACATTTGCCTCCTCAGCTGGAGGTCCTTTCCCTTGACTTGTTTTACAGCTGAACTGTTAATCCCTGCTGCTTATAGCTCTGGGATTATTTTATTAACCAAAGCTCCTGCTAATGAAACATGAAAGACTATTTAAAGAAAAATAGGCTGTGTTAGCTTTCCATTCCTATAGCAAATACCTGACAACCGGCTTACAAAAATAGCGGGACATATGAGTGTCAGTGCTAGCTACCAAACCTAGCGTCTGCCATTTGCTAGGAACACATTGTTCCGCTGATGTCTTCAGCTTGACAACTTGTCCCTCTCTTTCTTATTCATTGAGATAGGACGCCTTGTTTTGTAGTCTAGGCTGGCCTGGTACATGTTGTACTCCTGACTTTTCCTGAGTAGCTGGTGTTACAGACTTACTTCACTGTGTGTCTGGCCAAAGTTTGTTTTGAGTCATGGTTTTGGAGAGTTTGGGCCTTGAATGATTGATTGGTCCTGTAGCACACACATCACGGGGGGGAACACATGGAACAGTAAAATTGCTCATCTCAAGGCTAGAAAGCCAGAGAATGATGAAAGTACCCGATTCTACGATTTCATTTAAGGACATATCTCCAATGACTCAAACAACTATCGTGTGTGTCATGGTCCCGTGTCTGTCTGCACTCCCTGACCCCCCCATGACACAAACACCCCCCCTCCCGACTAGGCACCACTTCCTAGTGGCGCCATTACCTCCTAGTAGTGCCATGTCAGAGACTAAGACTTTAACATGTGGGCCTTTGGGCTTTGGGGACCATTTAAGATCCAAACTATGCAATTGGTAGACAGATGTAAGGGGAAAACAGTGTATCTTTCTATCAACTGTCACAATGTTCACAGCTGGCACTCCTATCACAAACAAAAACAACAACAACAAAACCAAATTAACAAGAGAAAAGCACAACAGATTACCTATAGCACAATTTTATGGGACTTGAGAGTCTTCACTCTACAAGGAATACTGATAGACAATTATCAAAATACACAGACCTGTTGGACTACAGTAAGGTCTGGGATGCCAATATATCTTAAGCTCTACCATAATCCAGCCCGACTGAGGTGTGTTGTGGGAATATTTGGTGGCACACAGCCTAGTGTTGCTTTTCACAGACAGAAGGGAGAGTCTTTTCATATGGTTTTTCTTCTGAGCATATATGTAAGTCTACAGGATGCTTCTTTGCCATCATAAAAAAATGGAAAGAAAGCAGAATTAAGATAAAAGAGCTCCAACTCCTCGGCCATGGTACCTGTAGCCACATGCTCATGGTCCCCCTCACCACACATGCAACACATAATTAAATCAAAAAATAAATCTTAAAAAATAAAAGGAGTTAAGCTGGGGATGTGCTGTAAGGAACAGAACAGAACAGAAGAGAACAGAACAGAACAGAGCTTTCCTAGCATCGGGCCCTGGGTTTGAAACCAGGCACAGTGAAAAAAACACAAGCCGGGTGATGGTGGCACATTCCTTTAATTCCAGCACTTGGGAAGCAAAGACAGGCAGTTCTGAGTTCAAGACCAGCCTGGTCTACAGAGTGAGTTCCAGGATAGCCATGGAAACAAACAAAAACAAAACAAAACACACCCCAATCAAAAATAAACCTTCACCTAAACCAAAACAACAGAAACCTAAAAAGCACAGAATGTCAGAACTCAGGGATGCACACACCTCTAATCGTGCTTAGGAGGCAGAGGCAGCTGAAGCTGTGAGTCAGACGGGGCTATTTAGCAAGATCCTGTCTCAAAAGCAGGCAATCAAACAAACAAACAAAAAAAACAAAAAAAAGGTAGGACTCCTGGTAACAAAATTTGAGCCCCGGACTGCTTTATGAAGCAGGAACTTTGCTCAAGCCTCCAGGGAATGGAGACCCTTAGCCAAACGCCTGGCCTTCGGAAAAGGGCTTCTGGGGAGCAGACACTAAATTATACCACTGTTTCTTTTTTTTTTTTTTGGTTTTTCGAGACAGGGTTTCTCTGTAGCTTTGGAGGCTGTCCTGGAACTCACTTTGTAGACCAGGCTGGCCTCGAACTCACAGAGATCCGCCTGCCTCTGCCTCCCGAGTGCTGGGATTAAAGGCGTGCACCACCAACGCCCAGCTTATACCACTGTTTCTTAGTCTTAGTGTATGGTCCTGTTCCTTTCATGATGCTCCCAGAAGGGAAGGTCTTGATGTCTTACTCTTTTCCCATGATACAATACCATTCTGATTTCTCTGTATTTGTCAACTGAACTCTTGACCTTATGGCCTCAGGCACTGGATCTGAGCTGTAGGCATTTCATCCTTGCTATCAGGCACGTCTAGTAAATCTCCTGTTCTTGGTGTAATTAGGAGGGCACAGCGGTGGTAGGGATTTTTTTCCCCAAGGAATTATTTTGTTTAGAGAGGTTACCATTGTGTACATTGTAATCCTTTACCAAGGCCCCCACGAAATTTCCCAAAGGGAAAGGCATTAATTTTGGGAATCATTAAAGATGAAAATGAAAGGTGCTGGAGAAGTGTGGCCTGCAATGTGGAAATGCCGGACCGTTGTCAAGCAGCAATGGCGGCCATATGGTCCACACCAGCGCCCCATATGCACACAGTGGTTAGAAGAGGGTGTTGAATCCCCTGGAACTAGAGTCACTGGCAGTTGTGAGCTGCTATGTGAGTGCTGGGAATTGAACCCAGGTCCTCCGGAAGAGCAGCCAGTGTTCTTAACTGCTGAGCTAGCCATCCAGCCTCAGTTCAGGGTTTTTGAGAGTGACAGAACCTTTCACAGCTTAGTTGTGTTTGGCCCAAGGTCCTAAGGTCTTGGCACTCATGGTCATCATAGATTGATCTGGAATAGTGGTTCCATGTTTATTATCTCTTAACAAGGAAGGTTAATAGTACTGGAGTATGTGAAGTGGAAACAAACTTTATCAAGAATTGTTACAGGACAGTGAGAGATTGAAAAAAAGTGAGAAATTAAGGGAAACTGAGGGAGTCACCTAAGGTAGGGGGGTTTTCAAGAGAGAAAAAAGCCATCGGGTTTTCTATGTCTCAGGGTTTTAAAAGTTGTTTAAATTACATTTTATCTCTCTCTCTCAATCTGTGCATGCCTGAATATATGTGTGTAAGTGTGGTGTGTATACATATGTGTATTGTGCGTGCTAGCATGTGCAAGTGTGTGTGCATGTGTGTGTATGTAAGTATGTGTGAGTGTGTGTGTGTATGTAGGTATGTGTGTAGGTGTGTGTGTGTAAGGTGTGTGTGGTGTGTGTATGTATGTGTATGTGCAGGTGCACAAAGGCCAAGACATTTGTGAGGAAGTGTTGATCCCACTGATGGAATATGGTGAAGGCAGGAAAACCTGAGGCAGAGTGTGTGAGGTGTGTGGGGTTCGTCTTCAGCCTTGCTGTGCCATCCCCAGAAAGAGAATCTGCAGAGGTTTCTCCTGACTTCAAGGAGATCTGAGGCAGCTTCATTTCTTAAGTCTCTACTTTCAGTTAGATAAAAGAAACTTCCAGAAGGCTTCTTCCAGAGTCTGCTGGATCTCACGTGTCTTCCAATTAAGATACATTTTTATCAACTCTGGGATTTGTGTGGGGTCCCCATAGGCTAAACCTGAGTGCCATTTGGAGAAGAGAGCCTGGAGTCTGCAAACGTCCAGATACCAGACCATGAGCTTTAGAGAAGACAGGAGCCAGGGATGGTTATGAGAACTAACAGTCTGTTTAGTTCTCTTAAAAATATGTTTTTTAGCTGGGCGTTGGTGGCTCATGTCTTTTATCCCAGCACTATGGAGGCAGAGGCAGGCAGACCTCTGTGAGTTCGAGGCCAGCCTGGTGTACAGAGCGAGTTCCAGGACAACCTCCAAAGCAAAACGGAGAAACCCTGTCTCGAAAAACCAAAAAAAAAAAGTTTTTAATTATGTGTGTGTCTGTGTGGGGGTGTATACACATGAGTGAGGATTCCCATAGAGGCCAGAGGAGGACATTGGATACCCTGGAGCTGGAAATAGGCAGTTGTGGCCTCTGGATGTGAGTGGGTAGGAACTGAACTTGGGTCCTCCACAAGATCAGTAAGCCCTCTTAATCACTGAACCATCTTTCCAGTCAGTAAAGAGTTAAGTTTCTGTTTTTCTAAACAGGGTCTCAGGAATTAGCCCTGGCTGACCTGGAACCTGCTATGTAGACAGGGCTAGCCTCAAACTCAAACACTGCCATGCCCAGTCCATCTCTTTTTCACTCCCCATGCCTCTTGTAAGTATCCAACGCAGAGGGACTCATTGCCGACCACAAAGAGCAAACCCCAGGGTCCACTCCCGGCTCTGCTCAAGCAGCTGGCCTGATAGCCCTGCCTGAAAGCAAGAACAGCTGCGGCTGTTGCTGTTCCTCTTTACTCCTCCTCTTTTTCTTTTTAAATCTGCACGATCTCCACTTCCCCCAGGATCCACACATGTGAAATCCTCATGTTGATTTAAGAGCCGTGGGCTAGAGCTCATTGCCTCCAAGGACACTTGAGTCACCAGTGGAACAACCACACAGAAGATCCAGGGTTTGTCCCCAAGGCTGAGACCAACACTCCTCACACAACAGACACCATTCTGGACGAGTGGAAACCTGGCGTGGGTTTCGGGGGTCTCAGCTTTCTCTGTGGTCAGAGACTGGAATCCAACCAGTCATTATCTGTGGATGAAACCATGATTCCTGAAGGATCCATAGCCTGCGATTATGCATTCAGAATAAAAGATGGGCAAGAGTGTCTCAGTGCCCAACGGGCAAGAACATTTCACGGAGTATTAGGATATTCTTATTTTATAGGAAAAGACAACAGAAGCGTACATGGTAAACCTGTGGGGAAGCTGGCCGTCCCTGAAGCACGCGTTTGTCACAGATGTCTGGGAGTGACATTGTTTTTAGGGGCATAGAATCATTCTGCTTTTCTATGTCTGTTTCCTGTGTGTATCAATGCCCTCTTCTGAGTTTCTCTCAGGGCCCTTCAGTCTCTTCAAGAACACATTCCTCTGGTCCAACTTCTTATCAAAGGGGAGTATTTCGCATAGCATGACCATTGTTAGGCATTGGTGTAAATCCTGACAGCCCAGGCTCAGGGGAAGGCAGTGACCCGATTACTGACAGCTGTTAGAGGATCGTTTCTCTGCCTTTTAGTTTCCCCAGCAGAGTGGCGCAGACATGGCCATCATTAACATTTAATTTTGATTTAGTGAGTCTGCACAGGCTGGGCCTGCCAAACACAGCCTGTTGCAGATAAAAGTCCAACCTCTCTCGTGGTCGCTCCAAACTGCACCTGCTCAGGCCCAAGCGATGGGCAGAGGAAACCTTTCAAGGTCACACCAGTTTCTGAAAGTGGAACCAAAGAGCTTTGCTAGCTGCTAGGATAATTGCCAAATACTCAGCTGACTTCCCTGTGATTTTACACAGCGGACATTAAGTTAGATACCCAGGCTATGACAGAGAGAAGGTGAGAAAACATCAGTCTTAAGATGTCATTTTTAACAATGGTCGAAGCAGAACATTTATATAGGAAGATAGCAAAGACTCTCTCTCTCTCTCTCTCTCTCTCTCTCTCTCTCATTTTTTTGAGACAGGGTTTCTCTGTGGCTTTGGAGCCTGTCCTGTCCTGGAACTCACTCTGTAGACCAGGCTGGCCTGGAACTCACAGAGATCCACCTGCCTCTGCCTCCCGAGTGCTGGGATTAAAGGCATGTAACACCACCGCCTGGCTCAGCAAAGACTCTCTTGACAAAACTTTGAACAGATTCTTTTCCAGCATGTCTCAATTTTGGTCTAAAAGAGACAAATGATTTTGTACACCCCGTCCCCATTTACTAAAAGACTTAGAATGGTTTCTAACAGCTCTAGATTACACGTCTAAGGCACAGCCAGCTCCTCTTAATATGCCTGTGTGGCAAAGGTTTGCTGTGAACCTGGTAGTAGATGAGCCCTGGAATGGTTCCTTAGAAAGCCTGCAGTTGTACATCTGTTTTCCTACACTCTGAGAGGCTGATCTTCTAACACACACACACACACACACACACACACACACACACACACCACTCACATCTGTACTCTCACACATGCACACGCGAATACACAGGCTCACATGGTTCTTTTTAGGACCTCAGAGCCTTTTAGAAATGTCAGCATGCAGGGAACTAGCTCCTGCTCCCAGATGTCTCCTGTGGCTCCAGCTTGCTCAGTGGCCTCCTGTCCAAAGGGTCTGACAAGCCGGCTTCTCCCCCAAGGCAGCTAACATGCCAGTCTGTGCCCAAGCCTCCACTTGTGCCTTACCTGGCTCCCACAGTTCCCAGCACTCATGCAAGCTGTTGAGTTCCCTGCTTTTTTTTTCTTTTCTTTTCTTTCTTTTTTTTTTGTAATCCCTTGCGATGGGGTCAGCACAGAATCCATTGTACGGTTCATACACAGAAATTTAACCAATGTCCAGTTACTCCGGACAGAGTAAATACAGTTAGACACAACACAGAACTAAGAGGGCTGAGGTTATGAACTCAATCTCCATATGGTTCCACCAGTACTGTGGTCACATATGTCACCTCTCAGCTGTTTCACAAATGCCTTTCGTGGATCACAGGGGACACCAGATGAAAGGACAGAGAAGGTTCAGCACAAACCGTGTACCTTTGGGTTTCTCATGACTGTTTTAAGAATCCAATATACAGATGCTGTGGCTCATTGCCCCTTTTATGTACCTCAATTGGGAGAGCACCTATGCTCTCTCTCTCTCTCTCTCTCTCTCTCTCTCTCTCTCTCTCTCTCTCTCTCTCTCTCTCTCTCTCTCTCTCTCTCTCTCTCTCTCCCTCTCATGCCTTTTTCCTGATTTGTTCTCTTAGCATCTATTTCATGGTCCATCTCTTCCACAGTTCCCTCCCAAACACTCTACCCTCCACTACATTTACTCTGGTACACAAAGAAGTTGTCTTCCGTACCCTGACTTACTTTGTTCACACAACAGCTCATGGGTCATGTACTTGTGCTTTACTACATCTAAAAGAAATGAGGACAAGATAGCCCACCTCTTTTGTTTGATATTGTGGCTAGTATCAGGCTAACTACATCAGGCTAGCATTTAAATGTTTTCATTGAGTTTCCAAGTGACCTTGACAAATTTCTGCAGAATTATGTTGAGTCCCTTCATCAATTCTAGGGCAGACTGTAGACTCTTATTATAATCTTCAAAAATCTTTAAACACTCAAGCTAGAATGTAATTGTGCTTTTTATAGAGATGTCCATTGCCTGTGAATGTTCCCCATTTTATGTAATTGTTTTATGTATCCACCTAACCACAAAACCTCCAGTTTATAATGCTATAATAGCTCCTGTGACTACTGCCTCCTTCCTTCCTTCCTTCCTTCCTTCTTTCCTTCCTTCCTTCCTTCCTTCCTTCTTTCTTTCTTTCCTTTTTTTCAGGACAGGGTCTCACAATGTCACCCTGGCTGGCCTGGAACTTGCTGTGTAGACCAAGCTGGCCTCAAACTCACAGAAACCCACCTGCCTCTGTCTCCTGCGTGCTGGGATTAAAGGGATGTGCGCCACATCTGGGGTTACTTTTATTTCTAATTTTATGTGTATGGGTGTTTTGCTTTCATGCGTGTCTGTGTATCCCATGTATGCCTCAGCCCACAGAGAACGTGAGAGGGCGTTGGATCTGCTGAAACTGGAGCCACAGGAGGTTGTGAGCTGCCGTGTAGGTACTGGGATTTGAACCCAGTTCTTGGGAAAAGCAGCCAGTGCTCTGAAACACTGAGTTATCTTTCAGGACAACGGTTGCTTCTTTTATAATTAAGTTGCCGTCAGCTTACATTTTCATAACTTTATGAATATACTTTTATGATAATATATTTTCTGCCCATTCTAAACAAGGAAAAATAGCTTTAAAGAGATAGCTCATAAAACTGCACGGAAACCAGCAATTCTGAAGCCTGAAGAGTTCCTTGCTTCAGGAAAGCCAGCACCACAAGGGAAGCTGCTGAAAATGTGATGGGGGGGGGGTGAGCTTTGCCCATTCCAAGCTGGTAGTGAAACTGGCAGTGCCACCCATGGGGAATTGGCTTTGGAGGCATGAAAGACGCCAGAGCGAAGGGCTTGTGGATCCTTCAAGGTTTCAGAAAGCCTCTGAGGCCAGACAACATGTGGCAGGAATAAAATCCTGCAAGGCGGTGGGAAGCCATTGTGTGAAGCTGGGTTGGGGTGGGAATTCCAAGATGCTAGAGATGTCAGAGCCATGAGCCATCTGCCAAGGGGAGCTACACACAGGGAGTGGACCAGCTCAAGAGAGCAACTGTGTGTTGTGTATAGGAAGCAATATATAAAGAACTAAAAGAACTCAACATCAAGAAAGCAACCAGATTAAAAGTGGGGTACAGAACTAAGCACGAAGTTCTCAAAAGATGAAACACATTGGCTGGCTGTAAAACTTGTGGAGAGGGAAATCAGTGTGGCGGTTCCTCGGGAACCTGGGGATAGATCTACCTCAAGATCTGGCTGTACGACTCTTGCACATACACCCAAAGGCCTCTGCGCCTTACCACACCGATGCTTACTCAGCCATGTTCATAGATGCTCTATTCATAATTGTAGATGCAAGTTCTGCCCCACCCACCAGTTCCCAAATAACCAACAGAGACTTCATATTAATGCTAAATGGTCTGCTGAACACTCAGGATTATTACTAACTAGCTCTTACAACTCAAATTAACCCATTTCTATTAATGCATGTATTGTCACATGGCTAGTGGCTTTACCTGTCTCCAGCATGTCTTTCTCTGTGTCTGGCCACCTCACTGACTCCGCCCTTCTTCCTCTCAGCATTCTGTTTGGTGTCCCACTTACACTTCCTGCCTGGCTACTGGACAGTCAGCTTTTTATTAACAATGAGAGCAACACATTTTTCACAGTGTACAGGATTATTTCACAGAGCATAATTGCCAGAAATTGCAAACAGTCTAGATTTCCATCAACTGATAAATGGATAATGAAGTGTGATGCATTTCATTATGATAATGTGGAACATTTATACAATGGAATATTATTCAGCTGTAGAAAAATGAAATTATAGGGGATAGAGAGATGGCTTAGCAGTTAAGAGTACATTCTAGTTCCCCAGAGGACCTGAGTTCAATTCCCAGCATCCACATTAGGCAGCTCACAACTGCCTGTAACTCTAGCTCTCGAGACAGTCAATGCATGGACCTCTGTGGGCACCTGAATTCACATGCAAGTACATATATGCACATAACTAAGAATAAAAATAAGTTTAAAAATGAAATCATAAATTCATAGGTAAATGTATGGAGTTAGAAAAAAAATCCTGCTTGAGATAACCCAGACTCAAAAGAGAAATATTGTATGTTTTATCTTATGCATAGATATTAGATTTTAAGCTTTTGATATGTGTACTATAATCTGAATAACCTAGTAATTAGGTACCTAGTAAGGAATTAGTGTGAAGGAGAGGATCTCTCAAGGAAGGGGAAATAGAATACATTGTCATGGAGACACATAGGGGAGACTACAATAGGAGGATTAAATAAGGAGGGCCTGGAAGAGAAAGGTAAAGAAGGAAATGTGGGGGGGGCAACTAAACAAGAAAGCCCATTTGAAAAGCTATATGGAAACCTACTATTGTAGAAGCTTCCTTTCATGTATTTATGAAAGTCACCAAATAATAGGGGAGAAAATGCCCCAACTAAATATCCTATGACACCAAGTAAAAACATTCAATGCCAGGAATGTGTCACATCTTGTTGAGTCATTTGCCAAAAGGATCCCATGGAACCTCTTAAACATTACAGGCTATTGCCAGAGCTATTGGTTGCTCTGAGAAGCCTAGTAAGTTCCTAGCTGAGAGTGTGCCTGACTAGAATGAGCTTCGCATGGTTCTTGGTGATAAAGGTAGCCGTCAGTACCACCCGGGTACCAGCCGACAATAGTGACCTGCCTGCAAGATGATGGCTGCAACGGTGGCAGGACTGTTATGGGAGTAACCAACCATTTATTTATTTTATCCGGATCTAAGGTCTACTCTAAGAGATGGAGCCTGTATTTGCTAAATTGGCCAAGAAACAAAGACCTAGGGCCTAGGGAAAACCTATTATTACTCTGCTAAAGGAACATAGCAATAAAATGACTCAATGACAAACTGCTATGCCCATAGATCAGCGCCTCACTCAGCCCACATCAGAGAAGCTTCTTGTAGTAGAGGGGAACTAACACAGAGACCCACACTTGGATAATGTGCAGAGAGAGAGACAGAGACTTTGGGAGGGATGGAAATGGGATACCACCCCTAAGCAGGAAGCTATTTGCAATTGACACCTGAAGGCAATAGGAAAATCAGTTTTCCCCAATTGAGTGTCAGTGTGTTATCAACCACATCCAAAGCAGGCCCCATGCCCAGAAACGGTTGTCCAAAGTTGGGTAGGTGGGAAGGAGTTGGGGGAGGAGAAAAAGGAAAAAGACACAAGGAAAAAATGGAAGAGAGAATAGTTTGACTAAATCTTGCTTTAAACTGGGCATCTTCTACTTTACCGAGAGGAGATGGCTTCAGATACAAAGTCAATATCAGAACTAATTCCAGAAATGGACATATTTCTATTTTATGTTGGGCGCATTAAGTATTTGATTTTTTTTCTTCCTTTTTTTGTTTGTTTGTTTGTTTTGAGGCAGGTTCTCGCCATCTCATAACTCTGATTGTCCTGGAACTCATTAGGCAGCCCTGGATGGCTTTGAATTAAACATGATTGCGAAGTGAGCGCTCAGCTGCTGCGTCAGCTGTGGCTTTATTCCACCATCTTGGACGCTCATCCTCTCAAACCATAAGCCCAATTAAACACTTCCTTTTACAAGTTGCCTTAGTCATGGTGTTTTATCATAGTAATAGAAGAGTAACTGAGACACTGTCCTTTGGGTCCACTTCTTCCAAACACTTGTAGAGCAGTGTCTCAATTACTCAATCTGAAAACAGGCAGAGAAGGCACACTGGGAAGGGCCCAGTCTTTTGAAACCAAAAGCTCACCTTCAGTGACACACCTCCTCTAACAAGACCACACCTCCTAATCCTTCCCAAACAGTTCCACCGACTGGGGACCAAGTCTTCAAGCATGAGCTCATAAAGGTCATTCTCATTCAAACCACCCCAGAGGCAACTACCACCAAGAACAGAATTATCACTGGGCATTGCGACTCACACCTCCAATCTCAGCACTTGGGAGGCAGAGGCAGGAAAATCAGGGATTGAAGGCCAGACATAGTGAGTTAAAGACCAGCCTGAGCTCTGTGAGATTCTGTCTTACAACAACCAACCGACCAGCACTGAGCAACAAATAAAACAATTGTTAGTGTGACTGAATGTGGGTCCTGGCTGTTGCCCTATTTAAAATGAGTTGTGGACAGTCTTCTGAAAGTTGTCATCTGACCTTTACTTGTATGCTATGACATGCACATCGGAACATTTGCACACACATGCACTCCCACACACAGTTCTTAGAAACCTATTAAAGAAAAAAAACAAAAACAGAACCAAAACAAAAAACAAGCAAACAAACAAATAAAAAGGGGGGCTGGACGCTGGGTCTGGTGGTGCACACCTTTAATCCCAGCACTTGGGAGGCAGAGGCAGGGCAAGCTCTTTGAGTTTGAATTCACCCTAGTCTACACAGCAAGTGCTATGCCAGTCAGAGCAACATAGTGAAACTGGGTCAAAAAAAAAAAAAAAAGAAAGAAAGAAAGAAAGGAAGATGTAGAGAAGCCTTTTCCTTGCCAGCTGCTTTGGTTTTTCCCCATCAGTCGCCTGAGATCTGCCACGTTGTAGTCCCCTAATAACACACAAGACACTGTATTAATTATGAAGCTGTTGGCCGTTTGCTTGATTTCTTACTGGCTATCTTTGACTTAAGTATTTAACCCATACTTCCCTCTTCCCTCCTCCTCCTCTTCCTCTTCCTCCTAACTCATTTGAGACAGAGTAAAAAATAAACCTTGGATATCTGATGGGAGCTGTCCTGCCCCTTTCTGCCCTCTGTCCCTCTCCTTTGTGCTTGGTCTTGGGGTCCTGAGCCAATATTTTTCCTTTCAGTCAGTGGATTCATTTCTTTTTGCTAAAGTTACATTTGGATTTCTATCACATCTATTTATATTGTTCCCTACTAATGTACTTCTCTATTCTTTTTGTTGTTGTTTGTTTTTTGTATACCTTTGGAGTCTGTCCTGGAACTCTGTATACCAAGCCAAACTCAACTCACAGAGATCCTTCTGCCTCTGCCTCCCAAGTGCTGGTATTAAAGACATGCACCACCAATGTCCAGCTGTACTTTTCTTTTCTAGAATAAAATTGTTTTATTTTCTTCACACTTGTAATATCCCTACAAACTATTGCCCCTGTTAATCAATTTTTGTTACTGTAACATATATCTGAAATAAACCAACTTAAAGAGGAAAGGCTTCTTTCAGCTTGTAGTTCTGTAGTCTATCACTTGGATTTGGGTGTTTGGTGGCACAGGATGTCACGGTGGGAGCACGAGTCAGGGACTCAATATCCACACAAGGGCACATCTTTGGTGTCTCACCTCACTTTTAATAGTTACCATCTTCAAAAGGTCCCATAACTTGCCAATAGCTCCTTCATCACCTGAGTGCCACACCTTCAACCCAGGTCCTTTGAGTGTTAGGAAACGCTCTATGGTCACTATGACGACATCTGCTGCAGTCTAGACAACACTGATGGGGTGCTGCTCTGGGCTGCAGATAGACATTCTAGTCACTGTGAAGGTACCCTCTCATTACCCTGCCTCTAATTTTAAATTAGTAGACAATTTTGAATTATAAATCTTTTTTTTTAATTAATTTGAATTTTTTATGTGCACTGGTGTTTTGCCTGCAGCATGTCTGTGTGAGGGTGTCAGATCTTGGAGATACAGACAGTTGTTAACTGCCATGTAGATGCTGGAAATTGAACTCAGATCCTCTACAAGAGCCATCAGTGCTCTTAACCACTGAGCCATCTCTCCAGCCCCCCTTCCCCCGCCACCACCCCCTTTTCCAAGGTAAGGTTTGTCTGTGTAGCCCTGGCTGTCTTGGAATGCTCTCTGTAGACAAGACTGGCCTTGGACTCAAGAGATCCATCTGCCTCTGCCTCCTGAGTGCTGGGATTAAGGGTATGCACTACCACCACCCGGCATAAATCTCTTATTAACTGGCTAGCACATTGGAACCCCGCTTATTTGGGAAAACTAAATAAAGCTGGGCTTTTTAGATGTCACAAAACTGAAGAGGAACTGGCCCACTGTGAGCATCTATCTGAAGCTGTTCAAAGTGGCCAGCAGGCCAGCCTCCTCTTGTATAACCTGTTTGGCCGTAATAAACAGCATGTGCCGTCAGTCTGTCATACTTTGTGTAGAGAAATGTAGAGATAGAACATGGATAGTGGGGTGTAATGTTAGGGATAAAGCCAAGCCTATGGGGGTGTTGGGTAGCAGTTTCCTCTGAGATTGAAACATTAGAGGAGCTCCTTAACACAGAAGGCAAACAACTCAAGACAGCTTCAGGAAGTCCCTGAAACGGAACATATTCACTAGGCTCCACTCTCCCAGAGTAAGCAATAAAGCCCAGTCAAGAAGCCAAGAAGACTCTGAGACCAGCCCACTGCCTAGAAGAGGCTTAGGCCAATCCGGCCGCCTGGGACACTCTCCGGCCTGTTGAGCTGCCTGCAGGCTGTGCAGTGTGCTTTCAGTTTCCAGCTTTGTGAGCTGTCACCCATGCTGGGCTGGGCTTTGGTGATGGAGTTGTCTTTAAGTCATTTCTTCTTTTGTAAGTAACCCATCACCCGTATTCCCGTAACTCCAATAAAACTCTTTAGTTCACCAAGTTGGTGATGTCTTCCTTAGGGTTTCTATCGCTGTGGTGTAACATCATGACTAAAAAGCAAGTTGGAAAGGAAAAGTGTTTATTTGGCTTACACTTGAACAGCACTGTCTATCACTGTAGGAAGTCAGGACAGGAACTCAAGCAGGGCAGGAACCCAGAGGCAGAGGCTGATGCAGAGGCCATGGAGGGGTGCTGCTTACTGACTTGCTCAGCCTGCTTTCTTATAGAGCCCATAATCACAGCCCAGGGACGGCCCCACCCTCCATGGGCTGGGCCCTCCCCCACTGATCACTAATGGAGAAAATGCCTTACACCTGGATCTCATGGAGGCATTTCCTCAGCTGAGGCTCTGTCCTCTCTAACAACTCTAGCTTGTGTCAAGTTGACACACAAAACCAGCCAATGCAGGTGGCACCTGCACTTTGGTCTGCTGTGGACTCCCTATCTGTGTTTAGTTGATACATGTGTTGCATCTCCCTAGGAAGTATTGTCACACAACAAGGGGAAAGAAACACTTGGGAGGAAAAACACAACAGAGCCACCAAGATGGGCTCTAGCAGCCCTGAGCTCGAGGCAAACATGGCTCTGCTAAGCTTGCCCCTTCTCCATTCCCTCCACCTTGGTAAACTCTTAGATTGCACTCCTAAAGCTAGTCTCCAAGGTCTGTTCCCTTAGCCACTTCCTCCCCCCAAGGCTGACCACCAAGGTGCAGCTATCAAAGTATTGAAGTCCAGTTATCAAAAGCCCCCTTTTGACTCACCTAATCAACATGAATAATTACACTTCATCCTAACATGGCGTTTGCCTTTTTCCCTTTATGAAATGCCATTTGCCTATGGGCCATGTCTGTCTTCCCTCTATCCAGAGACAGTCCTTTGTCCCTCTGGAACACGTATCTTTTCCCCTTCTCCCTCATCCTCTATCTCATGTCTCTGTCTCTTATTCCCTGCCCTTTGTCCCTGAGAACTTGGTCTTGAGATGTCTTGTGCAATACCAGCCCTTTCAATAATAAGTCCATGAACACTATTGGGACTGCATGGATCCGGGTTCCTGTTTAGCAAGCAGTGGTCTAAAGCCTTGGACAAGGTACCTTAATCTTTGCTCATCTATGCAGTGTGGACAACAGCAGTACCCGCCTTATTGTTGTGGGATGTTGTTGGTTACTTTGCATGAGCAGCAGTTACTGGCACACAGTAAGTACTACGTCAGTGAGCACAAGGCTGTCATCTACTATGCTAGGACACAGGACATGGTTGTGAACCCCTCTGAAGACATTTCAGGGCAAGGCACTCAGGTGATCAGAGCTGACCCAAACCAGCCCAGTGTTTGCAATGTTGCTGAGCTGCATCTGTCAAAACAGATTTTAATCTTTATTTTGATTTTATGTGCATGGGTGTTTTGCCTGCAGATATGTCTGTGCACCTCATATATATATATGCAATGCCCATGGAGACAGGAAAGGGGTTAGAGTTATGGATATTCGTGAGCTGCCGTGTGGGTGCTGGGAACTGAAGCCAGTGTTCTTAACCCCTGAGACCCTCTGCACCCCCAGGTTAGCTATTTTTCACTACAAGTCTGACAAAGGAAAGTTGTATTTAAAGACATTCTTGGAAAGAATTATTTCTAGTTAATTTTGGTGTGTGATTTTTTTAAAGTTATTTGCAAGTTTTTTTTAAATAATAAACTTTAATAATAAAGTTCAAAAGATTTTCAGATTATTAATCTGGTTCTTCCCCACATTCTTGTTCTGTGAGCTGTGGTAGCTGTTGTGTGGCATACACACATGATCATATACTCTTAAAACAGTAGCAAAAGAGAAAAGTGGTCCCATAATACTTAGAGGGCACCTGTGAGGCTCACACACACAGATGAGTACGGAGTAACTCATGGATAGGGTCTGAATGTTTTCAGTTGGCACTAGAAGCACACTAATATTTTCAGATAGGGCTGATAACATACACCAGCTAGGACAGTCAGGGTGTGGAAATGATAAGGCAAGTTCTGGTAACTTTGGTCCAATTTGAGAAGAGAAATGAGCGAGAAGGCTGGGTGTACAATTTACTATCAGAGTATGTGCTTAGCTGACACAAAACACTGGGGAAAAGGTAGGAAAATAGTAAAAGATGTGGCCAAAAAGCTAGGTTGGGGGTATGTGGAGGAAGCTACATGTACAGGAATTGAAGACAATGGGTTATCAGTGGGACGGTTACAGCAGTTATAGGTGATAGTCAATTCAGTCATCCAGAAGACCTTTTTAAAAGTTTATCCACAGTCTTTAATATATAACTAAAATACATATTTCATTTATAGAGAGAATCAATAATAAGACATATGTATAATAATAAATAAATCAAATTTGAAGATATACACCAGGCAAGTTTTGTGGTTTGTTGTTTTTCTTTTTTGAGAGAGGGACTCCTATAGCTCAGGCTGGCCTCCAACTCTATATGTAGTTGAAGATGACTTTTAACATTCAATCTCCTGCCTCTACCTGGAATTACAGATGTTCACCACCATGCCAACTTATAACCCCTTTAGTTTTCTTCTTCTTTCTTGGAGGTACTGAGGGTTTAATCCAGGGCCTCAGGCATGTTAGCCAATGCCCTACCACAGAGCTGTGTCCCCAACACAGATTCATGCCTCTTCAGTGTTAGGACCCCCCAGTCCAGGGAGGTCTGGAGGCAATCTCAGCAATTCCTCAACTTCTTCTTGCAAAGCCTCTGCCTTTTCATGCAACAGCATCTGCAATAAAAACCCAGGCATGAGGCCCAAGGTACTTGGTTAGAGAGTTGCCAACATTTTTATGTCTGCTAAAAACCTGAGCCTGAGACATCAGTATCTAACATAAGAGCTAAAATAATGAGACTGAAAAATAGCCACTTAAGAGCAAGTGATTTTATTATAAAGCCCAGGAATTCTGTTAAAAACCATTTTAGCTGATCACAGTGTTCAGTGTACCAAAAACAATGGAGTGTTTCCTACACTCAAAGGTTCACCTCACAATTCCAGAGAATTTTGCAAAATTTAATTACCTCTTGAAACTGTTATCCTGTGCATAGATATTTAATTAACTCTGGAAACCTATATTTACATATATACTTTGTTCTCATATTTAGTTTGCTTTTAAAAGCCCATTAGTGTTGCAGGGAAACTTTTCCACGGAAGCTTCTAAGGTGAACACAGTCTGATTTATCCTCCTCCCTTCAGCTGCTCCCTCCCCCCCACTCATTATTTCCCTCCTGTATTTTTAACTTAATTATTAGTTAATTATTTAACATATATGGGTATTTTTATTTGCATGTATGTGCACACACCATGTATCCCGGAGGCCAGAAGAGTTGTCTGGATACCCCTGGAAGTGCAATTACAGAGAGTTGTGGTGGCTACATGGGTGCTGGAAATAAGAACCCAAGCCCTCTGGAAGAGCAGCAGTGACCTTAACCACTGAGCCACCTCTTCACCCTGCTTCCTATGTTTTTGAGATAGGATTTCACCATGTAGTCTAGGCTGGCCTCCAGTGTGTGATCTTCCTGCCTCCAGGCCATAAATGCGCATGCTGCCATGTCTGGAAATACGGTTAATTTCAAAAGCAGTGTCCAAGGAGGAAAGTACCCCAGGCACAGTGCAAAGGACGTGTGCTGGTGTGCCTTTAGTCTCACACACAGGAGGCAGAGGCAGGAGGGCCCTCCTAGACCCAAGTCCAGCTCAAGTCACTGACTCAAAAAGCAAAACACAATGACATTTAGAAGATTTCAATACATAATTGATGAACAGTGACTTCTTTCTATTTCCTAAACATTAGAAGCAAAATCCTGGGATAGTTGCAGCTGGGATTTGTCTAGAGAGCAGAGAAACTCATTTGTAATACTGTTTATAATAAAAAGCTTAGTAAAAACTTCATAAAGGGAAACATTCTAAGGAACAAAGTGGAAATGAAAAAGAAAAAATGCTCTCTAATTAGGTAAGGCATAGCTTTACACAAGAGAAATTAAAATAAGTCAGGTAACCATATAAATGTCCCATCATATCCTCTACAGACTACACAGATCTCTTGGTGGTATTAGAGCATGCCTTCAATCCCAGCACTCTAGAGAGAGACAGGAAAATTTCTGGAGTTCAAATCCAGCCTGGTTTATAAAGGGAGTCCCAGGACAGTTAGGACTACACAGAAAAACCCCACCCCAGAAAACAAAGCAAAACGAAAAAATAAAACAAAAAACAAAGAAAAATAAAATGACAAAACCCCCCAAATCTTACACAGATCAGCAACAACAATACAGAATCCCCATGTCAGTATCAGGAGGCACACAACCCTGCCAGTCTCAAGTGTGCATCAGGAAGGAGAAGGAGCTGGGGGAAGTGGGCGAGGCGGGAGCTGGACTGGGTGTCGGCTGAGACCAGAACGCATCCTGAGCATGGCTGAGCGCTGCAGCAGGAGTCCGGTCCCTGCAGTCACCACTGGCTCCCAGGACTAGAGTCTGGCTCCACAGGCCTGGCTCTACCACTTGCTGTTTCCTTGTGTAAACCACTTGATTTCTTTGGGCCTTGTCTATTTATTCCTGCAAGTGTGTTGCACAGATACTATCAGCTGAGTGTGTGCTAGGTGCTACAGAGATGGCTGCAGTCTGTCCCTACCCACCCAGGAACACCTAGTCTACTGGACACAGTGCCTTGGAGCTGCATCTGTAGACATGTAAACTGTCTCCCTTACAGGATCGATGTAAAGATCAATTGACACAATGCTCATAGGTGAGCACTACTCAAAAAATACAAGAAATGTAATTTTTAGCAATTCTCTTTTACATAACAACAGTAACTGTCTTAGTCAGGGCTTCTATTGCTATGACAAAACACCATGATCAAAACGCAAGTTGGCAAGCAACAGGCTTGTGGTAGTTTGAAAGAAAACAGGCCCCAAAGGGAGTGGCAATACTAGGAGGTATGGCTTTGTTGGAGGAAGTGTGTCACTGTGTGGGTGAGCTTTGAGGTCTCCTTGGCCCAAGCTATGCTTAGTGTAGCACACAGTTGCTTCTGCTGCCTTCAGATCAAGATGTAGTACTCCCAGCGTTTCTAGAACCGTGTCTGTCTGCATGCTGCCATGCCACCCACCACGACAATAATGCACTAAATCCCTCAACTGTAAGCCAGCCCCAATTAAATGTTTTCCTTTAAGAGTCTCGGTGGCCATGGTGTCTCAGCAATAGAAACCTTAACTAAGACAGGGTTTATTCAGCTTACACTTCCACATCACTGAAGGAAGTCAGGACAGGAAATGAATAGAGCAGGAATCTGGAGGCAGGAGCCAGGGTACTTGTTTCCTCTGCCTTGCTTAGCTTCCGTTTCTATAGAATCCAGGACCACCAGCCCAAGGTGAAGATCACCCACAATGGACTGGGGCCCTCCCCTAAAAATCACTAATTAAGAAAACGTGTCACAGCTGGATCCTGGGATACTGTCTCAGGTGAGGTTCCCTCTTTTCAGATAACTCTAGTTTGTGTGTCAAGTTGACACAAGACTAATCAGCACAATAATGCAGCAATAGAGGTTTAAAAAGCCCAGCAATTTGTGTAATTGTGACCAACAAGAACATAATTCAATTGCTGTGTAATGGCTTCACCCACACAAAGAGAAGTACAATGGCACTCTTGAAAGGAAACTGGAGACTGTGAATGGCTTAAAGAACTTAGTATAGAAAAGAGAAACTCTCGCTGCGAAAGTGTGAAAAACTACACTGAGAAGGAAAGAATGGCCCGGCTCTGAGGGCAGTACGCCAGATGCGAAGGCAGACATTTGAAGAGGGACTTTAACCCCCACATACTGGGATGACTTTGGTAATGCTAAAAGCACCCAAACCAACAAGAACCAGATTCTGGGGGCTGAAAGCTCCCAGCCAGTGAAGGAGTTTGCAAGCTGAAGACAGCTGGGCTCCTCAGGAGAGGACTTCTGTGAGGAGGCTCTCGGCAGGGCTGTATGACTGCCAGGTCCCCGCGTTTCAAGGAGCCCTGGAAAGGGTGTTAGTTTTATGGTGTCTCTCTCCTCTTCTCAGCAAACCTTTGTCAACAATAGTACAGTATCTGTACCTACGAATTCTGGTTACATGTTTTGTTTTAATTTTTTTAATTTAGGTTTTGCTTTATATGTATGGATGTTTGCTGCATGTGTGTCTGTGAACCATGTGTGTGGTGCCCTTAGAGATCAGAAGGCATGAAGTCCCCTAGAACTAGAGCTACAAACTGTAAGTTAACAACATGGTCCTCTGGAGGTGCAGCAAGTGCCCCTAACCACTGAGCCATCTCTCCACCCTGAGCATGTTTTCATAAGTATACTATTACACACTACTTTGCTCTGATACCTACAGCATAAGCACATGATACATATTTTCAAAGCTTGCTCACCTTTGCTGAGGACACAATCTGCTTGGCCTGGCGCCTGGACAGATGGTCAATTGTCCGCACGAGCACTTCTGGACTGGCATTGGCTAAGTGCGTGACACTTTTGTAGCCTGCGCTGTATAGCTGCTTTGCTCGACCCTAAGGTATTAAAGAGAAATCAATACTATGAGTATTTGAGATTATAAAAAAATCCACATGCAACAGACAGGAGTAGACAAAGATAATAAAGCAAATATGAAGAGATGGCCTGGCAGAATTATAAGGATGTGTTTGGGAGTCTGTTCTGACTCAGGGGAGTTTCCCACAAAGTAGAAGTCAGCTGGCGTGCTAAAACCAGGAGTGGGGATCAGTTAGGCGCTTGAGAGCAGCACTTCACGTCTTCAAATTCCAGCCCAGTACCCTTCACTGGTGGGTGTGCTTACTCCCCACTTGGGCACGTGGGTGTGCTTCCTAAAAGGAAGATAAACTGAAGACACAAGAGGCTGACGCTGAGGTTGTTGACACAGGAAACGGAGAGCCCACTGAGGTCTTAAAGAAGGCTAATGGCTTCCTGTCACCCAGACAGCACTGCACAGAGTGACAGAAGGCAGGATGTACACTCAGTTTTTCATAACTGAGACCTTTAGTTTTTGTTTCTCAATTAGCAATGGCTTTCTGGCAGGCCTTCGCATCATTTTATTTAAAAACAAGAAAACAGACTTCTGGCGATATGGTCTGGGATCAATGGAGTCTCTTACCTAGGAGGTCTACATGAGGTCTCCTGGAAGGACAGACCGAAGGGGAAGGACCCCCCCCCCCCCAGTAGGCAGCAGCCCAGACAGAAAAAGTCCTGAGGGGAAGAAGCAGGGATGCTCTGCCTGGCCATCTGTGCTCTCAGCAGCAGGGATGCTCTGCCTGGCCATCTCTGCTCTCAGCAGCAGGGATGCTCTGCCTGGCCATCTCTAATCTCAGAAGCTCAGTGAATCTACACTGTTGCTGCCACCACTGCAGTCGCCATTCCTCACTGACCAGAACCCAGCTTCTTCAACCTCCACATGAAGACCAGCAAACTCCAGTTTTCCACACCAGACCTGGACGGACTGTCAAGCATTCGGTCTCAGGCTCTGAGCAGCCTCTCCAGTGTGGAGACTTCCACCGCGAGACAACCCAGCATTGTCAGCCAATCTATCAAGTCCCTTTGCTTACATGTATTGATTCTATCGGTTCTATTCGTCTGTAGAACCCAGAGCAATAAGACTCTTTCTAATACCCATTCTGCAGTGACACATCACAGAACAGTAAAACCCAATTGTCCCCATAGTAGAAGGAACCAGAGTTGGGAACCAGGACAGGGCTGACCTCTAGGACCCCGGTCACTTCCATGAGCGGGATTAGCTCCGCCTTCACGCAGTATGTCAGTTTCTTGGTAAGTTCTACCAACAGGGCTTTGTAAACCCAAAACTCTTCCAGCTCCTGGGAAGACAAGGAAATGGCAAATGTTAAGCTAAGCAAGTTACCTCTAAGTTTTTCTGAAGTTTGGGTGTAGAAAGGGGAGAGGATGACCCCACGCGCAACGACAAAGAAGCATGGTGGGTATCTTGGGGGCTTGATGAGCTAGATTTTGGGGGAAGAAGAAGATTGAAAATAAAAACAAAAACCAAGTTATTTCTAATCAAAATCACAGGGAGTGGATGTATGGCTCTGTCTGTCAAGCGACTAGAGTTCTTGCCACTGGGAATTACCCTAGCGATAGAGTATTAAATAAAGGAAGATTCAAATGCAGTGTAATATTCAAGGAAACACTTGCTAAGCTATAAAAACAGGAAACACGAACAGAGATCATTAAACATGGCTCGGGGGTTATCACATCAGTTTATCTTTTTAAGATACATACTTGAGGGCCGGGAGCTGGGGCCGCATGAGGGCTGTGCAAACATGAGTGGCCTCAGCACCAACATAAAAGCCAAGTGCAGTGGCCTATGTCTGTGACCTAGCACGGCCACCGCACAGCACTGTATGTCTGTAGCTAAAATGGTGAGCTCCAGGTTCAGCTAGAGACCCTGCCTCAAAAACTAAGACGAAGAAGCCATTGAGAAAGACACCTCTGAAAGACCTCCACAAGCAACTGTGGCAAATATAAGAATATGTGATATCACCCTGAAGTCACCGAGAAAGCAGAGTGAAAAGATGCCGTAGAACAACCAGACAACCAGTGCTGAGCTGCCTTGGTGTGGACCTTCCTGCTACATGGGAGAAACCACCGAGTTTTCACTGTTAACTATAGTTAAAAGCCATCTTCACTAATACAGCTGCTGTGCTATCTCACACCACTTACATAGATCCCTCAAAGAGAACAGAGAGACGGGTTAAAAATACACTAATCACCCCTCATTATTATACACATGCACAGACTACAGGTTTAAGGTAGGAGAGAAAGAAAGCTGAAATTAAAATCTGGCAAAAACAGCCTGTATGATATGCCAATTAAAAATTACTTACGTAGCAAAGTCTGGTAAGATTTGTTGTGCTACTTAAAGAAATTCTACAGTTTTCTAGTTTTAAACTAATCTACTTCAAATGCATATATAAATAAAGTTTATTTGCTGGGCAGTGGTGGTGCACGCCTTTAATCCCAGCACTTGGGAGGCAGAGGCAGGTGGATCTCTATGCATTTAAGACTAGCCCGGTCTAATGAGTGAATTCTAGGACAGACTCCAAAGGTACACAGAGAAGCTCTGTCTCAAAAAACAAACAAAAAATTATTTATATACATATATCAAATATATGTATATGTAAAACCCCTATATTTGATGTAGATTCCTGCCTGCCTGCCTGCCAGGCACTAGAAGCAAATGTATACATCACAGTGGCTGTCCAGAAATCTTGCTACTGAGTAATCACACAGCAGCTGATGACTTGGGTAACTTACCAACCCACCCTCACCCATGAGTCACCACGTGGAAGCCACAGGTTGTAACAGACAGCCTGGAACTATTAGCAGTGGCCCTGGCAACAAGATAACTCTGCACCTTCACTGACTTAAGCGTCTTAGTTGACTCAATAATTTCTGCACCATTCCATAAGCTCACACAGTAATCTCATAAACAGGCAGAAACAAAGAAATGCTTTAAATAAATCTGCATGTTTTGAAATAACACAGTCAGCAGAGAGTAAAGACAGACTGACAACTGCTTTATGAGTTTAATAACAGTTAAAATGAGAAGACCAGAAGTACACATCACACATGTAACTGAATTACCTCACAGAAATGTAAAACACAGGACGAGAAGGAGGCAGCTCCAGTGAGCAGGTTTTGTACGTGTCCCCGGGGCATATTAAATTTCTCCGACACACTCCAGACGTTGGTCTCTTTCAGCAAGGAATAAAGGACAAAGGACAGATAGAGCCTGTTGACAATGTTCTTGTCCACCTTCTAGAAAGACACAATCAAATAAATTCAGTTGGCAGATGGGTGAAAGGCAAAGAGTATGAGACCATCCTACAGGTCAGCAAGGACAGGGTGAGTTCACTATGCACTTCATATCAACTCTCCCGCTTTCCTAGTCAGACGGAGGTAAGGTGAGTTGTTTCCAGTGCGAGCTACACTCCCTCTGCAGGGAGTGGACATGTGCTCAGGCTATAGCACCTGGCTCCAGTGACTGTGACGAGCTGGCAAGAGGACCTTTGCAGATGTGGTTAGTTCAGGACTTGTAAATGACACCATCCAGGATTCACCATGGGCTCTGAACTAAGTCAATGAAAAGCGAGGCTCCGGTCAGAGATGTGCCTGTGAGCCAAGGAGCTGTCTTGCCCAAGCCACACAGCAAGGAGAGAGCATGAGAGAATCCTTGCAGCCTACCCAGGAAGCCAGTGTTGCCCATACCGTGACTTCAGATCTAGCCTCCTTTACTGCTAGGAACTGAGTCACGGGCCTCACATACGGGAAGGGAGTGATCTAGCACTGCGCTGTAGCCTGGCTGGCTTCTGTGGGTTAAGTCATCCAGCTGGCAGTGGTTGTTTACGGGGGCATTAGAACATCAACACGAGGAGGGAGGCAGGTGTGTCGGAGGCATGGCGGTCCCTGTGTTTACAGAGAAGCACTAGGGGACCAGGAGTGTTCCATACACAGGGTTGTCCCTTCAAGCACAGACGACCTGTTCTCTGTAACCTGATTTACACACAGAAGACTGGGAGCAGATCTGCCTAATGGCCTGGTGACCTCTGTACTCATCACGAGCTTGCTTTCCTTAGTCACTCTACAGAACCCATCTTTCTGGAAGAGGCCACAGGTACTTTACAAAGACCTTGACGTAGTCATGTTGTGCACACAGGATTGAGTTAGTTATCACTAGGAACATTTTCCCCAAATTGTGCTGTACTTAATTAAATACAACTGAAATAAACTACTCGGGATCAGACACTCAGAGTTTGAACCAATACTGGCTATGGAGTCATGTAGAACCTACCTTCTCGCCTCCCAGGGGCCAGTGCTCTGCTGGAAGGTGGTGAGACCTCCACAGTGACTGTTCTGCTTGTAAACTGCATTTTCCTATGAATGGAAGTTAGACGGACACACGTAGCTAAATGGTAAGCTTGTCTATACTATAAACTGCAAGGAAATATGCTAGGGCTTCCACATGGTGGTGATAATTGGTGTTCCCAAAGTGGAAACACAGATATGAAAAGGCTTTGTGTGGCAGCTTCTGTTCTGTGATCCTACTTTGGTCAGTGGCGCTTGTGATCTTGTTTTTGGAGAGAAGAATCTCATCACTGGTATCAAGCTAACTTAAGAAACAGACTGGTTCAAAATACAACGTCAGTTGGTTATGGCAGTGCGCCTATAATCCTAGCACTTGGAGCCTTAGGTAGGAGGATTAAGACCTGAGATACATAGCAAGTCCCTGTCTGAAAATAAAAACATAAATATGATAAAAAAAATACTGAGGAAAAAGCTATGTATTAGTGGATTTTGAGTTATAGATTCAGCATGTATATAATGGACCATCCTTTTAAAAGCCTTAAGCTGAAAAAGTATGTTGAATACTTGGTAGGCAAAGACAGCTTTTTAATTTGCTATGTTAATATGTCTTTACCATTAGCTATAAATTGAGTTAATGGAGGCTTTGCTTAGCATGTAATTCCAAAGTCAGGAGAAATGATAGAATTATTAAATGGCCAGATGGATGCTTTAATGACAGTTTCAAGCATTTGCAGGGAATGCCAATATAAGGGGTAGGGGCTGGTAAGACGGCTCAGTGGGTGAAGCTCTTGCTGTGCAAGCTTGACCACCTGAGCTCCACTGCCGGGACCCTTACAGAAGGGTGAGCCAACTCCCAGAGCTGTTCCCATACCTCCACGAGTGCTGCATCATGAATGCGTGTGCGCACGTCTCACATACACACTCATACACATACATACTCACTCACACACATACACACACTCACACACACTCACTCACACACATACACACTCACTCACACACATACACACACACTCACATACACTCACACACTCACACATATACATACTCACTCACACACATACACATTACTCACACACACTCACACATATACATACTCACTCACACACATACACATTACTCACACACACTCACACACATATATACTCACTCACACACATACACACACTCACACACACTCACTCACACACATACACACACACACTCACATACACTCACACACTCACACATATACATACTCACTCACACACATACACATTACTCACACACACTCACACATATACATACTCACTCACACACATACACATTACTCACACACACTCACACACATATATACTCACTCACACACATACACACACTCACACACACTCACTCACACACATACATACTCACTCACACACATACACACACACTCACATACACTCACACATATACATACTCACTCACACACATACACATTACTCACACTCACACACATATATACTCACTCACACATATACATACACACTCACACACATACACATCACACACTCATACACATACATACACACACTCACACACACACATACATACTCACACATATACATACAGTCACACACATACACTCACACACACACATACACACACATACACATCACACACATACACACTCATACACATACACACACTCACATACACACATGCACACACATTCACACACACACATACATACACACACACGCACACACACACACATACACAAAGAGACAACAAAGTTTTAAAGGAGTAGGCACAGCTAGGAGTTTTTGTTTCTTTTTTCAAATTTTACTTTTTTTCGTGTGTGACTGTGTGTGACTATGAATACTTGTGCACGGTGCACATGAGGAAGTCAGAGGTCAACTTTTGGGAGTGGTTGGGACAGTGAAAGTGAAAGCTGTTGTCAATATTTAAAATACAATTAGAGCTGTCTATTTAAATATGTGTAGGAAATGGCAGGTAAGACAATTAAGTTTTAGTAGAACTTGGAATAACAATGAAACTTAAAAAGGACAGTGTATTGAGTGGAAAATGATACAAGCTTAAGAAACTGGATGATTACCTAAGAGCTATTTGGTAAGCATTAGACAAATATTAGGCTACTTGTTCCAATACATAAGGATGATACTATTTGCTTTATAATTAACGTACGCTTAGTTACATCAAACGATCAGCATCTACTGCTATGATCTACACTCATTTCTTTTTTATTACAGTATATTTGTTATATAAAATTTCATTATGATATGTTCATAAGTATATCAAGTATGACGATCCCATCTCCACTACTTCTTGTCACAGTAGCTGAATCTTAAAACAGTAGAATGTAAGATACAACACAAAAGAATCTCAGCTTATCTACTTCAATCTTCTCCAAGGATTAAATTTGGGAACTTCTGTTTTTTTGTTTTGAGACAGGGTCTCATTATGTAGCCCTAGCTGGCCTTGGACTCACAGAAATCAGCCTGCCTCTCTCCAGAGAACATTGGGAGCTTTTTGAGACCAATAAATAACAACAAACTCCAGATCCCACCTGTGCAGAATTTGTACCTCAGGTAGGACCGCTCATATAAAGCTTCTAGAAAACAAGTTTATATTGACTTCTTTAGGGGCTGGAAGCTGAGTAGAAGAATGCTCACTGTGCAAGTATCTAGTTTTCATCAGCACTGCACACTCACACTCTCACACACACTCACACACACTCACACACTCCCACACACACTCTCACACACACTCTCACACACTCTCACACACATACACACTCCCACACACTCCCACACACTCTCACACACTCACACACTCACATACACACTCACACACACACCCACACTCCCACACACACTCTCTCACACACACTCTCACACACACTCCCACACTCCCACACACACTCTCACACTCTCTCTCACACATACTCACACACTCACACACACTCTCACACACACTCACACACACTCACACACACACTCACACATACTCTCACACACTCACACTCACACACACCCACACACCCTCACACACTCTCACACACACTCACACACACACTCACACACTCTCACACACTCTCACACTCACACACACCCTCACACATACTCACCCACACACTCTCTCACACACACACACACTCACACACTCTCACACTCTCTCACACACACACCCTCACACATACTCACACACACTCTCTCTCTGTCACACACACTCACACACTCTCTCACACACACACACCCTCACACATACACACACACTCTCTCACACACACACTCACACACACACTCACACACACACACTCTCTCTCTGTCACACACACACACAAGCCATATAAAGCTGTATACATCATATATATTATAAAACATTCATTTCAAATTGAATTTACAGTTATATGATATTGTATAAATATTTTATAATACAAGCCTAGCAGATTAATGATTGTGTTAGTTTTTAAAGGCAGGGTCTCACTGTGCCTCTCTAGCTTGCCTGGTATGTACTCTATTGAACAGTCTGGCCTTGAACCTACAGAGATCTGCCGACCTTTACCTCCTGGTACTGGGGACCAAAAGGTCAGGTCAGTAAAGGAGATGATGTACTAATTTTGCTGAGTGGCTTTAGTTCATTATTAGAAAACAGAGAGACACGACACCTTTCTGATCGCTTGCCCTGATGCCTTCTTCCCAATGAAGCTTTCGGAGACTCCAAGAAGAGCAGCCACATTTTGCTCTGCTGGACTGAGTTGGCTAAACTACATAGAAAAGGAATAAACACATAAAAAACATAAAATTGTAGCTTTAAAATTCTGTCATTGGAGCCAAATCCAGTATTAACTTTGAAGTCACATTTTCATAGTTGTAACTAACAAGAAAGAAACCCATGACATTTATTTACAAATATTACAAGTTTTAAAACTATAGGATCAGCCGGGCATTGGTGGTGCATGCCTTTAATAACAGCACTCGGGAGGCAGAGGCAGGAGGATCTCTGTGAATTTGAGACCAGCCTGGTCTACAGAGTGAGTTCCAGGGCAGCCTCCAAAACAACACAGAGAAACCCTGACTTGAAAAACAACAACAACAAAATAGGATCAGAAGATAATGTTCTGTGTAGAATTATTGTCATAAGCAGAACAATATTTCGTCAACACCAGACTATACATATGATGGTGGTTCTGTAAAATTACATGGCCTAGAGATGTCACAGCTGTCTTGGAGTGTAAGCACACTCTGATGACCATGTCTTACTGCATTCCTCAGAACACATCTCCATCACTTGGTAGCAAAGGACTGTGCATGAAGACAGTCACAGAACTTTTTATGGACGTGCTTATGTTTAATATTAGAGTGAGCTACAAGGAGACACGAGGGAAGGGTTTGAAGGTAACTGCGTCAAACAGTACCACTTCAAAGACTCATGCAGTGCCAAAAATGATACCATAGAAGTTAATTTCCTGAGAGTAAAAAGCTGTAGACTGAGGACTTGGGGGTGCAGTTCTAAGGTACATCACACACTTATTATACACAAAGCCATGTTAGGGGGAAGCCAGCCACCATTTTTGCCAACTGTAATCTTGTGTGGTCATTCAGCCAGCCTGTTCACAAGAGAAAATCATAACACCTTACTTTACAGTTGCTTTTATTACATACAGTGCCAGCTCCCTGCGTTACTGACTATAAAATAAATACTCTTTGTGAAGCTGGGGGATGCTCTGTAAACTTCTAACACAAGCATGAGGACCTGAGTTCAACTCAGGTAAAATGCCAGGTGTGGTGGCCCCTGGAGCTCATTTGTCATTCAGCCTAGACTAAGTGGTATGAGCTCCACATCTCAATGAGAGATCCTGTCTCAAAACAACAACAACAACAACAACAAAACCCAAGTCCCTTCAAATCCTCCCAACCAAAAACCAAGGTGGATTACTCCTAAAGAATGACACCCAAGGCTGACCTCTGACTCCACATAAATGTACATACATACAAATAAATATTTAAAAGAACTTCAAAGACAAGTATATGTGTGTTAATGTCATAATAAGTCCCATAGTTTTGCACAATTAACATACAGTAGTCTAAATCAAGAAGAGAAAGATTCTCTGAAAGCTGAGAGGCCCAAGTCCAAATGCTTCAACAGAGAAATGGCAGTAGCCAACCACTTGATGAAAGTCCAGAGTAGTCTAAGCTGCAAAGTCCCATTTTCTCACCTGCCTGAAGTACACCATCCAGTCAGGCTCAGTCTGAGCAACAAGGTCGTAGGGGGTTGTTAGGTAGACCAGATGGAGAAGGCTTTCCAGGACAAGTCCTTCAAGACCTTTCTTCAAGTCTCTGTATAGAGTGTCACAATAGGCCAAATCAATGGCCCCTAAAGAAACACAAACACACTTAGGAAGTGACTGCATCTTCTCTTAGCCAGGTGTGCTGTGCCTTTTTGTCCCAGCACTTGGATGACGGACGCCGATGGTGGACTATGGGAAGATCAACCACAAGAACCCAGCAGTCTGAGGCCAGGCTGTCTTGCATGAGAACCAGCACCAAAATTCAGTTTGGATTAGTTTGAATTTGAACAAATATACTCTCAGAGTCTTAGTTTTCTCAGTTTTAAGAGACAATAAAACATAACTGGAGTCATAAATGAGAAAACATACAACGAATATTTGGGCTTTGTAAGCTGGAATAATTCCTACATAAATAACATGAATGTACATGAAATATACAAAGATATCTATGATATTGGTCTGTTTGTGCCTACAGTATTGTAATGAAATAAAAGGAACACTTTGAAAGACTGAAAATAAACAAACATAAAGACTTGTTATTCTTGTTTTGGGAGGCTCTGAACCAAGGTCTCTTGTTCTACACCTGCACTAGAGTTCAGGTCCTAAGTTCAATCTTGTGTAGTAGCTAGCTAACCAAACCAGTAATTTCAAATTACCTTGTTTATAATGATTTTGGCAGTTACTTTAATAGTACGTATCAACTTTTAGACAGTTCTGATGTAACTACTCTAATTTTGGTAATCTAGTAAAAAAAATTTCAATGTGTACCCAAAATAAATTGAGATGCCCACTTTATAAACTATGAGGCTGTTTATAATTAGAAAAATCACGAACAATGTTAATATTTATAATAAGAGATGATTAAATAATTTATGCTACAGCCCTATTATGGATGACTACAGTATAAAAGGAAGGTGAACGTGGGCTCTTAGGAGGCCCTCACATAATCTCAGCTACTTGGAGGCTGAGGCAGGAGGATTACAAGTTCAAGGGCTACCTGGGCTACAGCTGACAAGCTGGGTTGGCCAACTTAGTGAAACCCAATTTCAAAACCAAAAGAGAGAGCTGGAGATGTAGCTCAGTGGCAGTGTGCCTGTCTAACATGTGATGCTTGGATTCATTGTATTTTATAAGCACAATTCCATTAAAATGTGAACAATGTATGTATACACACGTTATCTATGCAGAAAAATACAGTCAGGTGCCACCTGCCAGGGACACACTGCCCTTGTGTAAACATTGAAGAGATGGCTAACACCACCATTAAGTGGCATGAACTCTTTGGACCTCTGTGATGTATGTGGTCAGAGTAGGCGGGCATGTTATATGGTGGGTGGATGTGTTTGGAAAAGTATATATTGAAGTGGGAACAATGGGAGTTCCTGAGGAGTGCAAAGGGGACAGGAGTATGGGACCTGTGATAACATAATCCTGACTTCTTAGGCTAGTTTCCCCATGTGTGACAGAGGATGAAGGCCAGAGGATGGAGGAAGGTTCTTCACTTATGCTCCACCTGACTTCTTAAGACAGACTCTCACTAGGCCAAGAGCTCACTGCGTTGGCTGGGCCAGTTTGCCAGGAAGGACCTGCCTGCCTCTGCCTCCCTACTGCCATCCACACCACCATGCCTGGCTGGTTATGTGGGTGCTGGGATTTGAACTCAGGTTGGTCTTTATGCTTGCATAGCAATCACTTTATTAACTACGTCATCTCCCTAACTGAAGATTTTTTTCTAACATTTATTTTGAGGTGAGTTTATTTTATTGTGATGTTATTGTCGTCATAACAAGATCACTTAGAACTGGATCACTTGGCCCTTTCTCTTCTTATCACCTCCCAGTTCAAGATGCTTGCATCTCTTACTAGCCAGCATCCAGCTGGGCTCAAAACACTCAAGCCTCAGCACAATCTTCTTTCGCCTTTTTGCAGAAAACAGGCTTAGCCTGCCCACCACAGCCACTCTGCTTCCTGTCACAGAGCCGCTGTCCCTGGGCACACACAGCGTCCTTGTCCTTGTACTGTGTCACTCTACGGGGCTGGTGCTTGCCACATTTCTTGTAGAAAGCCCGGTGGGTCTTAGGAATGTTCACCATGTTGGCGGGAGCAATATCAGAACAGAAAGCTCTAAGAATTTTTTTAAGAGCAGACATTTATTATTTTTCAGTAGTTAAATTATGATATACTCATTAAGAAATAGATTCTTTGTTCAGATATAATCTACATAGCATGCAAAAAGGCAGTTCTAGAACAACAGAAATTACTTATTTAGAAACAAAAACTTAAGCCTGTTTATAGCATGTACTGAGAACTGAAGTAAAACACACAGAAAGATGTTATTTGTGGCAGGATTTAAGCTCTGTGTTGCTGAGGGAGGGGAGTAGAAAGTTGGCATGGCCACCTCTTAATACAGTGTGCAATGACCTACAATTCAAAGTATTTTCTCAACTTTTGAAAGTTGAAATAGCTTGTAAGATTAAAGCTTCTAACATGAAATCACAAATTCAATTTAAAGAAAGAAAATAACTTAATTTCTATTGTTTCCAATATATCCCGTTAGAAAACACTGGGATTTAGGCAAACTTACCCTTAAAAGAAGCTTGGCCCAGTTTTGTAACACGGAAACGACACTCTAATTCTGTGTCACCGTGGCTCTCTTTCTGTAGAAGTCCTTTCTCTGTCAGGTAGCTTAGTGAGTCAACAGTTATTTCCCACAGACTTTTTTCTTTCAGTAAAATCTTTTGCTGAACACCGAAAAATGTACCATTCATAAACTGATATATGTCACCAAGACTTGTTGCAATCTGAAAGAATTCAGGACATCATTAGAAAATTTTCAAGGAACAAGATTATTCACTTTCATAACTTAAAGCTATCTGAAGAAAAAATTAACACAAAATCTACACCACTAAAAATTAACAAGGAAAACAAGTGAAGGGGAAAGACATCATCAAGTTCCCACTTGCTACACACATTTTCATTATAATGCTTTTTAAAAAGATTTATTTTATTATTGTTATGATGATGATGATGACTATCCATGTCACAACCTTCCCCAGTGATACACTAGCCTGCTGACTATTATCATGTCACAGCCTTCCCCAGTGATACACTAGCCTGCTGACTATTATCATGTCACAGCCTTCCCCAGTGATAACTAGCCTGCTGACTATTATCATGTCACAGCCTTCCCCAGTGATACACTAGCCTGCTGACTATCCATGTCACAGCCTTCCCCAGTGATACACTAGCCTGCTGACTATCCATGTCACAGCCTTCCCCAGTGATACAGTATCCAGCCTGATGACTATTACTATGTCACAGTAAGCTTTCTTTTCTTGCTTTCTACTCTCCTAGGAGGGCTTATCTCTTCCTTCTGAATTTAATTGGGGTCTCTCTTTCAACCTCAATGCTAATTCTTTTTCCTTCTTTGGACTTTCATAATTATAAGTGGCCAGGTGATACGCTATGGATAATACTATTCATCTGCAAGGTACCAAAACTTACCATATCTCTTTTATCATACTTCTACCACCATATTCATAGTAATGAGGACAGGTTATATGATGAGCTAAGAACAGTGGTTTTGCAGTTAGAAAAAGCTAATTCAAATTCTGGCTTTTACTACTTTGTGGATAACTGTACTTGGGCACAAGGCAAAATTTAATAAATCTAAAAGAATAAGCCTAAAAAAATCTAATTCCCAATCTCATTATTTTTCACTCTTGATAAAGGCTGTACAGATCTCTAGGGATGCTGTTTCCAAATGAGTAAACCCATCATAAGGTCAAAATATTGTAGTGAAAAATCACGTATTACACCTCACCTACAGAGCCTCACAGCTTGGTAACACTTTGCTCTGCAGAGTATCAGCTGCTGCCCTTCGGGTTTGCAGAGCTGGGTCTTGTTATAGCCATCCAGCACTGAGGTGATGGTATTGTACCAGAGGGTTACAGGCATGCCTCTCTTTTCACGTGAGCAGAAGTGAGAGGTTGTCACATATATGGACCCACTGTTTCAAAGCTCCACAATACCGTCTCCTATAAAATAACTTCTGTAGATAATAATTATCTGATTTCTTGTATCTCCTCTAATTAAAAAGATTCAGATTTAGAGTATTTTTTTAAAAATGATTACTTCATTTTTATTGTAAGTGCTTTGGTGTTTGCTGCATATATTTCTGTGTGAAGGTGTTGGATACCCTGGTAATGGAGTTATAGACAGTTGTGAGTTGGCATGTGGGTGCTGGGAACTGAATCTAGGTCCCCTGAAGAACAGCCAACACTCTTAACCTCTGAGTCATCTTTCCACAATCCCAGACTTAGATTTTTTATGTCATAGATTTTTTTTTTTTTTTTTTTGGTTTTTCGAGACAGGGTTTCTCTGTATTGTTTTGGAGGCTATCGGTCCAGCCCAGCCTCGAATTCACAGAGATCCGCCTGCCTCTGCCTCCCGAGTGCTGGGATTAAAGGCGTGCCCCACCACCGCCCGGCAGATTGTTCTTTTTCACATTATACCACAAGCTATTTTTTTATATATTTTATAATTTGCCTGAATTTTTAAAAACTTCTATTATGTCAGGTAATAGTTGTCATATTTAAGAAGACCTTTAAAAATACCTTCAAACCAATTAAAGACAGAAACAAACTCTGGATTCCCTTGCTGAATTCCTCAATAAGATGGCTGTAGCAATTTTCCAGGGGTCCATTTATCAGTTCCAAGACCTATGAAAGTTAAAGCAGTATTACATTTTGTGCTGCTACTAAAGCTAAACAATGTTCCACATAAAGGCCTTACACTTTGTACAGGTCCCAGGAAGCCCCATACTCCTCCAAAGCCAAGACAAAACCATATAACAAGAAACAGAAAGATGTTCTACAAAATAATAGAAAAATATTTTTCATTGTCTGAAATATAAAAATATTTGGACTACTCTTTCTAAGTCTTAACCATACAGGAGGATATATCACTTAAGGAACATTGGTAATTAGGGTTTTTTGTTGTTGTTGTTGGTGGTGGTGGTTTTTTGAGACAGGGTTTCTCTGTATTGTTTTGGAGGCTGTCCTGGAACTCCCTCTGTAGATCAGGCTGGCTTCAACTCACAGAGAGCCACCTGCCTCTGCCTCCTGAGTGCTGGGATTAAAGGTGTGCGCTGCCAACACCCTGCAGTAATTAGTTTTTAAGAGATGATTTCATGTAAGGGCTAGGCTGATGATCAAGAAAGAAAAGACAGACAGACAGGGCCAACAACAGTAGTCCGGTCAGATGGAAGGTTACCTGTTGCTTGTCTTTTTCTTGAAGTATAAGAATGCTCTCGCCAACGGTGTCGATGCCAGCACGTCCAGCCCTGCCAACCATTTGCTTATACTGATTCCTCCTTAAGAACTCTCTAGCCACATAAGGGGCTCTTAGGATGACTCTGTGGACAGTAGAAAATGAGAAGTGGTCCTCTATGTCAATAACACCACTCTTTAAACACAATTCTATTTTATTTATCTGTTAGCTTTATATAAAACTGCATTACAGTAGATCTTTGATGTCCTAGGTTCTTAAGTATATCTTCTGTAATTCTTATGAAACAATGTCCTTATTTCCTTTTCTTATGAAGGAACTGGCTGAAGTTCATTAAGTGGCTTAACATAAGCCACAAGGTTAGTAAATGCCACAACCATCACATGTACTCAAGTCTCTGTCGTTTCGAAGCCTATGATCAATCTACAGTAGTGTTCTCCAAAGCTTCTTGATTTTTATACTGGGACTGAAATATTTGGCATGTAACACTGCCACAAGCCACCGATTTATGAACTGATGTTATCTTCACCTGAAAGATCTGGCATGTGCCACCCCCATGGCTACCAATTTATGAATTGATGCTATCTTTAACCCTGAGGCATTCGCTTCAGGTTTCACCTGGATTTAGTCTATGAAACAGCAATTTCAAGCCTGCTAGGTATAAACAAGTCTGTAGTGAGTTTCCTTCTTCAAAGGGATTGAGGAATCTGTCATTGCCTATATATTATCAACCTCTTCATTTATAAATCTCAATAGACTGTTTAGATTGATGAATGCTTGAAGAAAACAAACATAAAAAAGGAATGAGAATGCCCAGAAAATATGGTTAAACACAATAAATAAAATAGGGAACAGTAAAGAACTGTGAGAAATTATAATGTCCACAGAAAATCCCACAGGGAGTCACAGGCACTCCACTAAAGCAGACGGCTACAAGAGTTTAATACAAGAGAGTTCTTGGAAATTTAAAATTCATTTACAATCTAAAGAAATAATGAATGAACATAATTAACAGAACAGTAAGAAACTAATTTTTTTACTTTTAAATTTAAATTTAAATTAGAAACAAGGTTGATTCACATGTCAATCCCATTCCCTTTCCCTCCCTTCCTCCCACGCCCTCTCTCCACCCCCCCCCAGTATCCCCTCATTTCCCAGGGAGGGGGAGTCCCTCCATGGGGTGTCCATAGTTTGTTATTTCATCCAGGGCAAGGCCTAGATCCTTCCCCAAGAGTCCAGGATGAGAGTACATCTCTCATTGTGGGATGGGCACCCAAGTCCATTTGTATGCCAGAGATAAATACTGATCTACTACCCAAGGCCCAATAGATTACCTAGGCCTCCTCACTGACACCTACATTCAGGGGGTCTGGATCAGTCCCATGCTGGATTCCCAGTCTGGGATTCAAGAGCTAACCCTTGTCAGGTCAGCTGTTTCTAGGGGTTAAACCAGCCCAGTCTTAACCCCTTTGGTCATCAGTCCTCCCTCTCTGACACTGAATTCCTTGAGTTCAGCTCAGTGCTTAGCCGTGGGAGTCTGCCTCTGCTTCCATCAGCCACCGAATGAAGGTTTTGTTTCCCAGACTCTCTGGCCATGGGATTGTAGGCTGGCACTCCCCAGATCTATGTCTAAAATCCATAAATGAGAAAGTACATGCCATGTTTCTCTTTTTGTGACTGGGTTACCTCACTCAGGATGGTTTCTTCTAGTGCCATCCATTTGCCTGCAAATTTCAGGATTCCATTGTTTTTTTCTGCTGAGTAGTACTCCATTGTGTAAATGTACCGAAACTAATTTTTTATATGCTGGCAATTCCATATTTGTACAAAATGTATTGCCGTCGTATTCATCCAGTTCCACAATTCTCATGCCCTCCCACTTGGGCTAACCTACTTCTGTGTGTTAAAAATATAGATTTGGGTAGTACTGGGGTCTGAGGGGGAGAAGCTCTCGGTGTTAGGCAAGCACTCTGCCACTGTGCTGCTTCCCAGAACACTGAGAAACCTGAATTTTATACAGAAGGCAAAACTGGAGGAGAAGTATGCAAAGCAAAGTCGACAACTCGAACCACAAGTCTCTGCCCCCGCCAAGCCAAAGCCATACAAGAAGACAGCCAAGAGGGAAGGATGGAGTGCAGATATGACCACCCAAAGTTCTAAGGTAAAGAAAACCACAAAGTTCAAGATGGAGCCCTCAGCCCGTGCCAAGCCCTACCTGACAGACAGGTAAGCTGGGACTGCTGGGATCACACAATCAGGCTGCTTGGCTTTGAAACTCATTAACCTGATGTGACATTCAACTAGTTAATTATTTTACACATTTTAACTCCACGAGATGACAGTCATATTGCAGGGTTGAGTAAGTAAACGCAGGTCTAGCAGCTGGGTGCTGGGGCGGGTGCTGGTGACGCAGTAATAGGAGGGAATGACACAACAACTACAATCAGTGTAGTTACACACCGCGAGGGAAACCTAAGGTGATGGGGACGTCCTGAGTATATGTCAATAAAGCACTGCTGGCCAATAGGGAAGCAAGACAGGTGGGACTAGGAGTCCAGGAGGACTCTGGGTAGGAGAAACACAGGAAGTCAAGATGTAACCGCCATAGGGATAAGAAGCCCAGAAACTTCTCTGGTAAGAGAAAATACTTATTTAGCAATTATGGGGTAAATACTTAAGTCAGAGCTAGCCAGTAAGAAACAAGGAAGGCCAACAGCTTCATAATTAATAGTGTTTTGTGTGTTATTTGGGGACTACAACGTGGCAGAGCCCAGGTGATAGGGGAAGGGAAGGACGGACCTAAAGCTGCTGGCAAGAAAAAGGCTTCTCTTTACACTAAGGTTAAAAGGAAAGTCTAAATGTCGCTGGAGGGGCTAGCTCTGTGGACAAAGGCCTTGCCTGGAAGGCTGACAACCTGAGTTCTACCCCCAGGACCCACCGGTGGAAGGGGCAACCAACTGCCTCCTGACTGGCAAGGCTGTGCTCTGACCTCCGCAGTCACACAGGGATCACATGCATTACCTCATGATATCCACGAGTAAGATGAATAAGAGAAAGCTTTGGGGAGGAGAAAACCACAAACCCACACAGAACAAGAACACGCTGAGCGTGGTGGTGCAGCTTTAATCCCAGCACACGGAGGCCAGGGCAGGAGGATGTGTTCAGAGAGGTCTGCGGGTGAGTTACAGAGCAGCCAGAGCTGCAGTGTGACCCTGTCTCTAAACAGATGAGTAGATACATGTGAACATAGGGGTGACAGCACAATTAACGACTACGACATTGAGACGGTCTTAAGTTTACCCAGCACAAAAGCATGCTTTTCAACAGTCACAAAACTTCGTGGAAGTCAGTTATATAGTTTTACACGTTTGGTAGTGTGTGAAAAGGTGACCAGGATCTGACCTTGAAAAGCTACTGCATTCAGCCTGGGAAATGGTAGCACAGGCCTTTAATCTCAGAACTCAGGAGGTAGGGGCAGGAGAATGAGTTCCAGACCCACCAAGGCTACATAGAGAAACCCTGTCTCAGAGAACCAAACCAGACAGCAACAACAAAAGCTGTCACATTCAGCTGGCTGTAATCAGCCCCTCCCCCCAGGACTGAACTCAGGGTCTCATACACAGCAGGCAAGGTTCTAACCACTGAACAACACCCCCAGACTGGCTTTCCAAATCAAGTCATGCCTCTAACTCCAGCACTAGGAAGGAGGCTGAGGCAGACGGATTCCCTCCAGTTGGAGGCTTGGGCTACAGAAACCCTGCCTCACAAATTCAAAACACAGACAGACAAACAAACACATGAAAGAGAGAGGGCACAGAAGAGAGTGATCTACTATCAGGAAATCTGCTTTTCGTTAAAATGTCGAAGGAAACAAACCAACCAGCTCAGGAGAGGAGAACTCCATGAATCTCACGCACTACCGATGACTACGGATGAGCCTTACCTGCGTGCTGGCAGATTGACCCCCGCTGCCAGGGTGGACGTGCAGGTGAAAAGGCAAAGGATGCCTGTGGAGTAGGCCTCTTCCAGAAGCCTCCGTTCATCACTAGTTAGACCACTGTGGTGATAGGCAACCCCGAAAGGGACGGTGCGCTTCAAGACAGGGCACACTTTACCATTGCCCACAGCCCTCAAGCTTTTAATCACTTCCGATTTTTCTTCACCTCTGTGGTTTAGATAGTCCCTAGAAAAAAAAGATCCATTGGACATAATACCTGGGACTACAGAGAAGGCTCAGCAGTTAAGAGCACCAACTGCTCTTCCAGAGGACCCAGGCTTAGTTCCCAGAACCCACATGGCAGCTCACAGCCATCTGTAACTCCAGTTCCCGCGGATCCGATGACTTTTTGTCACCTCCAAAGGCACCAGACATGCCCATGGTACGTGTGTGCGTGTGTGTTTGCACATACAAAGCATCCATACCCATAAAATAAATAAATCTTTAAAAGGAAGAAATAAGAGCCCTTGAATTATAGTTAGAAAGTGGTCACCATTTTTCTTTTATACCATGCTACCATTCTTTTCTGGTTATGTATTACTTGTATAAGTACACAAAATGTTCTTAAATTATACTAAAATATTGAGTGATTTTGTAAGAAAACTTAAATGATCAAGTTCCTTATTTCTCTTAGTTGTATGGGTGTGCGTGCATACATGAGTGCAGGTGTCCACGGAGGCCATCGGTGCTGAGTCCTCTTGGTGCTGGGGTTACAGTCATCTGTGAGTCTCCTGAGATAGGGCCTCTGGGAGCAGGAAGTGCTCTAAACCACTGAGCATCTCTCCAGCCCAATGCACTTCGCTGCTTTTTTGTTTGTTGTATGTGTCATTGGATAGCCCTGGCTGCCCTGGAACTTACCACGTACTCGAAGCTGGACTCAAACTCACAGTAGCCCTCCTGCCTCTGCCTTCTGAGTGCTGGGATTAAAGGCGTGAGTTATCTTGCCTGTCTTTTTTTCTCCCTTTAGATAATCAAAGCCATCACTGTAAAGGCAGACTCTAAATCACTGAAATTCAACTTCTTGACTGTAGCCTAAACATTTTTATTATTGTACCATTCAGTACATTTAATTCTAATTTAGACAGTCTATGCCAGCAGGATTGAGAGGGAGGGTAGAGAAATGACCAGATTAAAAATTCATGTTAGTAGTCTATGACTACTGAAAGAGCCTCAGGTAAGGGACCAAACAGCGTGTAAAAATTACAAAACCCTCACACAACAAACAGGTACAGAAAACCAGAACTATCCGAATGTACAGCTGCCTTACCTTTACTTAGTGGATACAGCAGAGCTCATTAAAACATCTCAAACTCCCAAACTAATGCATTTCTAAAATTCATAGGAAATTATTTCTAGTACTCACACAAGTTAAGAAAAAAAAAAGGACAGTGGTTATCAAAGGGACGGGTCAGTTGCAGACATGGCCCGGCCTCTGAGCGATGGCAGTGGCCATCCTGCCTCATTTTGAGCAGCCCGCCCTTCCTGAATGAAGCCCGCCCTGGCTGCGTACAGCCTATTCCTGCTGTGTGCAGTCCCCCAGAGCCAATTCCCAGACGTGCAGAGTGGTCTAAGATGTAGCTGAACCCTGTCACCGCTCAGACAAAGCTTCAAAGCTAAGCTTCTGTGGAGGTCACTCTCCTGTAATTGTAGAATTTTCTACTTCAGTGTGAATTTCAGTTAAACTTCCTTTAAGGTCAGTTCCTTCAGGACCTAACAAATAATGCAATGCTCTGTTGAGAAAACAGTGATCATCCAACAGTAGAGCAGACTACCAGTCTGTAACTTATGACAAAAGTAGAACAGATTATTTTACAAAAAGATTAACGTACTTGCTTAAAAATTTGCACAGCATTTCTGCTACATTTTCACAGCTCTTCTTACTGGGACAAAAAACTAGGCAGGAGTAGTTGGGAATAACTTCTGTCACCAGTGCTACCAAGTGATCGGGGTCCATCTTTCTCAGGGCATCAGAGTACTGCAAAACAAGGAGCCACGCAGATCGTAACCACAAGGCACATTCATTTCCCCATGCCACTTTTAAACTCCTCCATATCTCATCATTAAAACAAACAATGAAAGCGCTATACAACACCAAATGCTCAATTGTCTTCTTAGGTAATTCGCTAGGGATTTGGTTTGGGGGCACATTTAGTCCAAAAAGAGGATCAAGCAATCAAGAATTAAGGAAATGAAAACAGTTCATATTATTAATAACTGCTATACACTCACCTCCACCTGAGCAGAACAAAAAGCCCAGAGAGAAATGAGGACTGATGCCATCAACAGCCAAAGGATTGCACAAGTGAAAACTTACTTTACTATTACGAATCAAGAGTCCCCAACACTTTCAGAAGTGAAAAAAAATGGCAGTGAATGATGACAATTTGTAACATCATGCAGGGGCACAAAGGACATGAAATAAAGGCTAGTCATTTAAAATTTCTTTGCTTCCTTTTGCTTTACTGAAAACTAAGATAAGGATTTAGACTATACCTCACAAAATTCTAAAGGTGTGATAAAGCGCTTCCCTCATTAACATCCTTCATGCCAGCTGTTAGCCATTAACAAGCAAACAGGAACACTTCTATACAATGTGTCACCCACAGACTATAAATTATTCTTTTGTTGTTGCTGGATGAATGACACAGCTACATGATGTCTCCAAATTTTCATGGTTCAGGAGCCAAGAAATATCTTACCGGTTCATTAATTAGTCAGGTGCAAACATCTAGTAAGTACTTCCTCAAAATTCAGGAGTCATTTGAATAAAAAGTATTCTAGTTCTTAAGTAACATAAGAGCCCACTAACAGGATGTCGTATTGTCTTTTAAACTCTGGTGTGGGATTGCACACAGTCCTGTTCTACTAGTTTTCACGCAGTATTGCATACAGCAACCATAAAATCCCCAACTTCACAAACATACACCAAAGGAAGAAACCCAGTATGATCTAATGACAAAATGGAACTAGGGACTGTGTGTCTTGTATGCACAGGAGAGGCCTGGCTGGATCCCCAGCCCTGTAAACAAAACAAAGAAAAAACTAGCTGCATTCAATCAGTAGCTGTTATCCATGGCAAATCAAGAACCAGACACCTTCCCCCCAGTACAAACCAGCTAGACCCACGGGAACCTGCAGCAGTGCCCCGGCACACGTAGGCACAACGCATCATACCTTATAGTTAAGGAGGCGGGAAAAGGCCATGCCATTTTCAGCTCTGCTGTCTACCTCATAGATTGTGTCATTTACTTTCAGGTATTCTTTGAGTTCAACCTTGAATTAAAAGGAAAATACAATTAATATAAAATTTGTAGATTGAAATTTAATAAAATATCTTAACAAAGAATACCTACACTATGTTCACCACCCTTATTTCTTTTTCTTTCTTTTCTTTTTCCTTTCTTTTTTCTTGAGACAGGGTTTCTCTGTGTAACCTGGCTGTCCTGGAACTCTCTCTGTATACCAGTTGGTCTCAGACTCACAGAGACTTGTCTGCCTATGCCTCCTGAGTGCTGGGATTAAAGGTGTGCACACCACCTGGCCTGCCACCATTATTTCTAAGGTGAATAAGTAATAACCAATACCGTGCAAACCTTAGGTACATACTGGTCTGAATTGACTGGTGTAATATTCAGCTTTCAGGAACTCCTGTAGGTCTTTGACGTTGTTTAATGTTGCACTCATACCAATAATCTGAGTTGTTTCTAAAAAAAAAATCAAAATATTAAGAGTAATGTGTCAGTTACATCCTAAAGTAATTTTAGCCATACTTCAGTGTTGTTCTGCCTGAGTGTCCCTGAAACTGAGCAGGGAGATGAGGGTACAAGTTGAGTGCCCTTTATCTGAAATGCTTGGACCAGAAATGTGTTGGATTTGGTCTATAGAATGAGTTCCAGGATAGCAGGGCTACACAGAGAAACACAGTCTCAAAAAACTTAAAAGGACTGGGTGTATGCAGAAAACGAGGAGGCTCTGGAAGGAGGTGAAAGGTAACATTGTAATTGGGTTTGCATTTGTGAAGATCTTGTCTACACTAGACAAGTCAGGTTTGGAGGGGGAGAGACGAAGATCAATTTGTGTGCAGAGTTACAACTTAGTGGTTTCTATGGCAATGTCGCAGAAGGGAGGAGACAGCCAATCGAAGTCAGTGAAGAGGAACAAGGGGAGCACCTCAAACAGGTGCAGAGAGGAACTGGGTGCTGACAGATGTTTACGAGTGAGGATTAGAAGACCCATTGCTTGGGACACTGAGGTAGCAGGATCACTTGACCCTGGAAGTTTCGTTCAGGCAACATGGCAATGTGAAAATGTAAAAATACTGTAAGGCTCTGGTTTAGCTATCTGCCGGCGGATGGTGATGGGAAGTTCACACTGAAGAGTGGGTTTGAAGGAAGTAAACCTCAGGTGAGTTTGACTGCTCATAAAACATCCAAGTAGCAGATTCTACTTGGAATGGAAGTGTAACCTGGAAATACAGACTGAGTTGTGAGTGCGTGGCAAGCTGAAGTCTGGAGGAGAGACAGCAGTGTGGCGGTCATGGCTGATGAAGACATTCTAAAGGGACACCCATGCTCCCCCTTTCTCATCAGACTATTGAAATGATGGACTACAGGCAAGGTAATTTCCCTTGGGTTCTCATGATGACATCAAGAAAAGGCTGGGGCCCTGGCACCCAGAGCACGAACCTGTCTCCTAGAAGCAGATTCCACATTGTCCTGGATTTTCACTGACATACAAGTCTGATGGTGGCAGGAACTGTATCTATTCCCCCAGGGACCTCTAGCACTGAAGGAAGTGACAGGAAAGCAGTAGCTGCTCAATAACTTAAAAAAAGACTATAAAGGGCCATGATCTACCTAAATGCAATTACTTTCACAATTTAAAAATCTATTCTGGGGGGCTGGGAAGATGGTTCAGTGGTTAAGAGCATCAGCTGCTTTTCCAGAGGTCTTGAGCTCAATTCCCAGCAACCACATGGTGGCTCACAAACATCTATAATGGGATCTGATACCCTCTTCTGACATGCAGATGTGTATGCAAATACATAAAATAAATAAATCTTAAAGTATATTTAAAAAAAAACAAAACTATTCTTGGGGGAGAGGTGTTTCTCAGTATTTGAGTACATGATTGGCATAGATACACTGGACTCAATCCCTAACACCCGCCAATAAAGATCTTAGGAGATGACATTTATAGTTTTCTATATGTAGGGTAAGCACTGCAATATCGCATCAATAAATATAGAGATGTTTAGAGCATTTCATGCATATCTAAAGACAAGGGCATGCTGCAAAATAGTTCCTTAAAGTGACTTCTCAAATATATTTTGCCAGGTGTGGTGGTGTTCACCCTTAATCTCGGCACTCAGAAGGCATAGGCAGGCTCTCTGTGACTTTGAGGCCACCTGGTCTACACAGCAAGTTCCAGGCCAGCTAGAGCTATATAGTGAAACCCTGTCTTTAAAACAAAAACAAAAGCGGAAAAAGCGCACACTGTTCTCCCAGGAGGATGGCGGTGATCACCCTCAGGGCAACGGAGGCAGCAAACCTTAGCGGGGCTGTGTGCAGCCACAGACAAGGCATCCCACCATCTCAGCAGGCCAGCTCAGCCTCCATGCTAGAGACAGACACAAACACGGAGGCTGATGATGAGATGAAGGTGGGTCGGAACTAGCGTTTGAAAGCAGGCCTGCTTCAAGCGGCCTCATAGTTCTCACCTGTCTATGCTTTGGCTCAGTTAGTTGCTTTTGGAAACAGGCTGTCATGAACTTGTTTTGTTCTGCCTGCCTCTGCCTCCCAGTTCTGGGATTAAAGGCGTGTGCCACCACTGCCTGGTGTCACCCATCTATTCTCGCAACAAAAATGTATAAGTTGACAAGCTAAGGCAAGAACCTTAGGTACCATGCGATAGGTTATCTGATCTAGCGATAGAATCCAGCTGTTTACACACAGAACTCAACCGTAAGTTGATACTTACTGCTAGTGTAGAGGACTTTTGCTAGGGTCATCTCCAGTATGGCACCACGGCTCCCTTCACCAATCATGTGCAACTATGCGATTTAAAAGTGGGAGTGAAGAAGTCAATTGTCATATACCGTCCATATAAAACATGGCTATCTGCACAGAATGAATATGTATTGGATGTTACAGCTATCATACACACTTAGTGCTGTAGGTTAATGAAATCTGGAGCAGCATCCTCCATCCATACATTTGGGATTTGGTAAGTACCATTATAAAAATGTCTCTATAGGCCCACATTTACAGTTCAAGAAACATTTGCCCTAAGAGCAAATTTAAGACTGTCCAGCATGGAACGCCTCCTCTTGTGCTCTCTGTATATTAAGTTACTTGCTGAGAGGGTTCAAACCACGGCTGGGAAAATGAGCACAATATGCTAGTTCAATAAATATGATGTTAACCGACCTCATCGACGACAACCAGACCCAGCATGCTGATCCTTCCGGTTTCAATCAAGGCGTTCACCAGGCTGTGTCCTTTCTCAATAGTGGCGATGTACAGCGACTTCTTTTCCCTCCTTTTAGTGGGAGGAAATCTTCCTTTGCTTCCAGCGTATTCTTCAACAAAGAAACCAAGTTCTATACCGAAACTTGATAAACTGGAAATCTAGAGTTACAGTTAAATAAACAAAAACATAAGTAAGAGATGGAGTTAAAAGTGCTCAGAGGGATTCCCTCAATGTAAAATTGCCCCCATCAGTGGGTCCCATCAAGGAACACCTGTCTAGGAGCTGCTGCAAAAGGTGATCTTTACAAAATGAATGCATATGACGTTTAAATTAACTTACTACATGTGTACGGGTGTTCTGTCTGCGCTCTGTGTACATGCAGTGTCAGAGCCAAAGAGGGTGATGGGTCCCCTGGGACTGGAGTTACAGGTGGTTGTGAGCCTGCTCAGAACTACACCTAGAGCCTTGGGAAGAGAAGCCAGCCTTTCAACCCTCTCTCCAGCTTTAACATGTGCAACTTTTAAAGTCTATAATATGAAAATAAATGCTATTTGTCTCCTTTTATATTAAAAAAACATCAGATTGGCTCATTAATTCTGACAAGGTAATGAGTTAGTTTCTGCTTGAAAAAGGAGGCTAAATGTTTAAGATACAGTTCAAACCACCAGTTCAAACCAGTAAAAGAAAAAAAAAACATACACAATTACTATTTGAAAGTAATTAAGAATCTGTGCTACTTCTGCATACCCTAAAACAAAATAATGAATCGGTTAATAGCTAACACATGTATCCTACTCTTAGTGTCATAGTAGACAATAACAACTGTTTGAATATACACACCTTTTCTTGGACAATTGCCACATATGGAAGAATCATTAAAACATCTTTCTGTCGGCACAGTAGTTCTTGTAGCATTAAAATCTCAGCCACAAGGGTTTTTCCACCACTCGTTGGCAAGGAGTATATTAAATTTTTTCTTTTTTGCACAGAACTTAATGTTAGACAAGTATGCTGCCAGTCTGTAGAATTCAAAGAAAAATAGAAGATTATTTCCTCCTTCAATATTCTCAAGAGTTTTTCTAGCTGGGCATTGGTGGTGCATGCCTTTGATCCCATCACTTGGTAGGCAGAGGCAGAGGAAGGTAGATCTCTGTGAGTTTGAGACCAGCCTGGTCTACAGAGCACGTTCCAGGACAGGCTCCAAAGCAATACAGAGTAACCCTGTCTCAAAAAGACAAAACAAAAAAAGTTTTTAAGAAATTGGGTATCTCTGTGGTGGTCTATGTGAAGATAAATGTAATTCTTTTTTCCCCCATGTAAACTATTTATTTTTATTTTTTATTTTTTTAAACAATCTTATTTTATATAACAATCCCAGTTCCCTCTCCCTCCCTGTTTTTTTTCCTCACAGAGAGTAAGTGCCCAACCCTGAATGTGCACAGCCAGCAAGTCTGAGTTGAGTCCTTATCACCCTTACAATGCAGACACAGGTATCACAGGTATCACAGTGGAGCAGACAGCTGCCTGGGGACAAGGGACCAATATGTATAGAGAAGTGAAGTCTAAGGACTTGTGTTTGTTCTAAATTCTTTGTATGTTTTACAAGATCATAAAGGCTAACCTCCCTCACCAGCCCAAAGGCAGAAATAGAGGGAGGAAGAAAAGAAAATCCACAAGATCTTGCACAAAACAGAAAAATCTTCCATTAGACTTGGTCTTTGAATGGTCCCAATACCATTTTAAATAAGGGTTATTTAGTTCATAAAAGACTTCAGTTGCTAACCGGCACTCCCAGGACCTCCCCACCCCCAGTTCAGTAAGAAATAATTGATGAAGGAGGACTATGTGTGAGACAGTCTGTGAAAACTCCAGGGAATAGTTCAGAGGGTGAGGACGTAGTTCAGTTGGTGGAGTGCTCACCTAGCATGTTTGAAGGCCTGGGTTTGATCCCCAGCAACCATAAAAGAGATCTGGGGGCTCACGCATGTAATCCTAGCACCTGAGCAGTGGAGACAGGAAGATCAGAAGTTCAAGTTTATCCTCAACTACATAGCTAGCATGCATTCCATGAGGCCCTGGATCAAAATGATGGTAATAATGGAAATAAGTAATTTGACAATGTATATCAACAATCTTTAAAATGCAAATTTTGTGTGTATGTTTAGTCTACACACACACACACACACACACACACACACACACACGTCTGTGCACCACTTACATATTTATATATACCCTGGTGCTGGTACTTGGACCTGAGTCCCCTGGAAGAGTAGTCAGTGACTGTCCTTTAATGTTGAACCACGTTTTTTATCATTAGAGGAACAGGCAAACAAAGTAACAGATACATAAAAAGAAGCTCAACTGTAATTAATCTACAGGATAGGCAAAACAAACAGGAAGGAGAAAAAAAAAATCCCACAGTCATTAAGCCCAGAGAATACAGAGGGAAGCCGACACCGGACAGGCTGGGAGAAAAGCGATGCAGCATTATGAAACATAAAACGGCATGTTGACTCCATCAGCATTTCTTCAAGATTCTCCATTGACACAGTAAAAGAGGGTGTAAACAGCATGTGCAGGACGTCTAACACTGCTGTCTAACAAGTACTATGGAATAGGGTGGGGTAAGTTAAATGAGTTGTTGCAAGTATGTAATTCACAGCTTAAACATGGGAATCTAGGGCCAGTGAGATGGTTCAGTGGGTAGAGTCGTTTGTTGCCAAGTCTGGTAACCCGAGTTTGATCCCAAGGAACCACACAGTGAAAGGAGAGGACCAAATCCCAGAAGTTGTTCTGACCTCCAGATTCGTGCCAAGGCCCACGTGTCTACATACATACATATCCAAGAATACAAAACAAATGGAAAAGTTAAAAACTATTTACACACTTAATATACAGTTTAAGGAAACCCATCCAAACCTAATTTAAAGGGCTTGAATATATTATTTTAAGAATCAAAGTGAAGCTAAGAGTGGTGGTGGTGCCCATCTTTAATCCCTGCACTCGGGAAGCAAGGGTAGGCAGTGAGTTCAAGACCAGCCTGGTCAAAACAGCGTTCCAAGACAGCCAGGGCTACGCAGTGAGGCCTCATCTAAAAATAAGACATTAAAACAGTTATGTCTGAGTAACAGATACAACCTTATTTTTAGTCTCAAGTACTTATAATGACTTTTTTTTCTTTAAAAACATTTAGAAAATATTAAGCTGACAGGTTCAGCTCAGTAGCAAAGTATGTGCTTAATGTGAAAGGCCTTAGGTTTGATCTCCAGATCTAAAGTATCTCAGATTGGTATCACCCATTGCACATGTTTATTCCCAAACTTAACTATAATCCCATCACACACATGCATGCACGCACGCACGCACTCGCTCGCACCTACACATGCACACACACACAAGTGCGCTTACACCCACACACAGAAAGTGACTTACTGAGGCTTTTACTTAGATGATACCAATATAAGGACAGTCATTACAACTAATTTATCATGTATTTGGCCAAGAGTCTCACTACACTGTAAAACAATTGTTTTGCTGTATCTTTTTTTTTTTTAATATATAAGGCACTGTTTAAGTAACAAGGCCAGAGATAAAGAGGCTGACAAACTCTAGCAGTTGGGGATTCTATAAAGCTCAATATACTAGGAAAAATTCTGGTTACATAAAACACTGAGTGCAAGTCCTGTCCCAACTGAGCACTGTGCTACAGGCCTGTACTTAGTATTTGGGAGGCAGATGCAGGAGGATCATGAGTTTGAGGCCAGCCTGTGCTATATGAGATCCTGTCTCAAAACATGAAGGCTGCAAATGGAGTTCAGAGGCAGACTATTTGCCTACCATGTTCAATGTCATGGGTTCAACCACAAAATACCTACAGGGCTCAAAAGCAGAACAAACAAAGCAGGGGCCGTCACCTGGCAGTTGATTCAGACTGAACAAAGTAGCCTCAGAAGAGTTTGGTTTTGTGGAGACAGGGTCCTCATGTAGGCCAGGCTGGCCTTGAACTTGCTATGTAGCTGAGAATGACCTGAGCTCCTGACCTTCACCTCCTGAGGGGGTGGGTTGCTGGAGTGAATACACACTACACCCAGCACTAGAGTGTTAGCTCGAAAGTCACAAGTCTCACAACTTACAATGTCTAAGATTCTTTTGTTTTCTGTGCAAGAGAGCATGTCTAGCCCCACTTTGGTCTGAAGAGGGCCTCAGACCCCCTGGAACTAGAGTTACAGATGGCTGTAATCCACCACGTGGGTGCTGGGAACCAGTCCCCAGTCCTGAGGGAACCAAGCATTCTTAGCTACAGAGTCCTTTGGAACATCTTAAGATTCTTTCAGTCTACTAAATTTAAAATGGAAAATAAAAAATAATAATAATAAAAAAAAAAGATTCTTTCAGTCTGATTAGACTTTATTTTGCCATCATTCTACTTCTCCAAACTGATTGTCTTCTGAGTTGAAAATCCACATTTTTAAATGGTTCATATGTTCTCAAGAAATATTTATAAAGCGAGGGCGAATGGACTGACCTATATGGCAGCTGCTGTCCCTCTGTCTAAAATGGTGTATCTGAAACTGACACAAGGACCCAGGACTTCTGAAAAACGCTACTTAATTGTTATTGTTACTGCAGCCATTTTTGCACTTAAATCTTAGCTGTCATTAAATGTGTTTAACTGCTACCACTGATGTCTTTCACTTAAGATTCTGAGCAGTCAAAGGAATTTAAACAACTAAATTGTTAGAGAATTCAGATGTAGCCAATGCCAAGGAAACACTAAAAGAACTAAGGAGAGAAGAATAGAGTGAGAAGCAGATGTGAAGGGATGAAATCTCAGCAGTGCCGTCACTAGCAGGACAGCAAGCTGCTCTGGGCGCATGTCTGGGCTTGGATTCCTTAGGCTCTGTAACTTAAGTGAGGGTTCAGAAAGTGAGGGCATGAAGACAACCAGAGTAAGGAAGGAATGAATGAAAGAAGTCCACGATAATACAACTGACAGTCTGGCCATTCCAGATGAGAAACAGAACCAGGGAATCACCTGCTTCCACTGATTTGAATGAATGTTATAATATTATTTGAATTATAAATTTGGTTTTCATTTCACAAAAAGTATTACCATAGAGTTTTTTGATTCCTTTCAACTGAACATAAAGGTCTCTCACTTTGCTGGGTAGAGAATAAAAAGGACCACGGTCATCTGACGGTGACTCCATTGCTTCCTTAGCAACACTGATTTCCTCAGATAGGAGAGTCTCTTTGAGTTGTTTACTCCGAGAAAACACTGGTGTTTGGGCCGTGGCGTTGCCAGACATGGCGCTCTTTAGGCGGTCTGCAATACTCTTCCTCCTGTTGGTCTCTGGGGAAGCTGCGGCTTTGGAGAAGCCATCACTCTGCTGCGATTGTTCTTTATGGCTGCAGGTCAGCTCTTCATGCGATGACTGACGTGAGTTCCCATCTCTGTCCTTGGTAGACTGATCACCCAAACCACTCGAGGAGTTCTGCATCCTTTCAAAGTATAAAATCTGAGAAGAAGGCACATCAAGCAAAAGGTCATTTTCAGGTTCTGGTCCAGCAGGGACATCTAGACCACTGGCCTGGCTCTTTACGAGTTTGTTAGTTTCAGAGTCAGTAAAACAGCTCACAGTGCTGACACTGACTGTGTTTTTGGTGCTTTCTGAACAAAGACCTTTGGTGGCAGAGTCTGCAGCAAGTTCCCTATGTTCATGTGGTTGCAAATATTTCTGTTCCAGGTCATCAACTTGAGCTAAAAAGGAATTTTCTGTAAAGCTGTCATAGCCACTAAACATGTCCTCTTCACTGTCACTTTCCTGAAAGAGAAACAAAAGCACATAAACGAATTCCATCTTTATAGAGAAAAAAAAAAGTGTTCCAGCAAAGGTATATATCACTACATGCAAATTATCCTCTAAATACATATTATCGTGACCAGATTTTTTTAAAAAGCCCAGTTAAATTGACCTGCCTAAATAGTGCTTAGTGCTGCTGAATTACTAATGGGTATTAGGATGCTTTAATTTTTTTTTTAAGCCAGGACAGGATCTCATACAGCAGAGGTACAAAGCCTTAAGCCTCCCACCTCTATTTCCTGAGTGTACCACCATACCTGGTTTATGAAGTGCTGGGAATCAAAAACAGGGCTTTTGTATGCTAGGCAAGCATTCCACCAACTCAGCTACATCCCCAGCTCAGCCTAAGAATTTTAGATTATTTAGTTATTTAGGTGCTAAAGTGTGAGCCCAGGACTTGCCCCTGGCTGCACTGCTGAGCCCCAATCCCCAGCCTTTGGGATTTTAATTGTTTTAAATTTTATGTGCTTTGCCTGCATGTTTGTCTGTGTGGGTGTTGGGTCCCTGGAACTGGAGTTACAGACAGTTGTGAGCTGCCTTGTGGGTGGTGGGAATTGAACTCAGGTCCTCTAGAAGAGCAACTAGTGCTCTTAACGACGGGGTCATCTCTCCAGCCCCTGGGATTTTAATTCTTAAACGTGTACTAAAGCATTAAGGAACAAAAGAACAGTAGATGTCTATAGTTTGTGAGTTCAATAGATGCTCCTGGCAATTCCCACCCAGGCACTAGTGTAGAGGCTGGCCTGTTACAAAATCATGGTTGTACCACTAGACACTACAAGCAACTTTTGTTCTGAACTTGCAATTGTGACAAGAGTGTGCACACTCACGTGGGGTGGCTTACCGAGCAGAAAAGGTGTAAACTGGGAGGTAATAATTATTTATTAGAGTGAGAACTTTACTGTCTCAACTTCCTAGTGTCCAATTACTGCTGTAAGTTCTAGAAACTATGGCTATTTTAATAAAGTAACCAGCACACCATAGGTCACTAATAAAAAGTTTTATTAGTAAAGTAGAAACAAGTCATTTCAAAGGTTGACCTTCTGTCTGTCAAGCCAGTTAACTGGCCCGTGAACACTTTTTAGGACAGAGATGGTGTGTGTGTGCGTGTGTGTGTGTGTGTGTGTGTGTGTGTGTGTGTGGTGTGTATACGTCTCACATCCACTTAGAAGGTTTAAGGCAGTGTCTCTCACGTTTGGAGAACAAGGATACCGAAGATGAGACGAGCACACTAAGGCTACTCATCTAGCCTGTCAACCGTGTGCACCCGGGAAGTTTCGATCCCCCGCAGCTGTGCCAAGTGCAAGGGATGCGGGTCGGCCCCGCAACCCTTGGTGATGACGGGAATCAGCGGGACTGTACCTGGGTGGGCTCCGGGCTCCCGGTTTTCCTCCGGCGGCTCCCGGCCACCGCTTCGTCCTCCAAGTCCTCGGCGGGCTGGAGCTCGGCCGGGGCGAGGGCGACACAGCGGCTCTCCAGGCTGCCGCGGTTCCTTTTGCGGACAGACACGCGCCGGCGGATGCGGGCACCGCCGTCCTCCATGGCTAGGACGGAGAGCCTGGTCGCCCTGCGTCCAGACTCAAGCTACTGCCGCCGCAGCTGCGGGGATGCAGGTGCCCGAGCATCAGCTGGCTCCATCTCTCCGCAGCGCCGGAGGCGTGTCACGTGACTTCCGGCTCGGGGAGGGCGGGAACAGAAAGGAGCAGAGGTGCTGTCGTATTGAAATGCTATCCGCGTCCGCACCCGGAACCTTTGCGTAGAGTCCCCGGGATCATCCGGGGAAGAGTACCCGGAGGGGCCTGTCCGGCGGTAAGGGAAAAGGAAAGGAAGAGAAAATTTGGCGGACAACCATGGCAGCTCTGGTTGCCCTGTGCGCTGGTGTAGGGAGGAGAAGCTTGACACCCGCTGCAGTCTGCCTCGCGGATCGCGGAGCTCACGCCGGTAAAGTCTGTCCCAGAGCCCTGCAGCCGCAGTCCGCTCTGGTGGTCGGTGGCGTCTTTGCTGTTGGCAAAGTGACTATTGCTACAAGACTAGGTTTCAGATGGGTGGGAAGCTCGAGTCGCCTTACGCTGGTTTCTCAGAGCTGAAGAAGAGGACTGTGAGGTGTAGTCAAGGCTTTACTTTTGATGTTTGTTTCTGTGCTTCTCTGTCAACGGCTCGAATCTTTTTCTTGTTTTCCCTTTGGGATGGCAGTACCCTTCTGTTGCTTCTGTTCGTGTTTGCATTACAAGCTAGCCACTGTAAAAGGGAAAAGGTTTTATAGGAGAAGTTAACCAGTCACTGAGTAAAAAGAATATGAAACCTCTAGATCGTGCGGGTTTTTTTTTATTTCCTTGTTTTTTTGAGACAGGATCTCACCGTTAATGTAGTTGGCTGTCCTGTAACCCACAGAGGTCCATCTGCCTGTGCTTCCCAAGTGCTGGCACTAAAGGTGTGCGCCACCATGCCGGGCACTATTATCATGCGTTATGATTGGTGTAGCCTCTTTAAAACATTAAGTCTTTGTTAGATATTCAGTGGATGAAAATAATTGGGTCATTGCCATTTCTATTTCATTACAGTGCTGTGGAGAAGAGGTTGCTCACAGTATAAACAAGTAGCCAGCAATGAGGACCTGGTAAGATTTCTTTTTATGTTTCTTTAAAAAACATTTATTATTTGTGTGTACATTGGGGTGGGAGGAGCTGTGTAAGTCAGAGAGGGCATTAGAACCCCTGGAGCTGGAATTAGAGGTAGTTGTGAGCCACTTGATATGGGTGCTGGGATCCTAAGAACATCAAGCACTTTTAACCACAGACACCTATCCAGCCACCAAGGATATATATAAATACATATATTTGGAATTCAATTATACAACAAAACAATATTTACTTTGAGTTTGGAACGCATAACTTACTGACTATAGTCACTTGGGTTTTGAAGAGAATGGCTAGATTTAGGCTTTGGTAATACCATATATTTCTTCCTAGATATTAAAAGATATATTATTTGAGAATTTCTAAAGATAGCTTGGGTAGATAGAATAATTGTAAATGATGGAATTTTGGTATGGCACTATCTTTAACTTATCAGTTTTGACATGCTACCTTGATAAGACATACAAATTAAAGTTGTTTTGTTTTTCAAGACAGGGTTTCTCTGTGTAGCCCTGGTGGTCCTGGAACTCCATCTGTAGACCAGGGGGGCATCAAACTCACAGAGCTCCACCTGCCTCTGCCTTCTATCAAATTAGTTTTACTTTAGAATATTTAACCAGCTGCTTCTAAACCGTAGGTGTATTTTTATGGGTTTAAAGTATGAACAGGGAGGTGGGCACTTAATCACACCATACAAGTACTTGACTAGAGTTGAGAAGGAATACAGCTTATGTCTCAACTGGTTATAAATTGGATTAAGAAAACTCAAGGCAAGCTAGACATGGTGGTGCACACATATTGTAACAGCACTTCAGATGTTGATGCAGGAGAATCTTTTGAGTTCAAGGCCACCCTCGGCTACAACAAAATGTTAAAAAAAAAACAAAAAAAGAAAGAAAGAAACAAAGAAATCTTAGGGAGCTGCTAAGTACCAAGGAATTTGTCTAAACAAATGTGTCTATCTTAGTCATCTAATTCATGTGTCATAATTAAAAAGAATAAAGGAAATTTTCTGTTTTAGGTCATAAATCCCACTGTGACTAATGAAAATTTAAAAACACACACAGTCATACTCACTTGCCACAATTAAGGAAGACTATAGATTCTCAAAGTCATTTATAAATTAAGACCCTGTGCCAGGGTGTGGTAGTACAATCTGGAATTTCAGCATTTGGAAGGCTCATGCAGGAGAGTGGAGAGTTTGAGACTGCCATGTGCTACACAGCAAGTTGTAGGACAGCTGAAGCCTCATAGTGACAATCTATTTCAAGAAACAAAACAAAACAAAGGGACTGTCAGAAGGAAAGAAGAGTTTCAAAGGGTAGGGGGACAAAAGAGGATCATGGGGGTACATATGTTGCATTAGTCCTACTTTAAAAGCAGAAAGGGTTATTATTGGGAATGAAGAAGGGGACCAGCAAGACAGGCTCAGTGAGAGCTGTAGAAGTATAATCTCTCTCTCTCTCTCTCTCTCTCTCTCTCTCTCTCTCACACACACACACACACACACACACACAGAAATGTAATCTCACATAATAAATCTTGTTTCTTTGTATGCTAACGAAAAAGATTTTAAAGTCTCTATACTGGTGACACGTATTCTTTTAGTAAGAGGGAGGCACTGTGCCAGAAACATCAAGGATAGAAAAGCTAAATGGGCCCACACAACTTATATGCTGTCTATTAAGGTGATATCAATGAACCTTTTATGGCAGGAAGTCATGGAACATTACCTATTCACAAAATGAAATAGTGAAAAAAAACACCAGACAGAAAATTTGGGGATGGCTAAAGTTAGCAGTTGTCCTAACTTAGGAATTGTATGTTGTCTATTGTGCTGTACCTTTTTCTTAAAGTTAAACTGGATGAATTTTAAGGGCTGGAGGGGGATAGCCTAGTGTTTGAGAACATGTACTCCTCCTCCAAAGGACCCAAGTTCAGTTGCCCCCACACACACACACATTGGACAGCTCACAACCATCTGTAACTCAAGCTCTGTGGGATCCAAGGCCCTCTTCAGGGTTCTGTGGGCACTACATGTTCTCTCTCTCTCTCTCTCTCTCTCTCTCTCAATAAATCTGAGGGAAAATGATAAAACTATACCAAAGAATTACTTTAAAATAAAATCTTAGTAGAATTAATTTAAAAAAAACTAATGCAGCATTTGAGCAAAGAATCCTCTATCAGCACGCTTATCTTGAAGTCCTTTTCTATTTCATGAGGTTATCCCTCTCTAGCCAGATTGACACAAAATAAAGTACTTGCGTAAAGAAATTGTAAGTGTAGCTTTAGCCTTACCTTTTCTGACTCAGTCTTAACACGTTCTCATCATGAGACTCTTGTTTTATCCTAGCCAATCCTGATGGAAAACCCCTATAAGGAGCCCCTTAAGAAGTGTATCTTGTGTGAGAAACAGGTTGATTATAAGAATGTACAGGTGAGTGTTGGTTTACCTCTATGGTACTTGATTAGGATTCTGTTCCTTGTTTATTTTGCTCAGATCGTGTCACTGTCATCATTTATGTAGGACAGACTCAGCAACTTCATGATATCAAGTGTGGTTATAATGTCCTATGTTATCTCTATTCAGTTCAGAGCCCTTGGCTCCCACCTGTCATTATTTGGCTAAGTATTTGTCTTTTCTCTGTTTTTGCACAGTAGCTCACTGCACATTGATAGACATGAGTGCTTTGGGGAAAGTTCCTCTTGGAGCTGACCTTTGCAGTTCACTATCACATGCTATTGCTCTAATTGCTGTTTCTCCTTAAGCTTTCAGCAAATTTAGGAAAGTGAGTGATATTAGAGTTAACCGTTTCCTCCTTTGAAGAAAGAAATTATAAATTATCAAAACTACAATGCAGCAGACAATTGTGGGAAGAGCCAAGAACAGTGTCTACTATCTACAAAGTTATTGACGTGTTCAATAAGAATAAGTTAGAGTACAAAACAAAACAAAAAAATAGGTTAGAGTAAATGTCCTAGTCTATGTCCCAAGAGCTCCCTCCATAGCCTGCCATGACAGGCGAAGTATCCAGTAACTGGCTGTAAGCAGCAGTGTTTTTAGGTGCCCGTGGGAGTCAGTACCCTTGGGACCTAACACATAGGCTGACTCATGTTACTTAGTCTTGTCAAGTTGTGATACACTAGATGTTAACTTTCTAAAGATGCCTTGTTGCTACAAGGTATTTTATTTCATGTTATTAACTTTGTCTGCAACACATTAAATGTTAACAACTTGAAGGTCGTTTCTAAATGTTTTTTAAATTTGCGCATTCAGGGTTGAATAACAAATATACTAATATTATTTTTCTCCTTCTAAACATATCCCCCAAACAGCTCTTGTCCCAGTTTGTTTCTCCATTTACCGGATGCATTTATGGGAGGCACATAACAGGTACTATTTTAATCTGAGAAATGTAAACGTAGGTAAGAATCTCATGCTGATCGATTTTGTTATTTCAGGAGACTGACAAGTTTTTAGTCACTATTAAGTCAGCTGCCACAGGGACTGGAGTGAGGTCCTTAAGAGAAGGAGACCTTCAGTACAAGGAGCAATTGCCCTCTTTTCTCTTCAGGGTGACAACATACAGAAACTTGGGCTTAAGGAAAACTGTATCTTGGATCTAGACAGTGGTGCAGCAGTTAAGAATGCATACTGTTGTTGCAGAGGACTGGAGTTCAGTTTCCAGCACCCACATCAGGTGTCTCATAATCATCTGTAACTCCAGCTCCAGAGAATACAGCATGCCCAGCTTCTGCAGGCACCTGCACTCATGTACACATACCCCACCCCCATTAAAGACGGTGAAAGTAAATCTATTGTAAAATCACCATTCCTAGACCAGCAACTGATGGCTCTATCCAAACTCATTTGCTTTTTTGTTTACACAGGGTCACATGGTTGTCACTGAGTTACAGTAACATTGAGTGTGTGAGACCAAATGACCCACAAAAGGTTTTTCACTTTCTTCACAGAAAAAAACTTAGCAGTATTCAACTTAGAAAGCTGCTATAAGTGTAGTGTTCGTGTTTTTCTGATGTGTAGAAAAGTACCTGTTCTATTTTCACAGGTCTTTGTGGAAAGAAACAGAAAGAAATAACAAAAGCCATTAAGAGAGCTCAGAAAATGGGTAAGTCCCCCTACACAAACGAATGGGACTAGTTAAGATTTGCCTCTTGTCTTTGTGAAGAACTTTAATTATCTCTTTACAGGGTTTATGCCGGTTACATACAAGGACCCTGCATATCTCAAAGACCCTAAAGTTTGTAACATCAGATACCGGGAATAAGTTGTGTAAAGTTACTGCCAATAAACCTGGAAGTGGATATGTCAGCACCAGCTCAAACCAATTTGAGTAGAAATGTCTTTCAGTGGTTTAGGAGGGATGCGCCCTTTCCACACCAGTGAGTGTCTGTGGACACACTGCTTGAGATGGTAATGTTACATTGTATACTTGGGTAAAAGTGGTGCCTCGTGGTTGTCACAGCTTCTTTATATAGTTCCTTTGATTATGGAAGGGGAGGGTGTCTATTTGAATCTACCTGAGCCTAAATTCTGTTCTTACAAATGGGATGGTTTCAGGGGAATGGTTATAGAAAGGTAGTGTTTGAATTCCATGTGACTGGCTGTGGAGTTCAGCTTGCTTGGAGTAATTTTGTGGTTTTGTGTGTGCATGTGTGCACAGGGGCTTATGGAAGCTAGAAGATATCAGACCTCTTTCTCAATGTATCATATATACATACATACATACATACATACATACATACATACATATATATGAATCACTGATTTGTGTGTGCCTGCCATAAAGGCACATTTGGAGGTCAGAGGGTCATTGTCCAAGCACTGGTTCTCTCCTTCCAACCATGAGTTCTGATGACAGAACCCAGGTCTCCAGGCTTAACTCAAGTATCTCAACCAACCAAGCCATCATGCTAACCCATTCACCTCATGTTTTGAGACCAGGTCTCACAGAATCTGGAGTTCACTTAGGCTGACCAGCTGACTCACAAGCCCCAGGGAGCCTTTTCCCTGTGTCCCCTGTCCTGGGACTCACATGCACGCCACTGTACTGGGGTTAAACACAAAACTGCACTTGGTTCTTCAGTCAGTCTCCCTTAGAACAGTTTTCAGGTTGTCAGACTTGTGTGGCAGTTTTACACCGAGTCACCCCCAAGCCCTGGCCTTTTCCTTCTTTTAATGTAGTTGCTGGGGTTCCAAACACAAGTCCTCGGGCTTACTTGAGACTTTGTCAACTAAGATTTCTCCTGGGCTCCAGGAGTCCTTTGCTAACTAGTAAATGTTAATTGCACCTGATTGTGAGAGTTCTCTTTGCAGAGGTGGGATTGATATTTGGCCAGGCCCTGCAAGACAGACTGTTCCTAGACCAGTGTATCCTTTTGAACAGTGTTCCTTACACAAAGGGGTGGCACACACACAATCTGCTTACAGTCCTCGGTGATATGAAAAGGATCTCCTGACAACTGTGGCTCTCCCTTTTCTGCCATGTACAATACCAGTTTACTACATCACCAGTGAAACACCCCAGCAATTTGTTCCAGTCATACCCAAGTCAAAGTGCCATTGCTAGATATAATTAAGTCTTAAGTAGTTTCTCTAGGAAGCCACAAGTAGAGCAAGGGGGAGGTGTACATTCATTGTTAATGTCTAGGAGTAAAATGTAAAGGTACTATGAGTTCACTTTTGAGACGGAAACAGATTTCCCAGTTCCTAGGCTCATGCAGTCATCTGCCCTGATGCGGGACCTGCACGCACATGCATGCCAGCAAGTGCACCTTAGCAGACCGTCAGCATTTTAGATAAGAATTGTTCTTAAGAGATGTAATTCCTTTTGGCTTTCCAAGATAAGGTTTCTCTGTGTAGCACTGGCTATCCCGAGACTCACTTTATAGACCAGGCTGGCCTCCAACTCAGAGATCATCCTGCCTGTCTTGCAAGTGCTGGGATTAAAACCTGACAGGACAAATTTATTTTTATGTTTGTTTCTCTATGTATATGGTGTGTGAGAGAGAGAGGGAGAGGGAGAGCATTCGAAGCTGAAAAGAGGGCATTGGGGCTGGAGTTAACAGGTAGTTGTGAAGTTTTGAGCTACCTAATGGTGCTGGGAACCAAACTCCAATCCTGGGAGTGCTTTAATTGCTGGGCTCTCTCTTCAGTAAGAATTGTAATGAAGTAGATAAAAATAAGATTTTACAAACATTTATTTATGGGGGTTTCATGTGTATGCCACAGTGAATATATGTGTGGAAGTCAGAAGAACTTGTGGAAGGCGGTTCTTTCCTTCCATCGAGGGAGCCCAGGAATCGAACTCAGGTTGTCAGTCTTGATTGCAGATGCCTGTGCCCGCTGAGCCAAGTTCCAGGCCCAATCTCACAAACTTTTAGTGCTTTATTTCCGTGCTATAAAACAAGGCTAGTTTCTCATTTCCAATTTGGAGAATGTTCTAGTTTAAAAGAATGCATCTATTTACGTCTTTGCTTTGAAATAAAAGCATCTTAGCTGGATGTGGTGGCATGAATCTTTTCTTCTTTTCTTTGAGACAGGGTTTCTCTGTAGCTTTGAAGTCTGTTCTGCAAGTTGCTCTGTAGACCAGGCTGGCCTTGAACTCAGAGATACACCTACCTCTGCCTCCCCAGTGCTGGGATTAAAGGTGTGGGCCACCAGTGCCCAGAGGGTGGCGTGTATCATTAATCCCAGCACTTGGCAGGCAGATATTTTTGAGTTTGAGGACAGCCAGAACTACACAGAGAAACCCTGTCTCAAAACAAAGCAAAAACAAAAACCACACCAAAAAGCAAAACAAAACAAAAAAAATCAAACAATTTAGACTCTAGTTCAATGGTAGAGAAGTTGCTTACCATTCACACGGCCGCCCTGGATTCTATTCCTGCCCCACAAGTATAAATAAGGCAAAAAAAAAAAAAAGAAGAAGAAAAACAATCTCTCTATTTCTAAAAAGTACTTTCGATGTGGATAAACAGAGGTCAAGACACTGATAGAAAGGGATCATGAGACAGGAAACAAGGAATCTATGTGGCGAGGAAGGCAAAGAGCACACGAGACATGAAAGGGAAATCAGGCCAGCAGAAGGCGCAGTGACAAGAGGCTGGGGAGTGAGGGACAGGTTGCAGCTTAGCTGAGCATGGACACATTTACAATGTATGAGATATAAATAAGAACTTCTAAGATACTTTATAAAACATTAACTTACCTACATCTTACAAACGGTTGAACAGTAAAAATACCTTATTCATACATTATAAACAGCTGAATGCAGTAAAAATAGGAACAAGTGGTTTGAACCTCGGTCAAGACAAAAACATCGTCTAACAAGAATCAGAATGTGGGAGAGCGAGGGTATTCACCATCCTCTTCTGTGCTCCCCATCTCTGTGTCTATATCTAGGTTGCTTGAGGAAGTTTTGTTTTGGTGACTGCTTCGGGGATCTGTCATGGGTCTCGTTTCTGTCTCCAATCGTAGTTTCTTCACAGGCCATTGGTCTTGCGTGTCTAGAGTCTTACGCTTAGTCAGCTGGGCTACAGGGCTAGCATCAGGGCTGTGAACATACTCCACCATTAAGGTCAGGTTAGCCACATCAAGATGGTGGTTCGTGTTACACCCACTTTGAGAAATATGTCTATTTTTCAAAGAAATAACACAAGAATGAAGAACTTCGGACTCTGGAAAAAAGGTTCGTAAAGCTTGACAAAGAAGGATGTTCTCCTGGGGGTTGTTTTGGACAGTCTTCCCTCCTAAAGAAAATAAGGACTTAACATGTGTTTGTTTCACAATCTTTTATAATTAGCTGTGTCAATAAAGTAAAAATGATTCCAAAAGACAGATTATTCAGGATAAGAATGACACAATACTTAATTCATGTTTATGTGCATGGTATTCTATGAGAAAATGAGTCTTGTTCTTTTCTATCCAACTCAGCACCCCCCGCTGTAGTGCCTGTTCACCCCCCGGGGAGGGCTCAGGGGCACAGTGTAATGGTGGTCAGGACTGGGGACGCGTCTGTCCCTGAGCCTCGTGCAAACGTGGAACCAGCACCCAGTGCTCATCTGCTGCTTACCTGCTGCCTTAGTCTGCACATGCTGTTCTTTTCTAGCTTCTTTTAATCGATTTATATCCGTCATTAGTTTCTCTACTTCTCGTTCACTTTGTTCAACTTTTTGGCATAGACTCTGTGTAATAAAAATAAGGGCACAGATAAAAACATTCCAGGTTTTATATTCATGAGGACTTAGAACATAAAATCCTCAGACTGTAAACTACCATTAACCTTTCGTGTAAACCACCTTAATAACAAGCACTTGATGTTGCTCTGTAAATTAGCCACATGTTTCTTGAATGTGTTGGCTTCCTATTTATTTGTGGACCAGCTATTTCCTTGAAAACAGAAGTAAGATAAAATTCATTTTGAAATAAAAAAGAAATATGTATTGGGCTGAGGATAGAGCTCAGTGTACAGCACTTACCTAGAATGTGTGTACCCTGGGTTCAAGTCCCAACATGTACCCTGCCCCAACAGAACTGAGATGTGTAACTGATTCTAGCATTTACTGGAAGTAGAATTAACAATTAAAGATTATCCTTAGGTTATCCTTATCTATAGGGAATTCAAGGCCAACCTGGGCTACACAAGAGCCTGTGTCATTAAAACCAAACAAAACAAACACCAACAAAAAACCCATGCTAAAATAAAATAAAAAGTGACTATGTTTTAAGAAAATCAAGGAAGACTATATATAATTCTGTAAGAGAAGCTACACTTGAAAAGCAAACTGATGCTTGCTATATGTCTCAGTTTGAAAAGAATGAGTAATTTCATTTTGGAAATATACCTAACAAAAGTTTATATACGGTAATGATGTTTCTTACTGTTAAACCAAATATCATTAATTTCAAAATATAAGGTAAGTACAGCCCATTGTAGTGGATATTTTTTATGGTATCTGCCCAGAAGTATTCAAATAATCAAGATACAGAATCATAATAAAAGTCCACTGAAAGAAATATGGGTAAAGAAATATGGTGCTGAGAGAAAAACTAAAAATGGTTTACTTGGAAAAATATAGAGTCAATACTGAGTGTTCTAACCACAAAAATGCTGACACAGGCATTTGTTATCTTCCTAGATATAACACACCTTACTAAAGATTTTCCCCCTCCTTTATAGACAGGGTCTCGTGTAGCCCAGGCTAGCCTCAAACTTACTGTGTTTCTGAGGATGACACTGAATTCCTGATCCTCTTGCCTGCACCTCCACAGTTCTAGAGTGGCAGGTGTGCATTACACGTGGCTTTACATGATAAAGTTTTACCTGTCAATTTAAGATTTAATACTGCATTAAAAGTAAAAGATTATGTGGCAAAGTGAAAATGTTTAATGATAAATCTTTTTTTTTAAATCACAATACAAATTCACTCTCAAGTATGTCAAAGTATCTATGTGTTAGGGGAAAACTGGCAAAATAAAGATAATCACTTGAAAATGGTGACATTCTCCACTGGGTGTGATAGCAAATTCCCTTAATCCCAGCACTTGGGAGGCAGAGGCGAGCGAACCTCAGTGACTTCTAGTCCAGCCTGGTCCACATAATTCCAAGCTAGCCATGGTTACATAGTGAGACGCTGTCTACAAACAAAGCTACTTAGCTTCCTCCTGCAACAGAAGGGAACAAATAACAGAGACCCACAGTCAGACATGCAGAGTGAGAAATCTTAGAACACTCAGCCCTATGTTTATCTAATCCCTCATTAGGGCTCAGGGAGCTCTATGAACAGACACTGGAAGAATGTCAGTCAGAGGGGATGGAGGATGCCAATAACCCAAGGCCTAAACCAGCAGGATCAAAGTTTTTGAGGCAGCATGCACTGGCCCCTGGGTCTGCCGGGTCCTCTCCATATGTATTATGGATTCCAGTTTAGCGTTTTTTTATGGGATCCCTGAGTGAGAATGAGTGCAGTGTGTCTCTTTCTTGTGCCTTCTCTTGGGCACTTTTCCTTCTGTTTTGTCCAACTCTGATGTGTTATTTTTTGCTTTATTATATTTCATTATTATCCTTTAGAAGCCTTTTTTCTTTTTTTTTCTTTTTTTTTTTTTTTTTTTAATGTAGTCCCAGTTGACCTAGAACTTCAAGGCTGGCCTTGAACTCAGATCTGCCTCCCAAATACTGGGACTGAAGGAGTGAGTCACCAAGGCTTGCCTGTTTGTTTTCAAATGAGACAAAAAGGGAGTAGATTTGGATGGGAGGGGAGGTACTGGGGAGAGTAAAGTGAGGGAAACTATAATCAAGATGTATTATATGAGGGAAAAATTCATTTTCAATAAAAGGGGGAACTGATGACAGCTGCAGTGTGATTTTCAAAGTTTGTGTGTTGTTTATTCATTGCATAAATTAGTATGTGGAGGTTAGAGAGATGGTTCAGCAGTTAAGGGGACCTGACTTAGGTTTCTGGCACCCACATGGGAGCTAATAAACTGTCTTAACTCTAGATGCAGAGGAACAAATGCCCTCTTTGGACCTCTGAGGGCACTAGACACACACTGTACACAAAGACATAAAGGCAAAAAAGGGAATCACATCAAAATAAATAAATCTTTAAAAAATAGTACATAATGTGCTGGGCATTGGTGGCTCATGCCTGTAATCCCAGCACTTGGGAGGCAGAGGCAGGCGGATCTCTGTGAGTTCGAGGCCAGGCTGGTCTACAGAGTGAGTTCCAGGACAATCTCCAAAGCAATACAGAGAAACTCTGTCTCGAAAAACAAGCAAACAAATAAATGAGTAAGTAAAATAGTATATAATGTTAGTAGTATACAAATTGTGTTAGCCTTTTTCCCCCCTATGCTCTACTGACAAGAATGACTGCCATGAAAACAGACTTTAGATATCCAACTGAAGAAAACAATTGACCGATGGCTCCAGTTTTGGAGTCATGATTTTGCAATTTATTAGAGAAAGCCTCACACATCCCAGGTTGACCTCAGACTTAGTATACAGCCAAGGATAGCCTTGAACTTCTGATGTTCCTACCTTTACCTCCCTAGTGCTGCAATTACAGACGTACACCATCATGTAGTGCTGGGGATCAAACTTTTCTAGACAAGTGTTCTACCAAATGAGCTACATCCTGAGCTCCATAGTGCCTGTTTTAAGTAACACTGCCTAAGAACTGTTCCTAGCAATGACTGAACATGGAGAGGACATTAGAACATGCCTATGGAACAACTTTGGGTCACTTTGTTCAATTAAGGATTTAACTTTTTTCTTCCTTTAAGAAAGGGTTTCAGAGCTAGGTGTGTGGTGGTGCATGCCTTTAGTCCCAGCACTCAGGAAGCAGAAGCAGGTGGATCTCTGTGAGTTCGAAGCCAGCGAGTTCGGACAGGTTCCAAAGCTACACAGAGAAACCGTATCTCATGGTGTTGCTGAGCGCAGGATTCCAAATCAGTGTTATTCTCAGCTAAGCTTTTGTAGAATGTATGACCCACGGCTCCTCCTGACCAGAAGTTCTCTCAGTTTCTCTTGGGTCAGATTCTGCGGTAACCCTCAGTCCCCTGCCATTTATTTTACACTGGCCCAATGACTCTCCTGCACTTGAGATCCATCTCATGACTCTACAGTGACTGAAACAGTAAGACAGACTATAATGTTGTAGTGATGGTTTGTTTCTAAATATCTGCTTCCCTCTTCATCTTTAAAAAGACTACGGGGAAGGGCCTGGTGGCACACGCCAGGCATTTGAGAGGCAGAGACAGGAGAATCTATAAGTTCAAGGACAGTTTGGCCTTTTAGCAAGTTGCAGGCCAGGACTCCACAGTGAGATCATTTTTCAAATAAGAAGAGAGAGAAAATAAATAACTATAGCCATGATATAAAGAAAGCAACATTATATTTGTATAGCTCTTCCCCAGAGGTGGTAAACTCTATTGTGGAAGTCAAAGGAATACAACATATATTCAACAAATGTTAATTTTTCTATGAAGGAATTCATAGTGACTTATAGATATGAATATGAAGCAGTCCCTAAATACTTACCCTTAATTCTTCTTGTATAGCAGCATACATTTCATTTATCTTATGCACCTCCTTTAATGATCCATCTTCATTAAAAAATTGAGAACTGTAAAAAAGATGACTTCCTTGGGTTAGTGTATAGAACTTTGACAAGTCTAAAAGGAAATACAGAAAGGTGAAACTACTCCAGTTCCACAAGGATTCACTTAGCCTTTATTGTCTGAGTAAGAATCTTACCTGTGTGTCCTCACGGCTTTATTGAAGCCAGTGGACGTACAGGAAGCAGACTCTGTTTTATAGCCCAGTTGATCAGACATTCCCAGATTGGCAACCACCAAAGGCACCCTGTGAAAAAGCCTGATGAAAAAAACATTTAAAACAGAGCTTAAAAGGACATCAGAGCAGGCTGCTTTCCTAACAGCATTAAAATAAAAACAGCCTCCCCATTATTATTTAGCAAGAATTTTCCCAGATAAGCTAAGTTAAAACAACTAGTTTTTAAAAATTATTATTTTATGTGTATGAGTGTTTTAAGTATATCCATGTACCACTAGTGCCCTCGGAGGTTAGAAAAGTGAACATATCTCTGGAGCTTGAGTTACAGATGGTTAAGAGCTGTCATGTGGGTGCTGGGAATTGAACAGGAGTTCGCAGAAGAGCAGCTGGTGCTCTTAAATGCTGAACTATCTCTAGCTCCTGAAGCAACTAGCTTTTAAAAGGTGTCACTCAGAAGCAAGAGGCAGGCAGAGTTGGAGGCTGATGTAGTTTACAGAGAGAGTTCTAGGACAACCAGGGCTGCACAGAGAAACCCTGACTCCAAAACAAAACAAAAAGTCAAGAGGTACATAGCATAAAAAGTTGTATCAAAGTGATTTAATGGCTATTTCACCTGGCCATATACATGTAAATAGGGAAGTGACGAGGCCTCAGAAGGCTGAGAATGGTGAATTGGAAGGGCCATGTCAGACAATATAGGTGACACCTGAGTTTTTTGTTGCTGTTCATTTATTATTATTGTGTGTATGTTTATAATGTTCATGTGTTCAGAGGACAGTGTCAGAAGTTAGTTCTTTCCATGTCTGGAAATTCTAAGGCAGGAAGATTGTGGGTTCAAAGCCAGACAGGCTCATCTATCCATTTCTTAACTAGCTCAGTTTATAAAAGGTTTCAAGGAAATATAACAAAAACAAATGATGACTTCCTGTCTGACTTTCATGTGACAGATCAGTACAAACACATGTTACAATATGACAACCTATTATCTGTAATCCTAGCACTAGGAAGACTTGGGCAGCAAGACTTCAAGTTCATAGCCAGCCCAGGCTACACACTGCCAATAAATAAATAAGTAGGTAAATAAATAAAGCATTTGCAATATTATTAAAAATTAATTTGAGCCGGGCGGTGGTGGCGCACGCCTTTAATCCCAGCACTCAGGAGGCAGAGGCAGGCAGATCTCTGTGAGTACAAGGCCAGCCTGGTCTACCGAGCGAGTTCTATGACAGCCTCCAAAACAATACAGAGAAACCCTGTCTTGTAAAAACCAAAAAAAAAATTTTTTAATTTGATCTAAAAAAACCCCAAAAACTTATGTGATTATATTTATGGGCATAAATGAACTTTTTATCTAGACTTGAGTCTGCTCCACTCCCAAGATATCTCAGTGGGTATATGCAAATAATCAAAAATCTGAATGAAGTGTTTGGTTCTATCTATGCCTAAGTGTCTGAGATAAGTGATTCAAGGGGACTGCCTGGATTCACTGTGGCAGGCCATCAAGAAGTGCTGTCTGTGAAGAGTTTGTACCAGTCCACACTTAAATGAGTAGGACAGTAACCCTTTCAGTTCCAGAACACAGAGTCCAGGTCATCCCTGCACCCTGGGCTTCTATTTCCTTGCGTGGCCCTTGTCTTCTCATCTATTACTAACAGTCAGTAAGACTGACTTTGCTGTGATTGTGACACCTTATGTAACATGGCATGAAGACAGAGCCACCAGGCACTATCAAAACACCACCAGTGTTTTTCTACTTAAAACAGCAGGACCAACCAGTGCTTACCCCTTTTGATGTTTATATAGGGCGTGTTCCAGACAGTGAGTGGAGCAGCTTTCTGTTGTTATACTTGGTGTTAACAGTAGAAAAACAAGCTCTGGGCTTGAAAGCTGTGTCTGTAAGTTTCTGTGTAGCAACTGCTCTCTAAATGTCATCATCTGATCCGAGTGACGGCGGAATTTGTACCAACCCACCACAGTCTAAAGAGAACAGGAGAAATTAAATGTACACTGGTTCCAATTATTACATGTCTTCTTATAGCTTAGCAATAAAATGATGGTCTTCGGGCAGTAACTGCAGTACACACAGTGGCTCCAGCAGAGACTGAGGCAACAAACTGCGGGGTAGCCCGGGCACAAAGCAAAACTAAACAAAAACCCTGCCAGTCTTGTTTTTTGGAGGCAGGGTTTTCTCTGTAGCCTTGGCTGTCCTAGAACTCCCTCTGTGGACCAGACCTGCCTATGCTGGGATTAAGACATCACTACTAAGCCTGGCAAAACTTGCGGAACTTAAAATGGCTTTTCCAACTGTTGGTAAATTTGGGTTATAGTAAGTCAAGAATATACTTAGTTATATACTTTACTTTTGTAAAGTAAACAAACTTAGCAAAAAAACCCGTTCAATTTTAATGCAGGAAAACAAACAAACAAGCAAAACAAACAAACAAACAAAAAAACCTTGCCAGGCAGTGGTGGTGCACACCTTTGGTCCCAGTGTTCAGGAGGTAGAGGAATGTTTGAAGCCTGTCTGGGTCTAAAACTGAGTTCCAGGATGGCCAGGGCTACACAGAGAAACCCTGTCTTGAAAACCAAAAAAAGAAAAGAAAAAAACAAAAGAAAAAACCTCAAACACCAAGACAACCTTCCTCCAAAATTTCTTGATCTGCTTTTTTGTAAACTGGGTCTTGTGTACCCTGTATGTAGCCAGGGATGACCCTGAACTTCTGATCCTCTGCTCTATTCTCTAGTACTGGGATTATAGGTATTATTATTAAAGACCCAGGTCTTTAGATAAGCACTTTACCAACTGAGCTACACTCCCAGTTCCTACTCTAATTTAACAACAAAACAAAATATCTACTATCTTGCAATTACTATCTTCTGTTGGAGAGATGGCTCAGTGGGTAAGAGCACTGGCTCTTCTTACAGAGAACCTGGGTTCAATTCCCAGAACCCACATGGCAGGTCACAGCTGCCTGAAACTCTACCTCCAGGGGATCCTACACCCTCATACAGATATATATTCAGGCAAAACATCAATGCACATAAAATAAAAATAAATAAATCATTAAAAAAAAGAATTTACATGAAGGAAATACCAACACCACTGTTTCACATACAGGAATCACTGCCTATAAACACATTCATGTCCTATATACACACTTGATTTGTAAAGGTTAAGCTGTTTAAAATTATTAAGATCATCTGAAAAATTTTTGTAATCTGTAGCATGCAAAGAAATTCATGATTAATAATAATAACTGTTTTAAATTGGAAAACAATTCATTACTGAATAGTAATTATAATAAAAACCAACTACTATATGTTTGCATATTAGAGTGAAAAAATTAGAAGTGGTTCCTGCACCTGTAATCTCAGCATTTGAAAGGCTGAGGAGAATAACAAGTTCAAAGACATAGTGGGCTACATAGTGAAGCTATGTCTCAAAAACATGTCTTTTCAAGAGAAAATGGCCTTATACGTGTACTTCCTAATAATCAAATTAAGAAATGCATTGTGTTTGCTGTCTGTGTGAGGGAGTGTGGAGTCAGGGGACTATGGGTGTCAGTGGGGAGTGTGGAGTCAGGGGACTATGGGTGTCAGTGGGGACTGTGGAGTCAGGGGACTACGGGTGTCAGTGGGGAGTGTGGAGTCAGGACTACGGGTGTCAGTGGGGAGTGTGGAGTCAGGACTATGGGTGTCAGTGCGGAGTGTGGAGTCAGGGGACTACTTGGGGTGTCAGTGGGGAGTGTGGAGTCAGGGGACTATGGGTGTCAGTGCGGAGTGTGGAGTCAGGGGACTACTTGGGGTGTCAGTGGGGACTGTGGAGTCAGGGGACTACTTGGGGTGTCAGTGCGGAGTGTGGAGTCAGGGGACTACTTGGGGTGTCAGTGGGGAGTGTGGAGTCAGGGGACTATGGGGTGTCAGTGGGGAGTGTGGAGTCAGGGGACTATGGGGTGTCAGTGGGGAGTGTGGAGTCAGGGGACTATGGGTGTCAGTGGGGAGTGTGGAGTCAGGGGACTATGGGGTGTCAGTTCTCTCCCTCTTTCTATCACGCGACTCTGAGGGGTTGAACTCAAGTCATCCAGGTTAACAGCAGGTGCCTCTTCCCACTAAGCCATCATATAATTTTTTGAAGTCCAACCATTTCCTTTTAAAACATTTTTACACAGACTTATGTACGTGTATGCATGTGCGCGCATGTATGTATGTATGTACATTAGGTGCTCTGCCCATGGGGAGGTCAGAGGACAACATACTGTTCTCTCCATACGCCATATGGCTTCCACAGATTGATCTCAGGTTGTCATTACTTGTGCTAGGGAATTTTGAACCCAGGGCTTTATTTGAGGCAGGCAATCCTAGGGCTACATCCACAGCCTGTGTCAGGATCTCACTGGGTTGCCTAGGTGGGTCTCAAACTTGAAATTCTCACATCTTGGCTTCCCACATACTTAGAATAAATATGTATAAACCCAGCATCTAAAAGAAACTTCTAGTATGAAATCTAGTTTCATTCTGAAACAATGTGTGCCATCATCCCCAGTGACCAAAACTTTTCATGAAATCTTTTATTCTTGGATACATAAAATTTTAAAGACAAAAATATGTAACTCAGAAAAGGGGGGGATGGGCATTCTGACTGTTCACTAACTTTTATCTGAATATCAAGTTCATGAAGGATTATTGCTGTATAAGAAGCTGTCTCTGCATTTATATAAAATAGTAACTGCAAAGCCAGGCTCTGTGATATGTATCTGAAGTCCCAGCACTTAATATAGCAGTTTGAGAACAGAAGACAAAACAAAGTGCAGCTATGTGAAAATAACAGAAATGCATTATCTTCTAGAATAAATCAGACTGTAAAAGGCTGTGTGTGGTTAAGCAATAAACCACAGAGAAGTCAGTGTAAACCACAGTAGTCAAGGAAATAGTAAGATGGATTTTTTTTTCATTTTAATTTATATGCATGAATGTTTTGCCAGCTTGTATGTCTGGGTACTATGTGCATGCATGTGTTCACACAGGACAGAAGAGAGCCTATCTCCTGGGACTGGATTTATATCTGGCTGTGAGCTGCCATGTGGTGCTGGGAACTGAATCAAAGTCCTCTGGAAGAACAGCCAGTGCTCTTAGCCACTGAGCCATCTCTCCAGCCCCAAGATGGATACTTGCAATGACTAGTTTTGCTTTTAGAGAAACACTGCCTGAATTTATGGGAAGAATAAGTCTTCTTACATGCTCTAATGAATAGACTAATACCACTTAAGGCTTCTGTAAAAGTACTATGTTTTTAGATCACAAAATAGTGCAAACAGTACTAACAAAGAAAAGGTAATACCTTTTTGGCATTTGAAAGAATTTTCCTCAATGCATGTTCGTTTATTTCACCTGAAGAATTATAAAAGCTACAAAAATCAAAATTAAAGAGATTTCAAGTAAGCTGGAAATCTGAATAATTTTATTAGCATTTTAAATTTTAGTTACTTCTAACCCATACTTTATAATCAAAATGCATATCTATTTGCCTATCTTAAGAAGTAGAGAAATTTTAAAAAGTTAATGTTTACATAGTAGAAACTTTAGGTCCATAACCAAAAACAATATACAACAGAAAACTTCTAGGTATGAGTTTGCCTATCATACTTTTAAATTAAAATAAAACAGTAAACTATTCACTAAAGACAAGTATAAGAAAGTTCATACAGCCAGTTCATAGTTTACTTATTAATAACTGATAATCCCTGATAGAATATATAATGAGTGACAAAGAGCAGTAACAAAAGGTAACTTATTTGTTGCTAATTCCAAAAACTGTTTGTTTAGGGTATCTGGGGAGACTGGTGAGGGGAGGGTAAATCTGGATTAGTCCAATAGTTTCTGTAGCTGGACTTCCAAGACACAAAAGAATAGTTGTAAACAATCTGAACATTTACTTCTTTCTAGCTTTGCTTCTCCTGTAAGAGAGACTCCAAGTCCTAGTTCCTTCCTGTGTGGGTGCAGTTTGTGTGTGCACATATGTAATCAGGTGACAAGCACATAAAAGCTGTTTTCCTTGATCACTCTCCCCCTAATTCTTGACAAGGTCTCTCTCTGAACCCGGAGTTCATAGATTTGGCTAGTTGGTGGCCAATGAGGTCCAGGGATCTTCCTGTCCCCTCCCTGTCCCACTCCCTGCCACTAAGGTTATGGATGCATGGAGCTTTTACATGGTTGCTGGGGATCCAAACCCAGGTCTTCATTCTTGTGTGGCAAGTAGTTTAACAGTGGAGTTGTCTCCTCAGTCCTAGTCCTTCTCTCCTTCCTTTTAGCATTAAGATGAACAATATTCCTTTTTATAATGCTGAATGCTAAACAAAATTCTGTAGTATTTTATAGGGTTTATTTTAAACTGGAAATCCTCAAGTATATGCTGGAAATATTTATTTACTGAAAACTGACCAACTATATTCTAATTGGCAACATTTTAAGCTGACCTTGGTGGTACAGGCCTATAAACCCAACCACTCAGCAGGTTAAGGCAAAGGGATGTCCAGTTCTGCCTAAGCAACAAGACTGAGTCTAAGGCCAGCAACTTGGTAAGACAATGTCTCAAATAAATAAACAACTGTGATTACAGGTGACCTGGCAGGAGTAAAGCCCTAGGTTCAATCTCCAGTACCACAAAGAAACAACAACTAACCTCCACTTAAAAAGTTTTAATGGGCTGAGAGACAGTAGCTGGGTTCACTGAAGGACATCTGCTATGATATGTGTGACTTGGATAAAGACTGAAATCATGACAGGTACAGAAACCTGGGATCAATCTCCAGAGGAGTGGGGGACAGAGCAGAAGAACAGGAGGAGAGAGGAGAGAAAATGGAAGAAAGATTTTTATTGCTGTATTTCTCTAGCATGGTCCATTTCTAAACATCTCAACCTGGTGCCTAACGCAGTAAGTACCTCAGGGTGCATCAGCACAGACCAATAATGCAGACACGTGAGAACACTGAGTATCAGGGTGCATCAGCACAGACCAATAGTAAGCCAGGTGTGGTGGGTGGCACATGCCTATAATTGAACACTTCAAAGGTTGAGACAGGACAATCTGGAGTGTTAGGCCAGCCTGGGCTGCATAAGAGACCCTGTGTTATCTCCCAACTCCCCAAAAGTATATACAGTAAAGAATTCATACCTAAGTGCCTAATTTTTAAGTTACTAAGTTTTAGGTTTCATCGAACTTGTAGACTTCTTAGAGGAGCAAAGAGTCAGTGTATTCAGTTGCAAAGTCTGAGAAGCAATACAGTCAGTGCAGAGCTGGCACAGTTTATCTATAAACCACCAGTCAAAATATTTCAAGCCTTTCCATCCCATCTGCTTCCTAATGTGTATTCTTCCTCTTACTCTCCCCACATCCCTTAAACATATAGTAAACCTGGTCAGAGAAAGGGCTGCATGAAAACAGCTCAGAGTTCTACTTTGATGACCCTTGTAGTAACTATAAAACTGGGTATTAATGCTTGTCCAACTTGGACTTCAAGAGATGTCACCAGAAGACTTCGTTTTAAATATATTCACCTATATGAGTTATAAGGGGGAAGCACCAACATGACAGGTTGTTAGAACGTCTAGAGGCTGGGGTTGCAGCTTAGTAGAAACATGCTCCCCAATGGCACACACACAAACCATTACAAAGAAATGCCATTTTGTCTAGTTTTGTCCTACCATTAAGTCAGTGGTTCTCAACCTTCCTAATGCTGTGACCCTTTAATACAGTATAACTGTTAGTATTCCGGCATCTGTACTGGCCTGTCCTTGGGGTTCTGACAGGACACACCCTCAGCTGCAGCCACTAAGAAGAGCACCACCTGTGCACATTCACTGTGCTCCCTTTTCAAAGGGCCCTGCCCATCTCCCATCCCTCTCTCTCTGTCTGTGTGTGTGTCTCTGTCTCTCTCCCTCTTGTCCCTGTCTACTCTTTCCTGTTGCTTGAACCCTGCCACATGGCATCTTTCTCTCACGTGCCACTTTTCTTAAATTACAACAGTAACCCCAACCATAAAATTATTTTTGCTGTTATTTCGTAACTGAATCTTACTATTATGAATCATAATGTAAATACTTGTATTTTCTGATAGTGTTAGGTGTTGAGAACCACTGCATTAAGTAGTTCTGTGTTTTCTACTAAATCGTGAGTTTTGGCCTATTGTTCTGGTTTTAACTAAAGATGAAGGGTATAATGACTTTATGAATAAGAAATATTTCCAGATAGCTCTACTCATGTCCTCTTTACCTTTGACTTAAGAGCTGACAAGGCCCAGACATTAGTGGCTCAGGTGGTCTCTGCAGCTCAGACACACTACTAAATTGGCCTAATTCTTACTGTGGTCACTTTTTATTGTCTCTTAATCCTTTACTGGTCCAGAAGGCCCTCCAGTCATTTTTATGAGGTTCCACTAAGAATTCCTCATTCAACAAATACTTTGTGTATCCACTGTATCCACAGTTAAAGGACTGCAGGAAGACTAACTTTCCCTGGTGCATCAGATAAGATGCCAAGCTGCTGTGTCACACCCTTTCCTCACCATAGACCTTTCTTTACCACGAATGCCCATAATGCATACAGTCTTAAAGATGTATACAAAAAGTGTGAGAATGTAAGATAGTGATTAGTTTTTTTGTGTGACTGATATAAACCATAAACGAACCTTTAAAATGACACTATATATGGCGACATTTGTTTGCTTGGTGAAAATGTATTATCTATGTTTTTTATGAATGCAATCTCATTAAGACAGTAGTAAAACACAGCCTTAACACCAGCAGTTCTGCTACTATCTGTCAAACTGAGGAGTAAACTTACACTAGAGAAATGCAACAGCAAATAGAGTAGACCAAGAATGTAACTGAGTAACAGAAAGAGAAACAATCAAAACTGGAATCAAAAGATGGAAAAAAGGACTGTGACTGACATTTGAGAACATGTCAGTGGTGAGTTTATAATAAGAGGACTGGGTGTGAGAAAAAAATGCAATCCTCGAAGTAACTAATGAAGAATTACAGATTGGGTGGACATGCACTAGTGTAGCTTAAAACAAACAACAGCCCTCCTTCCATGAATGACTGGTAACTAAGACACTTGTTAGTTTTTTAAATTACTTAGCTTGCAAAGACTAATTCTCAGAGTGGGTAGTTTACTTGTTTTGACTAATAGTGTTACTCACCTAAAAAGTCGGTAGCATGGAATATATTTCTGAATGTCTAGAAAAAAAAGATTACAGGTTACAAGTGCAGCAATTGTTTACCCACCCCACTGAGGAACTTCACTATGCACAGAGCACTTCATTTACTCTTCACACCCAAGACACCACTCTAACTTCAAAGATGAGCGGACACAGAGGAATCATGTGACTCCCCAGAGACACAGGGCTACAAATCCCACGTGGATTCCCACCTGAAACTACGTGTTGTATTCACTAGCCAAAGACAAACACGTAGAACCCAACTTCTGATCCTCCTGCCTCCACCCTCTAAGTGCAGGGATTACAAGTGTGCACCACTAAACCTACTTTTTTTTTTTGCAGTGCTTTAAATAATATTTAGGGAATATATTTTAACAGTTTACACACACACAGAGGCAAGATGGCTCAGCAGGGAAAGGAACTTGCTGACAAGCTTGCCCTACGCTGTTCAATCCTTGACTCCCACAAGACGGAAGGAGAGAAAGGACGCTAGCAATTATACATAACACATGTGTATCCCCCACAACAATTAAAATGTTACAAAACAAAGAAGTGACATTTATACTGATTACATTCAGCACATAAACTATCAAGAAACATACAGAACTAAGTGACTCACCAATTGTATAAACAACTTTAACATTATCCATTTGTGAATCAGTAATGCTATTCTTGGCTTCACCTTTCATTTCACCCAGAAGGAATCCCTCCTGTGAGAATAAAAATATGAAACACACAGGATAGGGTTACTGTTTGTCTTCTATTCATACTTTCTCAGTAGTTTACAGTGCATACAAGTGTGGATAACTGGGAAGGCGTGTGGAGAAAGACGGCTTTAAGGGCTGGGTAATCATTTGGGAAGGCAGAACTAGAAGCACTTAGCAGTCCAAAGCAAGAAAGCCTAGAGTCTGTCTGGGTCCAGCAGAGCAGTTTGTCTTTTCCTGTATTCCTGCCAGACTGGACACCATGCCCAGGGCAACTCAAAGAAACAATTTAATAGCATTTTAGGGCTAGTCCATTACCACCATAGACATACACTATTGCAGCACACAGGGAGGGTTCAACCCCCCCAGGGACACAACCGGGGACTAAATAAACCAGTGGCACACCTATAATCCAACTCCTGGGAGGCAGAGACAGAAGGCCATCCCTTAGTTATGCTGGTAGCCAGTCTGGACGTCTGTCTAAAACCAAACCCCAAGAAGCCTGGAGTTCCCACTGTAGCTGGGAATTTCCTTAGTTATCTAATGTGTGAACAGGAAGTAAACACTCAGGTCTAGCACAGGAATCTAGGACTGAAGGGACAGGGGTCTGTGAATGGTGAGCACAAGGGAGTCAGTGGTTTCTAAGCAATGGAACGACACCGTGATCTGTTTTTCAGACTTAAATCTGTGTAAAAAATTATGAAATAGTAAAGATTTGGAATTCACGTTCAGCGTCTGCTCCCCAAAGGGGCTACTGTGTGCCTGTTTTCTTTTAAAATACAGGCATACAGGTTTTTTACAAGATGCTACTTTCCGACCTCAAAGTTTTACTCTGAGTTTCTTTGATTTTGAGACAGGGTTTCTCTATTTAACGGCCCAGACTGTCCTGGAAATAGTTCTATAGACCAGGCTGGCCTCGAACTCACATAGACCCGCCTGCCTCTGCTTCCCGAGAGCTGGCATTCAAGAGTTGCGCCACCACGTCCCGGTTTACAGTGAGTTCTTTATCTCCTAAATTTTAAAAACGGACTTGCAATTTTTTTTTCACTTTTACTCAGTGTGACTTCGAAAGTAGGCAAAAGTTTAAAGATGCATTTACATATCTGATCCAGGACAAACTTGCATTCGTAAGGGAAAGCGGCACAGAAAGCGGCAGGGCCCGACAATCTCACCGTCAACCCCCGAACTCGGACTGGCCAGCTCCCTGCTGCTGGCAGCCGCGTCCAGCCCGCCCGCGCCCGGCCTCCCGGGTCTAGCCGCTCGCGCACGCGCGCTGCCCGCGGCAACCGGCGCGCGGAACCCTCGCAAAGGACCGGGTCGGGAGGGCGGGAAGCGGCTGGATGTCCCCGCCGAGCCGGAGGCCGCGGAGAACTTTCCTTCACGCCGGGACCCGACCCGATCCAAAGGGCCCGGATGAGAGCCGGGGAGGGCGCCCGGGTCCGCGACCCCGCACGGCTTGGCGGGAGGCGCGGGCAGGGACGGCGGGGACGACAGCCGCGCGCCCGGCTCACCGTGTCTGAGTCGGTGTTGAGATGCTGGAAGGTGAGCGCGCCGAGCACGAAGCCGGACAGCACCCCCAGCGTACTCTCGCTCTCCTCCATACCGCCGCCTCAGCCGCTGCCGCCACAGCCACGACCGCGGGGCATGACGGGAGGGCGGGGCGGGGCCTGCGGAGAGCGTTGCCTGAGGGGCGGGGCCTGCGGGGCGGGGATTGCGCCTACGTCCGGGGAGCGCGTGTTTTGGAGGGAGCGCGAGCGTCCTCTAGCCCAGGGAGGGTGATGCTTTGAACGACTTGGCTGAGATACCTGCAGCATTTACTGGGTGGTTTAAGGCAACTAATGATTGTAAAAGTAAGAATTGCTTGGCAATATTTTAATACAAAAGACATGTCCCATTTTGGTTTTCTAACTATATTACATCTATTGAAATTTAGAAGACCAATAACCAGTTTGGGGGGCGGGGAAATTGTCTTTTCTAGATATTCCAGTCTTGCTGCACTCTTTTGTCTCCGTGTGTGATTATTTCTTTCGTTTGTTTGCTTGCAATTAGAAACTTAAGCGCTGAATCTAGCTTAAAGACTGCACAGGTTTTTAACTTTATGGAGGAGGTTTGATGATAAAGCATAATCATACTGCCGACATCATTTGATGTCAGCAAAGCGAGTGGGAAGATGTGAGGTGGACAGGTATTTCATACGTGTGCACCTACACAATTATAAAATGCGATGGTTTTTAAATAGTTGAAAGTGGGCAAAATAACAGACTACTGAACTAAATTAGAATTGCATGTCTCGGTTTTGTCATGCAACAGTCCAGGATTGGCTTGTCGGTGGCAACAAGGAAGAAGGACCAGCTCCACTCTGTTGCCACTAACAGCTCATAGAGTTCTCTTCCCCTTGGGGAATTTCAGGTTAATTAGTATGAAACAGAGGAATGGTTTATAGAAAGATATCTTATACATGGATTTTAAGCATAGGGGTTAACAGAGATGTTCAGGGAAAGCATAGGATTTATTGCATATACTGTTTTGCCTGAACACCAGAAGAAGGCTTCAGATCTCATTATAGATGGTTGTGAGCCACCATGTGGTGGCTGGGAATTGAACTCAGGACCTCTGGAAGAGCAAGCAGTGCTCTTAACCTCTGAGCCATCTCTCCAGCCCCAGGTGTGAGCTTCTTAAGGGAGAGCTGCACCTACATCACATATGTATATAATAGTTATATGTTTTCTGATACATATCCTATATATAATTACACATGACATGTATATTGCTGTGACATTTAATTTTCAGAAAAGTCATATGTTTATCTAAAGAATTACATAAACAGGAGGTCAAGGCTGATTGTGACAGCAGAAGGAATAAAAACAATCGTCCTAGCAGGTGGATCTCTGTGAGTTCGAGACCAGCCTGGTCTACCAAGCGAGTTCCAGGACAGGCTCCAAAACAATACAGAGAAACCCTGCCTCAAAAAACCAAAAAAAAAAAAAAAAAAAAAAAAAGAGTCCTAGATGACAAAAGTCCCACTTAGGATGTAGTTTTTCTGTCCCTTAGCCTCTGCACTTCCTTTCCCTTTTTGTGAAAGTATTTTCATTTGCCCAAGCTCGCCAACATGGAATTGTTGGGGAGGTATAGTTTCCCTCATCTTCTCAGAATACTAACTCCTGAGTAAACCTGATTTTCTTTCAACTCTCATTCCCTGAATTTAAGCAAGGAGCAGATAAACTTGAATCTGGTAACATTTCTGCTGAGCAATTGCACTAGTTACTTTTCTACTGCTATAATAAAATGCCATAACCAAGGCACCGTAGAGAGGGAATGGTTTACTTGGGCTTACAGTTCCAGAGGGCCAGGAGCCCAGCACCATCACTGTGCTGAGCATGGCAGGCGTGGTGACTGGACTAGCAAGCTGAGAACATCTTGAACCTCATGCAAGAAGCAGAGAGAGAGAGAACCAGAAATGGTACACATCTTTTAACTCTCAAAGTCTGCCGCCAGTGTTATACTTCCTCCAGCAAGACCACGCCTCTAAACCAATACATATATATTCACATATATTAGATTATGGAGGCATCTCATTAAAAACACCACAGTAATATCTGGAGTAATTTGTTCTGAACATCCTCACTGGACTATATTGCTGTCCAACTGCACAGGATGTGCTTGATCAAATGTAGGGAGGTTGGAACAACCAAGCTTGTTCTCTTACATGAACAACAGCCTCAGCATTCCAGGAAGTTATCTGTCCTTGGGCAAGTGGGGTTTACAGGTTAGGGGGCATGTTTGTTCTAGAGATCGCTTAGGCACAGCATAAACTTAAAGCATAACTTTAGCTCTCAGGAAATTGAGAGTAAGGAGTGAGTATGAGTTGTGTGGTGAGGGAAATCTAGTATTGTTTCAACCCCACCCCTGTGCAGAAACAAAGTAGGAGGGCACTGCTTTGAGTTAGATTGTATACGGTAGCTGAAAGGGAAGCCATGTGTCATTAAGACCTCTCTTGCAACCAGAGTGGCCTGTGTCAAATGGTATGGGTACAAGGTTGCTGCTGAAAGTTCATCACTAAAGCTTCAGTGATTGTTTTAAGCTGTGTTAGCTAATGGAAACATATTCAACCAGAGTTAAACAGCAGAGTGCCTTCTTTAACTGTCAGTCAAATCATTCTGGGTGACTTATTTCCTGTCTCTGAAGGGCTGTTGACCTGTGCAGTTGTATCATGGTCCGTCCATTTCTGCCCCGCCATACTCTGAGAAGAGCTTTAATATTCTGCTATCTTCTTCAGATTTTTAGTGATTTGGAGGTGTGTGTCTGTGTTTCAGTTTCCCCAGGGGGCTGCAAGTTGCAGATGGGGCCCCCAATTCCTTGTGTGTCTCTTCATCTGCTACAAGAGGATGACATCAGGAAGTGCAATGAACCTTCACGAACTAACTAATCTCAATAATAATAATAATAATAATTGACCCCTTGAGGGCCTGGGAACAAGGGTGATGCTCTTCAGGTTCACCCAGGTCCTTGATGCTTGACAGAAAAGGCTTTCTGACTGAAGCAAAATTAGCGAGTTTATTGGTTAAGCAGAAAGATGAGATAAACCAGAACCATCAGATGTGAGCATCAGGACAGGAACACATCTGAGCACCTTGGTAGTAGCCATTTTTGACTCAGGAACTTTGAAACAACTTAATTCAAAACCGGATTTAGATATTAGGGGAAACATAGACTGGCAAACCTATTTTTCTTGCCCGCGGAATCTTGTTCTTGAAGAGACTTCCCCAAATCATCACGAAGGCTTGCAACTATAGTGAAACAGCATTAGGAACAGCTTTTGAAAAAAAATTGACTCTTCACTAGGGTACCTAGAAGTAGGGTCAAAACTTGACATTTCTGCTTTTGTTTTGTGTCTTCTTTACTTTGAAGGCACAGGCATAATTCTGGGTTGTTCTTAACTTTTTTTCTTGAGTCACCTTGGATTTGAGGAACAGCAAAGCTTTGCACATCAGAGCAACTCAACCTCAACACAGGTAAGGACCGTTATCTATAAAGGCAAGACCTCATCTGGCTGCCGAACTAGTTGTTTCTCAACAACCACTTTTTCTCCCTTAGATGAAAGAATTTCTTGAGACCACTTTGCAGGACTGGAGGTGAAACCAGGTCAAGAAGACCAGGCCTGCTTAGTGATGAATTCACCTCACCTCTGGCCTGTTCTTAAACCTAAGTCTATCCTGAAGATGAGCTTGGAGTTTCTTATTTGTTTCTTATCCCAATGGTGTCACACTAGATCATCTCTTCCTGCTGTTCTCCTTGTATTTTTCGCTTGCTGTGTTTTTAGGTGGTGTATTGTGGTGGATGAGCAAATCTGACTTCTTAGGGCTGCTGGAGGTCATACGTTTGCCCTAAAAACTCCGGTTACACTATGAGAAATAAAGCGCTGATCAAATGGATTCTTGTATATACATGGGTCACAAGGGGGTAGGTGAAACAGTTTTGCAGTCAAAGAGTATCTTGGTGATCAGGGACCCATGGGATGCCACAACAATCACACCAGGAAACAGACCTCATGCAAGAGAGTTATTGGGCATGGGGAGGATGCAAAACTGATGACTCTGAGCTGGGATGGAAACAAACAGCGGCAGACAGGGCCATGATGGGGGGGCTCAAAGGGGGTGTGGAGCATGAGCATAGGGAAAATACGGCAACAGTGGTGATGCCAGAAACGTGTCGTGTAGGCCAATAGTAATGATGGGGTGTAGGCTCTGAGTCACTGAAGGCAGGGAGGAGGGTGGTTCTTACTTGACTAACATTCCTCCCTTTTGCTTATTATAAAAGGTAAGAAAATAGGAAGGGGTGACTGGTGAGATGGGAATGAGGGTGCTATGCTCTCTAGACTGCTTCCTGTTGTCTGGGAGCATAGACATCTTTGGGGACCCAAGAAAGTTGGGATGCTGGTCAAGACTGGAGGAGCAGGCTGTCTCATTCACTGTCCAGGCTCTGTAGACAGTTGTGAGCTGCCATGTGGGTGCTGGGAATTGAACCCAGGTCCTCTGGAAGAGCAGCTAGTGCTCTTAGCCACTGAGCCATTTCTCCAGTCCCTAGGGGAACTTTTTTTTTTTTTTTTTTTGTAGACAGGGTTTCTCTGTATTGTTTTGGAGGCTGTCCTGGAACTCTCTCTGTAGACCAGGCTGGCCTTGTACTCACAGAGATCTGCCTGCCTCTGCCTCCCGAGTGCTGGAATTAAAGTGTGTGCCACCAACGCCCGGCTAGGGGAACATTTTTATCTTGGGTGTATATTTGAAACTTCCAGACCCTAGTCCTGGTAGTTGGGGAAGTGGAATCCCAAAACTAAGGAGAGAGAAAGAGATCTCACCCTCAGGAATAGGCAGATGGGGAAATGTGGTACTTATCTGGAGTCCATGTGACCTGTGAGAGGTAGATGCAAGTCAATCCCCTGAAGCTGATATTAATTTTTTAAAGTTTACAGAAAGAGATGAAAAGTTTCAGATATGTTAGCATCCCCACTGTTTGTCATCTATAGTGAAATCCACGTTGTTGAAGAGACAGTCGACTCATGCCTCTGGCTCACTGTAGAAACTTGGGAACTCAAAACTGATTGTGGGCTAAAAGTGTTACAAGCAGCCGGGTGGTGGTGGCTCATGCCTTTAATCCCAGCACTCTGGAGGCAGAGGCAGGCGGATCTCTGTGAGCTCGAGGCCAGGCTGGACCGACAACCTCCAAAAACAATACAGAGAAACCCTGTCTTGTAAAAAAAAAAAAAAAGTGTTACATGCTTACATGCTTTCCAGGGCTGAATATGTGCATGGGACAGAGATGCTTTAGGCGTGACTGAGAAGCACTTTTAAGTGTATTCATAGAAGACCAAAGGAAATTTAAAATATCGAACTTTGTGATTATAATAGTATCAGCTTATCAGAACTTCACTAAATGTTAGTTTTAGTACAGTGAGGAAATATAAAACTTTTTTTTATTTTTCATAAACCTTAAGTCATTTTCTTAGACTTCTACACTTGCATTTAAATGCCTTAAAGAGCTTTTGTGAGCCAGATAGTTGTGACATTTGCCTTTAATCCTTCTCAGATTAAGGCAGTGGTCATAGGTCTTAGGCTGTCATGCAGGACAACGCTTAATCTTCAGCTGCCACACAGAGTAGCATTGGCCTTTGGCTGCCAGACACAGGTCTGAGAGATTTTCCTGTGAGGAAGGTACTTGAAAAAAAACTGACCTTACTTTGATCAGGGAGGGCAGGGCAATCAGCCCAAAAGTGTCCACAGGCTGGGCAGAGCCCTAGCAGCAAGCAAGTCTTAGGATCATTTTCCACAGTGGTTAGGGTTACCACAATTCAGGGGGAGTCATTGTGCCCCATCTAATCTTCTTTAGAGACCATAGGGTTCTTAATAGGAGCTTGCATGTCTATTATGGGAAACTTTTTTAATTAAACATTTTAAATGTCACATTCAGCAGATCTCTGAAGAGTTTGAGGACCATCAATCTACTAAGTGAAAGGATTCAGGCATTGTGGTGGCCTGCCCCTGTCACCTGGCAGAATGCAGTCAGGCAGTACGCTGGTCAGCCCAGGTGCGAAGGACCCCTTTAAAAGAAAGACCTCCACCCACTTACGCTGTCTTTCTGGCTCCTCTGTTTCCAGTTCTCTTTCTGCTTTCTCTCTCCCCACTCTCTCTTTCCTGCCGTTCCCCTTTTCTCTTCTGTCCTCTCTCTGTCTCTTTACCTCTTTTCTCTTTCCTTCCCTCTCCATTCGCTTTGTAATAAAACTTGTCACATAAGCTCTGTCTGCCTGGCATGTTTATCCCCCGTCTCGGTCAACCTCTCCTGCCATGGAATCCGCCAAGGTTCACCACACTTTATCATAACACTAAGTATACCTGATTTTAGGTTTAACATTGAAAACACACTAACTTGACTGTTTCAAGTGTCTCTAACAGTTTTAGTTGGCAGCTTTTATAAGACTAGGATTTTACAGCCTTATCCTGTTAGGTTTAGCCTTTTAAAAAAAAGCAAAAAACAGTTTTTCAATTGAAACTCTTTTAGTGTCAAAATAAAACTTTAGACCTGAAAATAGCTGAAGCTTAACAAAATGAGCAAGAACAAAGAAACTATACAAATATTACTATGTACCTGAGTAGACCTTAGGAATCCATTATCAAATAAGCCTTTTTTATCAAACCTATGTTAATCCTGCTGTTGAACAGTTAGTAAAGACTTAAGTAGTTAGACCTACATCTTCAGTCAGCTTTTGTTAACCCAGATAGACATTTACTATTTTGCCTTCTTAGAGTCTCCTTGGGACACCATTAAGCAGGATTCTGGAGTCTTATCTGGGGCTCATTGAAGAAGTGTCCTGGCTGTTATAAGGTGGCTCGAGGTAATACTAGAGTGGATTCCTTGACTGGAGACAAACACACCATCAGGCAGAACTTACATGGAGAGGAAGTTTTATTGGGAAGGGAAAGGAGTGGGGGAAGAGAGAGAGGAAAGAGAAAAAAAAAGAGGGGGGGAGATACAGAGAACAGATACAGATCTGTCTGCCTCCTCAGAGAGATGGCAGCAAGAGAGAGAAAGTGGCCAGGCTTTGGTGGCACACGCCTTTAATCCCAGCACTCAGGAGGCAGAGGCAAGCGGATCTCTGTGAGTTCGAGGCCAGCCTGGCATACAGAGAGAGTTCTGGACAACCTCCAAAGCAATACAGAGAAACCCTGTCTCAAAAAACCAAAGAGAGAGAGAGAGAGAGAGAGAGAGAGAGAGAGAGACAAAGTGGGCAGAGTTTGCCTCTTAAAGAAACCTTTGCATCTGTGTGCAGACTAAATAGTGACTTATCAACCAACCACAAGACCCTGGACTGGCCAGGGTACTGCCTGAGTGCATCCTGTCAGGTGACGGGGGCAGGCCAGCATAATGCCTGAGTCCTAACACTGACTAGACTGTCAGCAGAAGACGGGAGAGATAGACACTGGTAGGACACATATGTGCCGTCTCTGGACCACACGATCACCAAAGCTCTTTCTAATCTGAAATTCCAGTGTTACCGATATTTGGGTCAGAGTCTAGCAAACCCAATAAAAGCCACATGTCCTCAGCTTGCCAATTAAGCAAACAAGTAATAGTGAAAAATGGATAAGAGATTTCTTCAATGTGGTTACATTAGGAAGAGAAACAAGGAGGTCCATTGACACCTCTATGTGCATCTTCAGGTTCCAATGCTAGAAATAAGTTTGAAAAATAATGGTTTGAAAAAAATGGTTCCAAAGGGAGTGGCACTATTGGAATAGGTGGGTCTTGTTGGAGAAAGTGTGTCACTGTGGGGATGGGCTTTAAGGTCTCCTATGCTCCAGCTACCCCCAGTGTCTCAGTCCAACTTTCTGTTGTTTGCAAGATGTAGGACTCTTAGCTATGTCTCCAGCACCATGTCTGCCTGCATGCTGCTGTGTCCCACTATGATAGTAAAGGACTAAACCTTTGAAACCGTAAGTCACCACCTCAATGAAATGTTTTCTTTTATAAGAGTTGCTGTGCTCATGGTGTCTCTTCACAGCAATAGACATCCACCCCAAGTGAAGTGTCTGGACAAGCAACTTGCAACTTTACCCTGGAACAAGAGGGTGTGCTTGGAAGAGCACACACCCAGAGACAGGAGGGACACTTGCTTTATATTCTAACTCAGGTGGTGACTGTGTCTTTTCCCCCTTGGCTGGGGTCCAACCTCACAGTCTTATTCAATTAGCTGAAAAGAATGGGCACATTGAAGACAAGAAAGGGAGCCACAGCTCCAAGAAGAAAAGGGTCACTGATGCAGGTCATCAAATTTCGAGAATGTCAAACTTTGTGTAAACAAAGGTTTTACTGGGTGGTGACAATTGAAACATTTGCATTAAAAAAATCCTATGAGGCAGGGAAGTTGAACAGATTTGTATTCTGGGCCAGCTGTTATGGCTCATGCCTTTGGTTCCAGCACTGGGCAGTCAGAAGCAGGTGGATCTCTGAGTTCAGGGTCAGCCTGGTCTACAGAGCATGTTCCAGGACAGCCAGCAGGACACAGAGAAACTGCATTAACTTGGACCCTCCCTCCTTTCCATATGGAAGGTGGAGTGAGGAGGACTGAGAGGCAGGGAATTTATTGGGGTACAGCAAGGGGAGTGTGTTGAGAGAAGCCTTCCCGCCAGCCTGGTTTCAGAGCCGCATCAGTCCCAAATGAACACACAGGAGGCTGTATTAATTATGAAGCTGTTGGCCTTGCTTGTTTCTTACTGGCTAGCTCTGAGACTTAAGTATTTACTACATAATTATTAATCTAAGTATTTCTCTTACCGGAGAAAAGGGTCCGGACTTCTTACCCGTATGGCAGCTACATGGTGACTCCCTGTGTTTCTCCTTCCCAGTCCTCCTTGACTCCTAGTCCCACCTCTCTTTCTTCCCTATTGGCCAACAGTGCTTTATTCAACAACCAATAAGAGATAGATTTCAGAATGACATCTCCCATCATCTCCTCTTTTCTGTCTAAAATAACAGAAAGGCCTGATGGTGGTGGCACATGCCTTTAGTCCCAGCACTCGGGAGGCAGAGGCAGGTGGATCTCTGTGAGTTTGATACCAAGCCTGGTCTACAGAGGGAGTTCCAGGACAGGCTCCAAAACAATACAGAGAAACCCTGTCTCGAAAAAACCAAATAAATAAATAAATAAATAAATAAATAAATAAAATAACAGAAAGGTTTTTACCTTCAACATAGTCAAATTATATATAACAGAACAGTTATCAAGTAAGAACATAGTTACAATATTTTGTCCATGAACATTTAGTAAGATTTAAAGAAAATGTCATCTATCCTATCATTATGAGTCCAAAGTCTTATATGTAACTTATCTTTTATCATAACTAAGGAAAACTATAATTATAACTATCTGTCTTCAACTCTATCAAAGACCACAAAAGGATAATATATAAACACTAGGATTGACAGAGACATCTCGCTTCCTGGACAGTCACCCGAAGTTCCTTTGTAATGTTCTTTAGCCTGGTCCCTGGTAATTTTGTATGCAAGGCTTAGGGTTTACACATTGAGGTGATGAAGGAAATGAGCATGTTGGGCACGGGAAAGTGGGTCAAGGAGGAATAGGAAAACCTCAGTGCGTGTGGCAGCATCTGCAATCCTTTGGAGAGGGGTCCCTGGAGGGAAGTGTGGGCACGCAGGTGTCCCTCGTAGAAGGGGCAAGTCCATGCAATTATAAGTAAGTGTAATTCAAAAAACAAGGCTGAAGCATTGGTAGATGGCTTAATAAAGGGAACTGTCTCTAATAGGGGAACAGAACATGCAACATAAGCACTGTCAGTAAACAAATAAAATGGCCTTGTGGGGAATTCTTTAAAAACCTTAATAATAGCATTCAGAGAGCCAAGGTGTAGGGTGTTTGGAAAGGGGTAGCCAGGTTATCGACACATAGGCAGCTGTCCTATTAGCAGAACCATCAGTGAAAATTAGGAGGTCACTAGGGGTGTGGGGGAGGTCACTTTTGAGAAGATGAAGGGTTGAAGATTAGCAAACTGAATTAAGGGATCAGATGGGTAATGATTTTCCATACTACCAAAGAAGGAGGCAAGAGCAACAGGCCATTCCTTAGTTGTTTGGAGAAGCCAGTCTATTTGCTCTCATCCGTAGGGCAAAATTAATGAATTGGGGGTCCCTGCCAAAATATTGGTGGCCAAGCATTCTAGTTTTTATAAGTAATTGAGCCACGAGGAAAGGGTAAGTATCAAGAACCTTTTTGGGAGAAGCAGGGAGATACACCCAGAATAAGGGAAAACCACGTTTTTGAGTGGGAGAGTTTTGCCAAAACACACTGGTTGGTGCGTTACTGGGAGTGCAGACAACAAAAAGGAGGGGTAGGGAATAGTCAACTTGCCAAACTGACTGTTGATAGCTATGTTAATGGAGTCAAGTGCGAGCTGAGACTCTTGTTAATGTCCTAGGTGACAGGGGGTTGAGATCTTCATTTAAGATACCATTGAGGGGTAGTAAAACACCTGGGGGCATCCCAAGATAAGGCTTTAACCATTGGATGTCTCCAAGGAGTTTTTGGAAGTCATCTAAGGTTTTATTTGGGAAGTCCATAATTGAATGCTTGGCATTAAAACCTTAGTATGGTGTAGCTAGCTCGTAGCCACGGTACATAAAAGTGGGGCATTCTGAACCTTATCAGGTGCCACCTGTAGACCCCAATGTCTGAGACTAATTTCAAGGTCAAGAAGACAATCAAAGAGAAGATCATGTTGGGCTGCGGCTAAGAGGATGTCATCCATATAATGCAGAATATAAACAGAAGGTCACCTTTCTCAAATGGGGTCAACTGCAAGTGCCACAAATTTTTGGCATAGGGTGGGACTATTGGCCATGCCTTGAAGCAAAATCCTCCACTGATAACAAGGCATAGGGCCCTGAAAATTTGGTTGAGGGACACTGAAGGCAAAGTGAGGCATATCCTCAGGGTGTAAGGGAATAGTAAAAAAACAATCTTTTAAGTCAATAACAACTTTGAGGTAGCCAGAAGGAATGGCTGCAGGGGATGGGAGGCCTGGTTGAAGGCCCCCATAGGGAGCATGGCCTTGTTGATGGCTCTTAAGTCTTGAAGAAGTTGCCACTTTCCTGACTTTTTTATAACAAAGATGGGGGTATTCCATGGGGAGTTTGTGGGATCTATGTGTCCCGCAGCAAGTTGTTCCTTCACTAACATCATTGCTGCCTCTGTTTTTTCTTGAGTTAAAGATCAACCCAAACGGGGTCTTCTGTTTTCCAGGAAATCTTAGCCACGTGGGGAGCAGGAGTGTCAATGGCCATTAGGGAAAAGGTGGAGGAGGGGCAGCTCCTAATCCTGATCTATCAGGTCTGCTGATAACAGGGGTGGGCATTTGTATTCCCTGGGTGTTTATGCCTAAGCCCTTTCCTGGAAGGAATCCTTGATTAACATTTGTTTAGTTATTATCTTGTTAGGACTGTATATTATAACATTCATCTGTGTAAGGATGTGGCATCCCCACAGGTTAACAAGCAATCCTGGAATTACAAAGGGGGTTACAGTGCCAGAATCACCCTCTTCATCAGTCCAGGTTAATGTCTAGGAACTAACTTTGGGATTGGAGGACTGGCCAGCTCCTTGCAGGTGGGTGTAAGAGGCAGTTAAAGGCCAAGATGAGCCGGGCGGTGGTGGCACATGCCTTTAATCCCAGCACTCGGGAGGCAGAGGCAGGCGGATCTCTGTGAGTTCGAGATCGGGCTGGACCGATAGCCTCAAAAACAATATAGAGAAACCCTGTCTCGTAAAAACAAACAAACAAACAAACAAAAGGCCAAGCTGAAGGCCAGTCTTTTTTTTGAAAATCACTGTAGCATCATTTCTAGAATCCAGAACTCCCAGGAAGGGCTTGCCATTTAGGATAAGCTTGAGGGAGGGGTGGTCATGGGAAATCTGTTGGACCCAATATACATCAGAGGACCCAGGAGGGCCAGCCTTTAAATCTTTTTTAAAGAAGTTGTTATTAGCATGTGTAAGGGGGAGTAGAATGAACTGTGCTATGTGATCTCCGGGGACAATGGTCTGAATACCAGCTTGAGCAGCGGCAAGTATTTTGAGCTCACTCGTGAAATCAACATCTATAAACCCAGGGGCCACGTGGAGTCCTCTAAGTGTAGAGCTGGCTCTATCCAATATTAAAGCAAACATATGAGGAGGCAAGGGGCCATAAACTCCTGTGGCTATGGTCTAAGGACCGGTTTCAGGTGTTAGTGCTAAACAGGTAGAGGCATAGAGGTTCAATCCTGTGCTGCCGGTTGTGGTCCACCAGAAGTCTGAAACGGATTGGTGTGTGTGTGTTGGGGGCTGGCAGAAGGAGTCTGCACGGTCGAGGGGACAAACCTGATAGCCCGAGGTTTGTCCTCTGGGTAGGGGCTGAGGCTGGCCCCTTGAAAGTTTCCTGACTGTCTGGGATGTAGAGGCTGACCCTGACTATTAGTTCTGGAGCGACATTCAGAAGCACAGTGTTTTCCTTTTAGACAACGTGGGTATAGGGTGGAAGGAGGGGGTCGCATGGTGTGGGGCACAGTACAGTCCCTAGAAAAGTGGCCAGGCTGTTTGCAATTAAAACACATATTGGAAAGCTGGCCAATGCCAACGCCTCGTCGGGCGGCTCTATGGCGATTCCCATGGCATGAGAAGTGGAATTAATGTCGGAGCAAAGTTTAACATACTCGGAGAGAGAGCCACGTTTGTGAGGGCATATGGCCTCCTGGCAAGCGGAGTTGGCATTTTCATATGCTAATTGTTTAACAAAAGGGCTGTTTTGCCACTTCCAAAGAGTCGCTCAGCTGCCTCATTTAGGCGGCTAATAAAATCGCTATATGCTTCTTCCGGGCCTTGTCTAATCTTTGCTAAGGAGGTGGTGGCTGAGCCTCTGGAAGGGAGATGCTTCCAGGCTCCAAGACAGCTTGCTGGACTTGAGTCAGCAGGCCAGGCAGTAGCGGGCTTGAGTCTCATTGGTGTGATAGGGACTTTGCCCAATCAACTTTTTGAATGACCAATTTTTTGAAGATCTACTTCTTTCATTGCATTGAGCCAATTCCCTACAGCTTTCTATGAATTCTGTTCTCCATGAGACAAAGTCCCCTCCTGTGAGGGCAGCGCAGGCCAGCCAGCTCCAATCATTTGGAGTAAGCCGTTTTTCACTAAGGCTTTCTAGCAGAGCAAGGGTGAACGTGGCAGTGGGTTGTAGTTGGAGACAGCAGATTTTAACTTTTCTAGAAACCTTATATTTAAATTTTTGTATTTGTGGGAGGAGGTATCTACTTCCTCATCCTCAGAGTGGGAATAAACTTCCTCTTCATTTACGCCTGGGTTTAATAGGAGGTGAACGGAAGGAGGGGGTAAGAGGGGGACATCGGAGGTTTGGGGAAGGCTTCATCACCATCCTCCTCTGAGGCATGTCCCTCAGATTCGGGGTTATTATCTGTGACAGATGGGTTAGAACTCTGGCTATGCGTTGCTGGGAATGCCAAAAGGGACTTGTTAGTATTTGAAGGCCTAGTCTTCTGTATAATGGGAGGGGAGGTAGCAAAAGAGGCAAGCTCTTGTGTGAACGCTTTAAGTTCCTTCATTAATTTTAATTTTGTTTTTTTCTCAGCTAGGACCCTGTGGAGGGTAGAAATGCCAGTGAGCACCTCCTGCTGGGCCTGATGGATCACAGGGTCAGGGCATGGCTCCGGATCAAAAACAGGAGCCCAAAGGGAAGGTTTGTAAGGTGGGGGATTAAATGGAGGGGTTTGGCAGTCAAGGCAGTCGCTCTGGACAGTTGATCTGACTCATGATAATGAGCTGCTTCCTCCTCAAGAGAGTCTTCCTCTATGGGGGTTAGTTTATCCTTAAGGCATGTTAGAGAGGAATATAACTGGTTAGGCTTTGGAAGGGGGGAGAGATTTAGGAGGGTCCTCTAAGAAGATTTGAGGAAGATCAGAGGGGACGTCTGAATTAGATGGGATGGACTTCATGGGCCTAACAGGTTTTACAGGTTCAGCAGAAGTTAGGTCAATGATAACAGAGGGGCACGGAGACTGGGAGCCTGTTCTGGAAGAGGGGCAGAAATTCTCCCGAAGGACTTTTTCTCCTTCCTTAATGAGTTCCCGTATGTCAGGATGTCTATTGTGAATCTTTAGGACATCATTAATAAATTCCAATAAGAGAAGGTCTCTACAGGGACCTTTTCAGGACCAAAGGTCAGGTAATAATCTTGAAGGCACTCACCAACCATCTCTTTCCATCTATCGCCCCCTCTTGGCTAATCCAGGGGCAAATATCTCCAATATAACCTGAGAACTTTTAAAAATCTTTCTTTTTTACCCTTGTTCCTCATACCTTGAGAGACTCTTTGAGTCCTTTAAGGAATAGATCTTGACTACTGGATTGCTTGTCCCATGGCATAAGCTTACCTTTCAGGCTGTGTTATTCCTCCTATCTGACTCACTAGCCTGGTAAAACAGTGGCGATCACTGTAGGTTCTTCTCACAGCCGTGTGGAGCCGTGGCGACCTCTGCGGATCTGTCTCACTGCCGAGTAGGGCAGTGGCAACCTCTGCAAGTCTGTCTCACAGTCGTGTGTGGTGACTTTTGCAAGCGGTGCATCGGGCATGGTGGCTCAGTGCAAGTGGGCAGGCCTGCCTCTCTGGGTGCAGCAGCGTTCCTGGAGTCCTTGGGGTTCTTGAGCCGGACGGACGTTGGGCATCAATCTGCCCTGACCAGCGGGGCGCAGTGGGGCCGGGCCCACGGGAAACTGGAATGTTGGAACAAGAGAAACAAAGTGCTGGCAGCAAGACAGATTTTCTGATCAAGCTGCGTTTATTGAGGCTCTTGTACAAGCTTATATAGAGGAATGTGGCATTGGCCATGGGGCAGAGGTTGTTAGACCAGAGAAGCTGAGAAGTGGGGGTAGGGAGGGGGAGAGAGCAGTTAGGAGCAGGGAGGCTGGGAGCATTTGATATGCAAAAGTGCAGGAGACCAGATCTCACCAGGAGTGCAGGTGTTAGCACATTAGCAAAGCATTGTTAAGCAATGGGTTATCTCCATGGTGCTGGGCCATCTGTGGGGAAGGTGCCTGAGTTTTGGGAAGTGCCTTGGGGCAAGAAATAAAGTTTTACTGTGACCTGGTCCTCAACAGTATAGCAAGGTAGTCATAACAACAGGTAGTCATAACAAGGTAGTCATATGTGGACATAAAACCTTTTGAAACAAAGGTAGTGTTGCAAGATCACTTTTTTTTTTGGTTTTTCGAGACAGGGTTTCTCTGTATTGTTTTGGAAGCTGTCCTGGAACTCGATCTGTAGACCAGGCTGGCCTCGAACTCACAGAGATCCACCTGCCTCTGCCTCCTGGGTGCTGGGATTAAAGGCATGCACCACCAACGCCTGGCTCTTTTTTGTTTTCTGTTTAGTTCAAGGCTGGCCTTGAACTCAGAGATCCACTTGCCTCTGCCTCCAAGTGCTGGGATCAAAGGAGTTCACCATCACCACCATCACCAATACCACCTAGCTATAAACAATTATTTGAAACAAAAACATAATTACCATTCCTAGAACAGGCAGTATGGAACCATTTGTAGTTAAGGTTACAAGTGGGGCATAGCCCAATTCTCCATAAACAGGTTTAATTGTAAATAGGAATGAACCTAGTTTGTCTTTACTATAAGATGGCTTTTAAGTCTAAGATGGAGGCAGGCTGGTTCTTCACTATCTCATTAATAGTTCTCTAACCATAATCCAGGACTCATAGAAAGTTCATATTTATCTTATTTACAAGATGTTTCTTATATTGAAATAATTTATATAATTGCATGATGCAAATTTCATCATACAATGATGGGCATACAATGGTGTTTCCTCCTGATTTTTGTCCCCAGTCCTCCAGCATCTCTTGACTACTTTTAAAAAGTTGCTTTTGGGGGAGGGATGGCTCAGTGGTTAAGAGCACTTGCTGCTCTTCCAGAGGACCTGGGTTTCAGCACCCACATAGTGGCTCACAGTCATCTGTAACTCTAGCCTCAGAGGATCCGATATCCTCTGCTAGCCTCTGAGGGCACCAGGCACAGACATATGTGCAGGCAAAACAGCTATACACATAAGAAGAAATAAACGTATTTAAAAACTCTGGGTTGCTTTTCACAAGACTTGGGTAGTTTACACTTGGGTAGTCACTGCCTCTGGGAGATTGATGCAAGAGAATTGATTGGCAGAGCCTCAGACTTCAAACCCCAGTGTGGTCAACACAGAGGTGAGTTTGTTTTAGCTTCATCTCTGTTGCTATGATAAAACAAACAAACAAACAAACAAAGCCACTGTAGCCTCTGGATGTGGTGGCACAAGCCTTTAATTCCAACAGAGGCAGAGTGATTTCCGGGTTCCAGGACAACCAGGTCCACACAGAGAAACCCTGTCTGGATAAAACTGAAACAAAGTCACAAAACCGCTCTCACCAAAAGTAAGTTGGAGGAGGAAAGAATTTATATAATCTTACAAGTTATAGCTCACAGGGCTCCAAGGCAGGAGCTTGAGGTGGGAATACTGCTTATTGGCTTGCTTGCCAATATACTGATAATGGGAGTCCTACATTTTGCCTTATTCTTATTGTTTATTTTATATGTAGGAGTGTCTTGCCCACATTATGTCTGTATACTAAGTGCTTCTGTAGTGCTCTTGGAGGCCAGAAGAGGGCATCAGATCCCTTGGGTCCTGAGTTACAGACAAATGGTTGTGAGCTGACATGTGGGTGATGGGAATTAAACCTGGGTCTTTGGGAAGAGCAGTCAGTGGTCTTAACCACTGAATTCCAGCCCCAAGTTCAGTTTTATAAGTAACTGCTTTATGGGAGATTATAGATCCTTTTATTACTGAAATCTATGAGTGAAAAAAGTCTCACAGGGTGATGAGTAATCTTGGGCAAGTCTTACTCGGCACTCTAAAGACAATGTAAGTCAACTGTGGAGGAAGAACAAGACTAATAGGCCTAGAAGGAGGACTCTTCACAGACTCAGGTCAGGTCTTTCTTTGAAGCCAACGGACACACAGGAGGTCACAGACAGGTTTGGCCACACAGTGGAGCACCTGACTGATGGCTCAGTTGGTTGTCTGGGAAGTGGGCTGTGGGCTTTTAAATGCTGCGGTCTGGTCTGGACTGCCTGTCCTTCCCCTGAGGTTTGTCTGTCCCTCCAGAGCAAGTTCCGAACAAGTTCCATTGACAGCCTTTGACTAAGAGAGTGAGTCAGGCTCACTTCAGACAGGCTCCAGTGATTTCTGGTAATTGCACCTTGTGGGTGTGGTGAGAACCTGAGGTAACAGAAACAAAAACACTTTGTAAACTGTGAAGTGACTCCTAATTGCCATCACCCAGGGTACATCTTGGTAGACGTCACAAAGAGAAACCCTGGAGAACCAGAGCCATGCCCCACAGCAAGTGTGTGTTCTAAAAACTTGCCGAAGTAGCCTCAGACTACTGAAGCATTGAACATTCCCTTTGGCTGGTACCATTAGGAATGCAAGCATCAGTTTTTGCCTTTTCTTGAAAATTACATTACCATACATGAAAGTAGAGGTACCTAGCTTTGTTCAGATTCCTTCTCTAGCCCCAGGTAGAGAGCTGGCCTTCTGAGCTGCCCAAAAGGAGACAGGAGAAATGATGAATATCCCTGTGTTGTGTAAGATTCCTAAGAAATTTAGCATTCTACCCTGCAGGGAAGCTCCTTAAGCAGGAAGGTAAACAACTCAAAATAGCTTCAGGAGCCCCTAAACCCAACATGGTGACTAACCCCCTCCCTGCCAGGGTAAGCAGTAATCCGAGAATTCCTCTCAGAAGAGCAGAGTCAGGCTCCAAAGAAGATTCTGAGACCAGACCAGCTTTCTAGAAGAAGCAGAAGTCAGCCAACCTGCCTGGAAGAAGTTTAGAACTACTGAGTCACCTCCAATCTGTTGAGCTGCCTGCAGTCTGCACAATATGCTCCAAGTTCCCAGCTTTGTGAGCTGTCACCTGTGCTGGGGTGGGCTTTGGCGATGTAGCTGTCTTTGAGTCATTTTTGCTCCTGTAAGTAACCCCCAATAGAATTCATGGTTCACCAAGAGGGACTTTGGTGGTATCTGTACTTTGGTCTGTTGTGGGTTCCCTGTTCAGAGTGAATAGACATACATTTTTTTTTGTCTTGAGCCCTCTCTTCAGGACAGTCCATTGCAGCTGCTGTCACAATATCTGCCACAGTGCTTGCCCACTTCTTAAGTCACACAGAAAAGTGTGAATTTTTCTTCTTTCTAGCCCCTTCGCCCCTCCCCGCCAGAGCCCAGGCAGGCTTCCCCGAGGCCCTGTACCTTGTCATTTCTTTCTCTGTAGTTTCTGGTCTCCTCTTCCACCACCTGGCTGCTTGTCAACCTCTGTTGCAGGTGGTATTGTATTTTCTCTTCCTCTTCCATTTCTCTTCCGGTTGATGCCAAGATTTAGAACTTGCCTGCCCTGTTGATTTTGCTTAAGCTCTAAGAAAACTGTCCTCAGACTCAGGAAGACAAACACGGTCCGTATTCGCTCTTAAGTGGATGCTAAGTGTAAAGCAGAGGGTAGCCAGCTGTGGAGCCTGCATGGGACGGAGCTAGGCCCGTGGGTGACAGTTGTGTGGCTTGGTCTGTTTGTGGGGCCCCTGGCAGTGGGACCAGGATCTGTCCCTGGAGCATGAGATGGCTTTTTGGAGCTCATTGCCCATGGTGGGATGCCTTGCTCAGCCTTGATGCAGGGGGAAGGGACTTGGTCCTGGCTCTACTTAGTATGCCAGGCCTTGTTGATTCCCCATGGGGGGTCTTACCCTTTTGGAAGACTGGATGGGGGTGGAGGGGAAGCTGGAGGATGGGTGGGAGCGGGATCTGTGGTTGGTATGTAAAACAAGAAAATAAAGAAAAGTAAACTCCCACTGAAAATGAAAAATAAGTTCCTTCTGGATATTAAAAAAATGTTCTCAAGATTCCTGTCTTCTATCTTAAAAAAAAACAGTTTTAGCTGGGCAGTGGTGGCACATGTCTTTATTTTCAGCACTTGGGAGCCAGAGGCAGATGGGTATCTGTGAGTTCAAGGCCAGCCTGGTCTACAGAGTGAGTTCTAGGACAGCCAGGGCTACACAGAGAAACCTTGTCTTGTAAAACAGAAACAAAGAAACAAAAAACACAATTTATGTATCTGAGGCTTTTGTCTGTGTACCTCAAACATTCTTGGTGCAGGTGGAGGTCAAAAGAGGGCATCAGGTCCCCTAGAACTGGAATCAGATAGTCATGAGACACCCTGTGGGTGGTGAAAATTGAACCAGGGTCCTCTGGAAGAGCAGCCAGTGCTCTTAACCGTTGAGCCAGCTCTTCCGCTCCTTTCTTTTATTGATGAAACTAACAATCTCAAAAGGGAATCCCAGTTTCCTTTGTAACAAACCACTGCACGTCTTGATTAACTAAAGGGATGGAGAAGTTTGTGAAGTGTTCACTAATAGCCTTTTAATCATTCTCTCCAGAACAGGCTCCTGTGCCTGAACTGTACTAATAATAACCGTCATGAGTGTATAAAAAGATACAGATTTCACATACAAGCACACATGTGCATTATACACACATACATGTGTAGATACACATATACACATCACATCTTACACATCACACACAATACAGGGATCTCTCTCACATACACACACACACACACACAGACACACAGACACACACACACACAAAGATTTTTGTTGTTGTTCTATTGTTCTTTGCTTTCCGAGACAGGGTATCTCTGTGTAGCTTCTGATGTCCTGGAACTTGCTTGTAGACCAGGCTGGCCTTGAACTCACAGAGATCCACCTGCATCTGCTTTCTAAGTGCTGGGATTAAAGGTGTGCGTCTCCACTGCCCAGCTTACACACAAAGGTTTTTAAAGGGACTGAGGAAATGCTCAGTAGCTAAAACACTCACTGTGCAGATGTGAGGTGCCGAGTTCGAGTCCCCGGGAACGTCAGAAGCTGGACATGCAGCACACACCAGTAATTCCACCGCCTCTGCGGTGATATGGGATGAGAGGCAGGGAATTCCCCGGAAGTTCAGGAGCCAGCTTACCTAACGTCCACAGTGGTGAACAACAGAGATTGAAAGTAAGGACTAAATAATACCCAAGGTTGTCCTCTGACGCCCAGGTGTACTGTGGTACACAGGAGTCCTCATTTGCAAATACCTGCACACACAGACACAAGGTTTAAAAAGTAACAAATATACATCATTTCTTGTAGTGAGAATAGTATTCGAACCCTGCTTAGGTTAACTGTTATCTTGCAAGCTACCACTGAGCTGTTCTGACTGCAACAATGTAAGCCGTTCTTCCAAGGTAGGGCAGTGTTTGCCGAGACCAACAGAATCACTGGCGAGGGTAAGGAGCACACATAAACATGTAACCTTCTGTCTTAGGGTTACTATTGCTGTGAAGAAACATCATGACCAAAAGCAATTTGGAGAGGAAAGGGTTTATTTGGCTTACACACCCTGAATCACTGCCCACTGAGGCAAGCCCTATCAATCACCAATTAAGAAAATGCCCTACAGGCCTGACTGTCTACAGCATGGTTTTATGGACGAATTTTCTTAATTGGCCTCCCTCCTCTCAGATGACTCCAGCTTCTGTCAAGTGGACATAAAATCAGCTAGTGCACCTTCCCAGACTGTTTTATCCAAAGGGAGTCTGCAGTCACCTCTGCTGCTTTAATACTAGGCAGTGCTCTGAATCCAGCCTTCCTATTACCTTTCCTGTAGACTTGGAGCCACCAAGATTGCAGCTAGTTGGAGGTTGTGGGTGTTGGTGAGTTTGAGGACAAGGCAGCTATGTGCTGTTTATTATTAGTCCACAAGTTACCCTCAGTATATGGTATTTTCACCAACACAAATGAGTCATTTTCTTCATTGCTGGAGACTTTGCAGTTTGGGAGCAGAGGTTAATTTTACCTTTTCCCAGAAAAGTCACACATTTCTTCTATTTAAGTAAGTTTGTTCTAATTCTACAATGGACCAAGATTGCTAAATGCTCAATCTAGCAAGACATGGCCATGGAATAGGTCAGTTCAGTGGCTTGAATAAATATTTATGCCTCTGGTCCTGAAGAGAGGTGACAAGTAACTTTCAAATGCTTAAGTTGCTAAGTAAGGGTATCGAATTATTGGTGTCTGTTGAAGTGGGGAACCTGTTGACATTAATTGTTCATCCGTCTGTCTGTCCATTTGCTAAGCACATTTATTGAAGACCTGCAGTGTACTTAAAGTTTGCAGATGCCGGTCGCTTGAAAGTAGGAGCAGACAGTCTGTGCGCTAGAACTAATTTCACCTTCACTCCGGAGAAACTCCCTGATTCCAGTTTGGGGTTGGGTGTGCACATGCACCTTTGTGTGACTCTTGTCCCCACATTATAGTATTTACTGGACTTTGATGAGTTTTTTGTTTGCGTCTTCCTTTTGTATACTGAGGTGCTTTCTGAGGTCTTTCCATATTAAGGGATTATATATATTAAGATTATATAATCTTCTTAGATTATATAAAGCCCACTGGTGTAAAAAACCTGAAAGACTCAGCGGCATGTGCTCCATCCTGACAGTCTGATGCATAAGTTAGGTCTGGCGAGAACTTGCACTGTCTTTTCCTCACTTGATGCAAATACACAGTGTTAGAAAAATAAAAAGTTTAACTGCAACAGCCTTAGGTCCTTCCTAACTTTAAACACCTTTGATCCCTCGGGGCGACGAAGGAACTGCATTGTCATTGCTCACAGGAAAGTTCTGTAACCTTCCACCATGCACGGAAACACGAAACTCTTTTAAAGTCACAAAGTCTGGTTCATTTTTAAGTAGCTGTTAAGCTAAGTGTAAGAATTTAGACTTATCTGTTTTATTTTATGTGTGTGAATATTTTGTCCCCATGTATTCCTGGTATCTGTAGAGGTCAAAAGAAGGCGTTGGATGCCCTAGAGCTGGAGTTATGGACAGTTGTGAGCTGTCATGTGGTTTCTGGGAAGCAGTGCTCTTAACCACTGGGCCATCTCTCCAGATCTAAGCTACAGATTTTCAAGTCCCTGTTTTCACTCTGCTCTGGAATAGTAGTCGAACAATAGTCACACACAGAGGTAGAACTAAGTTCCTAGTTGTGGTTCAGAGATTTAAAAAGAGGAGTCAGACATGGTGGTTCATGCTTGTAATCCCCACTCCCAGGAAGTAGAGGCAGGAGGACAGTGAGTTCTTGGGCTACAGAGGAAGACCTTGTCACATATTCATGTGACATATATTTACATATTATACATATATTTACATAAAATGAATATTTAATTATTAACTAAAAAGGATTTTTTTGGTTTTTACGAGACAGGGTTTCTCTGTATTGTTTTGGAGGCTGTCGGTCCAGCCTGGCCTCGAACTCACAGAGATCCGCCTGCCTCTGCCCTCTGCCCTCTGCCCTCTGCCCTCTGCCCTCTGCCCTCTGCCCTCTGCCCTCTGCCCTCTGCTGGGATTAAAGGCGTGCGCTACCACTGCCCGGCGAGTTCATTAAAATTTTTATGAGATGATTTTTGTCTCCCTGAAATTTTCTCCTCTGAACAAATACATAAGCAAATAAAAACATGTAAACACAGAGAAATGTTAAATTTATCAGGTCAAACTCTGTGTTGTGGAGCTACTGTAAATATATGCCATTAATATTTTTAACATGGAAGCACATGGATTCTAGTGTTCACACAGAAAAGATTTTTTGAGCTGAGTTTGTTTTTATTGTTGTTGAAATTTTTTTTTTGTTTTTTTTGTTTTTTTTTTGGTTTTTCGAGACAGGGTTTCTCTGTGGCTTTGGAAGCTGTCCTGGAACTCACTTTGTAGACCAGGCTGGCCTTGAACTCACAGAGATCCGCCTGCCTCTGCCTCCCGAGTGCTGGGATTAAAGGCGTGCGCCACCAATGCCCGGCTGAAATTTTGTTATTTTTAAATTATTGGTATATGTGTTCGTGACTGTATGTAGTTCTGTTCACTTGTGATGCATGTCCAGAAGAGGGCGCCAGATACCCTGGACCTAGAGTGACAGGAAGTCACATAGCAAGCACTTTTGACCACTGGGACATCTCTCCAGCCTCTTGTTGGTTTCATTTCAGTGCTTGATAAGCAAACACTATCACTGGGATGTATCCTTAGCCTAGGTTTTGTGGTGATCAATGCTGGCCTGCTTGCTCACACACGGGGAACTCAGGGGACAGCTTCTAATTATTTTTTTCCATGATGGGATAGAATTCAGGTGGTCACAGTTGTACAGCAAGCATTTTTACCTGCTCAGTCACATCATCAGCCTTGCTTTTTTTGTTTGTCCCAGGTTGGGGTGGGAGGGTGGGGCGTGCCTCTGTGGCCCAGACTGTCTTGAAACTCACTATGTAGTCTAGGTTGGCCTTGAACCCACGATAATATCTCCTGCCTCATTCTTCCAAGTGCTAATTTAATGACTTCCCACTCAGCAGTTGGGGGGGGCATTCAACACTGACTGTCTGCTCAGTCTAACTGCCCCTCTCAGTATTGCAGTTTCTCCTAGGAGATAGAAAACCCAACTGAGTTAATGATCACTCCTGTATCTGTCCTCATGGACAGACAATAACTCTAAAAAACATCCAAGGTGACTACTGATTTTTGTCTGTCTCTAGATTCTTTGTTAAATATACAGCAAAGAAAGCAGAATTTAAAGTGATCAATGATTCTATCAATAACTCAGCTGGCTTGAAAATATCTACACCGCACCTGTGGTTCTCAGGACTGTGGTGGGATTCTGGGATACATAGCCTCCACAGGCCTGGCAGTTGACCATCTTTGCAGAAGGTTTGTAGGCAGGGGAAACAACAGATTAATGTAAAACTAAAACGTCCTGCTAGAGAAGTTTCTCTGGCCCCTACACAACAAACACAGCTGAAGTCTCAGCCCACGACTGAGCCCAGTTGCTGAAGCAAGTCAGAAGGAAGTGTATTATTTTCCTCCTTGGGCAGAAAGGTACACCACGCCCTTCCTTATCTCCTGCCTCAGAGCTCTCCATCTCAGGATGAAGGGCAGCAAGGATAAGAGCATCCCAGGGAAATCTACGGGGCTCTCATGGGGTGTGGCCTCGTCCACTACAACCTTTCAGTCAGTGGCCTCAGAACCTGTGTCATATTCTTCTTACATCTCAGCACCTGTGGACAAATAGGTGGGGTGGGGGCTGGGGGTGGGGGGTGGGGCCCTGCAGGTGTCAGATGGAAGCAAAGCACTGAAGAGGTGAGAATGAAAACCTGGTGCGGATTGACCTCATCAACCTGGATCAGACTATTATCAGTATATTTAAAACAATACAATTAGGGAAAAGGTTTCCAGGCAACAATCAGCCCAATTCCAGGTACACAATAGAGCTTAAGGCGTGTCCACAGAGATGCTCCTCTACAAAGTACACATGACCATGAGTGTAGGTTCTAGAGCTAAAAGAGCTAGAATCTAATGTGGTCTTTGACCGAGAGCATAGAGGTCATCAGGCCTTAAAGGACTTGTGTCATCTCCCCTATGGATGGTCTAGGGAGGGAAGAGACTGGGATAATCAGTCAGTGAGGTCTGGCTCTATAGCAGAAGGTGGGTGAGGTCTGCCTCCACAGATAAGCAGAATAGTCACCAGGTCATTAACAAAATGCACACTGAGTCTTCTGAATGGGAAAACAGGTATTTTATCTCCTCCATTAAAGAGGGACCTCTGTGTGTTTAACATTCTTGGTTCCCTAGTGCTTTGTGGGTGCAAGGACCTTTGTGCCCCTAACATCTTAATATCTTAGTACCCAAGGCAGAGGCAGGCAGATATCTGTGAGTTTGAGGCCAGCCTGGTCTACAGAGCCAGTTCTAAGACACAGAACAGCCTCCAAAAACAATGCAGAGAAACCTTGTCTTGTCTTGAAAAACCAAAAAAAAAAAAATCTTAGTACCTATTTTAATTTTTGTTTATTGTGTGTGTCTGTGTGTACAGGCATGCATGTGGAGGTCAGAAGACAATTTTCTGTTCCCACCATGTGGGATCTGGAAATTGAACTCAGGCTTTGTTCAACAGACCTCTTTACCTGCTAAGACATCTCCCCTGTCCTTGATGGCCATGTGAAACAAATAATTGAAACATTATACTCCAATTTCAAATAATGTAGTAGGACAAATTAATGATTTTGTATAAACAGCAGCTAAGGAAGAATTTGAGGATTTGAAAACAGCATATAATACAAATTGGAAGCAGAGGCAGGTGGATCTCTGAGTTCCAGGCTAGCCTGGTTTTGAGTTCCAGGACAGCCAGGACTACTTAGAGAGACCCTGCCTCAAATACCAGACCCCCCTCATGAAAAAAATATAGAGTTTTAAGAAGCCAGTAATTGAGCTACCCATGGAGGTATATCATCATGAGACTTAGCTGCTCCCTGGGGACATCAGCACAACTTTCCCATGTGGGGAGTGTTGCCCTCATACTCTTGGAGATAAGGCTGCTGGGGAGGTAGCTCTCTGGGTAAAATGCCTGCTGTATAAATTTGAGGCCCTGAGTTTGGATAATGCTAAAAGCCAGGTGTGATGGTGGCTCCTGTAATCCCAGGGCAGGGCGGAGCCAGGTGAGCCTCAGGGCTTGCTAGCCAGCCAGTCTAGATGAAAGACACCCAGGTGCAGTGAGAAACCCTGTCTCAAGATGCCTGGAAATGATAGAGACACCAAAGTGGACCTCTGCCCTCCACATACTCGAACGGTTGAGTGTGCCCCTCATACCCTTGAATACCCCAGCAGTAACACTTACAAATCAGAAGGTAGAAGACAAATCAGGATTTGTTGGGGAGACTCTTCCCTCAAACTTTCTTCTCTGATGTAGCAGACCTCAGTGCCCAGCCCACGGTCTAGAAAAAGATCCTCATGCACTATCTTTGAATGTCAATCTCAACTGTCATCAGTACCTTCAGGTACACTCAGAAACAATTTTCTTCCAAGTTTCTTAGTTACTTTTCTAGACACATGACCAAGGCAATATAGAAGAGTTTATTTGGGTCCCCATTTCAGAAGGTGAGTCCCTGACTATCACAGCAGGGATCATGGCTGCAGGCAGGCAAGGCATAGCCCTGGAGCACCTGCTGAGAGCTCACATCTTGAGACACAAGCCGGAGGCAGGGAGAAACAATGGGAATGGTGTGGGCCTGCCCCCAGTGACTCACCTTCTCCAACAAGGCCACGCCTCCTAACCCTTCCTAAACAGTTCCACCAATTGGGGATCAAGCATTCAGACATAAGAGCCAATGAGGGCCATTCTCATTCAAGCCACCACCCCCAGTTTGTAAGTATTCTTTAGTCGAGTTGGCACCTAAGAAAAAGGCTGAGGATGTAGCTCAGTGGTAGAGTTTGCCTAGGTAGGTCACATCAACACTTGGACAGAGACTTGGAGTTGCCCAACTCAAGACCTCTGAGAACAATGGAAACTTGATGAGGCCAGAAGATTCTCCCTGAGGGCACTGACCAAGCATTACAGACCCCTTGATTGCAAATTTCTGGCTTTCATTAAAGTAGAAACTCCAGGGTTTATCTGTTAAGGCAAAGGAATTGCAGGAAGGGAAGGAGGTTCCTGGGAGGTAAAGCAAGCTCTGCTGAGCCTCTCCTTCTCAAGGTTGCCAAGGTGAGCTTCTGTCTTTTTGGAGGCTTCTCAGGGCTCAGGTGAGAAGGAGCGCTGCCCTTGTAGCAGTTTTCTGATTTCCAGATACAGCTTTGTTTACAGGCTCATTCCTGAACAAAACCCCAAACCAAAGCCACTTTCACAAGTTTGGTGAGGAACAAGAAAACTTACTGGGGCATGTGAGCACTCAGCACCAGGGGGTGTAAACAGTAACAAGGGCTGCCTGTATGCTTCCTTTGCAGGGTGGACTATTCAGCATCCTTTCTTCCATTTGGTTGGAGGAAATAAAGGAAGCTAAGCATTTCACTTGGACAGTATTAAATGAGTTAGTCAATCCTAGATTGTGAGCTAAATGTAGATAACACACATGTAGACACAGGATTTGTTGGTCAGCTTCTAGAAATGTTTATTTCTGCACATAGATGTTTCTTTTTGTGTTTTTGAGACAAAGGCCCATGCTGGCCTTGAACTCCTGGTCTTCTTGTCTCCTTTTCCCAAGTGCTGGGGTTACAATTTTTTTCCCCTCATCTCTGGTAGATGATCCAAAACAAAACAAAGCAAAACAAACAAACAAAACAAAAAAACCCATTTATTTATTTTTGACTTTTTGAGACAAGGTGTCTCTGTAGCTTTGGAGCCTGTCTTAGAACTTGCTCTGTAGACCAGGCTGGCCTCGAACTCACAGAGACCTGCCTCTGCCTCTCAAGTGCTGGAATTAAAGGCATGTGCCACCACTGCCTGGCACATTTTTAAAAATAATTCATTTATTTTATGTGCATTGGTGTTTTGCCTGCATGTCTGTCTGTCTGTGTGAGAGTGTCAGATGTTGGAGTTATAGACAGTTCTTAGCTGCTATGTGGGTGCTCGGAATTGAATCCTTGTCCTCTGGAACAGCAGTCAGTACTCTTAATCGTTGAGCCAGCTCTCCAGTCCACACAATTTTTAAAAAATTATGTTTTGTTTATCTTGTGTGTGTGTGAGAGAGAGACAGAGAGAGAGAGAGAGAGAGACAGAGAGACAGAGAGAGAGAGACAGAGAGAGAGAGACAGAGAGAGAGAGAGACAGAGAGAGATACTACTGAGCACCACCTGTGGTCAGGTGATAATTGGTTCTCCGCTTACACCATAGGTTTTCAAAAACTAACAGTGCGCGGTGTTTGGCAGCAGGCATCTTTGTCAATAGCTGTCCCACTGGCCCCAGAGGATACATTTTGAGAGTGAGTTCCTGACATCTTTTCCTTCACAAGTACCTAGTGAGGAGAGTGTGGGCAACTGGCCTGAGGTGCAAAGAGAGGAGCTTCCTTCTTCCTCCACGCCCCCTGGGGGTGGAGACAGCTTTCTCTGCAATATTTGCTATTAACACGTAGCGTTCAGTTTGCTGGTCTCCCCCCACACACACTTATTCCAACTCTGAAAACAATTTCCGACTGTCAACTGTAAAGCGAGTTTGGTCCTCTACTAAGAAGAATTTAGAGCCGATTCAGTGACGGACTGGACCTTAGGCAGCTTGCTCACAGCTCTTATCAGTTTTTTCTTAAAACTGGTTGAGCTGCAGCGGAGTACACGTGCAGGATTTTTTGTTCTTTGTTCTAGTAAGGGCTAGCACCATAGCGGCGTGGGACGTGGATCCCCGGGAAACTCGTGCGGGTTGGGTGAAGGTTAGCATTTGCGCAGCATTTTTTGCAGTCTGAGCTCTGAGTGTGGGCGGATGCAAGGGAAGCTTCGCCTGGAATCTCCTCCAGGGAAGGGAGTGACAAACAGAATCCACCCCCCCCCCCGCCGCCCTTTAAAAAAGGGATCTGGTTATTTAGCCCTAGGTGGACTATTGGAACCGCTCGGACCCGTCTCCTCTCCAGTCTCAGATTCCTGAGTGCAAGTGTTGGAATTACAGTCCTGCGACACTGCCACTCCGATCTTCTGGGTCTATTCTGTACCAGGGAGGTGTTGGCAGGGTGGTTAAGGCGACTTGTGGAGAGAGAACGAGTGAGTGAGTGAGCGTTCTCCTTCCTTGTAAGATTCAACCCTGAGGCTGGCTAGGGTAGGGAAGGAGGTGTTGGGGAGCCAGGAGCAGCGGTGCGTGACTGCTCACCCTTGCTCTGCAGTCCCTCCTCCCGAAAGCCTTTCCCAGGCGGTCGTTTTGCACGCTCACAAAACAAGATTTTCCGCAGAGTCCGGGAGACGTCAGGGGCCCATTCTGTGGGTGAAGATGGAAAGTCTGCTCCGGAAAAGGACCTTTGATGGGAGTGCAGGGCAAGGGGGCGGGGGAAAGGCGGGGCAGAGGGCGGTGGCTCACCCAGGCAGCGGTGCCCCCGGGACTCAGTCGTGCCAGGGAGCTCCCCGTTGGGTGGTGAGGGGGGTGGGGCAAGGGCAGAGTGCAGTAAAAGGGCTCCTCGGCACCCGAAAGCAAGCCACCGGTTACCCGCATTGCCCGCAGCCTACGCAGAGGTGCAGGGAACCTGCAGGGATCCTCACTGCCCGAGGGCCTGGGTGAGTCACCGCCAGGTTGTCGCAATCGCTGTCCGGAGGAAATCAGGCCCGGGGTGGGGCGCGTTCCTGGTTGCCTCCGTGAGCTCTGACCGCACCAGGGTGTCCCCTGGATCGCCGACTGCTGGGTCTTCTCGTCTGCTCCCTCTGCGGTGGCCACTGCTTGGCCTGGGCCTCTCGGGGAGAGTTAGCCTTCGGGGACAACAGGGACCCCAGAGGAGGAGGGAAGGAGACCGCCGTAGTTCTGAGAGTTCTCCCTCCCCTTCGCCCCGCAGAGGTGAAGGGAGTGAGGCGGGCGTCGCTGAGTCCCCGGAGCCCGGCTCCGGGTCGGACGCTGTGTTTTCGGAGCTGTGCGGGACTGCTTGGGACTTGGGAATCCCTCTACTGCGCTCAGATCTCCTGGGGACCCCTCCCCGAGGGCGTGCCGAGACATGGAGGGCGCAGACCTGGCCTTGAAGCTCCTGTCCACCTGGCTGACGCTGGTGGTCGGCCTCATCGTGCTGCCCTCGGCCTTCGGATTATCTCTAGGCATCTCGGAGCTCTACATGAAGATCCTGGTGAAAACCTTGGAGGTGAGTGTGGGGGGTCAGGATGCGAGCCCGGGCTGCTCTGAGAACTTAGGGAGCTGGGTGGCGCCTGACAGTCCACCTCACAGGAGAACACTTCCACCTGGGTTCTGTCATCACTACTGTTTTTTACTTACTGGATGAACTCAGGATGGCCGTTTGCTGCATCAGCGGATTTATTACCCACGATGCCTCGCAAGGGGTCACTTCCCTCTTGGGGTTTTACAGCCCCAGGTTTCAGAGGTCCTTTTGTGTCTACAGAGGCATCACGTTCCACTTCATGGCCAAGATAAGAAAGCAATGGCCAGGTGGCAGAAAAAGAATCTGATTTTATTTTAGTAGAGTTGTGGGGATTTTTTTTTCTAACTAGGGGCACTGGAATGCGAAAGTTCTTCTTTGACCTCAGCTTGGCCTTAGGCTTGTTTCCAAATTCCACAGACAGGCTTCAGCTGAAGTTCATAAGGGTCTTTAGTAAAATTCAGGAGGCCTCTCCTTGTAGGGAGGCAAGTGCTGTGGGATGCAGAGTTGGAAGGTTCGTTTGAATTCAGTGTGACAAACAGTAGTGCTCTTAATGGAGAGAGGCCCTGTAGGCTGTACAGATTTGCCTAGATTTGGTACCTAACTCTCATCCGTTTCCCAGTACCTGATCTAACAAGGTCATCTGACTCTTTTATTGTACTTATCTGCCAAATAGAAGTACCAACACCTATTTGCATATCATTTTCATCTGTCTGTCTGTTTTGGTTTTAGGACAGGCTATCACTCTTGCAGCCCTACCTGGCTTTGAAATTCTCCACTTACCTTAGGCTCTAAGTTCTGGCTTTACAGACAGGGGGTATCACACTTAGCTTTCCACATAGTTGTTTTTAAGAGTAGAAACCACGTCAGGACAGGGAGCCCTCAGCATGGTCTCTGCAAGGTGCCCATACGTGTTAGGTGCTCTGTGTGTTTGTTATGATTGAATGAATAGTATGGTTGCTCAAAGTCCCTGCCTTTGTTTCCCCAGCTTCTCTATTACCACCTATAGCTGTGCTCTGTGTTATTTTTGGCCCATACTTTTTGTCCTCCCAAAGGACTTGGCACTGTCCCTTCTTCCTTCATAGTAAAGGAATGACTCCTAGATATATATCTTTAGCCCACCGCTGCCTGCTAAGGCTTCCCTCTGGATTCTTGTTGGACTTTCTCTTTGTGGCTATTTCCTTAATGAATGTTTGCAGCTATAGTAGATTTCCCATTGCCAGTCTGTCCCATTCTTTGCTTTTCTCCCCTCCCCCCTCCAAGATGGCATCTCACGATGTAGCTCAGACTGGCTTGAACTTTGCAACCTGCTGCCTCAGGCTCCCAAGCACTGACATAAGAGGTGCGTTCCGCCTTGCCAGCCAGCTCTCCAGGTTTTTGTCTGTTCTTTCTTCTCATCGTCATTATCTGTTACACATGCTCTGGGTTTTAGTTTCCTCCCTCTCCAGCCATTCTAGCATGCTCGCTCCTCATACATCAGCTGACCCTCTTCAGGGCATGTCCTGAAGTGATTTGAGTCACTTTCTTGGACATTGGAGAACTAGATAAGGGAGTCACACACACTGGCTCCTAGGTGCTTATTACAGCCTCTCTTGCTTTAATCTTTCTGGACAGCTAAAGATATGGCAAGGAGGGAGTTACTGCCTCAGTGTTCTCAGCTGGCAAATGACTGTATTTGAGGAGATGATTGCCAATCCAGGCCTTTTCAGCTTGTTTGACAGGGCCCTGAGTTTTCTTTTTCTTTTTCTTTTTTTTTCTTCTTGGTTTTATGAGACAAGGTTTCTCTGTATTGTTTTGGAGGCTGTCGGTCCAGCCTGGCCTTGAACTCACAGAGATCCACCTGCCTCTGCCTCCCGAGTGCTGGGATTAAAGGCGTGCGCCACCACCACCCGGCGGGCCCTGAGTTTTCTATCTAGAGCAGAAAGAAATTCCGGAGATGGTCTCTCTCTCTCCACGTGTGTGAATTTAAACCCAAGCAATACACATGCCCCTCTCCCTACAACATACATCGCATACACTATACCATACCACATATACACACCATGTACATGCACATACGATACACAACACACACACACCACATATACCATACCATACCACACACACACACACATACACACACACACACACACACACACACACACACTTTATAGCCCAAGATAGCCTGGAACTCAGGACTTGGTATGATCCAATCTGACATCTGAACTGACACCAAACTGTCTTGGCCTCCTAAGTTCATACTTTGAATTACTAATATGAACTTCCACATGTAGAGTTAGAGGCGAGTTTCTTGATGATTGGGGGAATTTTGTTTTCAAAAGAGGTCTACTTTCTTTTTATTTTTTATTTAAAAAAAAAAAAGGCCCTTTTTGGGGGGGAGACAGTGCTGCACCTCCTGCGCAGCCTGTATCTGAGAATGTGGCGAGGATTGATGACACAGAGACCGGTCGGTTGCATTAAGAAAACTTTATGCTCCCCAAATCGGCTTAGGAGAACTTCCCAAGAAAAAACGCTTCCCCTCAGAAAAACTTCTGCCACCATACATGCACAAATCTCCAACAGCCCTCTCACACACCTCTCACAGACTCTCCTTCCTCCTGGCTGGTGGTTAAATCTCTGGCACCAGAATCGGGAACAGCAGGGAGTAGCTAGCCATCGGGAAGATCAAAGTCAGGGTGTTTCAGTGACCAAGCCCTTATCAAGCCCTTATCAGGAATTTATGGCACTGAATTGTTTTCAGTAAACATGTTTTCAGTAAACATTGTCTCTCAGCTGCCTGCTCCCAGGCTGATGGAGGAGTGGGTTTCCGGCCAGGGTCTGTGATCCCCACAAGACAGGATCGCATGTAGCCCAGGCTGACCCTTCTAACTTGCTCTGTAGCTGAGAATGGCCTTGCATGTCTGTACTCCTGTCTCTACCCCAAGATCTAGGATTCCAAGCACACATCACTACTTCCAGTTCATTGGATGCTGGGAGTGGAACCAAGTCTTTATGCTAGTCAAGCTCTCTACCCACCAAGCTACATCTCCAGAACTTTTATTTTTGTTTTTTATTTTATTTTTCAGGCAGGATTTCTCTGTGTAGCTTTGGAGCCTGTCCTAGAACTCGCTCTGTAGACCAGGCTGGCCTTGAACTCACAGAGATCCGCCTGCCTCTGCCTCCCAAGTGCTGGGATTAAAGGAGTGTGCCACCACCACCAGAAGAATTATTATTAGTGGGCATGTGGTGGTTGTGGTCAAAGTAGATATAAACAGCATCGTGAAGTTAGAAATATTAACATTTCCTTCTGTCTGAGGCAGTGGTCATACCTATAATCTCAACACCCAAAAGGCCAAGACAAGACTGTTGTAAGCTTGAGGCCAGGCTGAGCTGCAGATCAGGAGCCTGGTGAAATGGCACTTGTCACCAAGTCTGATGACCTGAGTTTGATCCCTGGAACCCACATGGCAAGGTGGAGACCATGGCAAGTTGTCCCCTGACTTCCACACATGCCCTCAGATATTCTAGTAGCCATTACATTCTCTGCGGAACTGTCATTTGATGCCTCCTTTCCCTCCCTGCTTCTCTCCTGCCTTCTGTGTTAAATAGGACAGGGACTCCTTGCAGTGTGGCATTAAGGTAGTGATAGATAGCACTGAGTACTCTTGCTTTGTTCTTTTCCTTTAAAGAAATTACTTCTAATTTTAAAAGTTGTTACTTTTATTTATTGTATTATATTATTCTTTATAACATCATTATGTACTATATATAATTATATACTATCGTTTACAGACTTACAAATATATATTTATATTAAATTATTGTTTTTATATAGTTACTATTATACACGCACATATATTAGCAAATTTGCATATGTGCTTGCACAATAATTATGTTTTGAACACCTATTGCATGCTGCTTTCTCTGTTGCTAGGTGTCCCTAGATATGAATACATGTCTCTGGTATGGCAAACTGTTTGAAGACATTGACTGTTTGGGATAGAATCAGTTCAATGAGTCTTTAGACTGGATTTCCAAGGGACACATAAGAACTGACTGGGATATATATATATATACGTATATATATATATACATATATATATACGTATATATATATACATACATATATGTGTGTGTGTGTGTATATATATCAAAGATTTTGTTAATATTGGGGGAATTGTTTTGGGTACAAACTGAGAAGTAAAACTACGGACTTGGGAGGTGCCATCAGGAGAAATCCCCCGATGGTAGACTGTATTGTCACAGTATCTAGTGTGTGTGTGTGTGTGTGTGTGTGTGTGTGTGTGTGTGTGTGTGTGTGTGTGTGTGTGTGGTTTTCACATTTATCCAGCAGGAGTGTAGGTTAGATAGCCCACTGCTCTCAACCCTCCAAGTTAATTGTAAGGCTAGTGATTAACGGGAGGGATTGCTTTTCTATGGTGTGATGTTTATGAGTAGAAGGGGATGAGGAACAGGAAGAGATTGTACAACTGTTGACAGGAAGGAAGTATGAGAGCTATGGATACAGCTCACAGCGAGCCTATCATGGGTTCTTTTGCCAACCCTGAAAGAAAGGGACTTTTTAGATGCAAATTCTTTTTTTGGATAATGCAGGCACAGCAAGGAGTAACCTCCTTCCACTTTTAAGGGATAAGGTGGAGGGAAGGACAGGTTCTCCCATGATCCTGGCTCTGTGGTCTCTGGTGGGTCACTTTGTCACAGCCTCAGTTTCTACATGTCCAGGTCCATATCCTACTGGATTATTCTGAGGGTTGAAGTAGTAGAGGCACTTAACACACAGCTGGTGCTGAGTTTTAGTGGCATTTAGATTGGGACGCTATGACACTGTATTGTCTGCTCATGAAACTAAGATTTAACTTGACTCCTGTTGTGCCTTCTCTCATCCTTTCACTCTGTCTTCCGTCCACAACAGGCTTTCCACCCTTTGAAAGAGGCATGCCCATAGTTCCCAGTAGGCTATTACCGAGTTTGTGTAAGAGATGCTCTCTCCGATGGTGGAAATACAATCTGTGCGCTAGAAGGCAGGCCCAGGCTGTTTATAACAAGTGATGGCAATAAAGAAAAGCTGGTTTTTCATTTACCCCATCCCACAGGGGCCTGCTATTATTCTTATTGATTTAGGGCAGGAGTTCAGTAGCATGCAGCTGTTGGGGATAGAGTCAGGCTTTCAGTTTGAATCTGGAGCCAGGATTTTCTGTCTGCCGATTTGACAGACCCTGCCGAGAAGCTGTCGTTCAGCTACAGAGGACTGCCGGCTGTTATTTCTGTAAGCCTTACAATTTGAGTTTTTAGATGATTTTACTTGTTTTCATTGTCTCTTTCCCCATCTTCAGCCAGTCCTTGACTCTTTTTTTTTGTTTTGTTTTGTTTTGTTTTTTTTGGGTTTTTCCGAGACAGGGTTTCTCTGTGGCTTTGGAGGCTGTCCTGGAACTCGCTCTGTAGACCAGGCTGGTCTCGAACTCACAGAGATCCACCTGCCTCTGCCTCCCGAGTGCTGGGATTAAAGGCGTGTGCCACCAACCCCCGGCTCAGTCCTTGACTCTTTACAGCATAAAGTTTAGAAGTTATAATTGGTTAGGGTGAGAATTTCATAATTTTGCAAGCTTTTGGTTTGTTTTAAAATCAGACTTGAGGGTTGGGGATGTGTCTTGGTTGGTAGAGTGCTCTCCTGGTATGCAGAAAGCCCCGGGTTCGATTCCTAACACCACATAAACCCGGCTATGCGGCACATGCCTATAATCTCAGGATTTGGGAGGTAGAGGCAGGAATATGTATACATTCACTAACACAGTGTATCACTAATAAAGAAGAGGGAGTGGTGGGGGCATGGAAGGTGGGGAAGGGTGAGGTAAAAATGATATAAATGTGGTATCCGTGTATGAAATTTTCAAAGACAAAAGAAATTGAGGGTTATCCTTATCTCCGTAGCCTGGAATCCATCAGATTTTTTTTTTAATCTTGAAACAAGCTTTAGTGAGTTTGCCCCCTTACAGGCTTTAGAAATTAAGTGCTGAGAAGCTTGACAGATCCATGCCTTTTAGCCTTCCTCAGGCCTTGAAGACCGAGGTGGGGTGTAATATTGGGGTGCTAAAGCTACTTCTGTATTCAGGGTCCTCTTGTCTGTATGGCCTTGAGGTAGAAGTACTCTGAGGTTACCTTGAAGAGAAGAACTATCCTGGGACTCCCTCTCAGGTGGAGAAGCCGGCATGCTAAAGACAAATAGTTACCTGTTGGGAGATCAGTCTTGGGGAACTGCTCACTTTGTCACCTAAACCAAGTGTGAGGGATGGGGGGAAGGAGAAATTCATCAGAATCGCTTTGTATCCTCCCAACTGGTGGGCACCAGGCAGGTGCTCCCCGCATGCCCTGCCTCCTGCATGCCCCGCCTCCCCATGCTGGGGTTGAGCCCAAGGACTTGCACACACTAGGCAAGTGCTCTCTACCACCATGCCGTCTCCCCCAACTCTCATTCTACTTTGTTTTTTGAGATAGGGACTCAGTAAGTTGTGCAGGCTGGCCTTTAAATCACTAGGTTAGAGTTGGCATAGGCAGGCCTTGAATTTATGATCCTCCTGCATCAGCCTCCCAAGTAGTTGGGCTTCCAGATCTGTGTCAGACCCTGCCCGGCTCGTTAATCTTTACTGTCACCTTTGGTGTTGACCCTTCTCAGAGAGATGATGAAACAGATGCCCCAAGAGCTTAAAGTCTCAGCTGGGAAATAGGAAGACGTATTCTCCCTGACACCAGGCAGACTGTAATACCTCTTCGCTTTCAGCGTGTGAATAAACACGCACTGGGAAACAATTGTCTACAGACTCCCAAGCAGTGGTCTACACAGACTCCCAAGCAGTGGTCTACACAGACTCCCAAGCAGTTGTTGTCTACACAGACTCCTGTTGGCTTTGAAGAGCTGCCTCTCCAACCTTGAAATTTGCTCATCTTGAACTGTCTTTGCAGACCCTTGGTGCTCTCAAATGAGGAAACCTTATGCATCTCAAATGGGGAAACCGTATGCATCTCAAATGTTCTTTGTGGTCTGCCTTCCTCTTTGAGGAGTGTGATTTGCTACTTGAGAATGTCACTGTATGTGACAAGATATCCCAGGCACAGGCAGCAGAGATTTACCTTCTTAGGATTCTGGAGACTGGAAGTCTCAGGTCAGGGAGTCCATGGGACTGGCTTCATTTCTCACTGTCTTCACACAATCCCCGATATTTCCTTCTTTTCTTTTTTCTTGTGTGCATACAATGTGTGTGCAGACGGATGCACACACATCCTCATGTGTGAATGTGGGTGCCTTTGTGACATGCATGTAGAGAGGTCGGAGGACAACCTTGGGTGTCAGTCCTTACATCTTCAAGCCAGTGGTTTTTATGGTACACACATGAAGGTAGCATGAAGTTAGTGATCTTCCGTGGGTTCTCCCATTTCTACCTCTCATCTGTCTTATAGGAGATCTGGGATTACAGATGCTTGCCAACATATCTGGCTTTTGTGTGATTTCTTGGGATTGAACTCAAATCTTCACAGATGCACAGCAAACGCTTTAACCCACTGAACCATCTCCCCAGCACTACCTCTGATATTTCTTTGGGGATCCAAATTTCTTCTTAGATCACTCATCAGGGCTCACTTTAAGGGCTTCATTTTAACTGGATCACATCTTTTAAAGATCCAGTCTCCAAATACAAACCTTCTATTTTCACCATGTGAATTTTGGAGGGTACATAACTGAGCTCTTACCTGCTAAAAATTCTCACATCTCCCACCATTAGAATGCAATAATTGTTCTAGTCTGAGGTGCCTTATTATGAAATATAGAATTTGGTGGCCACAATAGAAAGGTGAGTTCTAAGAATAATAGTGATGGCTTGCTCACACAGATTTATTTTATGCTACCTATATAATAGATGTCAAATGACAAAGCTTTAGGGGAAAGCTATGGCAATTAACCTCCACCTCAGTTGAGAAAAGCTCTGGGAATCCAGAGCTTAATGCCTCTCCCCCAAACAAGAACAGAAAGGATGCAGCCAGATGAAGATCGAGTCTTCCAGTAGTGAAGGGTCACCGGAAGCCTGGAGGACTGGCCTCTATTTTTAGGTGTTCTAAGTTAGGTGGCAGTCTCCTGCTTGGCTCCGTGCTACTGTGCACGGTCCTGATGGAGTCATACTTCTTGACCTTCATGCTATGTTCTAGGCATTTAGCCCTCACATTTAGTGATAATGTACATCAAAGATTTCCCTGGGGTGTCTCCCTAATTCAGATGGTGCCCAGCCTTGGTTTTTAAGGTTGCTTCTATCTAGGTATGTTTCAGTGTTTACATTAGTCTGTGGAAGAGTTTCAACAAATTGCTTCTTGTTTTTTTTTTTGGAACAGTGGGCCACATTGCGAATTGAAAAAGGAGCCCCAAAGGAGTCGGTTCTTAAAAACTCAGCTTCTGTGGGTAAGTCTTGCCTTCTATTGTGATCAGTTAAATATGCAAGCTGGCTGGGTTTAGAGCCACCCCTTCTGGCTGGTACATGCAGAGAGCAGTGTCATCTCCAGGCCTAAGGTCATCCACAGTTTTGTCTGTAGCACAGTGGCTGCCCGAGTTTTCATAGCGTTGTTGTCAGGAGGGCTGGGCAGTGTGTGTTAGCTCCTCTGTGTGTTCTTCCATGCATTGTTTTATTTCCAGGACCTGCATTTGAAGAGGGTACTCGTGGCTTTAAAGATGTAGTCAGGGATTAAAAGAGATACAGGCAGGTGATGTGTGCTATCTTTCAGCACCCCTACACGCTAACATGAGGGGTCAACTCATTTATGTTTAACCAAAGACATAGTGTGGTTCAATCTCCTATAGTGCTATCTAAGTACTCACTACTTGTTCATTTGGTTTTGTGAATGTTTGATTTTTGGGGGGAAGTTATTGTCTGTGTTACATTTTCCAGTTGCTGTAGATTATATGGCCATCTTATTCAGCATTACACAATAGAATTTCTATGTTTCGTACATTTATTATTGTTTGAGCTTTCTAATCTTTATACTGAAAATTTTGTTAACTTGAAAACATCAGTAATTATTTTTTCTGTTTTGGTTTAGAGTTTATCTGTGTAGCCCTGGATGTCCTGAAACTCTCTCTGTAGACCAGGCTGGCCTCAAACTCAGATATCTGCTTGCCTCTGCCCGCCAAGGCCTGGAATTAAAGGTGTGTGCCACTGCTGCCCAGCATGGTAATTATTTTTCATCTTAGTTTTGACTTGTCCTGCGACTTTGCTTGTGTGTATGTTTTGATGGTATCAGTAATTCTTTGATCATTTACATCTTAATTTTGAGATTGGATACTTTTTTTCAAGAGGGTGGGATGAGGGCTGTTTGTCAGGTTTTTTTTTTGTTGTTGATTTTTTTGTTCTTTGGTTTTTAGAGACAAAATTTCTCTGTGACTTTGGAGGCTGTCCTGGAACTAGCTTTTGTAGACCACGCTGGTCTTGAACTCACAGAGATCCTCCTGCCTCTGCCTCCCGAGTTTTGGGATTAAAGGCGTGCGCCACCACTGCCTGGCTGTTTGCCAGGTTTTTAGTCACGGTAAGAAAACACCGGTGGCACACTTTCCTCAGGTGCAAGAGCAGTGTGGAGCCCAGGAGGATCTCCTGCAGGTGGAGGAGCCCAGGTGGAAGGTGGGAGGAGGAAGCTTCTTCTGTTGTGAGCTGCAAGCAGACAGTGACTCAGGGGTCTGTCTCATCACACCTACAAGAACCTGTCACCAGCTGCAGAAGCTTAGCCCAGGGCAGCACCCTGATGACCCAGGGATGCATTTGAGGCCTCACCTCATAATGTCCACAGCACTTGAGTGCTGCCACACCGAGGACCAGTCCCCTAACACGGGGACCTTTGAGGTCCACACTTTCCAAACCATAGCGAGACTAATCAGAATACCGGGGAGTTAGAACTTAGCTGTGTGTGATGGTTTTTTAACTTGTCACCAAGATAACAACAAGGCCCACAAGAAGTTCAGGGGGTGTCCTGTCATGTACAATGCACACCCTCTTCCCCTGTGTTCAGTGAGCTTAACAGAACACAAAGCAAGCGTATCCTCCCTTCCTATGTTTCCCCTAGCTATTGGAGGTGTTTATCATCTAGGTATAGCTTCTGACTTGGGCCTGATAGGGTTGTTGGACCAGTTCTGCATACACAGGGGACCTTGTGGTATGGAGGGTCTGTGGGGTCTCTTGCCCCCTTTGCTTTGATGGGTACAGCTGTGTGCTCCATATTCCAGCATCATAGATAGCTTAGAATTGACCTGGGCAGTGGTCCCAGAGGCTGCCACCAAGTTTCTATAGGAGTTTAAATTCTCACTCATTCTGAATGACTTTCCTGTATTTCCAGTTACAATTTTTTTAAACATGATAAAAAATGGAGAAAAATCTAGGCATTCTGATTTAGTATTAAAACTGTTCAAGTGGTCAGGTACTTTGTAAGAAGAAATTTATCATCTGAAGGGTTGTACATGAGGAACTGTAGAAGCTGTGGCTATCAGTTGGTAGATTGCTTGCCTGGCTGGCACACATGAAGCCCAGACTTTGATCCCTTGCACCACACAAACTAAGGGAAGTGGTACAGACTTGTAATCCCATGCACTCAAGATGGTAGAGACAGAAAGAAGGTCAAGATCATCCTTGACCAGAGTTTGAGGCCAGCCTAGGGTACATGGGACCCTCAAAAGAAAGAGTGGGAGAAAATATGTCTTAATTTAGAGTAAGGCCAGAACCTATGAGATTTTGCTATATTTAATCCAGACTGGCTATCATTTAGCCTGTGAAATTGGAATAAACTCCAAGTTATGGAGCATCTGTGACATCTAAGCTTGGCATGGGATCATAAGTTCATTAAAATGTGGTGTCTGTTGGGAGATAGTCATCCAGTAGGTCACTGTGACAGAGGCTGACATAGGTGAGCAAGCAAAAGACAATGTAGGAGGAGAACTGTGTTCCACGTTCATCTGTGTCTGTATTAACCCATGTAAATCATGACTGCATGCTGTGGACCTCTGCCCCACTTCTGACTCCATGTTTAGGAAGTTTAGGTGTGGGCTCTGGTTTCCATTCAGTGTTTGGAGTCATTTGGGAAATAGTGTCACAATGCTAGATAGACAGTAGAGGGTGGTGAAACACGCTGAGCACTAGTGAGCTTGGCTGGTGCAATCTTCCGTCTGTGGAGCATCATGTCTCTCTACCAGAGCCAATAGAAGCATAAGTTAGCGTGGAGCCAGCCAGCTCAGGCAAGGGTCACAGGCAGGCCGGGGCCCCAGCGGTGTGACTTTTGACATGTCTCTGAATTACACAGTCCTGATAATCCTTTGGGAGGACCTTCGAGGCACAGATTGGCTAGGAGGGGTGGTAACTACTTACCTTCTGCATGCTCACACAGATTTGCTCACAGTTTCTGCTCACATATTTTCTTCTCACACAGATTCTGCCCACACAGATTTGCTCACACAGACCCTTTCAGCTGCTTTTACTTAATGAAACTCATATTTTATAACAGACCAGGTCTCTACCAGTTATGTACCTTTTGTATTATATTTCTTCTGTGCTTTTATTATATGAGCCATCTTCAAGTGAGCCTAGGAAAGTATTCTCTTCATGGAGAAGTCATTCTTTTTCTGTCTTTAGCCACATTCATTCTCCTACGCTGTCTGTGGAAGATGGTGCTGTTGACTGGGGATCTTCTCCTACCTGAGATTCTAGGCCTCTCATTGTGAATGTACAGGTGGAGGTTAACCCCTTCAAGCGTTACACTGCCGTTTAGCTGGTGGGAATGTAATTACTTCCTCACTCTTATCCTTCCTGGTACTAGCTTCACATGTACTAGCTACAGCCACATGAGGAAGGAGGGAAAGAATGGTTCCTATGTTGCTTTTGTCACTCTGGCCACAGTACTCTGGGATGTGGACTAACTGGGATCTTAATAACTTTCATCTTAACTTACTATAAATAGTGCAAGACTTTTAAAAATTAGAAAAATTACTATTTTTATTTTGAACATTTTTAATTAATTCACGTTTTACATTCCAATCCCAATTTCCTCTCCCTCATATCATTTTTAATATACAGATAGGGTCTCTTCAGGTAGCCCTGGATGGCTTGTAACTCTCTGTTAGACCTCGCTGGCCTCAGGAATCCACTTGTCTCTGCCTTCTGAGTGCTGGGGTTAAAAATGTGTGCTACTTTGCCTGGATGGGTCCTTGATGGAACCCAGAACAGCAGTAGGCCTGAATTGGTCATTTTGGATTAGTGTGATTTCTTGTGAACTTTTCGTGGCAGCAGGTGAATTGTTATAATGTGTATTATTGTGTATGTGTATTATGATGCTAAGACTCCAGAATGGTTACCAACTCAGAGTCAGCTGGTAGGAAAGTCGGCACTGATCTGAGATTGAGACACACAGGGCATTGTAGCTCCAAATGACACTGTAGCGATAAGCGACACACTTACTGAAAGTAAAACTAAGTATTTATTGTAGAAATTACTCACAAGATACCAAACAAGTAACCCAGATGAGCCAAGTAGTTTTCTGCTGCCGAACTGGAAGCCGAACTCCGGGAAAGAGACCGAGACTTCCTGTGTGCTGTCTTTTATGCCTTCCCCCGTAACGCCCCCTAGCCATGCCCAAAAGTGGGCCTGGCTAGTGACGTAGTTCACCGCCTACGTACGTATACGTCTTTACATCCGGCCGTATACGTCTTTAGTCATGCCTAAAGTGGGTGTGGTTAGCGGTGTGGTAAACCGCCCTTTTATTACCTCATCTGTATGCGCCTCTAGTAAGTCACATGTTTAATGGCGGCATACAGACTTCCTCCTACAGGGCATCTATTGTACACAGAGCTGAGGGAAAGTCATTTGGCCTTGCTGCTGAATCTGTTTCTGGTCTTACCTCAGACCGATTGCTGTGAGGAATGCATTCAGCCTCCACAACTTCGGCTGTCACAACACAGGGAGATTTGGGGTTACATAGCCTACTGTTAATTTAGCTCATGGCTATAGTTCTCTTCTGCTTAGTACAGCCTCTTTGTCCATCTAAGCAAGAAACAAGTGTTAGGGTGAAACTAACTCGGTACAGAGAAGTTTGTTCAGACAGAATTTAGCTTGCCTAATATTTTCATCTAGTTTTACTTCTACAATTCTTCCTATGAGGTATACTGCTAGCCTGTGTATACTGGTTATGGTGACAACAATAATCTGTTAAATGTACAAAAATGTGGGATAATATTTGATTAACAAAAATCTGAGAAATTTCATTTGCTTAAACATTCCTTTTATTCTGGGAAAGTTATTAAGTTGTCTTTGGCAGTCGGTCCTAATGATCAAATTCAGGTCTCATGTATGGTAGTCAGGTGCTGTACCCTTGTGCTATTCCTTAGTTTGATAGTTTGTTTAAATAGGCTAAGTTGGTGTAAGTACTATTTTTTATTGTCTTGGTTTAAACTCGCTGAATATACACCCCATACTTACTACCCTAGAGCATGGAGTATAACGTGTTTAATGGACTACTCTTAACCTCTGAACTCTCTCCAGTCCCTGTTTGGTTAGTTTTCAAGGCAGGGTGTGGTGGTTTGAAACAGAACGGCCTCCATAGGCTCATAGGTCTAAATACTTGATCTGAAGCTGGTGGAACTGTTGGGTAAGGGTTAGGAGGTGTGGCCTTGGAGGAGGAGGCGTGTCACTGGGGGCAGGCTTTGAAGTTTCAAAAGCCCTTGCCATTCCAGTGTCTTTCTCCCTGTCTCATGATTCTGGCTCAAGATGTGGGCTCTCAGCTACTGCTCCAGAGTCATCTGCCTTCCTGTTGCCTCACTCCCATCCAGGAAGGCTGTGGACCCTAGCCCTCTGGAACTGTGAGCCCCAAGCAAGCTCTTTTCCTCTCTAAGTTGCCTTGGTCACGATGTCTTATCACAGCAACTAAGACACGGGTTTAACCCTACAGCCTAGTCTGGTCTGGAACACAGATAATAGTTCAAACTTGCCTCACACTCCTAACGGTAGTTTTACCTCAGCCAATAAGTGCTGGGATTCCAGGTGGGATCAACTGTGCTTGGCTCATCATAATTTCTTCTTACTCCCCCTACCCCCCCAACAGGGTTTCTCTGTGTAGCCCTGGCTGTCCTGGAACTCTCTCTGATGACCAGGCTGGCCTCAAACTCAGAGATCCACCTGCCTCTGCCTCCTGAGTGCTGGGATTAAAGGTGTGTGCCACTACGGCCCAGCTATAATTTCTTTCTTTTTTTGGTTTTTCGAGACAGGGTTTCTCTATATTGTCTTGGAGGCTGTCCTGGAACTCGCTCTGTAGACCAGGCTGGCCTCGAACTCACAGAGATCCACCTGCCTCTGCCTCCCGAGTGCTGGGATTAAAGGCGTGCGCCACCAACGCCCGGCTCAGCTATAATTTCTTATTTTTGTGTTTTATTAGCATATACAATTATATGTGACAACAGATTTCATCATGACATTTCCATACATGTGTGTGTGTGTGTGAGAGAGAGAGAGATGGAGAGAGATGGAGAGAGATTCAGTGGGTTTTACTTCTTTGCCAACCATTACCTGCATATATATCCTTAGGGAGGGGTAGGGCTTGGCGAGCCCCTCCTCTTTCCCCAGGCCCAGTCTCGGGGAGATGGTGTAGAGGTGATCACAGCTGCTGGGAGTTCAGAGCCAGCTCTCCATACTTCTCCCTGCATTCTCTGGCTCAGATGTCCTTTCTGTTCCTTCTTCCCCAGTGTGTCCTGAGCCCGGGAGGGAGGGGATAATAAAGATGGCCCGTTTATAGCTGTCCTTTATTCTCTGTACCTTGACCAGTTATGAATGGGTCTTCACTGCTGGCCACTGCAGAGAGAAGCTTCTCTCATCAGAGGTGATAGGGCACGAATGTGTGCTAAAGGTCTGGTTATTTATAAAGCAGCCTGACAGGCACATCATGTCCACTCATCTCCTCTTGGTGGCTTAATATCCACTAGCGCACCGCAATGTTTGTATTACCTTCATTGAAAACATTTTTGCAATTGATGTGTGTGGCCTGGAATTCAGTCGTGGTTCGGCAAAAATGGTTACTAACTTTTTGTTGTTTTACTACGTAGTTCCTGCCTGGCCCAGAACTCGTTGCGTAGATCAGGCTGGCCTTGAACTCAGAGATTCATGTGCTTCTGTTATTTTTATTTTAATTGCAAATATGGAAGGTTTTTTTTTGTGGAGGCAGGAGTGGCTCTGAGAGAAGTTATTAAATTGTTACCTATTTTGTCTATATATTTTGGAAGGGTTTCCTTTTGCTGTTTGAGACAGTTCGGGTTGAGCTTGCACTCCCAACCCCACTGCCTTTACCTAAGGATATAAGTATGTGACTCTATACACAGTGTACTATCTTAATACTGACTTGTAGCTGACAAATGTTTGATTCTTTGTTTACTTGTTTGAAAACCATCAGTTTCCAGTCTCCATTTAAGTGCAATAAAAGGCTTAATCAAGCACTTTGGAGAACAGGTTGGTAATCACTGTGTCTTAGTTTGGGTGTCTGTTACTGTGATACACCACCACGAATAGAAACAATCTGGGGAGGAAGGTGTTTTTTTATGTTATAGTTCCACGCCACAGCCCATCACTGAAGGAACTCAGGCAGGTAGTCAAGCACGAACCTGGAGGCAGTAACTGAAACAGAAACCCCATGGAGTTACAATGGTTACTGAATGCTTGCTTTTTTTTTTTTTTTTTTTTTTAAATAAAACCCAGGACCACTTGCCCAGAGGTGGTACCACTCATAGTGGGCTGGGCCCTTCCATATTAACCATTTTAATTAAGAAAATGCCTCATTGGCTTGTCTACAGACCACTATGATGGAGGCATCTTCTCAGTTGAGATTCCGCCTTCCCAGATGACTCTATCTTATGTCATCTAGCACAACCCACTTACTGGGTGAAGCTGAAAGTTGCTCTTTAACTCACAATCCACAATCTTGTAAGATGTCAAGCCTATCCAAACTCCAGGTGTAGATGTACCAGGTGACCTGAGACAAGTGTATGCAATTAATACAAACACGGAAATGACCTATTTCATAGCTGGTGAACTGTTTATTTACAAGCTCTTACTTTAGTACTGGAGCAAATTATCTGGACTTATGGAGAGGACAAAGTAGATAAATCTCAATGTTAAGAGAAAAGAAAATATGTACTGTGATCACATTTCTTTAAAATTTCCTGCCATTGGGGATGAGAGTGTGTTGCTCAGTGGTAGAAACCTTGAGGTTTTTTTTTTTTTTTTTTTTTCCAAGACAAGATTTCTCTGTGTAACCCTAGTTGTCTTGGAATTCACTATGTAGACTAGCCTGCTTCTGCCTGTTGAGTGCTGGGATTAAAGGCGTAGCAATCATGCCCAGCATGAGAACCCTTGAGTTTAAATCCAAACAACACGCACACACACACACACACTAAAATTTACCATTGAGTATGGATACCACATATTTATGTAAATATTTACAGATAAATATATGTATAGAAATGGTAAATACTGCAAGAGAGAAGTCTTCTAGGAAGGAGGTGGCAAGGTAGGGATTTAACTTTAGCTTTTTCTGTAAAGGCATCTGAAGTTGGGCCTGGGGAGGTAGCTCAGTTGGTAGAGCCCTTGCCTAGCATGCACGAAGCCCTGGGTTCAATCCCCAATGACTCACAGACTGGGTGTGGTAGTGCATGCCTTTTTCTGCTGAGACTCAGCTTTGAGTCACACCTGACAAATGGAGCTGGGTAGCCTAGCAGGAATGAAAACTGGCTGCTTATCCCAGGGGCCACACTTGATGCTTAACTCCTTCACAACACACCTTCCTTTAGCCTGATTAGCATCAGGAATTTAAACCTGTGGAACAAAGGCATTGTTGACAGAAAGGTATTACTTGAGGTGCAGGACTTGGGGGACTTCCTCACTGTAAGTGTTTTAGACTGAGTGACTGGGTCATTCTTTGTTGTGGAGAGCAGTTTCCTATTTGTAAGGTACTTAGCAGCATTCCTGCCTGATGCCTCTGAATAACAGTTGGGTGCACCCACCTGACAACCAAGAATGTGCACTGATCCTCCCATGTCCGCCCTGATTGTCAGCTACCACAACGGTGCGTTCAGCCCTTGGCTTGCACCATTATCGACAGGGTTGACTTCTGTGTCCAGCAGAAATTGATTTCCAGTTTTCAGTGGCTGCTTTGGGGAAGAGCGGGGGCCACAAGACAAAGTGGGCAGAAGAGGGTTGGCTAAGTGTGAGCAGTGTGTTAGCAGAGAACACTGGCATGCAAGGAAGCGTGCTCCTTAAGGAAAGGTGGAGGCACCTTAGGCTGTCCCAACTGTATCTCTTAACCCAGCGAGAGTGTGCTGCTTGTGTTTGGGTCTCATCGTGAGTTCTGGGTTCTGAACGTTCATGTGTCTGCTGGCCTCGCTGACTGACTGACTGACTGAAATCTTTGCCCCCAGCACTATGCACATTATTTACATGAGAGAAGTCATATTAGCCCTCATGTTGCTGATGAGGAAACTGTGAGAGGAAGTTCAAGTAACTCATCCAGGTTACACTACCAGTCCAGGCAGTCTGGGAAGGAATCCCGATTTGTCCTGTGCAGAAGCCCCTCCTACCACCCTGGTGTCGGTCCCCTCCCCCCACCAATCCTGCCATTCTTCTTGTTCCTCTGGTCAGCACCTACTTCTCACCCAGTTGGCTGAGGTGACTCTTCTACAAATAACACCTCCTCTGCTGCTGTTCCTGCTGACAAGAAATGATCATTTGCTTCCCCCACCCCTTTCCTGATGTTTAGTGTATAATCTTGGGGATCCCTGACAAACGTGACATCTTTTGGTACACCAGTGGAATGGCTGGTGGCTGGAGTTCCTGCATAGCTTCAGGATGGAGATGATGACCCATAATCCAACTCCAGGGGACAGGGACTATATTAGTCACACCATGACCAGGGCAACTTACAGAGAATAGTTTATTTGGGTTTACTGTTTCAGAGGCTAAGAGTCCATCTCGACGAGGAGCATGGCAGCAAGTGGCAGGCGTATGGGAGCAGGGAGCCGAGAGATCAGACCTTGAATAGCAAGCATGAAGCAGAGTGAACTGGGAGGTGGGGGAGGCTTTAAATGCTCGGCCCAGCCTTAGTGACATACATACTTCCTCTAGCAAGGTGGCAGGCACCTCATTAACTTTCCTGAACAGTGTCACCTGTTGGGAACCAAGTGTTCAAATGCTTGAGCTTATGGGGGGACATTTCTCATTCAAACTATCACAAGAACTAATGGTTACAGTAGTCCTTTGAAGCTAATGATCTAATCAATCATGTGTATCTAATGAGTCCTCCATGAATCTCCAATAAACAGGGTTCAAAGAGCTCCCCAGATGGCCAAACACATCCAGGTACTGGGATGGAGGCATTCCCATTTCAGAGGACAGAGGTGCCCATGCTTGAGACCCTTCTGAATCTTGCCCTATGCGTTTCTTCATCTGGACATTCATGCCTGACCTTTGAAATAGTCCTCTGGTAATCAGTGGTGGCAAGTAGAGTGTTGTCTTGAGTTCTGGCAGTCATTTTTACAAATTGCTGAACCTGAGAAGGGATTGATTTTGGGAATCCCTACCATAGCCTCTTGGTTAGAAGTACCAGAGTCTTCAGAATTGATACAGTTATCTGAAGTAGTTTTGTGAGATTGGACCCAACCACTGATGTGTGACTTTGACTCCATTCCTTCAAGTCCAGCACTTGGGAGACAGAGGCAGGAGAATCTCTATGAGTTCCAGGCCAGCTAGGTCTACATAGACTTCCAGGACAGCCAGGGCTACATATAAATATCTGGTTTCAAAAAGAATATTTCATGTTAGGCTAGGTGTGACCATGCACATCTTTAATCCTAGCACACTCAGGTGGGTCTCTGAGTTTGAGGCTAGCTTGGTCAACATGGTGAATTCCAGGTTAGTCAGAAGTCATAGAGAGACCTGTCTCTTCTTTTTTTTTTCATATTATAATTGAGGATACTATAGATGTGCACCAAACCATAAAGTCTACACGTTTCCATCTTGCGGAATTTCTGTTTAATTGAGTTAACTATGTATAAATCAATACAGTTAGTGTGGGCTGTCAGCCAGAATAAGAATAAACAGTGTATTAAGTGAGTTACTAAATTGGAATCTTGCCTATTATTTCAAATGCTTGTTGGTTTCTCTGTGGTATTGACTGGTAACTGGTTATAGTGTCTACAACTCACCCCTGACTTTTGTGCTTCAAAACACACGACTGATTCTATAAGAAATACTCATTTCATTTGGGTTAAAAAATTTCACATTTTATGATTGTCATTGATTGTTTTATAAACATTCTCAATGACTAAATACAATGACTAAAAAGGAAGTAGATTTTCCTCAGTTGTTTTCAATAAGAAAATTAAATTTCTAGTACTTCTAGTGTAGCTAGCTGGTGAGTTCCAGGAATCTTCACTGGGCGACAGTCATATACCCTCCAGCTTTGGGATCTCACTGAGGCCCCCATGATTGCCATCTCTCAGCTCTCTGAGGAACATTCTTAAGAACTTCACTCTTGTGACTCAATCGATCTCCAAATGTCCCCTCTCCAAATATCCTCACATTGGGGATTAGATTTCAACGTGTGGATTTTATGGATACACAGCCATTTATTCTACAACAGTAATTTTATCTGGTCTTGAAAACCAAGGGACACCAGCAGAAAATACAATTATAAAGAGGTGTGTGTGTGTTTGGTTGGTTATTATTGACAGATGTACAAATCATGTAAAAACAGGATGGTAGAAGGTACATTTATTGGGGTTAAGCATTTGAGTTTTTTCATCCCAAGTAGCATAGTCAACAAACCTATTCACCATCCATCACCCTGGAGATACAACTGGTTGATGAGATCTGTTACTAAACCAAGATGTAGCCTCAGCATTCATGTTACAGTGTGGCAGACAGATGTCACAGTTAATTTGGAGCTGGCTTTTCTGATGAAGCCCTTTTCTAGCTTGTAGATAATATCACCATCCTGCTGAGTAACTGGGTTTTGGTACATACTTGGTTTCATTGCTTGAGGTTATATTGATCATTTTGACATAATTGAAAGTAAAATGAAGTTGATTGAATGCTCCTAAATTAATCATGTTTTTAAACAATATAGGAAACAAATAAAATTTAAAGACATCTTGAGGGCTGGGAGTGCAGCTAAGTGGCATAGCATGTGCTTAACCCAAACAAGGCCTTGGGTTCCATATTACTATAAAAAGTTAAAATAAGCTGGGTGGTGGTGGTGGTGCACACTTTAAATCCCAGCACCGGGGAGGAAGAAGCAGGTGGATCTCTGAGTTGGAGGCCAGCCTGGTCTGCAGAGTGAGTTCCAGGACAGCCTGGACTGTTTCACAGAGAAACCCTTAAAAAAAAAAAAGCTAATTAAATTTGGTAAGTGATCCAGTCATTGGACTGGGAGACTTCATTTTACCTGACTAACCCAAGGATGATGATACAAGGGATATTGGGGTCCTCTCTCTGGGTTCTTAGTCTTACTAATAAAATAATTTAAGAATGGATTTATATGTTAGGAGGGGGACACTGTTTTTAGAGTTTAAAAGAAAAACACCCCAGGTCAGATAAGCTGTAAGTCACTGCAGCTGTCTGGAGAAGAATGGGGAGAAAAAGGAAAAATTAACCAGGGTCTTTAAGCTGGCATGGATGTCAGACAAGTAGCCACATGACAGGGAGAGCAGCTTTACAAAAAGAGCAAGGAAGCCAAAGTATCCAGAAAAACATACCCTGCTCAGCATCTGGAAGAAAGAGATGGAAAAAAGAAAAGGAAAAGTTGTACATCTCCAAGACAGGACTGAGAAGCACCTGTGACTGTTTGATGTGTACAGGGTGGGGTTTCAGGGAAGGAAAAGATGGTATTCACTCCAGGGTAGACATTCTATCCTATTGACCAGAGGACTCCTGGACTCAAGAGTCTTTATTGATACTCTTGACAATGATGCTTGGTTACATGATAAAGGCTTGCTACAAAATGTTAGAGGAAGAAAAGTAGACAGCTACTGGTGAGAAACAAGGAAAACTAGGGCCTAGAAAGGTGTTAAGGTGCCTCCTACATCCAGAAAGCTCAAACACGCAATGGCAGATTTCTTGACCCATTTCTCACTGAGAACCATGGCTGCCACGTGTCTCCACATACCTAGTGTTAGGGTGTACTGTAGTGATGTTGGGTGTGTCCTCACATAACTCCTAGTTTCCATGCAAGGTGGTGTCAATGAGAGCCAGGCAATGTGTCATTGAATTCCATGAATGTATACATATAATTAATTTGAGAAAGACAGTCCCTAAGTGCTTCATGGGATAAAATCATTTCAGATGGATAAACTGATGTTGAACCTGCCTTGGAGAGATGCTTTTTAAACTAGGGCAGTGAAGGAAAAGCGTCATTGTTCATGAGGGTGTGTTAGTTTACAGAAGGAAGAGGCAAACAGAAATAAAGTTGTATAAGTGAGCATAAGTAGGCCCTCACCTCACAGCATGGCAGAAGGTTCAGAGCTGTGTTCCTACCTGTAGCCCAGTACTTGGATCTCACTAGCTAGTCAGCATCTCAAAAATGAGGAGCTTCTGGTTCCCAAGAAGCTTCTTATCCCAAGGCAATAAGGGGGAGGGCAATAGAGAAAAACCTGACATTCTGCTCTGGCTTCTGCGTGCCCAAGCAAGGGTTCAAGAACCTGCATACTTGTGTTCATGCATCCGGTCCCCCCACTCATACACAAATACACACACACACACACACACACACACACACACACACACACACACACACACACACACACACACACACACACACACCAAAACAGAAATTAGCAAGATTTAACATGGCTGTTTATCAAATCTGGGGGAAGATGAAGGATGACTCACTAAAATGGTTTAATTGTTAGAGGAAGTAAATGTTACTTTTCTTCATATTCCTAAAAGATGGAACAAATGTGTTGGGTAAGTCAAAATTATATAATTAAATTGTATGTAAGGAAAGTCTCCTTATTAGTTAAAAAGGATCAGAAAACCAGACCAGGTTTGTACATTAGACAGCTGAAGATTGTGAACTTTGTTAAATAATAGAACTCTTCTCATTTTATGAAAGAATTAAGGGCCAGGTGGTGGTGGCACACACCTTTAATCCCAGCATTGGGGAGGCAGAGGTAGGTGGAACTCTGTGAGTCTGAGGTCAGCCTGGTCTACAGGGTGAGTTCCAGGACAGGCAGGACTGTTACACAGAGGAACCCAGTCTTGGGGTGGGGTCTGGGGGTCTGGGGGTGAGAATTAGGGCTGGAAAGCTGGTTCAGTTCTTAAGTGTGCATATTGTTCTTGAAGAGGGTTCTTCTTCCCGCTTCAGGAGAATCTGATGACTTGGCCCCCACACTTCTGTATTTACATCACAATTATTTTAAAAGCTTTATTTTGTTTTGAAACTGGCAGATCTATGTGAGTTCAGGGCCAGCCTAGTCTATATAGGGACCTATCTCAACACACACACACCGCATAATTTGCAAGATGTAGCAACATGCTCCCCCATGAAACATGGTATGGCTTTAGTTACGTTGGCACATGTCAGTGTTTCATTTCCATCCCTTCCTCTTTCTTCCTGTCCAGTGACATTGGTACCAGCACTGAGACTGGAATGAGTAACTTCCTCATTTCTGCTGACTCATGTCATATCAGCATGTGTACTTGAGCTCATATATCTAAATACGCATGTACTCAATGGAGATTACATTGACCCCGTCCACAGGATCTCTCAGCATCAGTGTGTGGTGCTGGCAGGCTTTCAAATCATCTGATGCTAATCTTCCCAGCTAGCTTTTTATGCAGTGAACATGGGTCCATCACCTCCTTTCGTTTAAGTTTTGGAACTTTGAAATGACATCTCAAGATTGATATGACCTTTTTGAAAGACAGGGTCTCACTTTGTAGTGCTGGCTGAATGGTTAAGAGTTAAGGTTTGGGCTGCATGGGAAGCTGGGCTGCCTCTTTCCAGCCTGTTCCAGTGTATATGGTCGCCATCCTTCACTTCACCTAGGATGATTTCTCTGAACTCTTCTGATACAGATTGGAAATCTATGTACATTCTCCATTTGTCCTTTTCCCTTCAGCAGGCTGTCTGGAGGCTTCTTTCTGTTGTATGAAGCGGATTTTTAAAAACATGTGGTATATTCCTTTACATAGACACTGAGGGTTTGTTCATTTGTGGTTATATTGATTGACATTTGGTTTATTTTTAGGGCTTTTGTTGTTGTTGATTTTGAGACAGGGTTTTGCTGCGAAACAGTCCTAGTTGTCCTGGAACTTACTCTATAGACCATTCTGGCCATCAACTGAGATCCCCTGCCTCTGCCTCCCCAGTGCTGGGATTAAAGGTGTGCGCCACCACCACCCTGCCTATTTTTAGTTTTTAACCATTAGGAACAGGGCTGCTGAGAACATTATATAGATAATCTGAATCTTTTGCTTGTAGGATAAACAACAAACGGTTGAGCTTTATTAGAAAGTGCCAATGGTGTCCTAAAATGTTTGCACATACTCACTAGTAACATAGACCCATCCATCATGAGGAGATTCGGTACTGAGGGGTGATTGCTCTCCTCTGGATCCCAGGTTAACGCAGACTACACCCAAATTCCTGTTTCCAAGCTCAAAGCCAATGCAAAGAGATCTGTTTATTAAGCAAGGCAAAGAGACAGTGTGTCTGACTCTGAATCCAGCAGAAACAGCAGCAAATAGCTTTGCAAGTGTTAAGAGGGAAAAGGGGAGGTTGCGTAAGAATGAGCTGGGCCGTGGTGATAGGTTCTGACTGGGTATTTTAATTAGTTTAGTCAAAATAATTTTGATTCCTGGACCTTGATTTTTTGGTAGCTGAATCTTGGTAATCAGTCTCAGGAATGGTCGTTGGCCAAATAAGGGAATAGACTTTGGTGGCTAGGTTTAGGAATGTAATCTAAGGGCTGTTAGCAAAGGGAGAAAGGTGAAAGGCAGAATCTGTCAACGCCTTGGTGTTTGCCAGGCCAGGGCCTGTGTTTGCCATGGCCCAGCCTCCTAGAGCCCTTCAACTTATATAAAGCATTTATCAAGAGTTTGGTACATTTGTTTCATCTGTCGTCCCCCCCTTGGGGGGTGTTCTTTCATGGAACATTTGTGTTTTGGTTTGGGATAGGACCTCAGTCTTCCTTCCTCAGCCTCCAGAGTGCTGAGATTATAGGTGTGAACCACCTGCCACACTTGGTTTGTTGAACAGTCCTTAAGACTCAAATGAACTGTAGATTAAGCATAGAAATGATGCCGAATGTTTAGAATTTACAGGTAATAACATCTTCCGGGCTGGAGAGATGACTCAGCATTTCAGATGTAGGACCGAATCTGAAACTGCATTTGAGCTGCTTTTCTAGAGGGCAGCTCACAACAGTCTGTGACTTGAGTTTTAGGGGACTGGACATCTTTTGCGGCTGCAGGTACCTGCACTCACATGGCCTGGCGTGCACAAACACTGGGTTCAGTCCCCAGCATTGCAAATGCTGCAAATTGTGGCTCGTGTCTGTGATCTCAGATGTGGAGCGCTGGAGGTAGGATCACAAGTTCACAACATTGCCCTCAGCTACACAGTGACTCCATCCAAGGCCAGCCTGGGATATGAGCTACTATCTCAAGCAAAATCAAACAACAATAATCATAACACTAATTCCATCATTGCATGTAACTAAATTTATAACAATAAAATATGGTTTAAAAATATTTGGGAAAGAATGAAGTGATCACCAGAAACTCCAAGAGTCACTGTGTAGTAAGCATAGCCAGGTTGCCTAATGTAAGCCCTGAAGCTGTGACTTGACTAATGGCCCAGGGGATGCTTTGGACTAGATGAACCTGGGGACTAATGGCCCAGGGGATGCTTTGGACTAGATGAACCTGGGGCCTACCCTTGCAGAGTTACTGCTGAATCATTGTGAAAAAGGATGGGAGAAGGTGGATTGGGAAACTTTTATTTGCTAGTGTAGTTGATTCAGTGATTCACATATCAATGTCCATAGCAATTAACAACAGGGAGAATGGGATGGGACCAATGTTCATATCTTGACAGCTAATCACTGGACATCGACCAAGCTGTTCCCTTGGCGTTAAGTATCCCTGTTCTTAAATCCCAACAGGATCTCTTCAGCTCACTCCCCAGTTTTAACACAGCTATCCATAGTAACTGTTCTCTCCTGGTCTGTTTAAAATCAGGCCCATCATACCTATGGCTCAGAAGGAAACTGGGTTTTCGTAGGGAGGGATCTTCACAAACTAGAGTATTTCCCACACACCAGTATTTTCCTCTGTGATCAGTAAATTCCTCCCTGTCCCATTTTCTTAGTAACTGGGAATGAAACAGGAGAACAGCTTGTGTAGGAAGGAGTCTGTCTTAGAGTTTCTATTGCTGTGACGAGACACCATGACCATGGCAAGTCTTATAAATGAAGACATTTAATTGGGGTGGCTTGCTTGTAGTCTAGAAGTTCAGTCCACTATGGTGGGGAGCATGGCAGTGTGCAGGCAGACATGGTGCTAGCTACTTCTTGATTAGAAGGCAACAGGAAGTGGACCATCTCCCACACTGAGCGAAGCTTGAGCAAAAGAGACATGGAAGCTCACCTCCACAGTGACACATTTCTTCCAACAAGGCCATACCTCCTAATAATGTCACTGCCTTTGGGATTATGAAGGCCAGTTACATTCAAGCTACCACAGAGTCTGAAATTACAAATGCCTGTTTTATATTTTCCAAAGGGAATTGAATTATCTTGCATCCAAAGCAGTGGTTCTTAACCTTCTAGTGACACAATCCTTTGACACAGTTCCTCATGTGTGGTGATCCCCAACCATACATAAAATTGTTTGTTGTTACTTCATAACTGTAATTCTGCTACTGTTATGAATTGTAATGTAGATATCTGTGTTTTCTGATGGTCTTAGGTGACACCCATGAAAGGGGTCATTCAGGGATTGAGACCCACAAGTTGAGAAATACTGGTCTAGATCAAGAAATGGAGCTTTTCCAGTCCCAAAATGTTCTTAGTCCCACCCTTCCCTGGAGAGTATACACTTGTCAAATCCATATCAGATTTAATTTTAGATATTTCCATAAACAATGTTAGGAAAGGTGATTGCCTACTACTGCTATTTATTATTATTATTATTATTATTATTATTATTATTATTATTATTATTATTTTATTGGTTTTTTTGTTTTTGGGACAGGGTTTCTCTGTGCAACAGCAATGGCTTTCCCGGAACTTGCTTTGTAGACCATGCTGACCTCACAGAGATCTGAGTGCCTGTGCCTCCCGAATGCTGGGATTGAAGGCATGTGCCACCATCACCTGGCTGATCGCCTATTTTTAAAAATGTTTTTGAGACAGGGTGTTGGGTAACCCGGGTTTTCCTCACTCTAAAGCTAAGAGTGCTGTTGAGTTTCTCTGGCTTCCACCTTCCGAATCGCTGGGATTACAGGTGTGTGTAGCCACTTCCGCTCCTTAAAAAATTATTCTTAGTTACAATTTTAACTCTGTGTATTCATGTTTTATCTGCACACAGGTTGGTGTACCATTTATGCCTGGTAACCACAGATCCCTGAGACTGGAGCTGCAATGTGAGCCACCACGTGGGTGCTAGGTGTCAGTCTGGGTCCTGTGGAGGGAGGGACAGCCACCTCTCTATCCCCGCTTCCACTTTTATGTGACACCGAGGATCGAATCCATCCATAGCTTTTGAATGCAAGGCCAGCAGTCTGCTGACTGATCTATGCCCTCAGCCCCACCTATTTTCTTGATAGAGGATGATGACGGAGTTGGCTTCTTGGTCAACTAAGGTCTCAATGAGAGAGTGTGTTTGGAATAATGGACTTCTGACCTTTGGAAGGTTGGTAGGTTAAGGTTCTACTTATGTGCGTAATCCCCATGTTCTCTTTGGGTCTGCAGTAGGCCTACTTTTCCTAGTCAGTGGCTTAGAAAGTTCCCTTTATAACTGGAGGACAGAACACTAGTGTGATTTATAACTGGGCAGTTATTCCAAAAGTCCGCTCAGCTAATTTAGAGTTAATTATGGTTGAGATGGCTTTAACTTCTGCCTCCATTTCTACAGGCCTTTCACATGGGGCGTTATTTATGTACCAATGACTTGCTAAAGGCAGAGGGCCACAGGGCTGCTTGTGCAATTAATCTCTTGCATTAGACCGAGAGTTAGCTCTAATTTTTCTTCTGTTCAAGCACGGTCTGTGTTGGCCCAGCCTGAGAATTTTGCATAAGGACAGAGTTCAAGTATTCATGGCTTTTATTTTCTTAAACTGAGTTGTAAAATTAGAGGAAAAATTTCCTAGAATCAGTGTTTGTCATTTTAAGAAGCATGGGGTCTGAAAGGTCAGGGGTAACCTGTTACAAAAAACTAGACCTTCTTTAAAAATTATTTTACGTGCATGGGTGTTTTACCTGTGTTATGTCTGTTCACCATGTATATACCTTGTGCCCTTGGAGGCAGAAGAGTGTGTCAGATGCCCTGGAACTGGAGTTATATATAGATGCTTCTAAGCTGCCCATGGGAATGAGAGCTGGTAGAGTAGCCAGTGTTCTTAGCTACTGAGCCATCTCTCCACCAACAATATCTTGAGATGTAGGAAGCTTGATATATTTAAGGCAGCTAATGTACATTTGATGTGTAAGTGTGATGTAGGAGCTTGGGTTGAGCATTAGATCAGGAAGACAAGTTGGTTTAAAGGATATTATTGGGATGGTAGATACAACCGAGCTAGGAGGGACAACTAGGTAAGCTCCAAGAGAAACCTCGATGGGGGAGGGTCGACGGGGCGTTGTCGCCTCCCTGTGCACTCTGGGGACCTTGGCTATGGCCGGGTTCACTGGCAGCAGGGAGACGGAGGGAGGCAGGGTATCTATCTGTACTGCAACCTCTCGTCCTTCATCCCTGTGTGATTAAAAAAAAAAAAAAACCTGGTTTGAACTGACTTTAAAAGCATGAAGAGGTAGTCCAGATGTACTCCAGGCTGCAGGCACCACTGCAGGTGGAGGTAATAATTCCAAGATGCCAGGACGTTCCAGTTCAAATGCAGGTTCCACTCGCTACATATCCTTCAGTGGTGTGGAGTCTGCTCTCTCCTCCTTAAAAAACTTCCAAGCATGCATCAGCTCTTAAATGGACACAGTTTCTAGTGATGCCTTGGACCTTGTGGAGACTCATACTGAAGTGAGTAGTAAATACAGTATGGACGGGGCCATGAATGAAGTCATTATGTTAAGGTTGTCCTGTTTACCATAAATCATGTAAAAGAAGAACACCCAGAAAAGATGCCGGACTTAAAACTACTAGTGGAGAAGAAGTTTTTGACTTTACAGAATAAGAATTCAGATGTTGACTTCGAAGACAATGAAAGTCATAAGCTACAGCTGAGGGAACTGAAGAAGCAATGTGGCATGCCTGCCGACAGAGAGGACGATTGGACAGAAGGGATTGATGAAGATATGATTGCGACGCAAAGCCAGACCAGCTTCATCTGCCCCATAACACAGCTGGAAATGAAGAAGCCGGTGAAGGATGAAGTGTGTGGCCACACCTACGGAGAGGGTGCCATTGTCCACATGACAGAATCCAAGCGTGAAAGGAAGAAGGCCCGTTGCCCCCAAATGAGCTGTAGTCACACACACATGTTGGATCTCCTTCCACACAAAACCCCCGAGAAGGGCAATCGAGAGCCACAACCAGAAGAACAAGCGCCCCCTGCCTGCTCACAGGATGTCAGCAGCCTACCTCCACCCCAGCCGCCTGAGAGTGAGCTCAGAAACCTGTTAAGGGTTGGCTGAACAGCACACCGTGTTTGGGGTAACATGTGATGGCTAGTTGTAATTGAAGGCATTTTTCAAGTTACAGAATGAAAACACGAGAACATTACATTCTTTATTTTCAAGTGGTCTGAAATTTTAAATACATCTTTGATACTCCTCAAAAATAAGAAAGGATATTATTGGGACAGTTGTGAAAAACATCAAATGAGGTAGATGAGACAGCAGAATGAAGTTAGACAGCAGAGTTGTATTAGCGCCGACCCCTTTGATTTTGATGCTTTTGTTCTGGTTAACTATCCAGAGGAAATGTCTGTTGAGAGATAAAGAACATGATGTGCACACTTTCTTCTAAGTGGACCAGAAAAGAACTTATTTTTACACACAGATAGAATAAGAAAGCAAATGTGGCAGGATGGAGGCAATTGAATCTGGGTGGGATGACACATCCTCGTAGCCTTCCTATGCATTTGGTATTTTAGAAAAGCTTTCTGGATGGAATTCCTGAGTCACACTCTACGAACATTTGATTCTTCTCCATGGTGCTGGGTTGCTTTCCAGTACAACTTTACTAATTATATCCCTGTTGGTTCCCACTTTCAGAGCACTCGCTATGACCGTATTGTTGTGACACAGCATATGTCTCTAGGGGTGTAGTGAAGATGAACATCTTTCAGAGTATTGAGTCATAACAGGCTTACTCTTGCTGTGTTCTTAGCCTTTCTTACTGATCTTTGAAGTTTATTTTTTCTGCTGACTTTCTGTATGGCTTAGGTCTTCTTTGTTACTCTCATGGTCTTGCAACTGTCCACACACTTTTGAACGATGCTTAACTAAAAATACAGAACTGCAGTATGTTTTATTGGAGTTGCAGGGAACATACTAGGTCTGGGCCAGGGAAAATACTGCATATCAGGTGGGTGGGGCTGGCAAGCTGCTGTGTAGGCAGTAGTCTTCTCCCTCAGCTCAGTTACATAATCAACTCAGAGTTGCATTTTCTCATCTCTGACCTTGCTGAGAAAGGGTATCTTTAGGAGGTATATCTGCTGTCCCTGGTGTATTTTATTCAGAGATTTACTGACTAGCTTTGTTTTCTTCCCCTTTAGATTTGTTTAAGAAATATATAGATTGCTAAATAATGAAACTGTTGCATTGCTATGTACTTGGATAGAGTACTCTGTCTTAGTGGCATTGCAGAGCCTGTGGAGCAAGAGGGTAACTTGGCAGGGACACAATCTTGGACCATCTACTGGCACTAATTAAAAACAAGAAACATTTGACCTAACTTAAAAAAAAAAAGACAATCCAATAAGCATTCAAGAGCTTGCTTTATTGTTCTAATTATTTTGATTACCCTCTTTTATTGTTATAATTAAGTTATTAGATAAAACAATTAGGCAAAATCACATAATATTCTCTCTCTCTCTCTCTCTCTGAAACCCCAAAGAGTTAGTCCTGGAAACTAAAATTGTCCAACCTCTTCATTATGTAAAAGACACACATCAACCATGGAGTTGGTGACTATCTTAAACACAACTTGATTTTCAATTTCAAGTCAATTTTTCTTTCTCTCCCTGAACCCAGAATAGCTAGCAATTGACATGCTGGGAGTGGGGGGGCATGAAGAAAGGACAGACACACGGACAAATGTACAGAAAGCTCTCTGTACTTGCTCCGATGGGGCAGCCCTACTTGGCAACAGCAATCCAGATCCTCAGGGCGTCCATTCTATACAACACAGGAAGGGGTAGCTGATCTTGGTAGGAAGTGTCTATAGGCCAGCCGTCTCAGGACCAGTCATCTGGGAGGAAGCTGTGGTTGCCATTTCACGCACACTGTCCAATCACTTGGATTAGAGCAGTGACTCTCAACCTTCCTAATGCTGCGACCCTCGTGTTGTGGTGACCCCCAACCACAAAATCACTTCATTGCTACTTTGTAACTGTAATTTTCCTGCTATTTTGAATAGTAATGTAAATATCTGATATGCGGGATATCTGATATGTGACCTCCCAAGTGGGTTGTGAGCCACTGGTTGAGAACCACTGGGCTAGAGGACAGCTTTGCTGAGCCTCACCCCGGGAAGGCTTCACCAGCGTCTGTGGGTGTGAGGCATTGGTGTCATTGACATGACTGTCCCCATGCCAGCAAAACACACTCACTCAGGACTTTATCCTCTCCGTACATACACTCACTCAGGACTTCACCCTCTCCTTATACACTCATTCAGGACTTCTTGGGCTCCCTACACTCCCTCAATGCATCATGCAGAAAATCAAAAAGGAAAAAGAGAAAGAAGCATCCCATTCTAGTAAACTTGGAATTACTTTCTTTATGAGAAACAGTCTCAGTGGAGAAGAAAATCTAACTGCCAAAGAGAAGCATGTTTCCTTCTTGGTGTTTTTTTTCATAAACATATTTCATGACTTTAGATATGTTTAAGATCTCATCTCTTCTCACTTGATAGTGGATCCTAATTAACAGTGGTGCTGTATGTCAGTGAGTAGAGTGCAGCAGTGAATGTCTTCCCCGAGTCTCTTAGGAAACATTTTAGCAGCTGGATTACTAGTCCTGGGTAGAGAGCTGCAGTGAATGTCTTTCCCGCGTCTCTTAGGAAACATTTTAGCATCTGCATTACTAGTCCTGGGTAGAGAGCTGCAGTGAATGTCTTTCCTGCATCCCTTAGAGAACAGTTCAGGAGCACGTTTACTAGTCCTGGGTAGAGTGTTGCAATGAATGTCTTCCCTGCATCCCTTGGGGAACATTTTAGGAGGAGCAGGATTATCAGTCTGCAGTGAATGTCTTCCCCGCGTCTCTTAGGAAACATTTCAGCAGCTGCATTACCAGTCCTGGGTAGAGATCTGCGGTGAATGTCTTCCCTGCATCCCTTGGGGAACATTTTAGGAGTGGGATTGCCAATCCTTAGTACAACTCTTTTAGTCCTTTCCTGGTGAGTAACTTAAAACCAGTCACAGGCCAGTCACTTCCACTTTGCACAGAGAAGTATGTTGGTACCAGTACCATTTCAGTCACCAGACTTTATCTCGCCATGAAAGTATCCATTTACTAACACGGTTTCTCCTATCAACCCAGTTGCGCTTTGATTATTTTTCTGAAATACCTGTTGTTATCCTTTTGTTTTGAGACAGGATCTCATTTTGTCGCTCTTGCAGGCCTGGAATTCTCTATGTAGACCAGATTAGCTTCAATCTCCTAGGAACCTGCTTGCTTCTGCTTCCTGAGTGCCTATATAAAAGGCATGCACCTCTGTGCCTGGCTGTATTTTTCTTATTAAATAATTTTTGGCAGTACTGAGGATTTAACTCATGACCTGAGGCCAGCGTTCTATCAGCAAACAGACACCCCAGCCCCTCTTATTAAGTCACTTTTATGAAGTCACTGGGTGGAGGTCGCTCTGTGAAGATGCTGTGGCCCACCTCTTCCCACCACGATCTCTGTTCTAATGTCTCCACTTGCTCTTCGCCCATGTCTCACTCCGCCCACGCCACTAACTCCGCCCATGTCTCACTCCGTCCACGTCACTCACTCCGCCCACGTCACTCACTCCGCCCATGTCTCCGCCCACGTCACTCACTCCGCCCACGTCGCTCACTAAGCCCGTTTTCTGCATTCTGTGCAGTTAACATTGCCCCTTCAGTCAACTACTCTTTGCTCCCATGGCATTTTCTCATGTCCTGATGCTTTCTTTTAAGGTATTATCCAAAGAGATGAGTCACCCATGGAAAAAGGGCTCTCTGGTCTTCGAGGAAGGGACTTCGAGCTCTCTGACGCATTTTATTTCTCCAAGAAGGGATTGGAAGCCATTGTGGAGGATGAAGTGACCCAGAGGTTCTCCTCTGAGGAGCTAGTGTCATGGAACCTCCTCACAAGAACCAATATCAACTTTCAGTACATCAGTCCAAAGCTCACTCTGGTGTGGGTGCTGGGTGTGCTAATACGCTATTGCTTTCTGCTACCACTGAGGTAAGCCACCTGCCTGGTTTGATGGTGCCATCAGTCCCTCTTCCTTACGTGTGCAATGGGTGCTTAAGAGTATGTGGCATGGATCCCACCTCTTCCCGGTGGGAAACACGGCCAGATGTGACAGATGTGACCTGCAGGGGCGTGTTACCTGTGCACCCCTTTACAGTTTTTCTTCCAAATGAAGATGTGCATTTAAAATTCTCTCTCCCCTCTCTCTTTCTCTTCCCCTCTCTCTTTCTCTCTCTTCTTCCCTCCCTCCCTCCTTCTCTCTCTCTCTCTTCTTCCCTCCTTCCCCCCTTCCCTCCCTCCCTCTCCCTCTCTCTCCTTCTCTCTCTCTCTCTCTCTCCCTCCCTCCCTCCCCCCCTCCCTCCCTCCCTCCCTCCCTCCCTCCCTCCCTCCCTCCCTCCCTCCCTCCCTCCCTCCCTCCCTCCCTCCCTCTCTCTCTCTCTCTCTCTCTCTCTCTCTCTCTCTCTCTCTCTCTCTCTCTCTCTCTCTGTGTCCCTTTGTGTCCTAGCACTGTGGCTTAGACTGACTTTTGGAAATTGTTGAAGCTGTGATAAATGGTAGAATTCAGAATTGTATATATACTATTGCTGGAACCTTAACCCAGTGCTTCCAAAGTGGGGCTCAAGTATTCTGGAGGTACACAGGACTATCTTGATATTTGGGAAGGAAATACTAGAGCTTTTGGGGGGGGGTTTGAAACAGTTTCTCTATGTAACAGTTCTGGATGTCCTGGAACTAGCCTTGTAGACCATGTTGGCCTTGACCTCATTGAGATCCACCTACTTCTACCACCTAAGAGCTGGGATTAAAGGTGTGTGCCATCACTGCCCAGCAATACTACAGCTTTTAATTTTGTTTTACTTATTTGATACTTTTTGAGACATGGTCTCATGAAGCCCAGGATGGCCCTGCACTTGCTGTGTGATTTAGAATGGTCTTAATCAACTGATTCTCCTGCCTTTGCCTCCCAAGTGCTGAGATTACCAGCATGTGTCCCCATTATTTATTAGAACCCATCATCTTTTTTTCTTCCTCTAAAAATGTATCATAGGGCAATCTTTTCCTTGCTGTGCCATATTCCATAATGCTCTACGAAGTTATAGTTTCACTGTTTAGGAGGCAGTGAATGAATTCTTTGTGTTCTCACTGTCAGGCTGATGTTTGCAGTGGTGAATTCTTTACCTCTGTGTATTCCCACTGTCAGGCTGATGTTTGCAGTGGTGAATTCTTTAGGTGTATTCCTACTGTCAGGCTGATGTTTGCAGTGGTGAATTCTTTACCTGTATTCCCACTGTCTGGCTGATGTTTGCAGTGGTGAATTCTTTAGGTGTATTCCTACTGTCTGGCTGATATTTGCAGCGGCCTTCTTTTCTTTTTCAGGGTTACTCTGGCTTTCATTGGGATCAGTTTGCTGATTATAGGAACTACACTGGTGGGACAGCTTCCAGACAGCAGGTGACATGTCTCCTTCCATCCAGCCTTCTGTGGGGCTGTCCTGTTTACCTAGCTGGGTCCACAGAGCTAGAATTTGTTCAGTTTATAGGTTCTGCATGAATTTTATGGTGTCAAGTCATGAGAATCCTTACTGAATTCATCTTCAGAGTCTTTATTTAATTTTTTCCTGTTCATTTGAAAGTATATCTGGATGATGGTGTCAGATATGCTTGAACTGGAGTTAACAGACAGTTGCAAGCTGCCATGTGGGTGCGGGGAATTGAACCCAGGCCCTTTGGAAGAGCAGCCAGTGCTCTTAACTGCTGAGCCATCTCTCTAGGCCCAGAAAGTAAATTTTTCAAAGGAGAAATGAAAGGAAAAAAGGAAGTAGACTGAGGGTCCCAAAGGAAAGATAGAACCTTTGACTCTGGTGGCCTGGGGAGGTCTTTTAGGACTTTATTATGATCTAGCAGGGTAGAGGTGACTTCCAACTAGAATTTTATCTGATTTGCCTGGTACATGCTGGGTCTTTAATAGCAAATGCATGGATGAGACAGCAAGAATCGCTATTTGGTGTATCAGAACGCAGCACATGGGAGCTTTAACTGTGTGTCTTAGGGGTGGGTACCCAGGACAAAATCATTAAATGGGTTCTTTATCTTTCAGCATCAAGAACTGCCTGAGTGAGCTGGTCCACCTGACCTGCTGCAGGGTCTGTGTCCGGTCCCTCTCTGGCACCATTCATTATCATAACAAGTGAGTGTCCATCACATGATGGGAGATGTTATTCTGCATATGTTTCTCTTATTGATTGATGAATGAAACACTGATTGGCCCGGCAGGAAGATAGGCTAGTAGATGAAGAGCATTCCGGGAAAGGTAGGCAGGAGCCAGCCAGAGTCTTGATGTTGCTGGAGGAATGACACCATGCTGGGCATTAGTGGGTAAGCCACAGCCTCGTGGCAATACATAGATTAATAGAAATGGGTAACCAATAAAAAGCTGTAGTCATCGGCTAACAATATTATAATTAATACATGTCTCTGAGTGTTCATTTGGGGCAAGGCGGTTGTGGAACTGGGCGGGAAATCTTGCCACAGCCATGGCTTCATCTTCAGACAGTTCCAGCAGGAAGGGAGTGGGGTGGGGTGATGAGAGTTGGAAGGAGGTTGGGGAGGCAGCTGGTGGGATCTGGGAACTTCTGGGTTCATCATTGCTTGTGTTTTCAGAAGGAATACAAGAATTAACAGTGAGCAGTGTTCATAGATGGACATTTACAGTGTGCAGAGGGGGTGAACTTCTCATAGGTTACTCCTGGGGAGTGGACACTGCTATCCTATGGGATGAATGGTGGGAATCTATAGGTCTGGTTTGCTAAGGATGGTGAAAGTCAGATTCTGAGCTGGGTCTGTCTGTTTTGAAGATGCTGCTGCTGGCAGTCCTAGGGGGTGGCTGAGGCTGAAGCTGAGGCCTGTTTTCCCTGCTTAGTCTTCCCGTTTCTAAAATTCTCTGCCTGGTTCCTATGATGAGATAATTCATTCTCTTCTCTTTATCCACAATCAGAGACTACAAGTAGCTAGAGAAAGTCATCAACTAAATTAAAACAATTATGATTGCTTTTGAATTACTTTATCTTAATTCAATGCTATTTTTTTAAAAATCATTTTTTTATTACCATTCTTTTTGAAGCAAGACCTTGCTGTGTAACCCTGGCTGTCTTGGAGCTCATTAAGTAGCACAGGATAGTTTTCAACTTGTGGCGATCCTCTTGCCTTGGTCTTCTAAGTGCTGAGATTACCGATACAAGCCACCCTGCATTGAAACATCCTAATTATACATGTTCTAGAACAAGCTCTTTGCATCCTAATTGAGTCTTTCTGTCTCATTTATAGGAGAAAATATGTTGTCATTTGGTTTGAGCAAGTGTAAATTGGTTCAGTGTGGTGGCCCACACAGTAATCATTGCATCTAGGAGAATGAATCAAGAGAACCAGATGCTCAACGCCAGTCTCAGCTATACAACCTGTTTGAGGCCAGCCTGGGCTACAAGAAGCCCTGTCTCAACAACATAACAGCATACTATACTCAAAGCACCCAGCATAAATCATAATAGTTGTGATTAAGTAAGCAAAAATATGAATTATAAAGAGAATGCCATGGTCTCTCACACAACTCATCATACTACATGGGGATAATGTTTTAAACATTGGCCTATATACTTGAAAGATTTTTTAAAAATCCTAAATAAGATAAGTCTGTACATGCTGGTGTGTAAAATGTTGAGCTTTTTCTGAGGTGTGGTACTGACAGCTGTTTTAATTGCAGGCAGTACAGACCCCAGAAGGGAGGCATTTGTGTCGCCAATCATACATCCCCCATCGATGTCTTAATCTTGACAACAGATGGATGTTACGCCATGGTAAGAGCAGCTCATTGATACTTCAAGTATGTGTGCTTGCTGAAATGCAAACTAGAAAGTTAGTTTGTTATTAGGAGTTTGGCCAGGACATAGTGGTATAGGCTACATAGTATATTTACACAAGGGACAAACAGTTCCAGAAGACAGCTTTAATAGCCAAGGTGGGAAAATATCTCGACAGAACTTTGTAAAGTTGATTTCATCTTACTTTTAATGTGCCAGCTGGTGTTTAATTATACTGTACAAAATTAAAGGCAACCTCTTCAGAGTTTTACAGATCCCAGCCAGCCAATTAGTTCTCTTTTCAGAGGGATAAGTACAATTAAAAACAAAAACCAAAAGACAAATCTGTTTTCTTTAATGAGGATCTGGCAAAGAAGGTGAAATACTTGTTTCTCAGCCCAGTTCTCAGGTTTTGTTCACTGTCTCCAAAGGAAAGAAAAGAGCAGAAAATCCAGTAACCACAAAGTCCACAGCAAAGCCAAGTCCCCAGTGCCCTGTTTTGGGCATGAAGAGGAACTATACTTTGGTGTCTGTGTCCATCTGTTCCCCCCATCATCTGTGGCTCTAACAGTCTGTCTGACATTTCCTCTGCTGGGTGAGCCCCAGATGCTGACCCAGGTTCCTCTTCTGCTCCCTGGTTAAATGTGTTCTGAGGAGGTGTGGGGCACGGGATGACCAGACGCCTGTCCGGGGTTGTTCTCCTCTTCTCACAGGTGTGGGTTGTGGATGGCCGGTGGCATTGTGAGGGCAGAAGGTTCGCCAGTCAGTTTTCCAGATGGGTATTGGTGATCTAGTGTGCTTTTCTGAGAATCCTTCCAGGTTAAGTGTGTGCTGTGGGTGAGTAGGGATGCCAGCATACATACCACTGGTTTCCACAGTGCCAGCATGCACACCGGTTTCCACTATCCGTGGGTTGTGTGAGCAACAAAGCCTTTGTAAAAATTCCCGCTTATGCCCATGTTTGCTTTGTCTTAATTTTTAAGTTCAGTGGCTTCAGATGTAGCTCCGTGGTATAAACTTACTTACCTAGCAGTGTGAAGATCTGGGATATTTTCCAGCACTGCCAGAAAAGAAAAGAAAAATCTAAAAGTACAATCTGGACATGGTGGCATAGTCCTAAAATCCTAGCACTCAGGAGGGAGAGGCAGGAGGAGTTTGAGGCCAGCCTGGACTACATAGCAAGTCCTAGGCTAGTCAGTACTACACAGCGAGACCCTGATACACAGACACATTTCCCTAGCAAAGTAAATAAATAAGTGAAATAACTTTGTAAAGGGAAGCTTTTTCTTTGAGAGAAGCCTTCCCGCCAGCCTGGTTCTAGAGTCGCATCAGTCCCAAATAAACACACAGGAGGCTATATTCATTATGAAGCTGTTGGCCTTGCTTGTTTCTTACTGGCTAGCTCTGACTTAAGTAATTACCCCATAATTGTTAATCTAAGTATGTCTCTTATCGGAGAATAGTTCCGGGCTCCTACCCCATGGTGTTACATCTTGACTCTCTGTGTTTCTCCTTTGTTTTTCCTACCAAGAGTCCTCCTGGATTTCTTGTCCCACCTATCTTGATTCCTATTGGCCAACAGTGCTTTATTGACATAATCACAGGACTTCCCACATCAACTCTTCAGAGCAAATAACTCTTAGACAAGCACTGTTTAATATATCATTAATTTAAGTGAGCTTTTTTTGAACCTAAAGATTCTTTTGACATCTTCAGGAAGAGAGATAGAATTGGTCATTTATCTTGTGGTAGATTAGGAATCAGTTGATAGTTATATATGTTGAAAAATAAAAAGAAACTGGGAAAAACATATGTCATACAAACACAATTTTCTATATAATTTCAATATTTAGGCATCCTCCCTAAAGCCCACCAAGGAAGCCCTCCGCAGAGCCCCAGAACATACCTGAACTTATCAGCCTTTTCTGTGTGTTAGGTCAGGCCTGGGATTTCACTGTAGCTGGGGAGGTTGAGGCTTAGGCATCTGATCTGCTCATCTCTGGCCCACCTTATGCTGACCTAACAGAGTACTGCAGTTGGGGTAATTTGTGAGGAGCCAAAGTTGTTCGCTCATAGTGCAGGCTGGAAAGTCTAAAGTCAGGATGTCTAGTGAGGATCTGACTGTCCTGTCTTCGCATGCTAGAAGGAAGGCCTGGATTACAAAAAGAAGTCTGCTCCCTATAGTGCCCCACTTTGTGAAGATATTTTCATTTTATGCGTGTAAATGTCTTGCCTGTATGAATGTCCCTAAATCATGTGCACGCGACTCCCCAGGAGGCTAGAAAAGACAGTGGATTCTCTGTAACTTGCCAGGTGTGAACTGCCATGGGAATATTGGGAACCGGACCCAGGTCCTCTGTAAGAGCAGCAAGTCTCTTAATTGCTGAGCCGTCTCTCCAGCATCAGCAAGAGCCCTTTTAATAATGGCTCTAATCTGTTCATTTGAGCAGAGGTGTTGTGATCCAGACCTATCACATTGGTCATTTCTCCAGCACCATTGCCTGGGGGACTCAGTTTCCAGTACATGAATTCCAGGGGAATGTGCTCAAACCATAGCAACTATTTAATTACGATTTTGTGTTTCTGAGACCACACTCTGTTTCTTCTGTGCTCTGGCCAACAAAAAGTTGATTATAATACATTGGAAACTGAAGACCTCAGAATATGGCTGGTCTCTTTGTAGGTTCCCAACACTGTTGCTTCATCATCCTTTCTTATTTCTTCTTGAAGGATTAAAAATGCAAATGTATCATTTCATGTCTCATCTCACCCCAAAGACAACATGCTTATCTGCTCTTTTGCATTTTGTAATTTAATTCTTTTGCCTTTTGTAATTTAACCATCACTCCTTATCTGTCCTAGAGGTTAGCCTTGTTCTGTGTTCAGCTGCATAGTATTCTACTGTTAGTATGCTTGTGCATGCATACTCACACACATACTCACGCACACTCACAGCTTCACACACATTCAGTTTCACACTCACGATCAGTTTAATGATCACATGCGCTCACACTCAGACACACTCACACACATAGAAACACACACTCACACACCCCACCACCCACCACATCATTGGCACTATTTGTTATCCATTCGCACATTTAGATAGTTTTTCAGTATTTTGCAACAATAAGCAATGCTATAGCTAATAATCTTTGAGTATGTATTTTCATTTTGCTGATATATTTTCAGGGAGAATTTCTAGAAGAAATGATTGAAGTGGAGGCTAATTGAATATGTAATCTTGACAGCTATTCAATGTCCCCACTCTTTCCCCCAAAGCCTTGCATCAGAGTGTAATATCAAGCACTGAATCCTTGCCATTCGGGTGAATTTGAAATCATAGTTCAGTGTATCTTGCATTTCCATAATTTTGATGATGAAATTGAAGGATCTCTGTGGAGCAAAGTGACTCTAACGTCAGGACACTGCTAAAGAGCACATTTTGGCTTGTATTCAACTTTGCAAATCCTGACTAGATTTGGAACTTAATTCAAATTGCCCAAATTGTTGGTAAAAGACAGCCAGCCTTCTCTCTGATTGGAGAAAAGAATTCCCTCTCTTGGAAAGACAGGGTTTTTGGGTGGCTGTACTTTATGTTTTTCTGTTTCTCCTGGTGCTTCTAGGTTGGACAGGTTCATGGTGGATTGATGGGGATCATTCAGAGAGCCATGGTTAAGGCTTGTCCACACGTCTGGTTTGAGCGCTCAGAAATGAAGGACCGACACCTGGTGACAAAGAGGTAAACAGTGCAGTTCCTTGGCCTTCATTGGAGTAACAGAGGAACTGATTGACTTGGGTCTTTTGGCCAAAGGGCATATATACATATACACACAATATATATATATATGGAAACAAAGTGCTCTATTTTTCTGGGATCATTAATAGGACTGGACTGATGTAATAATTCTATAGTCAGAGACATACATGGCTGCATATGACCAGACTGGAAAACTCAAGCATCTGTTTTGCTGTGACTTGAGTACAGTCACTGAACTTTTAAAAGCTTAAAATTATCACCTTGAGTGTTAAATATCGATCAGTTATTTGCTGAATAAATGATTGTTTTTGCTGAACAGCCTCTGCCACTGGAATCTAGTTACCAGAGAGCTGATAATCACTGCTCTTCTTTTCTGTCATCATCACACAACACATAAGGAGATCAACTTAACAGGGAAAGGGTTTATTTGGTCGCCTGGCTTCGGGGTAGAGTCAGTGCCTGATCCCTTGGCTCTTGTGCTTGGGCTCGTGACTGCACAATACACCGGAAGTTCATGGCAGAGAAAATCTGTTCACTTTGTGGGAACAGGGCAACAAGAGAGAGCGGAGGGAGCAGGGTCTGAACCTTCCCGCCAAGGGCGAGCACCCAGTGAGTAACATCTTTCTTCTAACCCTACCTCCTAAGGCTCTGTCACCCCTCGAGTGTCGAGTGAGGCAGCTAAACCATGAACACGTGGCTGTAGATAGAGTACATCCAAACTTCAGCAGATCTTTATGGGAATGGAGGGAGGGTCTCTCTGGAGATGAAGCCACCAGGAAGAAAGCTGAGGAAAAGCCTTCCCTGAAGAGGCTGTGCTCACTGCTTTTAGACTTGCAGGGGTGGCCGTCTTTCTTGTGAAAACCCGTTCCCACTCTATGGAGCCCAGGCGCTGGCCTCCTGCCTCATCCTCGTGCGTATCAGGATTACCATACCTCGATTACAGTGTTTGATTTCATAGGGAAGTTCATCCAGACTCATTTGAGGGGTTTCTTACTTAATAGCCATAATGCAGACAGGTCAAGCATGCTTAGAATTCCCTTTTTTTTTCCCACACAAGGAATTATCAGCACATGGAGAAGGGCAGAGGGCTACTGGCACATGGCTGTCTAGAAATCCCTTTAAGAGTAGACAGATGCTGGACTTGCTAGTGCATACCTGTAGTCCCAGGACTTGGAAAGAAGAATCAGGTGGTCAAGAGTTTAAGACCATTCTTGGGTATGTAGTGGGTTCAAGGCCAGTCAGAGCTAATGAGACCCTGTCACAGACAAAGTAGGATGAAGTTACCAAAACTCACTCACTTGAGAGAGCGCGAAAGAGTGCTGGTTTCCTTACCCCTGCCCTTTATCTCCTCTTCTTTTGTCACTTATTTCTGTTCTTGTGACTTTTTCTTCCTACTGGCAGGATGTGAAGAGCAGGGACCCTCATCTCTTTGTCTCTCAAGATCACCTCACAGATCCTTTCTTTTTTTTCTTTCAGATTGAGAGAACACGTCGCTGATAAGAAAAAGTTGCCCATATTAATCTTCCCGGAAGGTGAGAGCAGGGGCTGCCTCAGGCTACAGCTGACGGCAGCAGCCATCTGAGGAACACTCTAGGTTTGGCTCTTTAGGGGAGCGGTCCTAGAAGAAGGGATGGATGCCTTTTCAGTTCCTGCTTTCTGATGAGTCTCAGAACCTACTTGACTTTTTTAAATTTCAAAACAGGGTTTCTGTGTGTAGTAGTAATTATTTCTGGCTGCCTTGGAGCTTTCTTTCTAGACCAGACTGGTCTTGAACCCCTGGCTCTGCCCCCTGAGCACTGGGATTAAAGGTGTGTGCCACCACTGGGTGCCTGTTTGATTTTTAAAAAATATTTATGTATTTATTTATTATGTATGCAGTGTTCTGCCTACATGTATCTCTGCAGGCCAGAAGAGGGCGCCAGATCTCATAATAGATGGTTGTGAGCCACCATGTGGTGCTTGGAATTGAACCGAGGTCCTCTGGAAGAGCAGCCAGTGCTCTTAACCTGTCTGCCATCTCTCCAACCCTGCCTCTTTGATTTTAAAGTAGTTTTTCCATAGTGCTATTAAACAGCATGGTCTATGACTTTGTATGTGTTATTCTTGAAATGTATTGAAATAGTCAATTGCTGTGATGGGGTTGTTGCTGAGTGTTCAGTGGCAAAGTAAAAGTTTTCTGCTAAAATTGCTTAAAATTTTTAAATTGTTTTTGAAGCGAGGGTTGACTTTTGAAGTGGCACTAAAGTATCTGCCAATTGGAATATGTTTGGAATTACAGAAAAGTAATTTGGGGCCAGTGAGATGGTTTAGTGGGTAGGGGAGCCTGCCTGTCAGCCTGATGGCCTGAGTTCAATTTCTGGTGGAAGAGAGGCATGATTCCCTCATGGTGTCCTCTGAACTCCAAATGTACACACACACATAAAACATGTAATAGTCTTTAGAGCAATTCCTTTTAAAATTTGTTTTTAAAAAGAGACTCACTTCCTCACATCCTCTGCCAGGTACCTGCATCAACAATACTTCCGTCATGATGTTTAAAAAGGGAAGCTTTGAAATCGGAGGGACCATATATCCAGTGGCAATAAAGGTAAAATTCGAGTTTTAAAGGTGGGGGGGGGCATTGGATTGTTAACTTTATTTGACATCATTGCAAGTTTAAAACATGTAAGAATAGAGAACACATGCGTATTCAGTTTCTGTGGGTCTTTATAGTATACATTTTGTGCTCATTCTCTCTAGATACTTGACAGTTGATAGACACATGCATAGTTGGTAGATAACATGTAGATGCACAGATAGTTAGATGCAGAGATAGGTAGACAGATGCACAGATGGCTGGACAGATGGACAGACAGCATGACTATGTAGCAGAGGTTGTATTAATACTAAGGATATTGTGGCGGGCAAATCTGATTGACCCCTACTTTCACTGACTTTCTAATTAAGTGTGAGGTCATATATCTGGAAGATACACAAACGACTTTTGAATTGCAGTACTCTGGGCATTATTTAGCAGAGCAGTTGGCACTAATGGAAGGCGTTAGTGGGATTGGCTTAGTTCGTGTGAAAGTCTATCAAAGTAAATTCTCTTGGGGTCCGATAGACTCATTTATCTTTCCACCTGAAAACAGTGGTTTGGATGAAAGAAGCCAGATGGAATTCATGGCTGGACTGTCTTTTTTTTTTTTTTCCTTCTTCTCAGTATAACCCCCAGTTTGGTGATGCGTTCTGGAACAGTAGCAAATATGGCATGGTGAGCTACTTGCTTCGAATAATGACCAGCTGGGCCATCGTCTGCGATGTGTGGTACATGCCTCCCATGACCAGAGAGGTATCACCTAGATAATTTCCAGTCTTTGATCCTTATTTAATCAGACAAAAGCAGGAAAACCTTGGCCTAAAGCCTTGGGTATTCCCATTACTCCCATTCATGCTTTGCTTTGTTCTTAGTGAACAGGTTGTTTTTTGGTAATGTGTTTAGTTATATAAAAACAAATAAAAATGATTATGAGACATTTTAATGTGTTTAAAAACTTCATACTCAAGGTGTGTAACTTTTTCATTTAACCAGGAAGGAGAAGATGCAGTTCAGTTTGCAAACAGGGTTAAATCTGCTATTGCTGTACAAGGAGGATTGACTGAACTTCCTTGGTAAGAATCCTCTTAGAAGCAATTGTCTTCTTTTGTAGAAATATATATATTTAACAAAATTGCACTGGTTAGCTATAGATTTGGCAAAAAGTACACCACAAAGACTTAAATAAAATGGAAGCTTTTCTTTCCCGCTTAGGCATGGGAGTTCAGGCTGGCATAACAGCTTTGCCTTTTTTCCTATACCAACCTTAATAGGTGCTTCTATCATTTTGGTTTTTCAAGACAGGGTTTCTCTGTGTAGCCTTGGCTGACCTGGAACTCGCTCTGTAGACCAGGATGGCCTGAAAACTCACAGAGATCCGCCTGCCTCTGCCTCCCAAGTGCTGGGATTAAAGGTGTGCATGCCACCAACGCCCAGCAGGTGCTTCCATCTTATGGCCCAAGATAGTGGTTCACTCAGTGTGCACAGCATGTGGCTCACTGGGGGTCCTTAAAAGAGGACACACCCATTTCCATAGGAGAACACACCAGAAACCGCACAAGTAACAAACTTGTATCATTTGCTGCAAGTCTTGGGGTATCAGTTAGCTGTAAAGAAAACTGGACAAGGCAGTGCTTGCTCCAGGTGTCTGTGTTCTTAGGTAAAATGAGGGTCTTTTATGAAGAAGAAGGGAGAGGGAGCTTGGATTTGGGGACAGGGCTGTTTGTGTTTCATTCTCATTGTAACTAACTGTATTAGAAAAAAAAGCATGAACTGGAAGAAAGGAAGTAAGTAAAATATCTTGACGATTGCATAACTATAGATTTTACTTTTTTGATTTTTTTTTTTTTTGGTTTGAGGAAGGTTAGTGTAGGTGTATGCATTGGTCAGCTTGGGCTGCCATAACACAATACCAGAATTTGTTTTCTCTAAGCTCTGAAGGCTAGAAGTTTGTGTTTAGGATGCTGCACAGCCAGTTTCTGGTGAGGGTTCTTCCCCGTGTTTCTGAAGGCAGCTTTCTCCATGGCTCAAGACCTTTCCTCTGTGCCAGCATGGGGAGAGCAAGCTCTCCAGTGTCTCTTGTTAGAAGGGCACTAACCTCAGCCGGGCGTTGGCAGCACACGCCTTTAATCCCAGAACTTGGGAGGTAGAAGTAGGCGGATCTCTGTGAGTTCGAGGCCAGCCTGGTCTACAGAGTGAGTTCCAGGACAGCCTCCAAACAATACACAGAAACCCTGTCTCGAAAAACAAAAAACAAACAAACAAAAAAAGGGCACTAACCTCACTATCAGGGCCCCACCTATTCAACCCTAAAAATGCCCTAAAGTCCTCATTGTCTAATATTGTCACATGGGGAGTTTGGCTTCAATTTATAAATTTGTGCGGATAGAAATACTCAGATTAAAGCAGTGAGTAGTGAGGGTTAACTGTACCCTTGTAGTAGGAGGTTAGTCCTCATATGAGCAAGCTGTCACCAAATAGTCTGTATTTCAAGCTCAGTAAAGTCTTTGTGACCTCTGTAAATGTTTCAAGACACTTTATATGATGCACTCAGTTGAGGCAATTATAATGATGTTCTAGGATTTGACTTCTGTGTTAATAACAGCCAAGAATATCCTCAGCATGGGGGAATCAGGGTTATTTAGGGGTTACATCTTCAAAGATGGGCTGGGTAGCATGTTATTTTCTTTTATCCAATAGTAGGGCATATCATTAAAATATATTTGCTCACTCACCTATCTTGAAACCAGCTAAATTATATCACCCCAGTCTATTTCTGGCAAACACTGTGCTTTTTTGATGCTAATTTTTGTAGCCAAAAAGTCATTTAGACATTACTATGCTAATTAACCATCTTTGGAAATTGATGGGAGATGAAAGTGGATGCTGGGTGACTCCCTAGGGGTATGAATTCCTGAGTGTAGCATCTGATTTGTTCTAAGTCACAGGCAAAGATGAACATTTTACATTATGCAATCTAATCTGGAAATGCTAAACTGGCAAACACTGTAATATGGAAAAACTCCAGGCCTCCCTGGGGCTAAAGGTGTCTCAGTGATTCCTCAACTTCATCTGTGTATAGCTAACTTCCTATTTTTCCTCTTCTTAAAACTTCTTTTTCTAAAACTTCCTCTTACCCAACACACTAGCCCTGTCTGAAGCTATTAGGAAAAGCTTGTGACTGGGTCTGTGGTCTCAGACCCAGGGAGAGAAGCGTGCGTGCGCGCGCGCACACACACACACACACACACACACACACACACACACACACACACACACACACACACACAGAGCGAGCATGCGCATACACAGGCAGATTCACTATCAGATTCACTTGGCATCTCTGTTAACAGTGATCTTCACCTCTAATTTTAGTATTGAGAGACAAGAGGCAGGAGGATTCCCATGAGTTCCTGGACTACCTGACTAAATAGTGAATTCTAAGCCAGCCTGAGCTACAGAGTAAGACCTTATTTCACAAAAATAAAACATACCAAAACAAATCCACTGGGCTGGTGGCTCACGCCCTTAATCCTAGCACTCAGGAGGCAGAGGCAGGGGGAATCTCTATGAGTTCGAGGCCAGCCTGGTCTACAGAGTGAGTTCCAGGACAGCTTCCAAAACAATACAGAGAAACCCTGTCTTAAAACCAAAAAAAGAAAAAGAAAAAGAACCAAATCCACCGAACTTTCCTATTTCCTATTACTGGGTCGTGTGTCATTTTTTAAATAACATTACTTTTAATTACCTGGCCTTTTTTTTTTGGAAGGAAAAGAACCTTCCTGTCTTTCTGGATGTATTTAACTTTACTATTTTTTTTTGTTTGGTTTTGTTTTTTGAGATAGGGTTTCTCAAAACCTGTTCTAGAACTCACTCTGTAGACCAGGCTGGCCTCAAACTTGGATCCACTTACTTCTGCCTCCCGAGTGCTGGAATAAAGCCATACACCAACATGCCTGGCCTTTTTGCTGTATGATCCTAAGCTGGCTGTTAGTGGCTACACCTTCCTGAAAGAACTAAGATCTGCTGTTACTGAAGTGGGGAGTTTGATAGAACTTTGAAGCCTCTAGAGGTGAGGGATCATAGTGTGGTTGGACTAAGAACTGTCCAAAGGTGATGCCAGCAGACTTGAGAACAGGCATTAGAATATCACCAGCATTTGTGTTATTGTCCATTTTGGTTCAGGCCTTAGAAAAAGAGAAAGGCCCTTCTTTTCTCTCCTTCTTTGTTTCTCACTACTCAGAATCCATGTAAATAATTACAGGATTTGGAGAAAAGAGGTTTAGTGTACCGGACCACAACCTGTAGTTTTATTTCATGGGAACTTCCCATTCCCTATCACCTGTAAAACTGTGTGAGCTGTGGTCCATTTTCAAGTTGAAGGCTATGCTTTAGGCTTGACTCTGTGAACCTGAACAGTGTGCTGGCTTCAGGCACGTGTCTGTATGAAGGTCAAGTTCCGTCCCCGTGGCATCTGAGTAACACATGATCGTTCGGCACTGTTAGAACTTGACTATCTGGGCTAAAGTTCAACAGTCCCAATAGAAAGCTAGCAAGTTCTCAACCCCCTCCTGCTAGGAGCTAAAACCTAGCATATTATATCAGGGGAGGAGTAATTCTCCTTAGCATGGTTTCCTACCACCTCTCCTAGTTTTGCTGTTCCTTGTGTCCAAAGGAGGAAAGACACTCGGAGCCCTTATAACCCAGAAAGGTCTTGTGGTTCACAGCCCTGGAGAGAGTTCAAGGATTCAGCTCCAAGTGCAGGAAAGCTGTTTATATCGAAGTAACTTCTGTCAAATGCAGCTAACGATTTTGTTTGTTTTATCTTGAATCTGTTTTGGAGTATAAAAGTAGGAATATGTTTTGAATAAAAATAAAGTTGTTAGTCATAGGGTTAGATTTGAATAGCTATCAAATAACTTGTTTTTAAGAAGTTTATAACCCATGCATGGATAGCGCTCTCATCATTTTTTAGGTATGTTTGCAACTTTTCACGGGGTTTCCCAGCAAGCCATAGCCAATGGAAAAACGTTTGGTTTTCCAAGGGAAGAATCTAAAGAAACACCTTAATAATCCTTGTTTCTGTTTAAATATTGAATGCAGTTGCTTTAACTTCTGAAACAAAACAGAACAGAAGCTAGGGATGTAGCTCAGTGGGAGAGCACTCGCATAGTGTGCCCAAAGCCCTGGGTTCAATTCCCAGCACCAGAAAACATTTGCCTCTTCAAGGGAGAAGTGGCATGCAGGCAGTATTACTCTCCATTTTTTTTTTTCAAAACAGGGTTTCTCTGTAGCTTTAGAGCCTGTCCTAGAACTTGCTTTGTAGGACAGGCTGGCCTTGAACTCACAGAGATCCGCCTGCCTATGGGATTAAAGCCGTACCCCACCACTGCCTGGCTACTCTCCATTTTTGCCAAGCTCAGAGTGCATGTCTTTGCCCAAAGGCACACAGACTTGGTATTTCGTAGAGCAGAGACCAGACCCTGCTCTTCCTGAGTCTATTAAGCATCCGGGCACCACGAGGCATGCGCATTTCTTCACTGCAGAGTAACTTTCCTCTGTGTACCTTTCTGTCCACAGGGATGGAGGGCTGAAGAGAGCAAAGGTGAAGGACACCTTTAAGGAAGAACAACAGAAGAATTACAGCAAGATGATCGTGGGCAACGGATCTCCCAACTTGGAACTGGACTAACCTGCCGTGGTTGAACACGACTTCCCAGAGCCGGGCTTTTGAAGTGAAGTTTTATAACGTCGTTTCGTTGTACTGTCTTTCGCTGGTTTATCACTAATCTTTTCTACTGGATGATTGTCTCTACCTCTTCACACCAGAGGCAGGACCTACAGGTGCCCTTTTGTGACATTTTTGTTGCAGTGTGGGCTCAATGAACGGTATGGTCGATTCTTGAGTGGAAACAGATTCTGCCTTTTGTAAAATGACGTGTCATTGATGATTGAATGAAATATTTGTATGTAAAGTGCTTCTAGAGTGTGTTTGGAACTTGTTAATAAGGTATTTCTCGAAAACAACTCCAAACTCTGTGGTTTGATCTCCTTCTCCCCTTAATCTTTTATTATTATTGTCGTTATTTTTTATTTTTTTGAGACAGAGCCTTATTTTTATAGCCCAGGCTGGCTTCAAACTCACTACGTAGCCAAGACTGACTGGGAACTCTTGACTATCCTGGCTCCACTTCCCAAGTGGATTGCAGGCCTGTACCATCACATCTAGCTGTGGGATGACACCACAGGGTGTTCCCATTAAGGCCACAACCATGGTTACATTCTGCTATACGGTGGAGAGAAAAATGGAGGACTGTTTTTAGGGAAAAGGGCAACTTTGTGGTCATCTGATCTGAAGAGAGATTGATTAGATTCACTTCAGGAGCCTGTAGGAGCAGGGTTTGTTCCCACAACACATTTCATCCAGCCATCGTGGGAAATACACGCCTAGCTTTTCTTGTTTCTATACTAGATCTCCCTTGTCTTTTGTTTTGTTTTGTGTTGTTGTTTGTTTGTTTGTTTTCCGAGACAGGGTATCTCTGTGGCTTTGGTGCTGTCCTGGAACTAGCTCTTGTATACCAGGCTGGCCTCGAACTCACAGAGATCCGCCTGCCTCTGCCTCCCAAGTGCTGTTATTAAAGGCGTGGGCTACCACCGCCTGGCTTGTTTTGTTTTTTTGTAACAAGACGTGTTTTTCAAAGGGAAGAAGTCTTTGGAAAAACAATGACACTATCTTGAGTATGAAGGAGTGAGTGTTTGTGGAACTTGCCTCCTGTCCCCCACCAACCTCATTGTAGTGGTTTAGCCCCAAACTTTCCGAGCCTTCTAAGCAGAAACCTAAGTGGTATGATTACCTTTTGGAAACTGAGCCTTAACATGTTTAAAGGGGAAACGAGCATTCTCCGAGCCCAATAGCATTAGCAATATCTGATAGCAATGAAATTCTGCTGTGAGCTCTTGAGGCTATTAGCTTAAGAGTGACCCTGTACAGAAAGTGAACTGTCTTACTGACTATGAATAAATTTTATATTTTTAAATGAGTGTTGCATTATTCTTCCTCTGCTTCTCCCCTTCTCCTGTAACAAACAAGGGCTGTTTTTGTTTCCATGACATATTTTTATTGTCCTGGGTTCTATTAGAAAGCAGACTGAGCAAGCCAGGGGGGGTGAGCCAGTGAGTAGCACCCTCCAGGGCCTCAGCGTCACCTGCGCCTGCCTCCAGGTTTGTACCTCACTGCTTTTGATAATAAGCTGTTATACGGAACTGTGAGTGAAGTGAACCCTTTCCTCCCCATGCTGCTTCTGGTCATGGAATTCCATCACAGCAATAGTCACCCGGACTAAGACAGAACGGAACATCAACTGCCACTCTCTTTGACACCTTGGTGTGTGACGTAGCTGTTTGGAATCTGGCCCTTGAATCCCACTGTGGGAACACCAGACCTTGAGCAGAGACCCACTTCCCCTTCTGCCTGGGAGTTGGCAGCTGTAAGACAATCTAAAGACATGTTTGCTAAAAACAATACAATGCCTGGGGGCATTAAGTTCCTGGAAAAGGCCTGCCTACAGAAACCACCCTGACCTCGACCTTGTCCAAAGACTAACCGCCTCTTCTGCCACGCTCAGATCAGTTTCTGGGGTCAGAGCAGAACCAGCCAGGGTAGAGGAGAGAGCAGAAGCTTCTCTGGTGGGAGCCTTTCTTAGGAAGTTTTCTTGAACCTTTTTTGGGGCCTGCTTAAAGTTTTCTTTACATCGTTGAACAAGTCTCTGTGTTGTCAATCCCCGACACCCTCCGCACGTTCTCGGACACAGGCCGCGCAGCAGACACGACATCCCATCTTAAACAAAGCCACAGGCTGGGGGTATTTTGCAGGTGAACTCAGACAATTAAATGTGATTGACTAGGGGCTGGAGAGATGGCCCAGAGGTTATGAGTACTGGCTGCTCTACCAGAGGTCCTGAGTTCAATTCCCAGAGCTCACATGGTGGTTCACAATCATCTACATGCCAGAACACTGTATACATAGTAAATAAATACATTTAAAAAATGTGATTGAGTAGCTAGGCAGGCCTGGCACGCATTATGAGTACTCCTCTAGATGATCAGATCCAAGGATACTACACAGGGGTGTCCCTCGTGGTCAGTGTCTTTCGTCTTCCGACCCCATTTGTTCGTGCTTCAGTTTTGTCTCTCCCTAAAGCCGGGCCAGGGCGATTGTGATGTAGCATCAGCATATACAGCTGTGCTAAAGTGATCCTTTGTTCCATTTACTTGTTTTCTTTTTTCCCTAGAAAGATGTTCCTGTTTGGTTATATGTTCAGTATTCAGTAAGGCTTGAATTACTAAATCCATTCCAGGTTCCAGTTCTCAGAAAAGTTGAGCGTGCCTTTCATAGAGGGCATATGAGAAGCCATAATGCTGTCACTTGTGCTAGTTAATGGAATGCTACTATTGAGACAGCAACTCTGAGGGAGTCACTACGTAAGTGTGGTCCTATAGGAACATTCTCACCCAGTATGACACTCAGAACATGCAGATCAGAGGCAAAACCATGTGAATAAGGAGGCAGCCATGTTCAAATTTCCACCTCAGATTTCTGGCCATGAAAACTATGAGAAATTCACTCCTGGCATTTTGTTGTAGTAGTATTAGACAACCAGTGCACAGTAATCAAATGTCAGGAGTGAACACCCTCATTAAGTAACAGATGAAGGCATGGACCACTGCGGGTGGACCACAGTGGGAAGGATGCAGATGCCTCCCTGTTCCTCCTACCAAGATGTACTGCCTATACCAATCGGCATATGCCTCCCTGTTCCTCCTACCAAGATGTACTGCCTATACCAATCGGCATATGCCTCCCTGTTCCTCCTACCAAGATGTACTGCCTATACCAATCGGCATATGCCTCCCTGTTCCTCCTACCAAGATGTACTGCCTATACCAATCGGCATATGCCTCCCTGTTACTCCTACCAAGATGTAATGCCAATACCAATCGTGAGAACACACAAGAGGCATCCAAGTCAAGGAAAACATACACAAAATGATAGACTATCATTTTCAAAATTACAGAGTCATAAATGCCAATGAAGGACTGAGGGATGATGACACATTTACCCATTGTTTAAGCAAAATAATGGCCAAGCTACAGTCCATCCTGGAGTAGTATGAGGCCTTAGGACTAACAGGCTGACCCTAGGAATGCCTTGCTTAACTCCACATAAATGTCAAACATGGTGCCTTTACATGGACTCTTTTTCTCCACGGAGATAAAAGGCCAAGTGACATAGTAGGTGAAGCTACGTTCTCCCAAATGTCTGGCACCATTGGTTAGCCAAATTTCTGCAGAACTTTTTAGATAGGGATGGATTCATTTCTTCTCATGTCCTAAGAAAAATTATGGTTCTGAAGGAACAAGCCCTGAAACTACTCACACCAGTGTTAAAGTTAAAACCTCCCTTTTTATTTAGACAGACAAGCGGAGATGATGGGGGAATGTTCTTCTGTATGCTGTGAATATATGGTTCTCTTATTGGTTGATAAATAAAGCCATTGCAGCCAGTGGAGAGGTAGGATTCAGCTCTTGGGTAAGTGGGTCTTACAGGTTAGAGGCATTTTTGTTTTCCTGATCTGTTAAGTCTGGTAATTAAAACCTAAAACATAATGCTAGCCCTCACACCAGATTTAATATTAACTAAATCAAACTAGGCTATAGATGGGCAATTGTGCCCGGGAGCTTCTGGAAGTTTCTTCCCTGCTGCACGGAAGGCCGTGTGGGTATCATCTGGGACAACGAGGGCTACTATGGTGTGCAGATTTTCTGGCACTGTTCAGCCCACACTATCTGCTCAGCGCAGGGCAGACAGCCAGGGAGAGTCACTGAAAACTCATAAGGACTGGGGCAGCCTTGCCAGAAGTCTACTTCCCCTTTTATGAGAGACAACAGAGAGAAATAAACATTTGGAGGCTCTGAATATCTCTCAACCGCCAGCAAGAGGGAAATCGCCACATTCAGTACCAAACACATTTGTCTGAGCCGCAGAGTGGTTGTCCTGGCAGGGGACACTCTCCTATCCAAACCTAGAAGGGATAATTCATTTGGACAGGGACTTGAAGGGATGCTTCTGTCCTGGGAAGTGGAGGGTCCACAGTGCTGTTGTTCCCCTTTCAGGGGAACGTAAGAAGGCAGACGCGCCTTAGTAGCTCATGTTTCAGGAGACCCATCCCTGTTACTAGGAGGGAATTCAACTTTATAGAACCTCTCAGAAACCAACAGGAACGAGCCACGTGGCCTTAAATAAAATGATGCAAGCAGCAGCAGTCTGGAGAGAGGACTCTGGGTAAAACTGCTTGCTGTTCATGAGGACAAGCATTGGTCTATCACCCCATAGCAAGTCAGTTTCCCCACATCTGGGCTCTCTGCACATGTGTCCATCCACACACAGACATCTAAATACAGAAACTGAGTACTTCCAAGAGATGAGAGAATCCGTTTTCTCACTTTGCCCCGGGAATTGGTCTGGACTGGATAAAAGCATTTTGGCTGTGCCTCCAACCTTCCCCTCCGTTCTCATTTCTTCTATTTATAGCCTGACTCCTTTGGCACATGTCTGGCTCAGGATCTTCGCGCTCTGCTCATTCTGGCTTGCTATTTTAAACACCGTGCGGAGGTCGTCTTGAACTATAGTCATGTGTGTCGGCAGCAAAAGTCACTTGGCTAAGAAAGGCTCACTGAAGAGGTGTCCAAATCAGATTTTTTAAAAGGACTATATATTTTTTTCCAAGTAGATCTGTGAATTTTTCTCAGATTTGTTTTAGAGCAAGTCACATTCATTTCCAAGACCTCATTTCTTTCTGACATGGTATTGTCAAATAGTTGGTTCCATCATTAAAAGAAAATTCAGTTTCATAGACTAGGAGTATGCAAAAATCCTAACCCTGATTTCAGCATCTACTAAAAAAGTAAATGGTGTCATGTCAGAAGCTGCAAGGACTGTGACATGCTTACACCTTTAAATTTGTTATCTTCTCTGCAAAATTTTTCATTTTAACGGTTTTTTAAAGAAAAATTTTACTAATAAATTTCATTCTTTGAAAATTATGGACTGATATGCCCCCCATTACTTCCCTCTTACCACTACCTACCTTCCTACACCCCCACAAATCTCTCTCCCACATTCTTGACTTTTGCTTTATCTTCCATGAGATTAACTGTACCTGTGTGACTATGGATTTGGAGCTGTCCAGTGGTACCTGGTGGGTACATGGTTTGAACACTATGCCTCCTCCTCCCAGAATCTGCTAACTGCCCATAGTTCAGCAGTGAGTGGTGAGGTCCCATGGACCCCTCCCCCATCTCTAGCTGACCGTTGGCTGGGACAGTCTTGTGTAGGCCCAGGGCCAGTGACTGAGGTGGTGTGGCTTCATGATTGCCGTGGACACGTGGTGCTGATCTTACAGTGGTTACATTCTTGCTGCTGCCTCTGATACAGTGAGCGCTGAGACTGAAGGGGCTGGTATAAACACCTTGTGGAGGCCTGAGCCATCAGCTGTCACTCGCCATCAGCTGTCGCTCATTCTCAGGATCTTGTGCCGTCATGGGTGTCTGCATTCACTTCTGTTCATTGTAAAGGGAGGCTTCTCTGGTTAAGCCCGAGTGGCTTTTTTTGTCTGTGGGTGTGTACATAGATACTTAGAAGGCAGCTTGATACCGTAGGGCCTCCCCTAGGACCCCAGACTTCATGAGGTTCTGACTAGGTTCGTAGTACCAGGCATGAGTTCCCTCTTGTGGGGCAGGCCTCAGACCAGTTCCTACACACTGTAGTACATCCTCGTACAGGAGATTTTGTTCTGCAATTCATGAGGGGATCACCGTAAAATGATCAAGAGTGTGGGGACACCAGACCTTGAGCAGAAACCCACTTCCCCTTTGGCCTGGGAGCAGGCATCTATGTATTGTTTACTGAAAACAATTTAGTGCTTTAAAGCTTGATAGGGCTCAGATAGGGCTGGCTCACTAAAATACCATGCCTTCCACACCTCCTATGGCTAGATGCCTCTTCCTGCCCCCTGTGGTGTCTCCCCAATTCTGGGGCCGGAGATTAAACCACCAGCCAGGAGGGTGAGAAGTGGAAAGAATGGTATGTAAATGGATGGCAAAAGTCCTTAAAAAGGGAAGCTCTTTTTTCTCCAGAGATTTCGCCAGAGACTTCTCCTGAGATTGCTTCTGAGAGCTCTCTCCTAAGCTGACTTGGGAAGATAAAGTTTTCTTAAAGCAACCGACCGGTCTCTGTGTCATCTATCCCGACCACCTCGCTACATTCTCGGATGCAGGCCGCACAGCAGGTGCGACACAAGAGCACACAGTTTCTACAGCATAAAGTCAGGGAAGGAAGTCTAACAGCAAGCAGGTCAAGTTTGAGAAAGGTTTGAAGGGCATCTAGCTGAAGGCAGGCCTGAAGGAAGTCCCTGAGAGCTGGCAGACCTCAAAGGTCTACATGAAGAACCAAGAAGTCTGGGTCCCCTCCCCTGGCCCTCTTGCTGCTGACCCGTTATAATAGATGTTGGAAGAACTTAGTCTAGGCAGGCTAGGGGGAAAATAGAGTGAATCTTTTGGCAACAAATCAAAATAACTTTTGGATTAATCACCTGTCCTGTTTCTGAGCAAAAGCTTTGCAAACATTCAGTCATTTATGCATGCATTCTTTGGCCATTCACAGAAAAATGTTTTCTGGGCAATACAGAAATACCTGTCTACTTGAGTTCTTTGACCATCTCTCTGTCCCAAGATTGGTACCACCAAGTTGTCTGCTGGTGATCTCATAGTCTCCTTCCTTCCTCCCTTCCTTCCTTTTTCTTTTTTCTTTTTTTTTTTTCCTGAGACAGGGTTTTTCTGTGTAAGAACCTTGGCTGTCCTGGAACTCACTTTGTAGATCAGGCTGGTCTCAAACTCACAGAGATCTGATTGTTTCTGCCTCCTGAGTGCTGGGATTAAAGTTGTGCACCACCGTTGCCCTGCTTGTATTCTTTGTTTAGTCTTGGGTTAGATGTCTCCAGCTCTTGAAGTAGAGGACCAGCCCAAGTCTGGTTTTGAGCACTGGCTTCTTCTCAGGAAGGGTTTGGTTATAGCCCCTGTGTTGTGCATGAATAGGGGCAGAGCCGTAGATGTACAGGAAGGTGGTTTCAAGGATTTGAACTTGAAATAAGAGTGACTGATCGTCTTTACTTAGTCTTCAGTAATGGACTTTCTACCAAAGCCAAGAGATTTGCGTGCTTTCCTGAAAGAGAAAGGCTCATCTGCCGCCGCCGCCGCTGCCGCCACCGCTTTCACAGAATCTGTTAAGCCACATAGTGGGCATGTGGCCAATTGCATTATCTGCCCCTCAGCTTTTCTAGGTACAAAATGCATTGTAATTGCTGCTTCTTACTCAGCACATCAGGAACGCTAATCCCGCAAGTAAATCATTATCGTCATTTTCAAATGAGAAAAGCGGAGGTCACTGAGCCTGGGTGAGAGGTGGGGTTGCGACTGCTGGGTGTCAGTTATTTTTCTCGGACTGTTTGGCTTTGCCTTTCCACATCGTTACCACCCCCTGAACAGCTAGCTCCTCCTACTTGAGCGACTCTCACCTCCCAAGTTCTCCATTCCCTCCTCTGTTGTTTCTCTGGCGACACCTCAAGCTTTGTCGCCCCCCTTCTCTTCCCCCTACACACACAGGATTCTCCTATAACATACCTTTCATGGGCTGGAGATTTAACCAGCTCAGTGGTTAAGAGTGCTTGCCGCAGACACATGAAGACCTAAGTCTGGATGCCTGCAACTCCAGCCCATGCAGTCATTACATTCTGTGCTATTCCTTCTTGCTAGCTGACTCACTCCAGAGCATTGGTTCTCAATCTGAGGGTCAGAACGCAATTAGCAAACCTCTACCTCCAAAAATATTTACATTATGATTTATAATTGAGGCAAAACTATAGTTATGAAGTAGCAACAAAAAAAATTATGTTTGGGGGTCACCACAACGTGAGGCATTGTATTAAAGGGTTGCGGCATTAGGAAGGTTGAGAACCACTGCCTCGGCTGTCTTTCCTGTTGTTTCCTTGTCTCTCCCTTCCTCCTGTGCTGGTGTTGAGGAGGGATGCTGCCACGAACCCAAAGCCGCAAGGGTCCGGGGGATCCCCAAGAATTGCATGATTAGGAACATGGCTTCTTTCCCGGTGGAGCCTCCAGTTAACCCTGAAGCTGGCCAACATCTGGACTGCAGCTTTGGCCTTTGCGCCCGACAGCTCAGCTAAACCCCATCCAGACACCTGACCTGGAGTATCTAGAAACATCAATTGCATGCTGTTTTAAGCTGTTTGTGGTGACTGGCTGCTCAGAAATAGGTGGCTGACACCTCTCTCTCCTAGTCCCTAGCCTTTTAGGAGTGGCAGAGCTTCTCTGTCAAGCAGGGCTCAGATTGCTCAACACAGTTTCCTTCCTCTTCCAGGGAACTGCATTGTCCCTGGGAAGCAGTTGCTAGCCAGCTGCCGCATTTCCCAATGTCCCCTTTCATCTGAATGGAGCCATTGACAGGTTCTCAAAGTGAGAAGAGAATGGCAGCCAGCTGGGTCATTTCCAGCAGGAGGAAGTTTAGAAGTGGGTGTGTTTCTCCACCCTCTTGGCTTGTCTGCCTGCTGGTGGCAGAAGGTCAAGGTCCAAGAGTCTGGAGGAGCGGTGAGACAAAGGAGCCTGGGCACTTCATTTTACCTCATAAAGGGACCTGGAACACCTGGATCACACTTAGAAGAGTGAGGGAAAAACAAACAACCCTCATGATGCTAAGCCACGGGCTTCTTGGGTTTTGTTTATTGTAGCAACTTATTTGTTTACTATTTTATCAATTTTCTTATTTCGGAAATGGAGATAAAGGTTTTTGTTTTTTTGTTGTTGTTTTTGTTTTTCGAGACAGGGTTTCTTTGTGTAGCTTGGAGCCTATTCTGGCACTCACTGTGTAGACCAGCCTGGCCTCGAACACAGATATCTGCCTCTGCCTCCCGAGCGCTGGAATTAAAGGCATGCGCCACCAACTCGAGATACAGTTGTTACGATCGAATGTAACAACTTATTTGAAACATTCATCACATTTTAAGCTGTCCTCAACTGATGACAGTGTCTTTACAGTGACTCTGAGGTGGCAGGAGAAGGACCCCTTTGTCATTTTCTGGGTGCTGAAGCTACACAGAGTGGTTGTATGACTTGAGGTCAGTGTGCGTTAGCGATGGGGCTAAGACTCTCACTCTCCTGTCCAGTCCTCTTCCAGAGATTCCTGCCAAGGCATCTGGGAGTGGGCTGAGCAGAGGGTGAGACTTGCTGGAAGATATTCCTTTTGAACTAGAGAGTGACTTCAAGGCTGCCCTTGTACAATGGAACCAAATGCCTCTCTCTGCATTGACTTCACATTTAACTTTTAGCTCATGCAAAAGAAATGTAGTTGTGTTGTACACATGTTTGGTTAAGAGATTACTGTGTATGTTTTTTGAAGTGATTCTTACAATACCTTCCTTTTGTATAATGGAGCTTTTTTTTTTCTTTTGGATGCCCAAGGCAGGTCATTTAACTAGACGTGTTGTCGGTCAGTGAGATTTCCCACTTGCTTCTGGGAAACATTTGCCTTCTCTAGATGGCCTGTGTAAAGCCCAGTGGTTCTTCCAAAGCAGTGTACAAACAGGACACACGTGCTGTGACCTCCCCAGACTAGAGGAGAGCTTTCTTGGGAAAGGAACTGGCCTCCTATCTCCGAGGGGATAGAATTTGCAATAGAAAGTGGGTGCTGAAGCTGCCGTGCAACCACAAAGCTGGCACTCAGGATGCCCAGGTGGAAGGATTGTGAGCTTGAGACCAGCATGGACTATGTAGTGTGAGCCCGTCTCAAGAAGATAAAACAGCAAACAATCCAAAACAAGAAAATACCCTCTAAGCCTTAACTTTAGCTGCATCTTTACTAGGTAGAATAGGACCTGGTTCCTCCTTCCTAGAGACGGAAGATCACAGGAGAGGAACAATCAAATAGAAGTGTGTGTAGAATAGGCCAAAAGCAAATTTATAAGCTGTGACTGGAACATGACACCCAATGGCATCTTATTGCCAAACGAAGCCTGTGAGGGCTAAATTCATTACCAGGCTTAAGAGACCTAGAAAACAAAAATGCCTCTAACCTGCAAGCCCCACTTGTCCAAGGACAGATAGCTTCCTAGAATACTGGGGGCTGTTGTTTATGTCAGATGACAAGCCACATGTCTTCGTACTGTAAACAAGTTTGACTGCCCCAACTGCCTGGGATGTGCTTTGTTACAGTTACGCAGGAGGCGTGTAAGGATGTACGCTCGCCCCGTTGAATGAAAGTGGGAAGTGCGTAGCCTTGTGGGATTTGCCTTTATAAGCACTGGACTAATGTAATTTTCAGCCATTCTCTGGGAATCCGGGGTATGGACCTGACAGTGTCCATTGTCCTGGCCAAGTATCCATAAAGTTTCCTTCAAATCTGGCTAAAAATTCGGTAGTGGTCTTGTTCTTACCCAGTGGTATCAATACGCCAAGAAGGAAAGTTTTTTCTCTATAGAGTATACAGAACTTTTATTACGGTGCTAGGAGTCTTGTATTTATCCTAGAGGCCAAGCACTTCCACTTTTCATAAACTCCCATTAAAACCACATGCAAAGGCAGCACCTGATAGTTGGTATTTGTGTGTAGTAAGTCGTAACAGAAAACTGTAGGCAAGCTTTGAGACGACTTCTTGGGCTCAGGTGCATTAAATCTAGGCTAGTGACAGGAACACAGACTTGATATGCCAATAGGCGACAGATTTAAAATAAAGCTCTCTTTGGCTATGAAGGTAGGGAGGGTGATTAGGCTAGTGGTGGGTGAGGAATACGGGCTCTGTGGCCTCAGCTGTCACAGAACGTTTCAATACACAAAATCTAAACACACTGCAGGCTGATGCTGTCCTAAAAGAAATGACCACATGACACCTTTCCACATCTGTTTGTTTTAAACCGCTGCATGCAGGATGCCCTGCCACACACATCTGTAAACTACTAGTGCCTGGCTAATTGGTGTGACCATCCGGTTGGAGGCTATGGAAAGACTATGCTTTAGGCGCCACCTTGTGGACTCTTCCAGCATTGTGATTGCATTGAGTTTAATGGAACTTGTCAGAATTAAGTTTAAAACTTGGAAATGGATCCTGTTTCAACTGGATTCAACACAGAACTCAGGAATTGCTTTGGGAACCAAATCCTTGGAAGGTAGATCCAGGTCTCGGGGTCAACTAGAGACCACCATTCTTCATTATTCCAACCTGGTTTTAGTCACACTTCAGGAAGACAGATTGTTACAAACAAAAAAATCCAATTTCAAATCAAATAGCTTTTCACATTTTCATATATATGAAAAGCCTTAGGATTCTAGCTTCATTGGCCACAAGTTATTCATGCAGTTAGGTGAGTAGGACACTATGGTCAGCCACCTTGAATTGAGTGGCTATCCTCTGTGGTTGGAGGTAGAGAAAACAGGACAGATTATGTTACCCCAGAAGGGGTGATTGTGGTGGGAATGTTTGCTGGGAAAATGGGGAAACTTCAGAAAGCAAACCCACCTCACTTTGTTCCACTCCAAATGCCCACCCCTATCCTTCTCCCCAGGCAGGCTGTTGTGAAACGTCCTAACGTCCGTAGCTTTCCTGAGGACAACACAGGAGCGCATCTCTCCCCCAGAGGAGACAGCACAAAGGCATGTTGACTTGAACTACTCAACGTGAGTTCAGCTTTTCAGGGTACTGTCAACTCCTCTAACAGAGTGTCTACATTTGGTCCTTGGATCTGTGTCCACTAAGAACTAATTCTTGGGAGGGGACGATGGCTTCACTAGCTGCTTTTGCAAAGGTCCGGGGTTTGATTCCCAGCACCCACCTGGCAGCTCTCAACAGTCTGTAACCAGTTCCAGAGTATCAGGTGCATTTCTCCATCCTCTTCAGGGAGTAGTCATGCATGGGCACACACCCATACATGCAGGCAAAACACCCACACTCAGAAAATAGAATAAATAAATCTTTAAAAGGAAAAAAAAAGACGATAAAGTGGATTTGTTTGTATTAATATGTCTTGCATTCGTGGAGAATATCTTTGAAAATCCCCAAAAGACTCCTGAAGGAGTCTTGCTGTAGGTCAAACACTTCCAGGACTTTCTCCTGGTTCATTGTTTCAAGGAATCACTAATTCAGACCCAGATATTTGTTAGGTATCACTTTAGGTTCAAGGAATGTGTCCTTGGCTTCTCTGTGCTTAAAAGACATGTCGTCACAGTAATAAGCGTGAAGGAACTATAATAGCATCATGAGTCACACGTGTGCCCTGCTGATAGCATTTGTAGGAAAGGGTATGTATTTCATAGCGGGAGCTTTGAACTCTGAATCACTGAAGTCACAGCCTGGCTGCCGTAGAGAACCTGGCTGACGTAGAGAACAGGATAAACGGAGCCTCAAGACTTAGGGGAATGATCGAGATTGACTTCAGATCAGAGGATACCTAGCAGTGGCTTGCTCAAAAATATGGGGACATTTTTTTCCTTTTCCTTATTTTTTTTTCTGGTCTTTTGTACCGAGCAGAGTCTGGTTGATCCACCTGAAGGCCAGTTTATCATGAAGGAGAATATTTAAATCAATTTGCATTATTCACTGCTCACTTTGAAGCTCATTGTCCTCTTGGCAATTTTTAAAGCAATTTAAAACAAACCAAAGGACTCATCTTTAAAACATGCGTTCAGTTTAGTGATTGGGAGGGATGGATTGGTGGTGCACAGACCACAGGTTTCCGCATGAGATTGGCCAGGGGTCGAGTTCCAATGTCACTTTTACTAGTGGAATGACCTCTAGCAAATTCCTTGAACTTTATAGTCCTCTGTTTCCTGGTTTGATTGGTTAGGGAGAAGATAATACTTTGTGAGCGTTAACTAAATATGCAATAGTTTATCACATATCAGGGATTCAACAAATATTTAAAACGAAAACCAGAACAAAACAATACTTTCCCTCTGTTTCATAGGCAGATACTACATGGTTAAAATCTATTTATTTAATGTCAAACAGGATATTGATTTAATGATCGTTGTTCATACCATTGATTACTGTAGTCTTCACTGTGGACCAATGTCACCGGGGGTAAGTATTGAGGGCACAGAAATTAAAATTTTAAAAATAATTTATTATGTCGAATGTGGTGTCAGGGAGTCACTGACCTAGCAAAGCTCAGCATGTTGACTCGTGGGGACTGGTGGTGGATGAGGGTGCTTCTTCCTTCTGTGGAGGATTTAGCCTACCTGGAGGGAACATGTAGAATTCTCCTTTCTGGCCCTTTAATGCCTTCTCTTTGTTGCTTCCTGGAAGAGGGGTATCATTTACAGTAGGAGTCACCCAACACTGTGGCTCAGTCTCTGTTTGCCTTCAGGAAGCTGGCATTGCCCTCTTAACTATAATGGCAGGCCTTGCTTTCACAGGTTTCCCGTTCACTGGTACTTGTCACTCAAACCACAAGCAGCTTTAATTCTCAGGTTGAGTACGATGTGATGTACTTACCTAAATATGAAAATCATATTCCTCTGGCAGGGGCGGGTGAATATTATCAAATACATTGTGTGCACGTGTAAAGTTCCTGAGGAGCTAATAAGTCCCTCAATATTACAATACGGCATCTACTCGCCTGTATGCTTTGTTCCTTGTTCTTAATCATCAGTTGTCTTACAACATTTGTGGGAAAAATGGATGTCGTTCATCAAGCCCTTTGAAATCACAAAGTTCTGTTACATACTTTAGGGGACATTCTGAAAGCCTGGTTAGAATATACCTTAGAATCACTTTTGGTGGCAGTGTGTGTGTGTGTGTGTGTGTGTGTGTGTGTGTGTGTGTGTGTGTGAAAAACAAAGTTATTCATCCACCAAATCCCATGACTCACTGAGCGAAGGCTGTTTGGTGAGTATTAGCACAGATACTGGGGACATGGATCAGGGGTGACTACTTGCTTTGCCACCATGAGGACTTGGGTTTGACTTCCCAGCACCCCTGTAAATAGCCAGACTGCCCATGCTTGTAACCATGGCTTCCGGGATGGGTAGATGCTGGAAGCTCCCTGTCCTGCCAGCCTAGATGAGATGGATAAGAAAACTCCTCAGCAAGAGAAATGCAAGTCTTCAGTGTGGGAACCACATGTATGGCTATGAGTATTTATCCAGCCTTGTAACTGCTGAGGATGACATAGCAGCAATTGCTGTCCCTGTAACTTCATGGCTGTCCTCAGATGGCTCTGCAGTCCCATGGCTGTTTTTCCAGCATAAGATGGACTTCCTTGTTTGGGTTACATATTCTTTATTCTTGTCTGTTAGCCATGTGGGCAAGGCAAGATCAGATGGCTTAGTAGCTGGCCAGCTAATATTAGTTAAATGGACGTTCTTATCAGGGATAAGTAAGTATTCATACTAGAAAATAATCCTTAGTCTCATGATTATTGTGAACCGCGATTTCAGTGTTTGGTAAGGGAAACACACCTACAGAACAGGTGTGACATGCTTCAGAGAGCCCCTTTGTGGTCCAAGGAAAAAGGTGGAGGTCACACATTTTCTCTTTTTAAACAAATATTGTGAATGGGAAGTAGTTTTCCCTAAGGTATCAATGAAAGTCATTTTAAGAACTGGGGATGCTGTGATCAATCCCCACAAAAGGGGGAATTAATGATATTTGAAGTCTCTCCAATCCGGTTCTGTTTGCACACCTACTTGTGAAACTTTCTCAGCAGGAGAGAATTCAGCTGCTCATGAATTTCCAGGCAAAGGACATGGCGATGTAATGTGACAGTCTTGCAAGTAGGTGGCGTCAGAAGCTTTTTGAGTTTCAAAGGGTTCACAACTTTATTCTCAAAATAGGGGACTAATTTCTGAGCCTCCGATAGGATTTTTAGCATCTGATAAGCAAAAAGGAAGGAAAAAAGATCAATTAGCTTCCCCATAAGCAAGCAAGCAAACAAACAAAAAACCAGTTGGAAATTCCGTTGCTATTTCAGCTGACAGTGTAGTGGAAATGAAACACACAGGATGGCGCTTGTGTGCCTGGTGTGGCCTGGACGGTTCCCTTTCAAAAGCTATTCTGAAAAGACACAGACGGTGCAGAGTTATGATATACTGGACAGTGGGTGTGTTTTGCTAAAATGTCAAGAGCTGCTTGAATGTATAGCTTTAAGGTAAACTTCGATGCTTGCAAATCACTTAGTTGCAATGCAAAAGTAGGTAACAAAGATTCTTAGTAATCTACGTGTAACTTGACATGTGGTGGATCTCCTTTCCTTTCATTCTTTGCCCTCCTCTTCCTCCTCCTCCTCCTCCTTCTCCTCCTCCTCCTCCCTCCTTCTTCTTGTAGCCCAGGCTGGCCTTGACTTTGAGCTCACTATGTGGTAGAGGATGACTTTGAGTTTATGGTCCTCTTGCCTCCCTTTCCCAAGCTCAGGGATTGCGGGTGTGCAGCACCACCCCTGGGGTTTGACCGCGGGGCTCTGTGTTTACTGGGCAAACACCCTGCCAACCAAGCTACATCCCAGTCTGTCTGAGTCTTAATATCTCAGCTGAATGTAATGAACAGTTATTGTGATTACATACAGCAATCAGCCTCCCCCACCACTTTAAGGAGAGCCGGCTTTTTCTCTATTAAGGCCGGGGAACTTAGTCCAAGGGATGTAGTACAAGGAGAGGAGTCAATATGCCCTCCAACCGTGGTCATCTCTGGAAGTCCCCCACCCCAGTTTGGAGACTTTGCCCAGTCTGGTTGTGACCAGAAAAAGAGCAGCCAGCACAGTTGACATTGTCACCCTTCAACATACAAGTATAGTCATTGTGGATGTTTATCAACATCTAATATGGGAGCCAGTGAAGTATCAGCCACAGAAGGGTGGGATCTGAATTAGGCCAGCCAGCCTGCACATGGAAAGCTGCTGTGGTAGCGTGCATCTGTATCGCCAAAGCGGGTGACTGGGCATGGGGGAGGCTACAGCAAAGGTGGCTGGGTCCTCTGAGCATCTTGGCTGGCCAATGTCAATAAATCTGTGAACTCTAGGGTTAGTGGAGGCTCTGTCCTAGAAAATAAACTGGACAGCGACTGAGGAATGCATTTCATGTGGACCCCTGGTCTACACACACACACACAACATACACACACACACACACACACTCGCGTGCATCTGTACATGCACCTGCATACACAATGCATACGTACACAAACATGTATGCCTACATGGAACCCACACACACTCATCTAGGCTTGGCTTAACGTACCTCATCATCTATCATACCCAACTTTGACAATCATACCCTGAAGCAGGCTGGAGTTTGAAATGTCACCTCTTGTGCCTGTTTACCCAGAAAGGCTTGAGGTGGTGGAGGTCTGCCCAGGCAGCAGCAAAGATGCCCAGGTGTCTTCCGAAGTGCCAATTGAGAAGAGACAGTAGCAAGAGCCTGGGGCCACGGAACAGTGTGGCTTTGGAAATACAGCATCCTGGGATTCACTGGAGGAGGAAGCATTACGAGCCTGCGGTTTGGAGAGAATTGCTTCCCTGGGCTAAATTTTGGTTTCCTCATTTAGAAGCAGGAGCCAGAGTTCCTAGCTCTTAAAATTGTTTCTAAGCTGGTGACAGAACATACAGGAAGTTCCTGTAATCACTTCTTGCACGCCAGGCATCCTACAAAATGTTAGGGTTGTCCTTTTTTTTTTTTTTTTTGGAAGGAGGGTTGTTAGAGAGTTCATGGCCACCAAACCATGTTTGGCTTTGAAAATAAAGCCATTGATATCAGCCTGGTACCGTTTGGTAGCAAAGACAACAGGCTATCTCACAGTACGGAGGAACAGCTGAAGCATTTGCTCTGGTTGGGGAAGCATCCACAGGCGGGTCCCCACAGGCACAGCTGCTTGGGTTTTTCATGCATTTTCTTCTCTGCGGTGGTGAGCTGTCTCTGCAAGCCGTGACTCTAAAAGGAACACATTAAATGACACATCCTGCTGCTTTCCCGAGCCTTTCCCTGCCTGGCAGCTGATTCTCAGCCTGCTGGCTCGAGTGAACCGAGGTACTGTGTCTCTTCACATGCCACGGGCAATATGTGAGCATGACTGCTTTTGTGGCTGATGAAAATATTATGGCCCCAGTTCCCTGTAATCAATTTACTACTTTATGGACCCAAAGTCCTCCAGAGAATTTAATAAATTCACATAATGTTTCTAAGTGCTGCATTGTGCATTTGGAGCGCTGATTTAGCTGACAAATGTGAAAAATTCGTGTAGCTAGACAACTCCCTGGCGATTAGACATGTGTGGAAGCTAGAGAGAGCATGTTGCTTGAGAGAAGGTCAGCATTAACATACGCCGAGAGTCTCCGCTCTTGATTGGCTTTGTGTCTTTGCAGGCCTGATGGATGGGGCCATCTGACTAGACGTTGGGGGGCTCTTCCCATCTCCAGTGGGGACGCAACTCTCGGTTCTGTAACAGTTTGCGACTTATGGTCTAGGCAGAGAGAAGAACACGGATGATGGGGATGGTGGGATCAATGGCCAGGAATGACCGCTGGATTTAGATAATGAAATGGTCACTGAATTATGGATGGTCAGTTCTGAGGGTACCAGGCACCTCCAAGGGAGCATTTTATGGTATAATGTCACAGAGTCATTTGTTTAAAATGGGCTCACTTCAGCTTGTATTGAATTTTCATGCATCTCTCTCTCACCCCAGTTTCTTTCCAAAAGTAAGCAGATTTACCAAAAAGAATATATGTTAAGACATTTTTATTATTCAAAATAATACTTCGTCTGCTAATGTACACATAGGCATTATGCAGAGTTATAATCAGTCAATACAGTTAGTATTTTACTTTCCTCTTTAATGTTATTTCACAGAAACGATATCACTATTGGCGTCTGTTGAGACGGTCTGCAGGGCTGTGGCTCAGCGGTCTGTTTGCATCCAGTTTTTCAGAACCACTGTTAGGAGGGCAGGAGCAGCACTGTGTCAGACACTACAGCTTTCAGGGCTACCGACGGTTTGACCTTCGAATTTGTTCTGATTTTTACCTCAAGGGAGGATTTCACTCAAAATGGGGCAAATCATTCGCAGGCAAACTAGGCCTGAGGATTTTTATAACAGCTGGTATGGAAAGCCAGTACATACCTGCCCCACCTCTAGTGACTGGTGGCCTAGGTTTGGCCTCTGTGCTGGCAAGCTCTAAATGTCCAATGAGGGACAGTTGCGGACTCTCTCCTCCTGGGCCCTGGAGCTCCCTGTGCTATGGATCTGGATGGCTATGGAGGCCCAGCTGCCTTGCCCATTAGAGGGAAAACCACCTATCTGGATGCAGCGAGCATGGTGTTTGACCTTCAAGTGTTCTAGCACTTCAGGGACGTAAAATACGTGGCAGTCAAGCACTGACCACCGGAGACAGGACCGGGATGGAACCCTCGATTAGTGACTTGGGGTTCCAGGCAGGAATGATGTTTTCTTGAGAAGTATTATTAGCATGGGGTTCCAGGTCATGGTTTGTAGAAATGTAGCCGGGGAGCGGTGTGGGTTGAGTAGGTCGTGAAACACATTTTTTATTTTAATTTTTACATGTCTGGATAAGCTTCTGTCTATCTGTTCTTACCCATCCAAAGCCAAGTTGTACACACAGAGAAGATGAGTGACTTGCCTGTAACTTCAAAGCAAAGTAGCAACTGTGGAACGACCAGCCCTGGGTCCCCGTGGTAGGATGAATTCTGGATTCTGTGTCCTCCACCCGTTCCTGCCCTAATAGGCAGGTGGTTCTTAATCTATAGACTTTAAGGACTCTCTTTTTCTACTACAAAGTTTAAGAACACTTATATAACAGTAATTTTGGTAATTAAAAGAAATGTACTCGCAACCAAATCCAGGGTCCTCATCATGACCATGATGCTCCCCATATATAGTCATTAAAAGAACGTACAGCAGTCTCACGAATCCTTTTCACAAAAGACCTCAGTTCTTGGGGTGCACAGATTTCAAAATCATTGCACTCATGATTTTATTTTTTAAAGTTTGCTTTTTAAAAAGTAAACTATGTCCCAGACGGTAGTACAATGCAATGACACTGAATATTACACGTGTAACCGTGAAACTCTCTCGCCCAGGAATTGCCAGCGGATGATGAGAAATGAAAGTGTTGGTGTCTTAGTGATGGTCTCCTGTAACACGTGGGGACTTCCAACTTTCTTTCTAGGGTCCAGCTTTCTCCAAGGGTGACACTATCTGGTACCTGGTCCAACTGTATTGCCTTCCCATCCTGGGTGGGCAGAGCCGAGATACCTATGCAGTATCGCCTGTCTTCCCATCCTGAGTGGGTATAGGTGAGATCCCTACGCAGTCAGGCAGGAATCCATATTATCACTCAAATGACAACCAACGAGGCCCCCACCCCATGAGCTTCTCATTTTATTTTGCCGCTACCTTTTCGCTGCCCGTCCCGATAAGTGCATCTCCACACTTGTCGGGTCAAAGTTTCCCTTGATTGGAACACAGAACCAGCCCATCTCCATATGTATGCATTCCCTTTCATTTCCTAAAACGAACATCATAAAAGGACAGAAATGTGACCTCCACAGGCTGGATACAGACTTCAGATATTGTACAGCCGCTTCATCTTTTTATTAGATTTTCTGTGTTTTTTCCCCCTCTAGTTGCTGGATAAAATCCATACAAATGAAATACTGGCTCACTCAGTAAATAATAATGAAAAGGTAAATTCATTTTGCAGACGAGCCAGTACATGTAAGACATCATTTTGAATGACTGTGATGCCTTGAACTGATCCCTAAGCTATGATGGTTTCTCAAAAACAATGCCTGGCTTTCAGGCTCTCCAACTGCGTCTGGGACCTTTTCTTAACCCTTTGGCTCTCAAGAAAAATCGATTAAAAAAACATGTGCACAGTGTGCTATATAAATCACACACGTACAGTTTTGTTCCTAGCCCCTGGTGGTCCACAGTGATACACACATATATGCCTCCCTCAGCCTGCCTCTCCCTTGTCAATCTGAGTAGTCAGGATGTAAAGATGAGGGTCTTGGAAAGAAAATGGAAAAGTAATACCTTTAGACCATTTATTTTTGTTTTGTTTTGTTGTTGTTTCTCTCTAGACAAGGCGTCATATTGTATATAGGTTGGCCTGGACATTGCTGTGTACACTAGGGTAGCCTTAAATTTAATAATCTTGCTGTTTTAGCTTTCCAAATTCTAGAATTATAGAAGTGAGCCACTATATTTATTTATTTTTGTGTGTATATGTTTATGTGTGCACATGTGTGTGGAAGTCAGCATTTGGTGTCTTCATCAATCATTCTCTACCTTGCTTTTTGGGACAGGGTCTCTGACTGAAACCAGAGCTTGATGATCTTGCTAGACTGATTGGCCAGCAAATCCCAGGAATTCTCCTGTCCCTGCCTCTCCAGTGCTGGGATTACAGGTGCCTGTGTTCTGCACAGTTTTTTACATGGCTTCTGGAGTCTGAACTCAGGCCTACTTGATAGTACAGCAAGCACTTTACAGACTGAGCCATGTCTCACCCCAGCAAGCATTTTACAGACCAAACCATCTCCCAGCCTCACCTAAACTACTTTAAAATTTGCCTTCAGGCCTATTATATTTGTAAATCTGTCATGCTTTCCATTTTACAGAAATGTACATTATGATACTTATACTGTTTCTTGAGGTGTGTGTGGTGAGCTTAAAGGGGGTTCTCATGGATCAGAGAGGCACAAGGTCAGTTCCTGTTGGCCCAGAACTAAGGAGGCTCCCAGGACACAACTCCCTGGGAAGCCAGGGCATGAAGGTCTCTAGGGGTAGGGTTTGACTTTGGCTTTGCTTCTGTGCAGATTAAAAACAAAACTCAATGGCTGTACTTTGAGTACTTATTATACATAAAGTCCTCCAAGGACAGAGGGTTGCAATGCAAAGCTCTTGTCTGTGAGCTTTCTACCCTGAATAGCTGGTGAATCAAGTCCCCAAACAGCTGCAGGGTGATGAGGCACTGGTTGCTAGTGAAATCAGAGATGACCACTTTCAGGATGGAGGTGAAATGAGCTCACACACACTCACTCTTTTAACTAAAAACAGAATACTGGAAGTTCAGAAATCCCACGTAAATTCAGGCACACACTCTCTAATACGCTCTGAAGATTGGACTACCAGGACGTCTCCATTGTAGGAATGTCTTGGACTGATTTTACACAGACTAAATAGCTATGAAGTCACCAGGTGAGGTAATCTTATGGGAGCACTGTCATATCTGCTGTGCCTCCGAGACCTTATGTGTGGATGCATGGCGGCAAATACACAAGTATTTACTGTGTGTCTCAGAAGGCAGAGTTGTGTAAGGAAGACCTTAGCAGAGTTTGTGCCCTATCTTCCAGGTAAGTCTTGGGCTTGACTGAGAGCTTTGAAGATGGAAGTGAGTTCTGGCTTTCTACATACCAGTCTTTGGCTGAATAGAAGCCTGGAGATGTCAATGTAACTTCTGACAAGGCCAGGTTCCTGGAACTTTGGATGTAAGAAAAGAGATCAATGGATGCTTCTGTTGTCGTGAAGACACACCACGACCTTGGCAACTCTTATAAAGGAAAACATTTAATTGAGGTGGCAGCTTATAGAGGTTTAGTCCATTATCATCTTGGTGTGGCATGCAAACAGACCTGGTGCTGGCTACATCTTGATCAGAAGGCAACAGGAGTGGACTGTGACACTGGGTGGTACTGAGCATAGGAAACCTCCAAGCCTCCCCCCACAGTGGCCACTTCCCCCAACAAAGCCACACCTCCTAATGGTCCCACTCCCAGTTACATTTAAACTACCCCCAGCTTGACTGGATGAGCATCCGTCTGTAGCCAGGTGAGCATGGTACGAGTGGTGTTCAGGTGTGTTAATCTCTTCCTTAACCAGGAAGCCCTGGATCAGATCTGGCCACTGAAAAAAGAAGAAAGGAGTGGCCAACTACAGGGCATTTTTCTTGGCTTGTGTCATGAAGGTGTGGGAGGCACCCAGTAGCCACAGAGCAGATGTGAAAGGAGTCAGTCTCTCAACTGGGATCTTTCCTGGAGGGTCTGCTTAGACCTCTGTGTTCTTAGCTGTGGACTTAATTCCTTTGCTGTCTTTTAGTCATCAGAATTAAGTGAGGGGATGTGAACAACGTAGCACCAGGCCTGGTACAAAGCACTGAACCCGTAGTAGCCATGGATAGCACTTCTGTGTAATGTAGTACAAAGAACCCATAGTAGCCATGGATAGCACTACTGTGTAATTTAGTACAAAGCACTCAACCCAGAGTAGCCATGGATAGCACTTCTGTGTAATGTAGTACAAAGAACCCATAGTAGCCATGGATAGCACTACCGTGTAATGTAGCACAAAGCACTCAACCCAGAGTAGCCATGGATAGTACTACCGTGTAATGTAGCACAAAGCACTCGACCCAGAGTAGCCATGGATAGTACTACTGTGTAACATTTCATTCAGCTGTGGGATGGGCTGACATGTGCAGTTCTTTTCTTTTGTGTTTATATGTTTCCCCCCACCCTAACTCAAACTATACTTAGATATGTACTGTAAGAACCTCTTTCTAGTTGATGCTAGGTTTAAAGCACATCACATCCATAACATACCTCTCTTAGGCTTTACATCTGACCCATATTAATGGAGGATGACCCTGGGCTTTTTCAGAAATCAGTAAGCTTCCTGGGAGAGGGACTGAGTGCCCTTTGGTGTATAGTTTGTCTTCTCACCCGTTAGTGTATATATACACACACACACCACACATATATGCACATGTGCACAAACAAGAAACACATACACACATTTGCACACACACGCATGCATGCACACACATACACATGCACATACACATGTACACACATACACGCATTTACACACACATGCATGCACACACATGCTCAAGAACATGCATACACATATGAACACACACAGAGGCACATATACCACAGTGGCTGCCAGCACAGCACAGAAGAGTGACCTGCAGTGGGAAGAGATATAAACACGTGCTTGTCACAGAGCCACGCCAGCTACAGGTTTGCTCTTCCTTCCTGCCTTAGTCTCACGGGCTTTCCTTCACCAGAAATCTCCTAGAGGTGGAGACTGATTTTCCTCGAGGGCTCTGGGGATGATGAAACGGCATCACTGCTCAAGGAAGAAGAGAGCCATTTGAAGTGCTTGCTCGGGTCACAGAGCAGATCTGTCATGCCTTCCTCACTGGGACTGTGGCTTGTGCACAGTCCAGGCAGCAGACGGATTGAGTTTACCCTCATGTGGGTGGATTCTGCAGCTAAAAATATTCTTTTGGCTATTTATTTTATCTAGGTGTGTGTGTGTGTGTGTGTGTGTGTGTGTGTGTGTATGTACATGATGTGTGCTTATGTGTGGGTGTTAGAGGACAACTTTAGGGAGACATACACTTCTACTATGGAGTCTAGGATCAAATTCAGGCATTTGGGTTTTGTGGCAATGCTTTTTACCTGCTGCACTATCTCACTGACCCTTCTCTTGGCTTTGAAGAGAACCAAGAGTTACCCAATATTTTAGAAATTATCATTTTTTAAAAATTTATAATTTTATTTACTATTCTATATGTGTGGGCATTTTGCATGCATGTATGTCTGTGCACTGCATGTATGCAGTACCTTTGGGGTACCAGAAGGGTGTTGGATCCCCTGCAACTGGAGTTACAGATATTTGTGCACTGGGACTCAAACTTGGGTCCTTTGGAAGAGCAGCCAGTGCTTTTAAGCACTGAGCCATCTCAGCCCCTAGAAATTATTCATACTTGTCAGAATTAGACACTTTTTGGCTCAAAAGGCAAGTATTTATACTCTCTACCTACCAGAAAATGACACTGAAAAGTTCAGGTAAATCAAGTGCACCGGCCAAGCTGTGTGAGCACAAGTGTGTCTGCAGCTGGGTTACAGAGAGCCTGGCAGACTTCCGTGTGCAGACGGCACTGGGAGGTCCCACGGGAAGGGATCCGACTATGCAAGGCAGGAGCCAGGCTTCATGAGAACAATCCCCAACCAAGGCCCGAGGAAGCTGATGGGTAGAACAACTTACGACCTGAACATCTGCAAGCCCAAAGCTACTGAATACATTAGACCAAACAAGAGGAAAAGGTTGTTCTGCTGATGGAACTCAACACAGACCATGCTGCTGAGTGGAGAGGGGCGGGGCTCTGGAGCAGCTTCGAAGACAGACAAGTAGCACATTTGAAGCTTACGTCTACAGAACGGATTCTGTGGCATCTTCGTCCCCATTTCTACTTCTGTAACGGGACTTCAGAGACTGGGTAATTTACAAAGAAAATAAATTTATTTGCTCCAGAGTTCTGCAGGCTGCGAACCTCAAAACTGAGAGCTATTGGGAAGGGTCATGGAGAAGGTGCCACATTCGTCCTTTATCAGGACACCGTGTGCACGGTATCTAATCTGCTCCTGAGATTGTGGCACTAGCTCACCTCCATGCCCTCTGATAGGTTCCACCTCTCAACACGGTTGCATTAGGAACTGAGATCCTAACACATCCATTCTGGGGAGACGGGTTCTACCCACAGCACTGAGACATGTAAGCTTAGCCGGCTGGGGGCTGTTAGAGCATGCGTTGGGGCTTTGGCAACTGCTGGAGAAAGGTTGGGAAGATGGGCTGTGGTCCTCAGGGAACTTGGACCTTTGCAGCCAGGATGCCCCTATGGTGTTGTTGTCTGCAGTTGGAGCTCAGAGACTGGATTTTATATTCTTATACCAACTGCTCAATGAATCCCAGGCTGTTCTGAGAAGAGGGTAAGGTCTTGGTCACGTGGATGCTACAGGGGGCGATTCCAAGGGGCTCAGAGCTGAGGGGTGTGGGCAGTGGCATCCTCAGGCTACAGGAATGACTCCTTCAGTCCTGCGGTTAGGATATGGGTGGTGAGCACAGTCTGTTACAAAGGAAGTTATTTTTTGCGAGACCAATGGATCGCACCAGAGGCCTTTTGACTTGGTGAGCTAGAAGTCAGTGTGGACTATCGAAGCAATGGGCCAGGCTTAAAGCTGAAACCAAGCTGGACTAAAGTGAGTGAGCTAAGTTTTTGGGGGAGGTACTGGCACTAGAACCCAGAGCTAGCGCATGTTAAGTGCTCCACTACTGAGCAACTCCCAGACCTTTGGTTTTCAGAATTTTGAGACCTGGCCTAGCCAAGTTGGTGAGCAAAACCAACTTGTGATCCTTATGCTTCTGCCTCTGTTTTCAGGGTGGGAAGGGTATGCCTTAAGAGTCTCCTCATACTCTTGGAAATAGTAACCTCCCAAGATTTCTTACTTTTTTTATTTATGTGCATGTGTCTGTCTGTCTGAGTGTATGGGTGCCACATGTATGCACTGCCTATGGAAGGCAGCAGAGGGCATCAGATCTCCTGGAGCCAGAGTTACAGGTCTGTGTGGGATCTGAACTCCCACACTCTGGAAGAGCAGGAAGCACCATGAAGGGCTGAGTCATCTCTCTAGTGCCCTGTATGCTTTATTTTTTATAAAAGATTTTATTTATTATGTATACACCACTTCATGTATGCCTGCAGGCCAGAAGAGGCCACCAGATCTCATTACAGATGGTTGTGAGCCACCATGTGGTTGCTGGGAATTGAACTCAGGACCTCTGGAAGAGCAGCTAGTGCTCTTAACCTCTGAGCCATCTCTCCAGCCCCGCCCTGTATGCTTTAAGTGAGAAGTGATACTAATGTAACAACAACAGCCCAAATATCACACACTGAGTGCCGACTGCAGGTCAGCACTCATCCACAGCCCTTCCTTGTGGTCTCATCTTTGATCCCGAGGTCGTTTTACCTCATTTGAAAGACGAGGAAACCGAGGCACGGTGAGTTTAAACAGCTAGTGTGAGAATGCACAGCTAACAATTGGCGGTGGTGAGTTGCAGACTCAGGCAACAGGGAGACCAGAACAAGGCAAGACATTTCTTTAAAAGAGATGGACTCTCCAGCGCCTTGAGAGATGTTCACACAGGGGTTGAGTAATAGTGTGGGTCATGGCACTGTGGCGCCATCTTCTTTAGAACAGTGTCCATTCCATACACAGACAAGTCTTTGATGTCACCCCCCCCCCGCCAAAGTGTAGTGCCTTGAGGGGTGTCGGTTCTTTGTGTTGAGAATTAAATGAGGGATGAAAGGATGGACTGGAAAGATGAATAGTTAAAACAATTACTCTGCTTCTTTTTTAAAAATTTACATTGTTTCCTTTTTAGATTTTATGCCATGCTTGTTTGAGGAAAGAAATTGTGTATCAGGGTGATGTGAGGTTTGGAAACAACCACTGAGCGCTGGTACGGCATTGCTGTCAACCAAGAGGGTTATTTTTGGTATTATTAATCATTTTGCCCTACATGCTGGAAGGAGATAGTTGGCTTAACTGCAGAGAAAGGACCAGGGAATGGTGGCACACCCCGGTAACCCCAATATCTGTAAAGCTGGGGCTTGGGGATCATGAATTTGAGGCCAGCTTGAGAAAAACAACAAATCAAAACCCAAAGAGAGGGGACTAGGTATTTCAGTCTCTCAACAGTTTTGGAAGGGTAGACTCTATTGCCCGCATTCTATCTTCATAAAGGATGGCCTGAAAGATTCTGGTGTTTGGCACCAGGGTGGGGGAGGGAGTAGGCAGAAATCTTTAAACAAAATACTTTGTACTAAAGTAAAATAATGGAATTTCCTACTTCCACCCAGCCTCACCCAGACCTCTCCCAATATTTTCAAGGCACGTCTTGTTTTTTATTGCCCTTGCATTAACATGTCTACTTCAAGGAGCTTACCATGACCCAGGAAATGGAGGCTGACTAAAAATGGAGGAGAGAGGACAAGGAGACATAAAAGGGATTTTATGTTCTTTTAAAGGAGTCATTAAAGTAGCATAAAATAAGAAACCTTGAAATACATGTCCTGTTTAGATAGGACTCTGTCTGTGGCAAAGCAGAGGGCACTCGGTTTTGGCAGTTAACTCCGGGGGTGGAGTTGTCAGCGTTCAGTTGCATGTAGCAAAAACTACTTCAGTCCTCTAACAAAGAGAAGTATAGACCTCCCCGAGCCTAGAGTGGCTTCCAAAGAGACAGTCCAAGGTAACTTTGGCATAGTCAGGCCCTTGGAGAACCAGCAGGCCCCAGGACCCACTGCTGGCCAAGGATCATGCTACCTTAGCTGTGATTCTGAGGTCAGGCAGCCATTGCCTCTAATGCAAACCCCAGAGAGATCCATCTGGGGCTAAGATCTGGGATCTAGGTGCTGCCCAGTCTTATGAGCTTGGGCTGTGATTTGCTTGCTGAATCTGCGCCTGCTGGATGTGTCTCTTCCTTCCACACAACACAGTCTTACCAAGTGTGTTTGCAAAGCAGTCAGAGTTACATGGCTTTTATTGGTCCCAATTCAGCAGTGCAAGATGGCTGGGCAGACAGGTTGGAGCAGAAGCTGAGTGAATCTATGGACTCTTGTTGCCACGGAAGTTTAATGGGGGAAAACAAGATGTGTGTTCTGTTTTTCTTGTTTTTATTTGTGTTCATATAAAGAGCAGCAGGAAGTCTGGGCACAGAGGCCCAGGCCTGTCATCCCAGCATTTGGGAGGCAGAAACAGGAGGATTTCTATGTGTTTGAGGTCAACCTGAGCTGCTACATAGTGAGGTCTGTCTAAAATAAACACACACACACACACACACACACACACACACACACACACACACACACACACACACACAATGCCCCTGTGGTGATGACGGTTCTTGGTAGTTGACTACATCTGTGCCAGAGCAGCTGGGTACACCAGCGAGGGATTTCTTTTTCTTAATTAAATTATTTGAAGCGGAAAGAGCCACTTTTAATCCAGATCTTTTGAGGTGAGAGTATCCACCTTTAATCTGGGTCACGCCTTCTGCTGGCAGCCTGTATTAAAGGGCTTGGGAGAAAGGAACTTGCTCTCTGTGCCTGCTTGCTCTCTCTGGCTAGAGCCTACTTCCTTGGGATTCTGGAATACACTGAAGACCAGCTGAGACATCAGCCTCTTGGACTGAACAATTATTGCATCCTTGGATCTTTCATTGGTGAACAACCATTGTGGTATTTGCTGGGCCACGGTCTGTAAGCCACACCCACACACCCACACACTCCCCCACATGTATATATGTATATATTCCATATGTTCTGTTCCTCTAGAGAACCCTCACCAATACACTCTACTATCAGAACAACAAAATGCCCATGTTGAATTTCTATTACAGGATTGGAATTATTTGGACTTTTGTGAAGTCCAACACCCTTTCCCAGGGAACTTAACTGGAATGGAATGCCATTGGAAGTCATCCTGGGCTGAGAGGCAAAATCTTAGAAAGCAGAAGTGGTGAGGCTCGGATAGAGTCCAGGGTAGGGGCTGGTGCGATGGTTCAGCAGGTAAAGGCGCTTGTGGACAGGCTTGCTGACTTGAGTTCTGTTCCTGAGCATACATGCTACGGAGCACACATGCAATGTACAAATGAATGACTGAGCAAACAAATAAACAAATTTAATACAAAGTTAAAAGAACACCAGAGTGGTGAAGCTTCTGGAAAAGTGTTCTCCTTCCATGATCTCCACATTTTTGTCTTCCAGGAAACTGAACGTAAACCTCATTTGAGGCCAGATGTTGTTCGGAATAAACCTCCAAGGATTGAAATAATTGCCTGTGATATCCAGAGGTTTTCCATAAGCAGTCCCATTATCTTTTAAGTGCCTCATCTAACTGGGCATGGAGGTGCACACCTGTAATCCCAGCACTCATGAGGCTTAGTCAGGAAGAGCATAAGTTTTAGGCTAGCCTGGGCTACATCGTGAGAGCCTGTCTCAAATCATATTATTTAGATGAGTTATTATTATTTTGTTATTAATTATTGGGCTGGAGATGCTCAGTGAATAAAGCATTTGCCACACAATCATGGTTTGCTGGTTAATTTTATGTCAACTTGGCACATGCTAGAGTCATCTGAGAGGCGGGGACTTCCATTGAGAAAACGCCTTCATAGGCTTGGGCTGTAGGCAAGCCTGTAGGGAATTTTCTTAATTAGTTATTGGGAGGGCTCAGCCCATTGTGGGTGGAGCTGTCCCTGGGCTGGTGGTCCTGGGTTCTATAAAAACACAGACTGGTCAAGATATCCCGGGGAGAAAGCCGGTAAGCAGCACCCCTCCATGGCTTTTGCCTCAGCTCCTGCCTCCAGATTCCCTCCCTGTTTAAGTGCCTGTCCTGACTTCCTTCAGTGATAGATTATGGTTGTAAAAGCATACGTAAAATAAAAGCCTTACCTCTGCAAATTGCTTTGGGCCATGGGGTGTTATAGCAATAGTAACCCAAACTGAGACAAATTGGTGTGAGGAGTTACTGTGACCTGATGGTGTTGCCTTAGGGAGGGCTGTGGAACTTCGGGTCAGAAGATCCACTGAGTGTTGAGAGTCCAGTGAGCTGCTCTGTAGGAGCGTGGGAGACAAGAAGGTTGCGAGTGGTCCAGATAATGGAGGCCTGCCTTCTGAAGTTTCAAAGGTAAGCAAAGACTCTACTGGGCCATACGTGTGAAGACTCTGTGATGTCTGGTTAGCTGGGGCTGAAGAACCAGCTGTGATTAATGAGGGACTAAAACCACTAAAGTAAAACCTTTGCTTTGCTGGGACAGTGGACACTGCTCCACTAGGGCTGAAGGAACGGTGGTGATTAAGAAGAGACCAACACCACTGAGGTGAAATCCCCTGGGAAGTGTGTCCTGAGAGCACAGAGAAGCTGTGTTCAGAGGTGGCCAAGTCTGTACCTTGTGCCAGCAGCCAAACTTGATCACCTGTAAGAGTCACCCAGGTGATACTGGGTTTGAAGGCATGAAGAGGGCATGGAGAGCAGCTAAGGTTTGTCCGTGAGAGGCCAGTGTACCGAGACCAGCAGTAAAGGTGCAGCTGAAGTAGCATTGGGAACCCAAGACTAAAGGGGCCATGGAGGAAAACGGAGGCTCGGCACCATAAAGAGAGCCCAAAAGAGGCTCTTGGTGAAAGTGCAGCCCAGTTGCAGCAGAAGCCCCTAGCGTTTTGAAGATGCCAGTACCACAGGATGGCTGCCAAGAACAGCAGCAGCAGTGGAGAGGAGCTGGTCTAGAAGACAAGCTGTGTGTACTGCAGAAGGGGGAGCCTGAGAAGCGACTCTGGTCCCTTGGAGGAGCCAGGAAGATGGTGAGTGGATCCCAGACACTGGGCACTGAGTTATTTACACTGCTGGAGTTTGGTTTTGCTTTGTTCGGACTGTGTCTGTGCCCTGTTATTCCCTCTTGAAGTAAGAAATTACTTTAACTTTTTCTTTGTTTTCTCTCTTTTTTCTTTCTTTTTATTTTATTTTATAGAAGCCCATAGTTGGAAGACTTTGGATCACTCCCTCCCCCCTCCCTCCCTCCTTCCTTCCTTCCTTCCTTCCTTCCTTCCTTCCTTCCTTCCTTCCTTCCTTCTTTCCTTCCCTTCTTCCTTCCTTCCTCGATGTAGTTCTCAAACATAACTGCTCTCTGGTGATCTCATGGAGAAGCAGGTTGATTTTTCATCCAAGTGTACAAGAGCAGCCGTGCAGTCTAAAGAGAAATGACCTGGGCACTTATGTGACAATGGCCTCAGAACTGATGGTTTTCTATGCCTATTACAAAATCGGCAGCTCCCCCAGATTCCTCGTTATTAAATACTCCTGTCTGTGAGAATTAACTGTTTTTCATTCTCTGAGCTGTAACTAGTAATACATTTATAGTAAGAATACTAGCCATCTACAGGCAATTGATAGCTGCAAAGAAAGAGAGAATCAGTCTGCTACAGGGGTCAGACCTCTGATAGGTTATCCAATCCTAAGTGGTCAGCCCTATACACATGTACATATGAGCGACACTAAATGGGTTCAGTATATGTGTATGTATGTATGTGTGTGTGTGTGTGTGTGTGTGTGTGCAACAACAATAATTAAGAGGAGATCAACAATTTGAGAGAGAATGGTGAGTACATGGGAGGGGTAGAAATTATGTAAATTTAATACCCAAGTGTGAAATTCTCAAAAAAAAAAAAGAAAAGTTAAATTAAATGAAAAAGAATACTAGCGATCATGCCAGGTAGTGGTGGTACCTACCTTTAAAGGCAGGTGGATCTCTGTGAATTCAAGGCCAGCCTGGTCTACAAAGTGAGTTCCAGGACATCCAGAGCTGGGAAAACAAACATACAAACAAACAAAAGAATACTAGCAATCTAGCTTTTATTCCTACTATTCTGTAGAAGTTACAGGAGGAAATGGGCACAGGTTTTTTTTTTTTTTTTTTGGTTTTTCAAGACAGCGTTTATCTGTATTGTTTTGGAGGCTGTCCTGGAACTTACCCTGTAGACCAGACTGGCCTGGAACTCACAGAGATCTGCCTGCCTCTGCCTCCCGAGTGCTGGGATTAAAGGCGTGTGCCACTAACGCCCGGCTGGCTTAAAAGCAGAAAAATTCAACATTCCTCCATTCCTCTTCCCTTCCTTCCTCCCTTCCTTCCTTCCTTCCTTCCTTTTGTCTGCTTTACAATAAACCTTATCTTATAGAGCAGTTTTAGGTCCATAGTAAAATGTTGTTTCTCTAGAGAGGAGCATGAGGGAGTCAGTATCATATTTATATAAAGGAGAATGAGAACAAAAATCAGAATAACAGTGATTAAATGTGAAAAGCTGGGCTTGTTTTCTCACAAACCCTTAGCAAAATTGCAATAAAAGCCCTCCCGCCACCATATTGAAAATTGAAGGGACCTGTGTAGGAAGGGGAAGCTTTCCACCCTTGAGATACACCACTGGCTGGGGCTGTCTTACATATTCCCTGCACCCAAATACATAATCTTCCTTGACATCAGTTACTCTCCTAAAGTGTATGTTCGTTACATTTGTTTGGATTATAACCCTTAGTTGACATGTCAGCACCCATTGACCAGAGCGTGCATTAGGGTTCATGCTCAGTATCGAAGCGATTTGGCAATGGGCTTCCTTCCATCATCTCTAGGCTCTTTCTTTGCTCCTTGTCACCTAGTTACTGAATCATGAGAGCTCTCAAAGTGCATTAGCAAAACTTTGTCAAGGGCAAAGGGGAGCAACAGGCCCACATACGCATCTATAGAATTTGAGAAGGTAGGTAGGAAAAAAATGAAGTTTATTTACCAAAAGAATAATATAGATTCTGAAACAGAAAAGAAGCTGGAACTTCAAGGACAAATATTTGTGGCAAGTTCACGGAAGAAAGGCTGGAATTACAAAAGCAGGAAACAGGCATGCACCTTCCAAAGGCGAAACAGAACACTTCGTCTCTATCAGGAGTAAGGAGACCGTGGTGTTGTCATTTAATTAGATGGTAGAGGAGGATCCTCACTGGTGACATCAAGAGGTCGCAGGGCACTCAGTGCCTTTTGAAAGGCCTTTCTGCATGATCAGGCGAACAGCTTCTGGGACAGGCAGTGCATACCCAAGGCGGGAGGCTGGCGATTGAAATGAGGAGACTGTATCCAAACGTGCAGGCCCTGATGGTTCACATCCAAGGGCAATAAAAGAACTGGCTGAAGCGTTGTGGACCATAAATTGGATATGAGTCGGCAGTATGTAATGCTGTTATTTGTAAAAGGGAACACGAGTGAGGGTTGTATTAACATGGAAAGGGCAAGGACTCACACTCGGGCACTTGGTGGAGATCAACTGTTATTTAGAGTGTAGTCGCAGGTTTTGTTTGCTGTGTGGCAGAAGGGAGGACTGAGTAGAAGGACATCACCAGGAAGTGACGAATGGTGTGGTCACATCCTTTTCATCAGGAGTACCAGCTTGTAGAGCAAGCTGCCCTTGGCTGGGCCTCGCTTCTGGAACGTTTTATGTCTAACCATATCTGAGCTAAAAGAAGTAGGCTGTGGGTTGTTTTGTTTTAGGAAAGAGATATCAAAGCATAAGATAGATTATTGTGGCTAATTGTCCTTCATGTTTCTTAGGGAGGGGCATCATGGAGTTTCTATACACTGATACTAAGAACATTGGAGGGGAGCTGGGTGTGGTGGCACATGCCTTTAATCCCAGCACTCAGGAGTCAGAGGCAGGAGGATCTTTGAGTAGTTCCAGGCCAGCCTGGTCTACAGAGTGAGTTCCAAGACAGGCAGGACTACACAGGGAAACCCTATCTTGAAAAACAAACAAAACAAAACAACCAAACCAACAATAGCCCCTCCCCCTAAAGGAAAGAAAAATTAGAGGTGTTGTAGAGATAGCTCAGGTTTCAAGTATACTGCTCCTCCAGAGGACTTGAGTTCAGTTTCCAGCACTCATATGGGAGGGCTCACACTGCCTGTAACTCCAGCTCTTGTTGGGGTGGGGTCCAACGCCTTCTTTTTGGCTTCTGACCTCTGGATACCTGTACTCATCTCACACACACACACACACACACACACACACACACACACACACACACACACACACACACACACACACACCTTAAAAAAAAATATAGGCCAGTCAGGCTTGATGGCTCAGGCCTGTTGTTTCAGGTACTTGAGAAGTTGAGACAGGAAAGTTATAAGCTCAAGGCTGACCTGGACTCCAGGACAATTTCTTTTCTTTCTTTCTTTTCTTTGAATTGGAAACGTGCATGCTTCAAATGTCAATCCCAGCTCCCCTGCCTTCTCCCTCCCAGACCTACCCCTACCCCCCCACCCCCAGCCCAATCCCCACATCTTTCCCCAGGGAGGGTGAGGCCCTCCTTGGGGGATCTCCAAAGTCTGTCATTTTATCCAGGGCAGGACCAAGGCCCTTCCCCATGTGTCCAGGCTGACAGAGCATCCCTGACTCCAGGACAATTTTAAGACCAGCCCGGGCAGTGTAGTGACACCCTGTGGGGAGTGGAGGAAGCCCCGGGTGAATGTGTGCTGGTGACACGGGCACTACCATGCCACGTTCCCCAAAGCCTCAGACCCAGGCTCATGGCAAATCCTTCCCCAAGTCAGGCTCAGGAATTGGCAAAATAGTCATTTAAAAGGAAGAAAAAAGTCAACAATCCCACAAATCAGTAAGAGACCCGAATTCCTTTCTTTCTTTTTCTTTTTCTTTTCTTTTGGTCTCAAACTCAGAGATCCGGCTGCCTCTGCCTCCCGAGTGCTGAGACTAAAATGGGTGCACCACCACCGCCAGGCCTGAAACGGGAATTCCTCTCATTGATAATTTTAGTTTGATGCCCAAACTGATAGATCCATAAGGCTTATTTCTTTTTTTATTTTTAAGTTTAAATTTAGATTAGAAACATGGTTGGTTCACAAGTCAGTTCCAGGTCCCTCTCCCTTTCCCTCCCCTCCTCCTGTGCCCTCCCCATAAGGCTTATTTCTAATTCTTCCCAAAATCTGATTATCTCCTGATCCTACAGGAGCATCCCAGGACACCTCTTGTCCAGGTTTTGGGGGAACTCTGTGTTGCCTTTTGACATCCAGTAACCTCTTAGCTCGTGCTGACACCCCCCCAGATTGCTTTCTGGTTCTTGAGGCTTCTTTTCCACAGTCTAGGAATTCCTACAGACCTACTCTTAAAGGGTTAATGGTGCTTACGAAGTGACACTGTGGAATGCTGGTCCAGGATGTATGAGCAGGTATTGGCAATCATTGATGCACAAACTGAAAAAGGTTTCCTGTTGAATTGCCCCTCAAATCCTTCAGGTTCATGCTGGAGAGAGTTCCTTCGCTTTTCCTTTCTTGCTAGAGTTCTTCTCGTTCTCTAATGCTGCTAATTTTCATTGTTGGCTTTTAAAATATTTTATTTTTATAAATTTTATTGATGTATGTGTTTGTATGTCTATGTGAGCGTATGCCACATGTATGCAGGTCCTCAGAGTGCAGAAGAGGGTGTTAGGTCCCAGGAGGTGGATGGAGTCACAGTCTCGTGAGCCACCTGATGGGGTCTTGGGAACTGAAGCCAGGTCCTCTGGAGATCAGTCAGTGCTCTTAAGTGCTGAGCTGTCTCTCCAGTCTCAACTTCCCTTTTCTTGTTTTCTTTCCTTTTTCTTTCTTTTTTTTGAGGAAGGGTCTCACAAGCTAGCTTAGGCTGCAGTCAAACTCAAGGCTACTCTGTCTCAACCTCCTGATATGTGGGATTCCAGGTAGAAGCTACCATATCTGGCTATCTCTCCATTTTAAAGCAAGTGTCGCATTTGAGCTCAAAGTCCTTGGAACTAAAATTATTTCTTGATTTTTTATATAGGTATAATATACACACAAGAAGGGGGGCATAAATAAAAATATATGCCATGATTAATTGTATTAGCTAGAATTTAAATTTATTCCTTTATTCTACTTGCAATTATTTATACATCTCTGTTATTTATGCCATGGATACTGGTTTCCAGGGCAGTGTTTAAGTTTTCTTTAAAAAGGAGATTTATTAAGCAAAATATATGAGCTAATTTATAGGGAAAAATACTACTTTGTTTTACAGAATCTAAAGATTCACATTTCCCTGATATTTATATTCTCTGAAATAATGATACATCACACAAATTATGCACTCCTAGTACACCCATGAAGTAGGTACAGCAGTGTGCTTGGGTGTGTGTGTCCTACCTTCAGCTGACGTTCATGGTGAAATCAAGAGAGGATTTCAGACTCGAAGGTACGGCTAAGTAATACCACCCGGCAGCACTCTGGTGGGGTGGGGCAGATGTGGGGTGTAAATACCTGATGCTGGGAAACTAGTTGTTGAGGAACCCACTCTTCTTGTCTGAAGCCTTTGCACTTCAGCAGGGGCCTTCTACAGATGCAGTGTCTTAATCCCTAGCCCTTAAAGGGTCCAGTGGTAAAAATTTAAATCTCTGACCAGGTGCCCCTTTGATGCCAGGGTATCCTGGGGTGCAGGTCTGTTAGTCTTACTTTATATTCCTTTAATGTTCATTGCATATCAACTCTGGGTTTGTCCCTGAGGCTTGCTTGGCCTTTTGTGACATATACATTATCCTTGTTTAGAAATTTCCAGGCACCACATAATCAGGCTGTAGGCTTATGAATGGTAAGAAAAAAAGAGCTTTGAGATATTATGCTAGACTAAAGATCAATAGCACAGAATATCAGATATCAGAGCCTCCATTATCCAGTTTGATGCTCTCTGCATGGGCACTTCCAAAGACATTTTCCAGGATTGAAGGAAGGTGAGAAGAAAGGAAAGAAAGAGGGTGGGCAGGCAGGCTACTTTGATCTTCACTGGAAGATTCCAGGTAGGGTCGTACCGTGAGTCCTGGGCAGCTAGGGGCCAGTAGCAGTCCACCGTCCACTCCTTCAGCCTCCCCTGCACATTTGTATGGCATACCATTTGCATACTCTAACGAGATGAGCTATAATTGGCCTTCATTGATTTTGTTTTCATTGAGCTAAAATAGAGTCAGAGCTTCTTAGGCTAGAAGAACTGATTGATTTGTGGTGGAATTCAGGACTATTCAGTTGAAGAAATAATTAATTATGTTCTTATTTAGTAATCATCGAGGTTTGGTGGGTTTCATTGTAGCAGTGTGTGCCCAGCAGAATCAAACTTTGTCAAAACAGGAATTCTTTAAAACAGATGCTGTGGCCCAGCAGATGGCTATCTCTCCTAATTATTTTTATGAATCTGACATTGTGCCCTTCAGAAGGAGGTAGATAATACCATTTTTAAAGGGCAGGGTGGTGCAGAGCAGAGACCATCTTTAGCATACTTCAGAGATAACACACCAGCGCTGTGTCTTTCTGTTCCTTGCTTCTTCCTCACATGAACCCACGGCCTACTAGTCTTGCTCCATCCGCCCTTCCACATCTTTGAACGCATTTACTCATTTTTCAATGTTCTGTGAAATTCTGAGTTAATTCAGTGTGAGCAAATGATGCTTCTCACCATTGCCTTTCAGTGCGTGGAGCTGGGAGTTGGTTCAGGTTGGCCCTCACCCTACGGCTTGAGGAAGGGAAATTTGCCAGCTCTGGTGACCCTTGAGTGTAAGGGGGTTTGGTAGGCCACCCTCTGTAGGGAAGACCGCTTGGAATTTTGAACTGGTTATAATCAAAATGTTTTGAACTGGTTTGGTTTCGTTGACAATCTTTCCTTCTCTTCTTCTTCTTCTTCTTCTTCTTCTTCTTCTTCTTCTTCTTCTTCTTCTTCTTCTTCTTCTTCTTCTTCTTCTTCTTCTTCTTCTTCTTCTTCTTCTTCTTCTTCTTCTTCTTCTTCTTCTGTTTTTTTATGAGACAGGGTTTCTCTGTATTGTTTTGGAGGCTGTCGGTCCAGCCCGGCCTCGAACTAACAGAGATCCACCTGCCTCTGCCTCCCGAGTGCTGGGATTAAAGGCGTGTGCCACCACTGCCTGGCCAATCTTTTCTTTTTAAGAGTTCCCTGGTAACAACTGTGCCAATTTTGATATAACTTGTCTCTATTGGAATGAGTCCCATTCAATTAACCAAGGCTTTCTATCCTTCGGGGGAAGAGATAAAAATATATATTAAAGACATAAGTAAATAGCCATGTTTCACTCTAAAGATTTATTCTTGGATCAGTGTGTGAGGCACCATGGTAAGGTTTGCAAAGGGAAGAAACACTAGCTGCTTGGGAAGCCTTTGTAAAGTGGGCAGAAATATTTGTCAACAGTCTGTCTATGAGATTTGAAACTGTGTAGACCATATAACGTATAGCTGACTGCTAAGCCCTCAAAATTCTCAAGTACTGGATTAGATTATGTGAACTTGCTTCCTCTTCTTCTGCTCTACACAAGTGGGAACTTTGTAAAGCTCCAGCCTAACATGCATGTGAAAAGTGTGCCTCACGAAGGTATACAACCTAACATACATGTAAATAGTGTGCTTCACTAAGATATACAACACAGTGTCATTGTGGGTCACCATCAGCATGTGGGGAAGTAAATACTTCCACCAAGACTCTGACTATTTAGATTTGATATTGTATAAAACTTTTTATAACATAACCATTTTCTGAGAAGTTCAAGGACGAAACACAAAGACGATACCATACGTTTTCCTCAGCTACTAGGATAAATTTTGGAAAGAACTCATGTTTATACTAACTATGCACTGGCATCCTTGAATTTGAGCTCATCTAGGTGGCATGTTTCCTAATATGCAAGAATTAAAAAAAATTAAAGAATTAGTCTAACTTCAAGAGAAACCTAGCCATTTTCCATATATGGAGGAATAACAACAAAAAATTATAAACAATGTTAATTTTTGCCTGTATCATTCATTTTTCAGTTCAGCTCAATGCATGTGTACTGATACTGGATGTTTTCTGTTTCAGGTATTGTAGTTGTCATACTTGAAAATGAGTTTTGACTCTTTAAAATAGTTCTTTCACTTTAAGATGCAATGGAAGCCTGCATTATTTTATTCTGAGTATTTGATTTAAAGGGGGAGGTTATATAAGTAAGATGATCAGATGTCCTGTGTTGACAGGACCAAACTAAGTGAGGGGACTACTTGTTTGTGGGTGTGCCTTAGATTCTATAATCCTTATGCCCCTACAAGGTCAAGCTTGTTCCAAGATTTCAACCACATTCTAATTTAGTGATTTTTGTTGACACTTTGATAAGTAGATATTAGAATCTTTATTTGTTTCTTCTCCCTTGTTGTGACAAGACACATGACATACATTAAGGAAGAGGTTTTTTTTGGCTCACAGTTTGAGGGTCCAGTCTATCACGACAGTAAGGCATGGCAGAGTAAAAGGTATTTACAGTGTTTGGAGCAAGTGGCTGTGACAGAGCCTGGAAGCAGGTCTGGTGCACAGCTCTGTCCACATAAGAATCTATTTCCTCTACCTAGACTGCGCTTTTAAAGAATCTCCAACCCTCCAAAACAGTGCCACCAACAGGGTGCTAAGTGCCCAACCATGTGAACTGTGGCAGACATTTTACATCCAAACCATAGCCATAAGAGCTGCAGCTGTTCCATTAGGGTCAGGCAAAGCATCTGACCAAGAATGAATACCGGGGTCTTTAAGAGCAAATTCAATTCATATTTCTTAGAGTCTGCCACAGACGTTGAATTCTGCCTGGAGTACCCTTCAGAATCGCCACACTAACCTGACATTTGCTGTTGGGGTGAGTGGTGAGTTCCCATGGGTTCTTGGCTTGAATTCTGGTTCTATCGCTTCCCAGCTGTGTGACTGAAGGACTCTAGGGCATCTTATTTCCCAGATCCTCAACTGGACAGCACGATGACATCACAGGAAGAGTCTGAGGGAAGAGGAGGTGAAAGAAGCCCATGAAACACTGGGTGGTTTTGACCTACAAAAGCACTAAGGAAATACGAGCTAGTTTTGTCCATGATCAGCTGTTTGCAGGGGCCTTGATAACTCCATGACCCTGGGAAAAACTGTTAGTATCACTGCACTGCTGCATCCAACTTAGAAAGTCAAAATAGTGTATTTACTATGACATGAAATAATATGCACCATATTAAGCATATCAAGTATATTAGTATATTTAGCATCTTAGTATAAAATTGTTCATTATGCAACCCTGTTATTAACTCAATTTCCAAGTTTCCTTGAAAATTCTATCAAAATATCCTAGCAAAGGGAATAGACACTCAAGCGATAATTCAATTATTTCTGTCTTAAGTTGTCCCAGCTTTCTTCTGTGAAGGTTTTACGGGGTCAGGATCCCAATATTAGCTACTGGCTTCTAATACATTACACATTTTGACTAGGTTGTAGAAAAGGCTTTGTGAGTGAATATGATATGGAACAACTATTTTGTATAATAGACTTGTCCACTAGCTTCTTAGATTCATTATCATACGATCCATCTCTGCACACATTTCAAAGGGAGTCTCCTTCCTTTATTTATTGTTGTTTGCAGACAGGGCTTCTCTGTGTAGCCCTGATTGTAGACCAGGCTGACTTCGAACTCAGAGATCTGCCTGCCTCTGCCTTCCGAGTGCTGGGATTAAAGGTGTGTGCCCCCACTGTCTCGACACTTATTTACAGTGATATTTTAAGGCACATGGGGTATAGATTATCATTCCCATTTTAGAGACAAGAAAACCGGGGTCTTCTAAAATACTGTCAGGAAATTAATGGGAAAATTGCCTCCCTAACCGCACAATCTGTGACACGATGTATATCATTTCTGGATGTTGATTTGGGGGTTTTGACTCAATAGCTATCTAAAGGTGATATGTTATTTAACTAAATTCTTATTATCATTTTGTGTGACATTTTACAGATGAGTAACTGTAAACTTGGACACTGTAGTGAAGTTCTATGTGGCCACCGAGAATTGATACAAACCTCACAGGTTAAAGGTGCAGTGCCAACTGGGTGGTGGTAGCACACACCTTCAATCCCGATACGTAAGAGGCAGGTGGATCTTTCTGAGTTCAAGGCCAGCTTGGTCTACATAGGGAGTTCCATAGTCTACACAGAAAAAGCCTGTCTTAAAAACAGAAATAAAGAAAAGAAAAAAAGAAAAGAGAAGGTACAGTGTCTACCAAGAAGACTATCACTTCAAGTGTTAGCTGCAGATTTGAAGGTCCTAAGCCTACCCGTACTTCTGACCAGTGTACTACAAATTCAGGAGTTCCACAGCTTGTCCAGGGCAACCGAATTATAGTGACAATAACTTTATAAAAGACACATATTGGTGGGGTCTAGATAGTTTGGATTACACAGCCTTTCACAGACTTTACAGGTGAGGTCAGGTTAGACCACCCTACCCTCTCCTCAATGATTTCACAGACTAGGAGACTCACCCAAGCCTCAGTACCCTGCATTTTTTTTTTACAGAACTCATTCTCCTCCTCCTGCTGCTGGAGCTTAAACGCCCAGCCTCACATCTGCTAAGAAATAATCTCCTAAGAATATGCTTGTCATAGCCCTCACTAGTCTTCTGTGGATTCCGCTATTGGCTGTAGTCTCTCTTTCCTCACTGGACATGGCATGGGTTCCCAGGTGTCAGCTCTCTGCTTGCACTGTTGGTCTTTCTGTCTTATAATCAAGCCCCATCCTAGCACAAAGTCAGACGTGATGTAGACATGCACCGGAAACCGCACAGATGCTCCCAACGATAGGACAGTCGCTAACATGTGGGAATGTCCTCCCGTGAATCTGAGGAGAGAACGTTTTCTTCATTGTAGAACAATGCTTTAAATAGGACGAGAATAAATCAACATCTAAGTGAAAATATGATGAAGGACTGTGGAAATATGACGAAGTTGATGGAATTTCTGTAGAGTTCGACCCAGGCCTCCTCATATCCTTTCTTGAGTAATGAATGTGGGGATCTCTGATCATGTGACGTATTCTGAATCTGTTGATTCAAATCCACACACAGGGGCCACATGTCTTGTGGGGACTGTTCGGGTGTTATGGATGTTTCTCCAGTATAGAATACCTTGCAATAAATCACACTCATGGCAGGGGTGGGGCATTCACTTATGTAATTAAGTACTTACTGAATGTCTATCATAGACTAGAAACCGCCACAGGTGTGGAGGGTGCAAATGGGAATAAATCAAACAAAAGCCCTGCCTGGCCTTTTTGTAGCTTTCCTTCAGGTTGGGAGAGACGGACAATGAGCAAATAATCACGCGTGGGTATGCAAGTCAGGTGGTGGAATGCGCTTTGGAGAAAAGCAAATTGAACGCCCAGAAGCTGTCGCTGCTTCTCTGCAGTCCAGGCAGGCGAGGCTTGGGCAAGCAACGGGCTCTGGGGCAAAGTTTGTAATTTGTTGTTGCTGCCGCACACCCTCTGGCTTAGGAAAAAAAAATCTGTCCCTGAATGTTTAGCGAGTCTGCTTGGCCTTTTGATTCTGCAGTGATTAAATGCCAGCCTATTGGGAATTAGTTTTATTTTAATTCAAGGTTAAACGTAGAAAAGACCTCCTACTTCTTCCATCTATCAAAATTCAACTATGGATCTTCCGAGGGTGTCAGCTCCCTTTCAAAGCCCCCTCTGACCTCCCCCACACTAATTGCATTTCGTTCTTCCCCTCGCTGCTTCCTCAGCACTTAACTTACAGGTGTTGTATCACATTCCATTGTATTGCAGGTGGAATTACATGTGTATGGGCTCTGTTCTGCCAATAAAATGTGTGATTTCCTCGGAGCCACGGCTCTTTTTCATGTTATTCTCAGCGTACCCATCTCCTCCATCCCAAGGAACTGTAGAATGCTTGGGAGCAGCACCTGGTCAATTAACTATTGATTGGGAGCGAGACACCTGCTTGCATGCCGAGCAGCAATGATATTTGATTTGCATTATGTAAGGTTCTTATCTAATTTCCACTGACTTCCCAGATGAATGAACTCTTCACCAAGCTCTTTAGGTCATTAGTTGTGACTGTTTCTTAGGAGAACATTCCAAAGTCAAGACTTCTTGATGAGATAACAAGTGGAAATATACTTATTGCTGCTTTTCTTATCACAAAGGAATTGTCGCTCATTGTAGGGAACTGCAAATATAAATGATGATAATAAAAATAAAACTCAATTTCACTCATTCCAAAGGTATACATTGAGCTGCTGTCCTCCTCCCTGGGTAGATAGGTAGGAAGCACCAAGGACAACAACACACAGTACAGGCCAAGTCTTACATAGTGATATCAAATGAGTACTTATGGTTTATATAATAAATGAGTCATTATTTCCATAATTATTGATAGAAGTGCTAACATTTTGATATATAGATACCATCTATTTTTTATTATTATTTAAAGTTTAAATTTAGATTAGAAACAAGGTTGCTTCACAAGTCAGTTCCAGGTCCCTCTCCCTTTCCCTCCCCTCCTCCCGTGCCCTTCCCCAACCCCCCCATTATCCCCTCATTTCCCCAGGGAGGGTGAGGCCCTCCATGGGGGTATCCATAGTCTGTCATTTCATACAGGGCAGGGCCTAGACCCTCCCTCAAGATTTCAGGGTGAGAGTGCACCTCACATTGTTGGATGGGAGTCCAAAGTCCGTGTGTATACTTGGGATAAGTACTGATCTACTGCCCAAGGCTCAATAAATTACCTAGGCCTCCTCACTGACACCCCCATTCAGGGGGTCTTGATCAGTCCCATGCTGGATTCCCAGGCTGATGCCTGCCTTTGTCAGGTCAGCTGTTTCTGGGGGTTAAACCAGCCCAGTCTTAATCCCTTTGGTCATCAGTCCTCCCTCTCTGTTACTGGCTTTCTTGAGTTCAGCTCAGTGCTTAGCCATGGGAGTCTGCCTCTTCTTTGATCAGCCACTAAATGAAGTTTCTGTTTCCCAGACTCTGGATTGTAGGCTGGCACTCCCCAGATCTATGTCTAAAATCCATATATGAGAGAGTACATGCCATGTTTCTCTTTTTGTGACTGGGTTACCTCACTCAGGATGGTTTCTTCTAGTGTCATCCATTTGCCTGCAAATCTCAGGATTCCATTGTTTTTTTTTTTCTGCTGAATAGTACTCCACTGTGTAAATATACCACATTTTCTCTATCCACTCTTCGGTTGAGGGGCATCTAGGTTGCTTCCAAGTTCTGCCTATTACAAGTAATGCTGCTATGAACATAGTGGAACAGACATCCTTGTTGTATGAATGGGCATCTTTTGGATATATGCCTAAGAGTGGAGTTGCTGGATACCATCTATTTTTTAAAAAGTTTTGTTTTTGTAATTTAATTTTGTGTGTGTCTGTGTGTGAGTGTGTGCGTGTGAGAACAATGTCCTTAGATGCCAGCCGTGTTAGAACTACTAGAGCTGGAACGACAGGTGGTTGTGAGCTGTCTGGGGGTACTGCGAGCTGAGCTCCAGTCCTATGCAAGAGTAGTTCTCCCTCTCAACCACCGGCCATCTCTCTAGTCCTTACACTTTAGTCTGAAAGGCAGTATGATCGCACGAATCTCCAAGCTTGGCTTGGAAAAAGCAGTATACTATGAATATTTCTTTGGGTCTGGTAGTATTCTATAATATCATTTTTATTAGCCTACAATGCCTTTTTCTAATAATGGCTCAAAATTTCCAGCTGGGATACATTGATTATTAACTGAGAGAAAACTACTGGCAGTGGGATTTTGCTACTGAAGGGTTTGCAAAAGCCACCATCTCACGGGTATGGCTAAGCTGCCATCACATGCCACCCAAAGACGACCGGAGGGTCACACTGATCAGTGTGGGAGAAGTGTAGCATCAGCAGATTTATTTGGTTTTCATTCGGAAAAGAATTAACCTGGGCCATGTGTTTTTGCTGGCGAGTGTGTGGTCATTTCATATGCATTGATCTCTAATGAGACCTGCTGCACAGTAGATAATGAATGAAATTTGTAATCAGTGTTAGGCCGGAGAAAGCATTTTGCCAAGGTAGATGTCAGGACGGTTGGATGGTTTCAGCGCTTAAAGCATAAAGTGAGGGGATGACTAATAGGTCCTATTCTTTATATTTATGTTAATTGATTCTTCAGTTTGGCTGGTATCTTGTCCTGCGTCTCATGGAGAAAGGGCATTCAAGAAAAATCCTGGCCTGAGAATGTCAGAAACACAAGGAGAGAGCTAGGGCAAATGGTCCCAGTGTCACTAATGAGATTGTAGAGGGGAAGTGGTCTCTGGGCCCAGGGGACACAGTGTAAAGAGCAGCAGTCAGTCAAAGGCAACATTGCATGGGCAGGAGAGCAAACAGCTGGGGCGCATGCTCACTGCAGCCCGCCCAGCTTTTGCAAGCAGGCATGAAGGGCTGTGAGGGGTCCTGTGCCTTCTCCGATAGTGCCAGTGTGACATGAGACTTATAAAGTGCCACATCGTAGCGACTGCTTGTTAGTATTACGACCCAGGTTCTAAGGAATTTCTGCTTTTCTTCCTAATGAGATGCGGTGGCTCAGATAGTTGACGGGCCTGGGAAGTGGCTGTGGTGTGGAGGGGACTGCGTGAAGATCTGGCGGGGAAATAGTGCTAGACTGCTACCTGGAGTCTATCCTGGACCCCACTGCCCCCGAACCTATGCTGACTCGAGGGGTTCGAAGGCAAGGACGGGCTTGGATGGCTCTTTGACTTTAGGGAAACTCCGATGCTCTTGCCACCTTAACCAAAGCTTGCACAGGCTCACCGAAGGCGAAGGCACGCCGTGTTCTTTCCACACAGATGTGGGGAATAACAAGGACTTTAGCAGATTTCGTCTTCCATCTCTCCTATGAGCGAGCGCCTTTCCTGACTTTCACCAGGAAGAGTGAGTCTGAGAGTTGTACCGTAACAGTACCACTTGCAGGTGACAGATTCTTCAGTCACTTTATCTTTATAGTGTCCCTGCCCACCCACCCCAGAGTCTCATTCAGCCCAGGCTGGCTTTCAATTTGTTGTGTATCTGGGGCTGACCTTGAACTCCTGAGCCTCTTGTCTCTGCCTCCTGAGCGCTGGAATTTTAGCAACCCCACTCCCTGTTTATGCATGGTAGGGGTGGAACCCAGGGCTTCTTGCATGCTAGGCAAGCACTGCTGAGCCTTTATTTTTGCAGTGACCATCAAGATGTGGCTTCAAATTCATAAAACCTGTGAGAGGAATCCTTTCCAGTCCGGTTCCTTTCCTCTCTATTCTATTAATTTTCTTAACTTTCTGCACTACCTCATACAGTCATGAACACTTTGAAATTTACTGAAGGAGTTGTTCTATAAAAGGTCACACGCTCTGATGGCTTGCAGTGGTGTTGTATCTTCGCCAGCCCTAGGAAAAGGTGTGTGTGTGTGTGTGTGTGTGTACATCGACAGTGGGTAGAGGAAGAGAAATGATGATGAGGGGGTCTAGCTTCAAAGAGAACATTTGCAGATTTTTATCTGAAACACATTTTATTAAAATTGCAACAAACTTTATAAAATCAGATGTACGGTTCATTAAGGGAACATTACCTTACAATTATGATTAATTAGATTAAACTTATGAAAGTGTGTTATTTGTTCAAATCAAAAGGGGGGGAAGATGATGGATGATGAAAGAGTGTGATAGATGAAGAAAGCAGCGGAACTAAATTGAATGTGTATTCATCCGTTCTCACTTCATAACTAATGATAAATTGAGCATGTCACATTTAACAATACTCGTCTGGGTTTCAGCACACGCCTTTGGCTCCTGTTCTCCAGGCCTTGTGATGGTTGAGACGGCAGAGCTGAGATTTTCGCTTCCCGTACTTGGCCTGCCTCTTACCTTGGAAAACACAATGTCTATTTACTCAATTAAGAGAAGGTATAGAGCTGTTAATTCATTGTAAAATTGCCCTTCCTCAGATCATGCTCCGGGTATTTGAAAATAGATTTGCCTTAACCTAAAACGAATGTCCCCGTTTGTAGGCCTAATTATATGGCAGGGGCGGAAAGCCCCCGGAAGTGGAGAAACAGCCTTCTTTCTGATGCCATGTTTTCTTTGGCATTAGATGGGAAGAAACACTCCCCAAACTCATTAGAGAGTCTGGGAAACGTGAAGGTGAGAGGTGACCGCCAAGCAGGTTGCGTCAGCGTCCTGAAACCCCAGGCTTTCGAGGATTTAACTACATCATGGTTTTGCAAGGACGTGAGGCTGGTGTTGGGGTCAGGGAGGAAAGGGGTGGGAAATAGTTCATCCAGACTGGAATTAGACAAAGTTGCCACACAGACTCGGGAACGGCTTTGGGAAAGAGTCATTTTTTTTTTCTATAAATGCTCAGGAGCTATGATATGGGATGTGACCATAGGCAGTGCTCATTGTGTTGGAGTCCCCCTACCTTGGGTTGAGATCTGGTGAAGCGAGTGACAGTTTCTGAAAAGGCTGTACACTTTATTTCTCTCCTCTCTGAGTTCCCCAGAAGGGTTTCTGTAGATCCACTTTGTATTGTGGTGAAGGATTTCTAGTCGGTTTTGATTTTTTATCTGAACCTCATCTTCAAGCTCTCCCTCAAGCTCGATGTGACTATTTCTAGCTTGATCTTCTCAGCAGTGGTGGAATGTTTAGGGGACTGAGTCAGTTACTTTTCAGAATACCACATGCATGGGCTGCACAGGAGAACAGACTCGTGGGTCCCTCAAGGGAGCCAGCATCCTGAAAGGTAGGAGTCAGGTGGGATGGTGGTCATTTAGGAGCTTCGAATGATGGTGCTGATGCAAGTAGTTATGCAGCGGTCATTGTGCAGCTAGAAACCAGTTGTTCCTTAGCTGTGGTCTTCTACTTTTGGTTGTGAGCCTAGCCTTTAAGGGCTGAGCCATCTCTCCAGCCTAGCTGTGGCTCTTACTGGGGACAGGGAGGGCTGTGCCCACTAGGAGACATTTGCCACTGGCCAGAGGCCGTTTGTCTATCATAGTTTTGGACAAGTATTGTTTCTAGCAGTATGGGTGAGGCCAGGATATTGCCAGACTCACCACAGTGTATAGATGGGTTGTCACAAAAAGAAATTATCTGAAGCCCCCCATTTCAGTAAGGCATGCATTTAAAGAATGGAAACTGGTGAACTCACTCGGTGAGCAAGTGGCAATGAAATTTAAGGTAATTTACAAAGCTGACATATGTCAATATCTGAATCACATTCTTTTAAGAGATTTATTTATTATTTATTTAATGTGTATGCCTGGGTGCGTGTATTACAGGTGGTTGTGAGCTACCCCTGGGTGTTGGGAACCAAACTCTGGTCTCTCATTAGGTTCTTAAAGTAGTACAAGAAACATGTTGGTCGATACTATGCCAAGCGAACTCTAAAATCAACAACTTGACTCTTACTAGAACCTTAAGAAGAATGCTGTGTGCATTGGATCAGTCTTGGATACCAACCAAAGTGATTTAATTCCTGAAGTACGTAAATACATCTTTTTCATAGTGTATCCCCTTAGGAATTCATCTGTTAAATTACAGTGAGGTTCTTGGGGGAGTGTTGCAATCTTTACGCGGAGAGATGTTGGGAGGGGAAACCTTGATCTTGTGATTCAATGAGAAGCAGAAGCAGAGTTCAGCTTTCTTCAGACCATTGTTTGCTTATCCAATCAGGCCACCTTTCTCTTCCTGGGACAAGCATTGCTCCCACTTGTGGGGATGGTGTCTCTATCAGTAACAAATTGTCTTTGGAAGGGCGCATCCCCAGGGTGAGGGAATTGGAGGAAAGTCATGCTATGCTAGACTATTCAAGAGCAGCTTAGAGCAGGAAGCTGCCTCACTTGTCTGAGTTTTGACGTGCAAAAACATTTCAGAGCTGAGACACTTCTCTCGGGGTCCACGAGGGAAGAATATTTACTCAGCTGTGGGAAGAGGGGTCTGGTGACCATCCAGGCTAATGAACGAACGTTTAACTATTAAGTGGGCTCTTCATGTCAGAGGGGAAGGTGATAAAGAATGTGGAGATTTCCTGAGGGGTACAGAACACCCAGAAACCCCTCTTGCCACCCCAGAGACACAGATCCTCTTATTGTTCAGAGTTAATTAATTTAAAAAGAGTAAATGAGGTCAATCACATTAGCCATTTAAAGTGTACAATTTAGTGGCAGTAAGTACATTTTTGATGTTACATAACCACCACGCAATCTCTTTCCGACTTTATTGTTATCACCTGAAACAGGAACTAGACATGTAGATATAATTCCCAACCCTTATTCCTGGCTGCAGGTAGCCAGGATTACACAGTGTCACTGTGGGTCTGCCACTCTGGGTGTCTCCTGCAAGGGGGATCAGACCACGGTTGCTGCTCGGATTACAATTAGTTCACTTTACATTTTGAGTGCCCAGTGGATGTCAGGCATGGAGCGTGTTTGCTAATCATGAAAGAAATGGAAGTCATAGCAGGGGAAGAGAAGTAGCGTGTTATCCTCAGGACTTAACAGGTTAAATTTTCTTGAGGACCAGTGAGATGGCCCCGAGATGATGACATGGGGTAGATGCTTAGAACACTCATGGTGAAAAAAGCAGATCAACTCTTACATGAGGTCCCCAGACCTCTGTGTGTATACTATGGCATCCTTACATATACTATGGTATGTACATACCCCTCACAAAGTACAAAAATAAGTGAGAAATGTCTTCTGCCAGGCATGTTAATGGATGCTTATAATTCTGGGGCAATCAGGTCAGGGCCAGCCTAGGCCATGTGGGAGTTAGGGTAATACTATGCTATGTGAAACCCTGTGTCAAACATCAAAGCCACACCACAACAAAACACTTCTTCCATTAACTTAGTAATAAAAACATAAAGCCTGGTATTTGAATACTGTTTCATATTTCTTCATTCAAAAACCATGACATTACACCCTGCTTGATGTTTATTATTTTGGAAAAATATGTTAGTCTTTTAGGGTTAGGTTGAAGTAAACCATGCATTTGACTACATGCCAATATTTTAATTTTTCTAGTTTAATTGTACTTAGAAACATTTTAAACTTACTATTTGGGGGACACTTGGGGTATTGACCCCATGTGATGAACTGACTGGAGGAATGACATGCCCTCTCCCTAATCATTTATTGATAAGGACTCTGTTTCCAAGAAGGAATCAGAGACACACATCTTTTCAAGGTCCCATGGGAACTGAACAGCAGAGTCAGAATTAGAATCCACACCCTGTGAGTGTCTAAGGCTCCACTGAGCTGAGCTACCTCGCAGTTACCAAGCTTTCTTTCCCATGTGCCTATTCTCAGTGACCTCTACTGGTGCCCGCCAAGCGTGAAGAAAAAGTAACCTTCCATGAATTTCCCCATGGGTGCAAACAGTGCAAATTGTTTTCTTTTGGGGTCAGAGCTTTGCCACCTGCTATTTCAGACACAGTGGAAGGCTGAAATACATCATTTGAGGGGTTATGCACCATGTCACCCGTTACTGACTGGTCCCGACTTTTTCGTCGGAAAGCAGTTCTCTCTCCTGTCTGGCATTGTCCCTAGGATCCTGTCTACCTGCTAAGCTCCAGGTGGCTTGAGGAGGTTGGATGGGACATTCTGTTCCCATTCAGATGTAGCAGGAGGACAAGGTTAGGCATCAATTACACTAATGCCTTCGTCGTTGCCAACTTTATTTGTCCCTACCTCTAAACCTCCTCCCCTTTTCTGTGCTTGTGGTTTAACATATCTTCCTTGCGCTTCCCCTCTGATATTGTCTCATAAAACTCTCTGGCACTAATATAATTGTCTAACTGGCTTCCCAGGTTATGTGTCACCCCCTCCCTCCCCAAAGCACACCGGCAGGAAAGCAGTTAAACCGGACTCTGTGACTTCCCTAGGCTCAGTTCCGTCCTTTTATCACAGAAAGGCTTTCAAGTGTGCTCTGTGGTGCATTTACCTTTTTCTTAATACAGCTTCTATCCCTTCTTCCTTGTCTGCTTGCCAAAGGAGGAACACAGATGGATCTGCCTGGAATAATCAAATGAGACAGAGTGGGGGGGGGCATAGCGTAGGAAGAGTCAGTGGCTAATTTACTGGGACAACACATTTCAGCTTAGAATCTTAAAACCACCCATGCTTGGGAAAATAACTTTTAATGGCATAGTGACATTTCAGTGACAGTATTCGAGTTTTTTGAGGAACATTGATTTCTGATGGTAGAGGAGGAGGGGAGGATGGAAGAGTGGCTGAGCAGGGTTAGGGGATGCCGATATCTTTGTTTGAATCTGTACATGTGCATTTCAGTTTTACGATGACTTCAACACACCATGTTGGTGCCTTGCCTCTCCTGTCTTTTTCTGAATCCCAAGAGGAATGCTGGACCCTGTCTTTTCTAGGGCACACATGACTATTCTGCACCTACCATAGTCCAAGTCCTGATGATTCTAAGACGGGATCTCTTTTCATCTTAGTGGTTCCCAACACACACACACACACACACACACACACACACACACACACACTCATGCATACTGATCTCTATCTCTCTCTCACACACTGCATGCATACTCATTTCTCTCTCTCTGTCTCTGTCTCTGTCTCTCTGTCTCTGTCTGTCTGTCTGTCTGTCTGTCTGTCTCTCTCTCTCTCACACACACACACACACAGCACGCATATCAAGAAACACAGATCCTCTGCATTCACCCTTGTTGATCTTGACTCATTTGGTTTTGATTTACTATAAAATTTAATTGTGAGACAGTCTCTCAGTATGGAGCCTAGACTCCTCACAAACTCAGAACCCTCCTGCTCAGCCTCTATAGTGTTGAGGTCACAGGAGTGGGTTCTGCCCTGCTTGGTGAGGAGTCATGCCTTAACGACACTTCTCATGGTTGGTCAAGTGATCTGTTATATCAGGGAATGCCTTTCTTACAGCGTTATAAGTATTTGCTAATTGTGCTCCCTGATAGCTTGGCTTCTCATTATCATTCTCAGGGGTTTTCATCCTGTATCAAAAGCCTTACCCTCAAAAGAATGCAATCATAGTATGTGCCACATGAGGATTGGCATCCCCTTCCACTGGTATAATTGTCTAAAGATTCCTATAGGTCACATATGTCATTAATCAATTCCTTCTTGTAGTTGAGTACTATGTTCTTTATCATTCACCTCTGGGAGGACGTGTGGTGGCTTCTACTTTCCAACTATTCCAGATAAAACCATGTGGATATGTTTGTACAAGATTTTCTTATCTATGGGGACAAATGCAGAGTTGCTGGGCCATATGGTAATTGTATGCATAGGTTTTAAAAAATCACTTATTTATTCTTTGAGAAATTAATAGATGTATTTTGATACTATCCACCTCCTACTCCTTCCCCCCAGCTCCAGCCAGACTCCTCTCTGCAGACTCTCCTCCCAGCCTCATAACATGCCCATTCCCCTCCTTCCCCCAAGTCTGGTCAGTGTTGCCCACATGGCCACACTCAAAAGAAAATTTCCTCCCCATGTAGGTCTTCAACTGAAATTGACACTTGATTTTTAAATTTTTATTACTTATTTTATTCCTAATTTTGTAATTGTTGAAAGACAGTTGCTGGGATTAAAGAGGAGAGGAGGGGCAGGATGTCTCATCTGTTGACATCTGCAGCCTCCTTCTGCCTTCCATTGCAGACTTAGCTGCAAAGTCACAAGGCATGGTGATTTTGCAGAGGCTCAGATCAAGGGGACATTCATAGCACTGAGAATATGCTGAACAACTTCAGATTCCATGGTTCTAAGGCTTCATGCCTGCCATGCACCCCAGGACTTTTCCTATGTTATCATTGCCGTGCTTTATAGAGAGAAAGGAAAGACTAGAGTATCTGGTGGGCCGTGTGCTGCCTCTACTGGGTAGCTGTTGAATATCCTTCAGTCATCTGTAGCAATCTCATTCTTATTAGTGCAGCTGGATTGTGGTTCCTGTCAGAGCTCCTCCTGATTCTGGCTGCTTCCAAGGACTTAACACTCTTGAGGCCTGGGCCTTACAAGATTGAGAACTTTACTTCCAGTTCTAAATTTAGGATGAGAAATAGTTTAAAAATTTGAAACAATGGGCTAAAGAGATGGCTCAGCTGTTAAGAGCACTGAGTTCAATTCCTAGCACCCATGTCATGAGGCTAACAACTGCCTGTAACTCCAGCTCCTTTTCGGGCCTCTGCAAGCATTATGCTCATGTGCACAAACTCACACATATACATAGTTAAAAATAAAAAGAATAATACCAGCTGTGGTGGAACATGACTTTAATTCCAGCATTTTGGAGGCAGAAGCAGGCAGAGCTCTGTGAGTTTCAGGCCAGACAGGACTATGTAGTGAGACCCCAAACAAACAAAGCAAAACCAAAGGCAAAACCCCACAAATAAGCAAATATCCCCCAATGAAATAAAATAAATAAATAAACAAATAAAGGAACAATTGAAACAAGCAAAGGGATGTCACGGTGGCATGTCCTTTTGATGTGTGTTTATGAGCATTCTTGGTGATTAAAAAAAGTTATCTACGTTGTATTTGGCAAGCATTTCCTTGAAGGGACACATAGAAAATACTATAGCTTGGAGGTACCTAAATAAATGCTAATAAACTTTATTTATAAGACAAAGCAACAAGTCTACAAATCATAGCTTACAACCCTTCTGGCCCCCAAATGGGATGGATCCTTTTGGATAGATTATTCACTATTATTAAAACTTCAGATTGTGACATCTGTGTTAACTTTTGACTTTTTTTCCTGGTAGGAATGTGAGTGATATTTATCTTTAGGAAGTGTTTTTATTACCACCATGGGTACTATTTTTGTTTTTAATCTAGCAATATTGTTCTAACACTTCATGACACGGCTGTAGATACTTAGGTCTTAGGGTCTTTTCTATCCTGCTAGCTCTCAATCTTAGGTCAAATAAGTCATGTGTTAATGAGAAGTTGAGAGAATTTGTTGACAACAATACTCTGATATCCCAACATACAGTTCACTTCATTTCTGTGATGCCTTCTCAGACCTCAAGGAATAGGAACCAGCTCTCTTTCCGCATTTAGGCGTAACTATAGATGTGTTTGGCACACGGCATGTGACAAGATTGGAGTCCCTGGCAGCACTCCGTTCTTTCCATCTTCCTATCTCTCTCTCATTCCCTCCTTCCCAAGGCACTGCCCTGTCTCCATATTCCCAGATGCAAATTCTCTCGCGAGCTCTAATGTCATGTTTCCTCTTTATAAAACTGTGAAGTTATACATTCCCTCCCTCCTCCTATTCCAGGAAATGGCTTTTTGAAATGAGCCCTTGGTTATTTATTTATATTTTATTTCTCTTTAACAATGAATGAGTTTCACCACCCAAGCATCTGGGGTAGAACAAGCTTTATCTGATTAATTAGCACAGCAGAGCTAGAAGTGGCTTTGTTCTCAGTTATTTTTTTTTCCTCTTGTAAAATATATTATGTGGTTCCGGTGTCACTTATGCAGTGACTCACTCAACCTCTATTCCTTTTCAGCCGTCCCATCTGTATGCTTTACATTAATTATGCTAACTTAGTGAGATGGAGGGACCTTCCCAATTTCTGAAATTCTTTCCTATGCATGTGTGAGTAATAAAAAGCATTCAATTCTTAAGTGAGTACATCTTTCCATGTACAATATTAGAGTCTCCCTACTTCATGTCCTCAATGACAATTATTTAAAAAATATTATGCTAGGAGCAAGTAATTTCTAAAATGGTATTTTTATGTTTTAGCAAGTTTGGAAGGCTTTAGTTGTGTCTGCTTGCATGCATACCAGCTGTCTACCAAGAACAGTGATGGTACACATTATGGAAAAGATTAATAATAGTCCATGGATTTACTACGGCAACTGTTTTCTCGGATCCTACTATGTGTTAAGTGTAACATTAGGAATGGAAATGAAAAGTTGAACCAGAGATAGTGTTGGTATGATTTTTTATCAAATGTTCTGAACACAGAATTTCTTAATTTGAGAAGCCAACATGAGAATACCCACAGGAAAATAGCGTTGTCATGTTCAGTTAAGCTCATGTTTCTTAGATACTCTTTCCACAGCCTTGGTTGTAGGAGGGACAAAGAGAAGGAGGCAGAAGAGAAGGTGGAGGAGGGGAAGGGGGAGGTGAGAGAGAAGAAGGCGGTCTTGTGAACCTGTCATTAACTGAAGGCCCTCATGTATGAGATTTATATAAAACATGGATCTCCTTGCACTCCATGAGAAACTGAGAACTTGCTTTGCTTTCAGCAGATTTCTGTTGATATTTTCACACTCGCTTTTCATTCTTTTTTTATTCTGTCCAAACTTTCAGTACCATAAGCATTTCATCTACAGCATTTTGAAAATTTTAGTCAATTACAGATATGAAACTTGAACAACTACCACAGGCTCATCTATTTGAATGCTTAGTCGTGGGGTGGGCTGGGGGGGGGGGAGTGGAACTGTTTGAGAAGGATTAGAAGGAGTAGGAGGTGTGGGCTTGTTGGAGGTGTGTCATCTGGGGCTTGATCACAAATATGAGCTCACGCATTTCCTCTCAGGACACTTCCACCTTTCTCCGAATAGGGCCAAAGGCATGGTAGACTGGTTGTTTCTCAGAAACTCATTTAAATTGATATGCTAGTTCTGCTTCAGGCTAACATGGAAAAATACCATTTGTGTAAATGTAAATTAGCATATAACTTGAATGTGCTCGTTTTGATACATTTATCCAAAATATGCAGACTATAAACAAAATTGGAAAAGTGGAAAGACTAGGCTATTTTTTTTTTTGGTGCATGGAAAACAAAACCTTTCTATCGACTTTTGCTTGGCTCACCCAGTATAGACCTAAATTTAAGTGCTACCACTGTATCGAGACTTTCACTGATCACTCAACATACAGCAATTATACATTCATTCTTTATGATATCAATTATTTTAAGTGAGGGGTTCAGCACATATGGAATGAAGGCATCTTAGTAGTTATGTGACCTTGAGGGAAAGGTAAGCTTTCTGGATATCAATATCTTTATTCTGTGCTTAATGCTCCCCTATGTCTTCTGCACCCGTGGCTACACTTGTACATGTGAGAACCAAGTAACATAATACCTTTTCAGATAATAGTTGGGGAGATTTTTATTGTTGGCTGATTTATTTTTTCCTTTCCATTTTGGGGGTAGAATAATTTTTCCTCCTATTTTGTCTTCAAGTTCCCTGTCTCCACCTACATTGTAAGATTGTTTTCTTTCTTTTTAACTCATCCTCTCACAAGAGCCACATTTACTGCCCTGCACATATCTTAGAGGATTTAGTTTGAATTAAGGTTATTATTTAATGTGTGAAAAGTACTGGGATGGGAACAAGTTTAGGAGTTAAAAAAATTTAAACCATAAATTGGTTTTGCACCTTGACTAATGCAGCATTCCCTTGAACATGGAAGAGCACATATGTTTTCTGGAAACTTGTATATAAAGGAACACACACCCAGGAATCAAATCACACTCTTAATAATGCCCCATTGGTGTTCTGGTCATGTTTGAACCATTCTGAGTCTAATCAGTAAAAGCCTCTTGTGTCGATAATTGCCTTCCTTTGGAATCATTGTAGATATCTGTTATGCCATACATTACCCACATACAAAGGAGCATATGGTTATTGAACACATAAAAACAGGCCACTGGAGAATGTTTCCTTTAGGTACCTTAAAATATTTTTGTACAGAATATTATGTGGGCTGCTTCCTTAGCCTTCCATTCTCAGTATAGAGGAAGGAAGCTGCTCTCCCTTTATGTCAAAGTCATGATTGATCACACTGTAAGTCCATGCTGGAGAGGCATGGATGATCTCACTGTAAGATGCTGGAGAGAGAGCTTTGAACTGACTGGCTAAGAAGGAAGAGCAATTATCTCCCATGATGAAAATGGAGCCGTAGATTGGGGTTTCTTAAAAGTTGAGAAAACATTGTTTTTCTCCCAGAAAAAGGAAAATTAAGGTTTCTAAGAGAGGAGACACATAATGGATTAAAAACCTGTATTGAGCCGGGCAGTGGTGGCACACACCTTTAATCCCAGCATTTGGGAGGCAGAGGCAGGCGGATCTCTGTGAGTTCGAGACCAAGCCTGGCCTACCGAGCGAGTTCCAGGACAGGCTCCAAAACAATACAGAGAAACCCTGTCTTGAAAAACCAAAAACCAAAAACCAAAACAAAACAAAAAAAACCAAAAACCAAAAGCAAACAAACCAACCAACCAAACAAACAAACAAAAAAACCTGTATTGACTCAACCTGGTTGGTTTCTTCTTTGAATTGACTAGAATTTTCCCAGTTTGTGCTAGATTAAAAAGACAAATGACCAAAGGCATATTTAAGCTGTTACCTTACCTGAATGAAGTCACTTAAGTAGTTATACTTTAGAATATTTTAAATTTAATTAGTTTATTTTGCTTTATGTTTATGAATGTTTGTGTGCCTGTTGCATCCTACGGAACTGGAGTTACAGATGGTTGTGAGCCATCATGTGGGTGCTGGGATTTGTACCTGGGTCTTCTATAAGAGTTGCAAGTGCTCTTAACCACACTAGGTCCCCTCTCCAGTCACATCACAGATAGTTACATTTTAGCAGTTATAATGAAAGATAATTTTCAGATTAGCTGGAATGATTATTTGTTAAACATTCTGTAAAATTGGGCTATGAATTTTAAGAAATGATCACATTTATATGGATAATATAGGACACACATGTCCATGTAAATGCACAAGACTGTTAGAGTGGTGGTTTCAGCCAAGAGTCAAGTTGGTAGATGTCAGAAATAGACTGATTAACTTATAAGACATAAAAATGACTGAGAATTATCTGGATGATTCTTAAACACCTTCATCTTGAAGATATAAGAAAATTCCAGGGTCGAGACAGCAGGTAGACTTATGAATGGTATCTGGGGAGAATGGTTGATTTATGAATGGTATCTGGGAAGAATGGTTGATATGCTTTCTACTCCCTTTCTTCCCCTAGACAGATGAAGGTGGAGTGTACTTGCCTCTCATCTTGTGCTTATTGAGTGGTGTTTTCAATGGTGACACTTGAAAAACATGGATGTGTGGGGGATATGGTGGGCTGATGTCTGACGTCCATTTGGGAAATGGCCAGGGGAAAGTGACTGCCAGAAGAACCCATGGAAAAGCTTTAACTGACCTCAGTTCTAAGATAGATGGCCCAAGAAGATTCATGTGTATTTTCTATGGCCCAAACGAGGTCACCCTGACACACACACACACACACACACACACACACACACACACACACACACCCCTATGTATGTACATAGGGGAGGGAAGATTTAATAGGGATATAAAATGATCTAAGAGAGACTAGATTGGTGCCCATCTGAGTTTTATACAGGGTTGGAGGATATAAGGACATCATGATTGTTGTGCAGATATGTGGAAGCCTAGAAGAATTTCGGGCAAGATGAATCTCCAACTGTTCACAGGCACTTGATCTTAGATACAGAAAGATGGATACTCATGCATTTTACTGTGGATGATTCCACTAAAATGGCAGTGTTTTCACTAACTTCATCTTTTATTTGCTATATAGCCCAGGGTGGCCTTGAACCAGTCATCTTCTGTGTTATAAGATCCCCATGCCTGTTTAACTTTCTAAGCTGACAGACTGAACTGAACTGTCTGTCCAGTTCAAAAGGTGCCAAGTTCTTACTCATGTAGTTATTTAAAATGAGCAAAGAAGCCAGGTATGGCAGTGCACACCTTTAATCCTAGCACTCAGAAGGTAGAGGTAAGCAGATCTCTGTGAGTTCAAGGCTAACCTTGTCTACACAGTGAGTTCCAACCCAACCAGAGTTACATGGTAAGAGCTGGTCAAAGCAAAGTAAATTAATTCTCACAAGACCAAGAACAACAACCATGAGAAAACCATTGATGTGCATAGAAGATGAATGTGTGTGATTTTAGATGAGGCTGTCTTCCTGGTATGCAGTGCTGGAATTTCCCTTTGCCACTGACCTCCGAGTAGGTGGCACCATCCACTCTCTCTACTAGAATCTTTGGTGTGTGCTGGAAGGAAGGAGATACTGTGTCTGGTTTCACTGAAATCCATGGCATCTCCCCTCCCCCATTTGAAATAATAGAAAACCCCTTTATTATTCAACCTGTGCGTTCATCTGTGCAACCGAATCTCCTTAGGGAAATGCTTGAAAATGGGATTTGTGTGGCTTTCTCTCCCATTTGGCTCTTTCTCCCCCCACCCTCCTTTCTCCATCCTTGTCCAGGTATCTATTAGTTGTCTCTTGTAATAACGGCTCTGGCTGCAGCTGAGTGTGCTTTTAATGTAGGAGCTCTACTTCAGGCATATTGCTAGGTCACTTTCCGAGTTACATTTTATGGGACTGATTAAACTTTAGCACTATAACTGTTGACTTTACAGGCCAGGGAAGAGACTTAAGAGTGTTACATTCTGGGTAATTCGTACTTCACAATCTTGAAAAATATCAAATAGAGGTAAGAGTTTAATGGGCTTGACAGGAGAACTTGTCATTCATTTTTGAGGCCTCTATATTTGTAAGACCTCAATATTTAAAATGAAATCATATCTTTCACACTAAATGAAGTTCAGTTACATCAAATAGTTATATGTATAGAAGGTGGGTTTTTAGTTATGGGGGAGACAATGAAGATTTAAATGGTCTCTAGTGTGCTAAGCTTTCACCCTTTTTGCTTCTGGAGAATGAAGGATTTGCTCTTGGAATTTTCAAGGTTTGAGAAATGCATAGCTATTATTATTATTATTTTTTACTAGAGAAGCATCCTTGTGCTGAAATACAGCAGCAGTATGAACTCAACCTATTTTTTCCCCATTTAATTTGGGAGTTGGAAATATAGATCATCAACTTTATCTATATTGCCAAACTAGGAAGGCATCTTCCCAGCTTATCTATCTTGGTTTCTTGATGTGGCTTATAACTAGCAGGAACAGAAAGAAAACAAAAGTGAGATAGAAAAAATGTCACCATGGATTCTTAGGCTCGCACTCTGTTGGTTGGCTAGGTGGGCATTCTGTCCCTTTCCCTCTGTGGTTCTGGGTTGGGCTTAGGGTGGAATGGTGAAGGGAGAGTCAGTGGGCAGGCTGGGTAGCAGTGGGCTGCACTTGGAAGGGCATGTGTGCTGTGGCTGCCCTTACCAGAGGTCTTGCACAGGTGGCTCACTCTCTTAGCAAGGGGCAGCAGCTGAGTCTACAGTTGACCTAGCATTGGGTGGGTCAACAGCTTGTGCTTTTCCAAATCTCACTCATATACAAACATTCATGTGGGAATTTAGATTGTACAGTCAATCTTTATGTAATCTTAGCAGATTGTTTTCAAATGCATACTAATGGTAGGGAAATACAGATTGCTATGAAGGCATAAGGTGAAAGAAAATGGGAAATAGGAGCAAGCTACTATCCATTTCTATTTGTTTGATAATTACCTGTGAATGTGTGTATACACAAATGTATACAAATTTAGAGGTATATACACATGTATGTGAACATATGTAAATGGATGCATGGATGTAATAATAAATGCATGAATAGGGCTGTACATACAGAAAGACACATGTGTATAAATATAGAGAACAAAAATTCCTGGAAAGAGCCACACTTTACACCAAGTCTTCTACAAGGCTGACTAGGAGTTCAATGATTGTGGAGAAATTGGAATGTTGCAGGTCCAGAGCCTAATAACAATTTATCTTGGACTGTTTTTAGCCTGTGAGTGGCCATTCCTTTCCCCTCTATTTTGTGTCTGACCTGACATTATTGTAACTAGCAAGTCAGAATTTTTGTAAAGTGTTAAATTAACAGACCACCAACAGAAGCCTAAGCATGTTGGTCAGATACTTCTAAGAAGAGATCCCTGCTTTGTGTTAACTAACCTGATGTATCTAAGAAGTGCCTTGATCGATGACTTCCTTTGCTCCGTTGCTATAAAACTTTGGAACTTGGAATACGGGATTACCTTGACATGTTATCCAGGATGAACAATCTCTTACCTCCTTTGAGGTAAGAGGTGTGTTTGTGTGCCAATGGAATATACAACATATAAGAGTACACATGTGGTATATGCCTGTGCATTTCCCCTCTGTATCCATGCAGGGTAATTGCACATAACAAAACTTGTAGATAATCAAACTCCTATGGTGGTCCTTCAGATCCAGATGTTTCTCTCTCTCTCTCTCTCTCTCTCTCTCTCTCTCTCTCTCTCTCTCTCTCTCTCTCTCTCTCTCTCTCTCTCTTTCATACACACACACACACACACATCTGTAATTACTATGAATCAGAACATCTTATGCTTATACCTGGCCCCATGACCTTTGTATGTCCTCTTACTTCCTGCAGGGCATGGCACAGGCCTAGCATTGATAAGCCATCTCTTTACTGGCCTTGTCTCTGGCCCTCTGCCTTCCCTTCCTTCTTCCCTAACATTCCAGTCTTCCTTCCCTTGCCCCACTGTTCCTATGCTGTTATGGCCTAAGGCAAATGAAAAATTAGTTGCTTGTTTCCCAGTGGCTGGAGACCCAAGAAATGAATTCATACAGATGTAAATATATATGCAGGTTGTTCTGAACCAAGCTCCTTTCACTCCGATGTACTTGCAAATTTCCTAAATACTGTTATGATAATACCAGGTGATTTATTTTAGGGACGGGTACATCTGAAGGGTGCAGCACATTGTGATTTGCAAACCATTTAACTTGCTAGGATCAGATTGCTCTGCTTCATCTGCAGAGTTCGCCCACAGGAATTTAATATAAAGGCTTTTATTCACGCTGTTTGAGTGTTGTACTTTCCCGAGATCTGATGGATGAGTTTGAAATGTGTGTGGGGGAGGGGAGAAGGAAATTAGCCCCATGGTGTCTTCTCATGAAAAGCAACCCCTCACCTTCCATTTCCCACAAATCTGCAGTGAAGAGTCAAGGAGTCCTACAGAATGACAGCACATAGGAGACTTTATTACTTAGAGGCAAGTTGAATGGGCACGGGCCCAGGGAACAATGGAGGAGGATATTGTCCCTCTGGCTCTTATGTCTCACCTTGAAACCTAAATGGAGAAGTGACTAAGTGCCCAGCACCCTTGCTGTATGAGGAACCCCAGTTCATTCCCATCCTCCTTCCTGCAGCATCCCTGCATGGCGGGACAAGGGTGGCCTCCCAGCCTTTTACTACTCTGTATGGTGTGAAGTGAGTTGTTTTCACTCGTTGTGTGTAAAATGAGTTGGGCAAAGAGCCTGATCTCTGAGGTCCTTGCTATGCTTGTCTTTGATATATATGCTTCCTGTATCCTGAATTAGGATTTCTCTTTCCTTATGACTTTTAATGATGACTTTTTAATTTAATATTCAAAATTGCATTTATTTATTGTGTGTGTGTACACACATGCAGAAGACAGCTTTTGGGAGTTGATTCTCTCCTTCCACAATGTAGGTTTCTGGAATCAAACACAGGTTATCTGGCTTGGCAATAAGTGTCCTTACTGTTGTCATTTCCGGGTTCCCATGGCCACATGTGGCTGTCAACATTCAGGCAAAATGCTCGGTCATCCCAGGTGTTAGCATTTCTGGGGTTGACTGTGCAAGAGCCATCAGCATTCTGGCAAAATGCCTGGTTAGTCCCAGGGCCTTATGTGCATGTACATGCAGAACGTGGCCACATAAGCCATGCATATGCGTGGCGTGGCTGAGTAAACCCCACACACATGTGCTAAGTGCCCTTTAAAAGCAGACTCACCAGACCTACCTTCTTCCTGCCACGTTTCTTCTAGAGAGTTCTGCAGAAACCCCCTCTCCCTACTCTTTTACTAATAAAATTCTTAAAGTGGGTTTTGTTTTACGGGCTGTTCTTGCACACAGAAAATAATACCCCACTGGCCTGTGTTTTGTTTGTTAAAAATAGGATCTTATATGTAGCCCAGGCTGGTGTTTATCTTCTTTAGACAGGGTTTCACTGTGCAGCCCTGGCTGCCGAGAACTAGCTCCATAGACCAGACTGTCCTGGAACTCATAGTGCCTTCTGTCTGTCCTATCTGCCTCCGCCTCTAGAGTGCTGGGATCAAAAGTATGTGCCACTGTGCCTAGCCAAGGTTGTCCTTGGACTCACAAGTTTATTCCAGTGACTGGTCTTTTCTTATGTTTGTTTATTTATTTATTTTCCTTTTTAAAATTTAAATTAGAAACAAGCTTGCTTCACATGCCAATCCCAGCTCCCTCTCCCTCCCCTCCTCCCCCTAACCCCCTACCAGCTCCCTAGCTCCCCATCCAATCCCCTATTTATTTTTATTTGTTTATTATATTATTTTTAAAATTTAAAATTTCATTGTTTATTCATTATTTAATTTAACTGAATATTTATTGAGATTCTATAATGTGTTAAGCACTGGTATATATAAATGCTGAATAGTACGCTTAAAAAACTTCTTTCAAAAAAAAGGAGGAGTCAGAGGCTCTTTCAGCAGTAGAGCATATATTTAGCCTACACAAGGCCTGATTCCCAGTAAGATGGAAACCTCCGTGGAGATGGAGTCCACAGAGGAACATATGTAAAGTTTCCAGGCTGCATAGCCAACATCAGCAAGGACAGCCCAGGGGCTGGAACAGCATTTTGAACTGGAATCCTAAAGGACTCCTGCCCCCACATGTGATCTGCATCTGTGATGATCAGTTCCTGTGATCAGCACCTGTGAAGTCACTGTTACTTTCTGAAATGATTGGAATTAAGAAGTAATTGCTTACTATTTGAACATTACTGTATTTTCACAGTGTGTCTACACTCCGATAGTGATTGATTTTGGAGACAGTATTGCATTCTTAGCAGAGTATTGAGAACTGAGTCTGGTACCTTAAACAGTAGGATAGCAGAGAAAAATAACAATAAAGATGCTCATTCATCTTTAATATAGAAAACACATCCATTGAAAAATTAAGAGTAGCTAAAAAATCCAACTAATGATTTAACTCCAGAAGCACAAATTCTAACACAAAACACCCAAAACATGAAAAATTAAGGCAGCACAACTCCTTACCCCTAAATTACTAGTTCCACAGTAATGGTTTCCAATAAGAATGGATTATATGATCTTAGTCATTCTGACTGGTGTAAGATGGAATCTCAGAGTCATTTTGATTTTCATTTCCCTGATGGTTAAGAATGTTGAACATCTCCTTAAGTGTTTCTTGGCCATTTAAAATTCTGTTGAGAATTCTCTTTTTAGATCTGCACCCCATTTTTAATTGGACCATTTGGTTTGCTGATATCTAGTTTCTTGAGTTCTTTATATAGTTTGGAAATCAGTCCTCTATTGGATGTGAAGTTGGTGAAGATCTTTTCCATCCTGTAGGCTGCTGTTTTGTCCTATTGATGGTGTCCTTTGTCCTACAGAAACTTTTCAATTTCATGTGGTCCCATTTATTAATTGCCAATCTTAGTACCTGTGCTATTGGTGCTCTGTTCATGAAGTTGTTTCCTGTGTTAATGTATTTGAGATTATTTATCTCTTCCTCTTCTATCAGGTTTAGTGTATCTGGGTTTATGTTGAGGTCTTTGAATTTTTGCTGAGTGTAGGAGGCAGAGGGGTCAAGGACACCATGAGAAGTCTCACACAATCAACTAGCCTGGGTGCATGGGGTCTCGCAGAGACTGAACTTACAACCAGGGAGCCTGCATGGAACTGACTTAGGCTCTCTGCATATATGTGACAGTTGTGTAGCTTGGTCCTCTTGGGACTTCCAGCAGCGGGAATAGGGGCTGTCTCTGACTCTATTGACTTTTGGGACCCCACTTCTCCTACTGGGTCACCTTGCCCTGCCTTAATACATGCTTATTCCTACTGAAAATTGACATGACAGTTTTATTGATACTCATAGGAGACTTGCCCTTTCCTGGATGGAGATGGAAGAGGAGGGGATTGGAGGGTTGGATGGGGGAACAGGGGAGAAGGAATGGGAGGGGAGGATGGGGGGGCTGTGGCTGAGATATAAAATAAATAGATGAATAATAAAAAGAATGGATTATATGAAATCTAAGGCAAAGAATTCTGAAGAGCAATTTTAAGCATGTGAATTAACCAAAGTGGCACAAATGCATTGCTGCATGACCACAAGGGAATATAAAGAAACAGCCAAACAAAATAGGGAAGTCAATACAGGATATGAAAGTGAAAATCAATAAAGAGATAAAAGTCATGGAAAAAACAAATTTAAATACTGGAATTGGAACTAAAATAAGTCAAACAAAAAGATCCGTGCAAAGTATCTCTGATAAAACAGACCAAGGACAAGATAGAATGTGGGGCTTGAAGATAAAGTAGGTAGGCTAAAGGGACAAGTGAAAGAAACCTGCTCTGACCCTGAACCCAAAGCCAATGAAAAGAACACACCCTGGACCTGAGCCCAAATCTAGTGACAGAAACAGACCCTGGTTCTGAAACTAGAGCCAAACGCCTAAAAAAGGTCATTGGAAGAAACACACTTTGGTTCTGAAATCAGAGCCAAATCTTTACTAACCACCCTTGAAACCAACTAATCCCTGAGCAGAAAACCATCGAATCCCTGAGCACAAAATCTAGCCAATTTGAGCTTGTCCAAGCTCAAGGAGATGGAAATCTAACCAATCCCCCTCAAAGAAAATCTTCTCCCTGGAAAAACCCTTAAGAAACCCTGTATAAGTCCCCTGCCTGTTCAGTTGGCAACTGTCCTTGTCTACCCTGGCAGAGTCAGCCAATCTTCTGGATTCCTTCTTTCCCAAATAAATCTCTTAAAGAGTTTTTGGTGAAGACCTTCATCACTGGTGGAGCAGAATCTCCCTGGGAAACTCCCTGGTGTGTGTGTGCAGAACTAACAACTTTTCCTGGGAGCAGGAACAGATTGCTGCATTTCTGCAGGGCATTCCCCTTTAGCAAGAGTGAAGCAGAAGTTAAAACTTGGGCCAGAGCTGAGAAGAAAAGGATACTTTTTCTGGGAACTCCCTTAGGGGAGTAGAACAGAGCTCAGCTGCAACAGCTCTCTCTTGGAGAGTAGCAGAATTGCCACATCCTTTGGGTAGGCCACCCTCCACCAGGTCCCAGCTTCAGGTATAGCCTGACATCCTGACAAGTCAGGATACCTTTTTCTTCACCACTTTTAGGTATCCAGGATACCTTCCCTTCACAGCTGTAGGTATAGCCTGACTTCCCCTCAAGTCAGAACACCTTTCCCTTCAGAGCTTGCAAGTATAGTATGTCTTCCTGACAAGTCAGGATATTTTCTCTCCAGAGATGTAACACTTTCAAAGTGAATACAACAAAGATAAATTACTAAGAAAGTATGAACATGACATTTAAGATCTATGGGACACTATGAAAACACCAAATCCACAGTCATGGTTATAGACAAGGTGTAGAATTTCATTCTAAAGGCATAGAAAATACTTTCAACACAATTAGAATGGAAAACTTCTCAAATGTAGAGAACGAGATGCCCATCCAGGTATAGGAGGTATTTATAACACTAAATAGATAGTACCAGAGAAGAGCCTGGCCATACCACTCTATAATCCAAAGATAAATTCATTGAAAGCTGTGAGAAAGAACTTACAAGTCCCATCTAAAGGCAGCCCCTTCAAAAAAACAGATTGCTTAACAAAAACTTTGAAAGCCAGGATGAGTTGGAGTGATGTTACTTCAAGATCTGACAACAATTGATGGCTCAGACAGTAATTCTCAGGAAAAACTATCTGTCAGAATTGAAGGAGAAGAAAAAACTTCCATGATAAAAAGTCTAAAGGGATTTATGACCAGTAAACTGGCTTCCAAGGAGAGACTTAAAGGAATCCTTTGTATGGAGGAGAATGATGACACATCTACAGGTTACAGGAGAATACCACCTAGAATAGAAATAGACAAACAAGGAACAAGAAAACAAACACCACAAAATGAACAGAGTTGCAGGAACTAGCACACACTTTTCAAGAATAATTGTGCATATTAATGGGTTCTGTTCCCTAGTCAAAAGATGCAGACTATTAGACTGGAGTCCACAAAGTCTGTCTATTTGTCACCCATCAATAACAGACACAACTTTAGGGTGAAAGGAATGAAAAAGGGTGTTCCAAGAAAATGACACCAGGAAACAAACAGGTCTCACTGTTCTACTATTTGACAAAATAGATTACAAACCACATTTAGTTAGAAGATTTGAAGGAATTCACTTTATCATGATTAAAGGAATAGTTCATCAAGAGGACATCGCCACTTTAAGCATATATACACCAAACCGATTTCATAAAACACACACTATAAGGACACCTATCAGGTTTCAACACAACAATGCTAAGTGACTTCAGTATTTCACTTCCACCAGTAGGCAGGATCCTGATATAAAGCAAGATGAGATATATCTCAGTTAAATTGCATCAAAGATCAAATGGACCTAACAGACATCTAGAGAACATCCTACCCAAACAAGGAAGAATACACATTCATTGCCACAGCTTTTTGGAAATTTTCTTTAAAATAGATCATATGAGAGGACACAAAGCAAGCCTGACTAAATATAGGAAAACAGAAATGGGTGTAATACCAGAAACAAACAAGAACAGTATACATAATGGAGATTGAGCAGGTACACTATTGTATGATGATGGGTCACTGGAGAAATAATAAAAAGTAAAATTAAGAATTCCCTGAGTCAAATGAAAATGAAAATATAATGTACCTAAATCTATGAGAAACAATGAAAGAGACATTCATAGCTACAACTGCCTATAGTGAAATATCAGAGTACTCTCAAACAAACAGCTTAACAGTTCACCTTATGGTCTTGGAAAAAAAAGCAGAAGCCAAACTACAAATCAGTAAATGGGAAGAAATAACTGAGAACAGGACAGAAATTAATGAAATGGAAGCAAAAAAGCAATAAGGAATCAATGAAGTTAATAATTGACTATTTGAATATCTAATGAGATTAATGAACTCTTAGCCAAACTAATGAAAAGATAGCCCTAAATTAATAAAATAGGGATTCTGTTACATATACCAATGAGATTCAGAAAATCACAAGGATACCTTTAAAGATTTACATTCCACTAAATACAGAAATCCAAAACAAATGAATTTCCAGAAGCATGTGACCTACCAAAATCAAGCCAGTATATAAAAACAATTTAAACAGATCTATACCAAGAAATGAGACTGAAGCAGTGATTTGGAAAACACAAAACAAAACAAAACAAAAACCTCAAAATTAAAAAAAGTCTAGGCCCAGGTGGATTCACTTGTGAATTTTGCTGGATCTTCAGAACTAACATCAATGTTTTTCAAAGTAGCCCATAAAGAAGTGTAAGGAATGCTACCAAATTGTTTGATTAAGCCAGTATTACCCTGATACCAAAACGAGATAAAGGCGCCCCCAAAAAGTGATCCACCCACCTTGCTGCTTAACATAGACGCAAATATTCTTAAAACTTGGAAACTGAATCCAAGAACACATTAAAAAGCGATCAAACACCTTGATCAAGTTGGTTTCATCCTAAACATGTAGGATTGACTTATATATGAATCAGTAAATGTAATATGTCACATAAACAGACTCAAGGACAGAAATCACATATTCATCTTAAGAGATGTGGTAAAGCCTTTTGACAAAATTCAACATTCCTTCACGATAAAAGCCTGGATATGGGTGGAGTGGACGCATCCCAACACATATACACACACACAAAGCTATGAGCAACACTCCTTCATGATGAAAGTCTAGAAAAACCAGGGAAAGCATGTCTCAAGACAATGAAAGCTATTATGCACAGCAAACCTATATCCAACACCATATTAAAAGGGAGAAACCTTAAAGCGTTTCTGCTAAAGTCAGGGACAAGTGTCTGTTCTCCTCCTATTATTTAATGTAGTACTTAAAGTCATAGCTATAGCAATAAGATGAGAAAAGGAAACAAAAGGAAGAAGCCAAACCATCTTTATTTGCAGATGACACAATTCTATGTGTAAAAGAACCCCAAAGACTCCTTTAAAGAAACCCTCTTGGATGTGACAAATAATTTCAACAAATGAAAGCATATAAAATTAACATGCAAACATCAGTGGCCCCTCTAGATAATAATAATGAACATTCAGGGAAAGAAATAAGGGAAACAATTTCATTTATAATTGCCAATGAACCAAACAAAATATTCTTGAATATCCAACCAAAGAAGTGAGAGACCTCTAAGATGACAACTTTAAAGTACTAAATAATGGCATTGAAGAAGATACTAGAGAATGGAAAGACATCTCATGCTCATGGTTTAGAAGAATAAATATAGTGAAAGTGGTTGTTGGATCAAGGACAATTCAATATACTCATCAAAATTCCTATGCTCCTTTTCACAGAAATAGAAAAAAAATCTTAAAATTTATATGGGCACACAGACGATCCTTAATTCTAGTTGGTCGACTGTCAATGGAGGCTCTTTGTTGCAGAAGTAGACATTTAGAAGCTCACTTGTGGCTGTTGCTTCTTGTGACCCCTTTACTCCAGTACAGTGCATCCAAGTATATATGTGAGATGGTTTCTTCCATTTTGGTTACTGGGAGGAGACCACAGGGTACCCTGACTGACAATAGAGAAGCACACTTTTTAGTGTTTTTTTCTTTTTAATCACATCTCTGTGGTCGGAAGCCTTGAAGACAGCCATGGGCTCAGATTCTCATGGTGAAAAAGTTTCAGAAAAGTCTGCACAGGGTCACTGGCTTCCAGGTCCCTGTCATAAGTCCCAGTTTCACAACGGAGTTTTCTTTCAGTTTTCTAGAATGAGACCTCAAGGGATAGCATGGAAGATAGCTTAGGATGGGCAGTGAAGCGGGTGAGCCTGGGATACAGAGCCTTTCTTTCTTCATTACCTTCCCTACAGTAGGCAGGGCGTGTATGAGGGTTATTTCCAAAGCAATGCTGTCTTGGATTACTAGTTTTGTTAGTGGTTATTTTTGCAGGGAGAGACCTATCACCCTTAGTGCTGCCACGCCCATTTGGGTGTCTTCACAGGTACATAGAGTGTTCGGGGGATAAAAGAGCTACGAGAAGATTCTCTTTGGGTTCCAGTTTCGGTCTGGAGAGCAGCATGCAGACCTTTGGTTCTCGGCTTTCTTGGCTTCTCAAGTAAGTGATTTCTTCCTCAATAAAATATCATAAGACATCCCTATTTTGTGTAGCTTAATATTTCCGCATTATCTGGTGTCCAGTAAGTAAGTTTACACAGCCTCCCGGTCTTCAACCTCCCTCCCCCGCCAGGTGCTGGTCTCTAGTCATGCACATAGGATTAAAGTTGCAGCTGTTTTCACTGCTGTCTTTCCAAGGTAGCAGGCATAAGTTTACTGCAAGCACTGGTTGTGCAAGTCTCTACTTGTCTCTTTGATAGAGACCACCAGAGAAAATTCTGCCACCAAGAAGTTGTGCTTGCCTCTGTTCTTTTGTTTCTAAAAATCCGTTTTAAGCTTTTGTCATTCTACGTGGAAATTCATGCGATCAATGTTGGGCGCCATTATGTAATGAGCATTCTTCTCTCCAGCCTGGTTTCAGTACTGTGTCAACCCCAAATAACACGCAGAGATTCTATTAGTTACAACGCTGTTGGCCAATGTGCAGGGCTTCTCATTAGCTAGTTCTGTCTTAAGTATTAACCGATGACTACTAATATATATTTCTATAAGAACTTATCTTTCTGAGGACGCCCTCCTGATGAGTCCTCTCTTCCCTGGGATCACATGGTGACTCCCCTACCCTTGACTACATTTCCCAGAATCCTCCTCCTTTCCTAGTCCCACCTATCTTGCTTCCCTATTAGCCAACAGTGTTTTATTCATTAACCAATAAGAGAGACATATACACAGAAGGACTTCCCCCATCATATTTTTCTTTTTCTTTTTGAGACAGGGTCTCACTATGCAGTTTTGGCCAGCCTGGAACTCATATGTAGACCATGCTGGTCCCACAGAGATATGCCTACCTCTGCCTAGCAAGTGCTGGGATAAAAAGGTATGTGCTACTCTGCCTGGCCTGTTTTTTGGACAAGGTATTGGTTAGCTCAGGCTGACCTTGAACTCTCTTTGTAGGCAAGCATGACTTGAACTTCCAACTCATCTGCTTCTACAGTGCTGAAATGGCAGGCACATGTCACCATGCTGGTTCATGTGACACTGAGGATTGAACCCAGGACTTTGTGCATACTAAGGCAAGCACTCTACTAACAGACATACCAGGCATTTTATTTTTAAATTCAGTTTTTAAAAAATAGTTTTGAGGGTTGGTTCTACAGCTCAATGGTAGAGTACTTCTCTGGTATTTGTGAGAACCTATGGACCATATATACACACAAAATAAAAGTTTTGAAATTTGCCTTTCTTGGTACCCAACCATTTTGCCATTTTATCAATTGTTTGCCTTTACTTTCAATTTTTAAAAAAACAGATAATGGATCATTAAATTGCTAGAATGGTGCCTAGAATCTTGTTTATTGAATGCTAAGTGACAGTTGGGTTACCCCTGGCTTTAACAGTTCTTTTATTAGGTTACATTTAAGCTTGAGGTTTTCTTGTGTGATGCAGTTTATTGAATGTGGGGGCTAGACGTTGCATTTATTATGGTCCTGCATTGACCATCAGCCTAAAGTCAGCTCTCAATTCACATAAAGATTATGAGGCTGGCAGCCATGGGCATTAACACAACTTCTCAGTATAGACCAACAACAGCAGGAGAGAAAGACTCCTTTCCCAGATAAGTTTTGAGAAACAGATTCTCGTCCAGGCATTTGAGCACACAGGCATCCCGGGAGGCCCTTCTGTTACTAATTAATACTGTGCAGCCAACTGTGGATCCTGCACATTGTAGCTGCTTCAGCCCACATGTCTTCAACTTGACTACAAAGACTGAGGCATTTTAGGAAATGTTCTGGAGAAGCGGGAATGGAGCAGACCTTTGGCTCCTATCACTGCTCAGTGGCATACATGTGAACAGACCTCTGGCCCCTCCCACTGCTCAGTGGCATACTCTTGAGCAGGGGGCAGGTCTACCTCATTGGACAAGAGCCTTATTTTCATTGTTCCAATGTTGAGGAATGTCCACATATATTCTAGGATTCAACATAAAATACTTCTTGGGACCTTTTTCATTTCATTTAAAATATTGAAGCTTGCTCTCACATGGTATTTGGGAATTGTCCTTTTCTTTGATATCTTAGAATTTCATTAGTGATTGTGGGACTACTGCAATGACCTTTTCAGATTTTGGCGTCACCATCTTGGGTCCTGAAATGTGAATTTGTACATAACTTTTGTCTGTTTTCATTCTTAGGTTTTTATTCCTTTTAAGTCCATGTCCTACTCTCCTGAAAAGACCTGTTTGTTAAGAGAAGCTTTTTCTTTTGCTAGAAGCTTTTTCTTTTGCTAGCCGCTTTGGTTTATCTCCCACCATCCGCCAGGGCTCTGCCGCTTTCTAGTCCCCAAATAAACACACAGGAGGCCATATTAATTATGAAGCTGTTGGCCTTGCTTGTCCCTTACTGGCTAGCTCTGCCTTAAGTAATTACCCCATAATTGTTAATCTAAGTATGTTTCTTACCGGAGAATAGTTCCCGGCGTCCTACCCCCATGGCGTCACATGTTGACTCTCTTGTGTTTCCCCTTCCCAGAATCCTCCTCGACTCCTAGTCCCTCCTATCTAGGTTTTCTATTGGCCAGACAGTACTTTATTGACAAATGCACAGGCAAATAACAGGACTTCCCCAACATCTCCTCTTTTCTGTTTAAACAAAAGAAAGGTCTTAATTTTAACATAGTCAAATTGTATATGACAGAACAGTTATCAAGTAAGAACATAGTTACAATATTTTAGCAAGATTTAAAGAAAATATCATCCATCCCATCCTTGTGAGTCAAAAGTTCTATATGTATCTTTTATCATAACTAAGGAAAACTATAATTATAACTATCTATCTTCAACTCCATCAAAGACCACAGAAGGATAATATATAAACACTAGGATTGACAGAGACATCTTACTGCCTGGACAGTCACCCGAAGTTCCTCTGTAACATTGGGGCATCCATCTTCAGCCCATAGGCCACAATGTGTCCAGAAGATTTCTCAGCAAAGCAGGAAATTTCAAACTGTCCATCTGCATTGGCAGTCTGTCAGTCATTTGTCTTTGTCCTGCAGAACGTCTCCTAGACTCTTCCATGAAGCAGGAACCCTGTAAGACTAAGTTCAGCAGTCACTTTTCTGTGGGTCCTGCATGTCCAGATTATACAACAACAGTCAAACAGTCTAGGCAAGAGCAGTTTCTTGCCCAAATGGCTAATATTGCCATGTTGAAAGCAAACTCCATAACGAGTTTCTTCGATGCCCATTTTCCTCTCAGACATAATTGGTGCTGCCAGGAGCAGACATTTCTCATTGTCAAGAAAAACCCTAAACCATTTTAAATGCCATGTTCTGAAGGTCTTTGAGAGGTTTGAAGACTGTCCATCTCAAATATATTTTTGTATATCTAGAAAACCTAACTTACCTAACTATAAATTCTAACTATTATAAGTAACTATCTATTGTCTGTATTTAATTATGCATTACATTTTAAAAGAACAGTATAAGTACAATACTTAGTCAAGAGGAGAAATATACTTATCACAAAATTGACTTTGAATTTGTATCAATAAATGAAAAACAATACCCATAACATAATTCCCCTTTTCACCATTAAAAAAGATTGGCTGTGATCACTATCCAATTATAAACAATCCCATTTAGATGAAAACAAAGATTTATAAACAAGATGGGAAATGGGACGTCGCTCATTCCAAACTGCTTCATGCTGGAAGGGGGCGCCGTTCATACCATGGGGATCATGACAAAACTCAGAAACCTGTATCAGTCCTTATTTTCGTGGTCTGTAAAGCTCCATCATCTTAGGTGTCTCAATAGTTGGAACACCTGGTCCACTGCTTCTGGGGGTCTTGGTTGGTCAAACCACATAAGCTTGGAAGGAATTCTCAGCTTTTCATTTTCTGTAGAAACATAAGCAAAATATCCTTTTCCAAGTAACATATCCTTATACTTAAATTTTGAAGTCAAGGCATTTTCAAAAGGTATAAGTTGGATTAATTCAGCAGCATTTATAATCAAGTGTACTTTAGTAGCAGTTCCTTCCTGAGTAAGCAAAAAATTGAAAAACATAATAGCGCACGGTATCCAGACTCTCTGTGTATTTTCCATCTTTATGTGGCTTATTTATTTATTTATCTATTATTACTTTATTTATTTTAATTTTACTTATTTTTCTCTGAGACAGGGTTTCTCTTTGGAAATCTGCCTGCCTCTGCCTCTGGAGTAAATCTTACCGGCGTGCGCCACCACAGCCAGCTTTTGTATTTATTTACCACTTTGTCGTTTCATTTTCTCTCTCAATCTCATGTAAATTTTTAAACACACTGTAAATCTTTAGAGGTTTGTTCATCCAAGTCTGACTTTACTGTAAATCTTTACGTTTTTCTGGCCACGTGGTGTCTTATCTGTTAAACCTGCAGCTGTTTTAAACTGCCGTTTCAAGATGGCGGGCGTAAGCGTGATTCCAGCTTACCGCCTCAGTCCATGCTGACCTCCAGCAAAAGCTGCCACTTCCAGCTGTACGTACACACCTTTCAATCGTTAGCAGAGTCTCTTAAAAGAACCTTGCTGTTTTTTTTTTCTTTTTATGCCGAGTCAGGAAGACTCCAGTAAGCGAGCCGTGTGAATCTCGGCTTGTCGATAGCAAAACAGAGCACACCTGAGAAAAAAGCTGCTACCAAAAATCTGTGCTTCTCTCCGTTCTTCTGTTTCTAAAATTCCTTTAAAGCTTTTGTTATTTTGCGTGGAAATTCATGACCCCACTCCTGACAACCATTTTGTTAAGAGAAGCTTTTTCTTTTGCTAGCCGCTTTGGTTTATCTCCCACCATCCGCCAGGGCTCTGCCGCTTTCTAGTCCCCAAATAAACACACAGGAGGCTATATTAATTATGAAGCTGTTGGCCTTGCTTGTCCCTTACTGGCTAGCTCTGCCTTAAGTAATTACCCCATAATTGTTAATCTAAGTATGTTTCTTACCGGAGAATAGTTCCCGGCGTCCTACCCCCATGGCGTCACATGTTGACTCTCTTGTGTTTCCCCTTCCCAGAATCCTCCTCGACTCCTAGTCCCTCCTATCTAGGTTTTCTATTGGCCAGACAGTACTTTATTGACAAATGCACAGGCAAATAACAGGGCTTCCCCAACACCTGTTGCCGATGGAGAACCCTCTAACAAAGTGGCACTGACTAGTACAAAATGACGTTAACTAGTACAAAGAGGGATGACCAGTACAAAGGGATGACTAGTACAAACCAGGGGTTACTAGTACAAAGGGGAAGGGGGATGACTAGTACAAAATGGCACTGACTAGTATAATGTGGCACTAACTAGTACTACCTCCACCCCACCTCTGCTCTCAGCAACATTACCAGGCAACAAGCTTGACCTGATGCTCTGTTCCTGTGGCAGTAAACACAGGGGAAAAAAGCATGTTTGTTCTGTAGAATCTTTCCTACTTCTCAATCCAATCCACTTTGGATTTTATCTTTCAAAACAGTATTCCAACCTGGTGTGGTGGTACATGTCTATAATTTCAGAATTTGGGAGGGTGAGGTAATAGGATTCCAAATGCAAAGTAAGGCCCATTCTCAAAGCAACAAACAATACAAGCAGAACAACATTCCGGTATCCTTTCAGCTTTGTGAGTAGGTTATGTGACCTATGTCTTTTGTTGTAAGTTTAAAAAAGTACTTCAAGAGAGAAAGACACCATGAAACAGAGTTCAAGTGGAGGTTTTTAAGGTATAAGGATTGTAAAAAGGGAAAGGGGAGGGGGGAGGCCAATCTCAAATGGGGCTGTCCTTCTGTGTATGTTTATCTTATTGGTTGATGAATAAAATACTGTTGGCCAATAGGGTAGCAAGATAGGTGGGACTAGGAGATGAGGGGGATTCTGGGAAATATAGTCAGAGTCAGTTACCACGTAGGTATACTGGGTATTACTGGGTAAGCCACAGCCTCATGGCAATACATAGATTGAGAGAAATGGGTTGATAATTAAGACAGAGCTAGCCAATAAGAAGCCTGAGCCAATGGTTAACAGTTTTATAATTAATATAGCATCCATGTGCTTCTTTGGAGCAAGGTAGCTGCAGAACCGGGCGGGAAATTCCATAACAAAGTGGTGCTGGCAACATGGTTGGCACAAATTTCCACTTAAACCTGAAGAAAAGCTTAAAAAGAGATTTAGAAACAAAAGAACAGAGGCAAGCATGGCTTCTTGGTAGCAGCATTTTTCTCAGGTGGGCTCTGTTTTGCTAGAGACAAGCAGAGATTCGCGCAGCTCCTTTAAGAGCAGATTCCTGATTCAGCAAAAACTGCTGCATGGCTTTAAGCCATGCTGTTTATCAGATAAAAGACTCACATGGACAGAAAAGGATAAAGGCTTCCAGTGAAGACAGATTTAGATGAAGTAAAACCTCTATAGGGTTTGCACTGTGTTTATAAATATATGTAGGCTTGGGAGACAAAAGAAAAAGAATAAAGGGTTAAAGAAGAAATAGAGAGTTGGGCAACGGCGGCACACACCTTTAATCCCAGCACTCAGGAGGCAGAGGCAGGCAAATCTCTGTGATTTCAAGTCCAGCCTGGTGTACAGAGGGAATTCCAGGACAGGCAAAAGTAAACAGAGAAAAACAAAAGTAAAAGGGATAGAGTTATAATAACAAATAAATAAATAAGCCGCATAGAGATACATAGTACAAAATACATAGAGAGTCTGGATACTGTATGTTATTGTGTTATCTTTGAATTCTTTGATTGCTGAGGAAGGAGCTACAACTTCTAAAAGATATTTGATGATAAATTCTGCTGGATTAATCCAACTTGTATATTTTGAAAATTCTTTGACTTCTAAATTTAAGTATAAGGGCATGTTACTTTGGAAAAAAGATGTTATTTGTGTTTCCACAGAAAATGAAAAGCTGTGGATTCTTTCCAGACTAATATGGTTTGATGAAGCAAGATCCCCTGGAGCAATGGCCAGGTGATCCAGCACTGAAAACAAAGAGAAGCTTTTTCTTTGCTAGCCGCTTTGGTTTATCCCCTGCCAGCCGCCTGGGCTCTGCTGCATTGTAGTCCCCAAATAAACACACAGGAGGCTATATTAATTATGAAGTTGTTGGCCTTGCTTGTTTCTTACTGGCTAGCTCTGACTTAAGTAATTACCCCATAATTGTTAATCTAAGTATGTTTCTTACCGGAGAATAGTTCCGGGCTTCCTACCCCATGGCGGTTACATGTCGACTCTCCTGTGTTTCTCCTTCCCAGAATCCTCCTGGATTCCTAGCCCCACCTATCTAGATTCCTATTGGCCAGACAGTGCTTTATTGACATATACACAGGACTTCCCTAACAGCCTTGCAGATTACTACAACAAGACTTAGTCAGGTTTCTGTGTTTTCTAAGGATCCCCATGGTATTTCAGTGCCCGCTCCCCACAGCAGTAAACACTTTAGAGAGACCAACATCCAAAACCCAAATATTGTTTATTAATGTTTGTTTTCATCTAATTGGGGTTGGTTGTAAATGGTTAAAGATCACAACCAATCTCTTCCTAAAGGAAAAAAAGATTATGATATAGAAATGAATACTTTGTATTGGAATGAATTTTCATTTATTGATACAAATTTAAGGTCAATTTTGTGATATGTATATTTCTCCTCTTGTTTAGGTATTGTATTTATATAGCTCATTTAAAAATGTAATGTATAATTAAGTATAGATTATAGATAATTACCTGTAATAGTCAAAAGTAGGTTATTTAGGTTTTCTAGATATACAGAGATATATATGAGATGGATGGATATTCTTTAAACCTTTCAAAGACCTACAGAATATGACATTTAAAATGGTTTAGGGTTTTTCATGACAGTGAGACACAACTGCTCCTGGCAACACCAATTACCTCAGAGAGGAAGATGGGCATCGAAGAAACTCATTATGGAGTTTGCTATCAATATTGCAAGGCTAGCCATTTGGGTAGCAAGCTGCTTTTGTCTGGATTGTTTGACTGTATGCTATATGAACTGGACATGCAGGACTCACAGAAAAGTGACTGCTGAAACAAGATGGGACATTGCTACAGGGTTCCTGCTTCATGGAGGAGTCTGCCAGACATTCTGCAGGACACAGAAAAATGACTGACAAACTGCCAAAACAGGTGGGCAGTTTAAATTTTCCTGCTTCACTGAAAAGTCTGTCAGACACACTGTGGCCTATGGGTTGAAGATGGATATTCCAATTTACAGAAGAATTTTGGATGACTGTCCAGGCAGTGAGATGTCTCTGTCAGTTCTAGAGTTCATATATTATCCTGTGGTCTTTGATGGAGTTGAAGACAAATAGGTAAGGTTATAGTTTTCCTTAGTTAGGATAAAAGATAAGTTGCATATAAGACTTCATATTCACAAAGATAGGATGAATCACGGAAAATCTTGCTAAATGTTAATGGACTAAATATTGTAACTATAATTCTTACTTGATAGCTGCTTTGTTATATATAATTTGAGTATGTTAAAGTTAAAACCTTTCCTTTTATTTAGACAGAAAAGAGGAGATCATGGGGTTTTCCTTCTGTATATGTTTATCTTATAGGTTGGTGAATACAACACTATTGACCAATAGGGCAGCATGATAGGTGGGACTAGGAGATGAGAAGGATTCTGGGAAATGTAGGCAGAGTCAGTAACCATATAGGCTGCCAGGGGAGTAACACCATGCTGAGCATTACTGGGTAAGCCACAGACTCATGGCGATATATAGATTGACAGAAATGGGTTAATAATTAAGACAGAGCTAGCCAATAGGAGGCGAGCCAATGGCCAACAGTATTATAACTAATATAGCATCCAAGTGTTTATTTGGGGGCTCTGAGGCAGCTGTGAAACCAGGCAGGAATTCTCTAACAAGTTTGTCTCTCCTGTGCCACAAATTTCCTATCAAGTCCATGAATTGTGCTTCTTAATTATTGTTGTTACACACACACACACACACACACACACACACACACACACACACACACACACACACAGAGCCTGCTGAATCCACTCAGTGTTGCTTGTGTGTGTGTGTGTGTGTTTAGGGCTGATAATTTGGGATTGGGTAAACTATTAGGGAAGATATTCCTGGAGAAGACTGATTCTTACTTTCTCGACAATCATTGATTGCTTGGAGGTCTTCATCTAGGGATGGGGTCCTTTGACTATAAGTCTTTCCATCCTCTCTTCAGTGATGTTCCCTGAGGCTTGGCTGTAGAGGTTCTGTTGTAGATGTGTCAGTTGGGGTTGGGTACCATAAGCAAAGTGCAGTTAATCTCTGCATTTTGACCATTATGGATCTTTGAAATGGTCTCTGTATGATGCAAAAAGAAGGTTCTTTGATGAGGGGTAAGAGCTATACTTATCTTTGTGTATAAGAGTAGGTATTTAACATGCAGCAAAAAATTATACTGGCTTGGTAAAGTATTATAGAAGGTTCTCCTCAAGGGTCCATGACCTCATCAATCATAAGGAGTTGTCTAGGTATGAATTTCGAAACTTCTATTGTGTGGATCCTAGGTCTAATTAGATGGCTGTTGACTACCCCCAAGATATAAATGCTGCTATTGCATCACTGGGGATATCTTGTCATGATGGTCTTCATTGTGTTCCTTGGGCATAACAGCTAGATAAGACTGCTCTTCTCCCTTGGAAACTCATACCACATCTTCAGACACTGTGGTGCTTTGAATAGGAATGATTCCCATAGATTCATGTGTTTCAATGCTTGGCCCATAGGGAGTGGCACTATTAGAGGTGTGGCCTTGATGGAGTAGGCGTGGCCTTGTTGGAAGAAGGATGTCACTGTGGAGGTGGGTTTTGAGATTTCATTATGCTGAAGCTACTCCCAGCTTAGGACACAGTTTCCTTCTGATGCCTGCAAATTAAGATGTAGAACTCTCAGCTCCTTCTCCAGCACTATGTCTGCCTGCATACCACCATGATGATAATGACTAAATCTCTGAGACTGTAAATCACCCAATTAAATGTTTTCCTTTGTAAGAGTTGCCATGGTCATGGTGTCTCTTCACAGCAATAGAACACCAAACTAAGGCAGACACTATGACAGCTAGTCTTTAGAGAAGTTTCCAAGTCTCTTTCTGTTCATTTGCTCCAAGTCCGCAGTGTGTGATATCTTCAGCAATAGGGTCTTACCTTCAAGTTCTGGGGGGCAAGAAAGGGCAACAGTAGTAGCCTACAGTGTTTGAGGAATCTCTTGGACTCTCCTGAGTATGACCAGCTTGTAGCTGAAAGCCTAGTATAGGCCTGGAACCTTCTTTCTTGGAGCTTCTGTTTGCATACCTCAACAAAGGCTGAAGAGACTATGTGCCATGGGAAGATACACTGGGGCTTTAATGTAGATATGCAGATATCTCTGCATCTGAACAGAATGTAAATGCTCAGCTATCTGTCTTTATGGAGTTGCATATATGTAATTTATTATATGTAAGGCATGACTAATATAAAATTTTAAGTTATTTATAAAAATATTTGACAATTTTATTTTAAATTTCCGTCTTTCTACACACACACACACACACACACACACACACACACACACACATACACACATACACACATACACACTGGATATCTGTTGCTATGGTAAAATGCCATTACCAAGTGCAACTTAAGGAAGAGCTTGTTTTAGTTCATAGTTCAGAAGGTTAGAGTCCATATGGGTGGAGACAACATGGCAGCAGGCAGCAGGCATGGTGATGTCACCTAAGCCTCCTCAAACAGGCCACCAACTGGGGACCAAGTGTTCAAACGCCTCAGACTAAGACAATCTTCATTCAAATAACTACACTTATACTTGATTAAGCATACATGTTGCTGGAGTTTCTTTCCAGCCTGGTCCCACAGGTGCCTTGCCCCAAATAAATACACAAAGACTTATATTAATTTATAAACTGTTGGCTGATGGCTAGGGCTTCTTATTAGCTAGCTCTGTCTTAATTATTAACCCATTTATATTAATCTAAGTATTTCCACATGATCTTACCATACTGGAGAAGGGTCTGGTCCTGTTACTCCTTCCTTTGCTACATGGTGTCTCACCCTGGAGGCCTCTTTTTTTTTTCTCTCTAGCCTTCTACTGATATGGTAGCCTTGCCTAGCCTTCCTACCTGGCTACTGGCCAAACAGTGTTTTATTCATCAACCAACAAGAGAAACATATATACAGAAGGACATCCCCACCACATACATTTACTGAAGAGCAGTGTAGGCATTCTTTCATAAAACGTCAGCATGTCTCTAAAATATGGTATAAAAATACATTCTTTAAAATCAGAAAACCGAAGAGAGAAGGGTCATTTAAGGTGTCAGAGAACTTCGCAGTGATGGGGGCTTGTGCTGAGAATCTGTGCTCTTCTGGAGAGGTCTGTCAGGTCAGGACTCACCCCATGATGATCTGTGGCAGATCAGCACATAACATCCTGTGGTTTGAGATTCACTGACACAGCAACTTGAACTTGCCCTTTGACATTTGTGAAATTCAACTTCTGGCTTGCAGTGTAACCCGTGTTTCATTGACTGTGAAATTAGGAGAATCTCCAATGAGTTAAAAATGATTAGCTTTCACTTTTGGATGAAAACACGCCAAGGACAAACACTGATTCTGAGAGATCCCTTATATAGGGTCTCACACCTCATAAAACCTTACTTACAGGCAGCTCATTGGAACATTAGCTGTAGTTCTTAGCCAAAATCTTACCTTCTACCTCATCACTCCTTAGCCTGTCTAGGGAACATTCTAAGTCAATTTATTCATGACCTCAAATCATAATGTTGTTTTGAGAGGTAATGACACCATTGCTAATGCCTCAAATGGCAAGTATTTAAATGCCTATTTTATGGTAAACTGTGTTAAACTGATATCTTTGTTCCGATTTTCCCAGCTGAGCTGTGTTTTTTCTTATGCAACTTTCGCTCCTTGTTCATGATTTTTCTAGATCACTCATCACCATGTTCTGTTATTTGTCTATATAATTTTCTTTTGGACTATAAATTGCCCCAAAGCAGGACCTCTGTCTTTATGCTCATTTGCAGCATGTGCCATGGGACTTGAAACATATTGTGAAAGTAAATGTTGGCTAATTACAAGACGTTTAAAAAAATGTCAGTATTAGAAGAGTGGGCGAGTTAAATGTGCAGGTGTGAGTGTGGCTATGACATTTGAGGTTTATTTGCAAATTGTTAAATTTGGAGACCTCACTGTATAATAAAGGCTTGAGTACATCCACTGATCTCAGGGCTCATTTCTTGTCTTTATTTTTACTCAATTTAAATATCTATGACTCTGATTCTACAACCCATCACTTTATTTGCTATTTATTTATTTATTTATTTATTTATTTATTTATTTATTTATTTATGTTTGTGGTTTTTTTGAGGCAGGGTTTCATGGATCCCAGGTTAACCTTGACTTTCTGACCTATTTTCCTCAAGTAAGGTGAGCTCTGACTGCTAGGGCAGGTGTCAAACTCACCTGGTCCTCTAAGGTGCTATCCAAAGTACAGGTGACTCTTTCACTTTTGAAAGGGAGCCCCAAGTCCCCTGCCATAATGCTGAGTGACTGCTGCCTTGACCCCCGGGGGAGTTTCATCCCCACCAGACAAAAGTTTAAATGATTGTTATAGAGAAGCCAAAACCTACTGCACTAGAAAAGGCGATCGCTGCCTTACGACGTTGGTGCCTTCCCCCTCCCCCTGCCCCGCCCCAAAGCATGGAATAATAATGTTTGTGTGAAATAACTTCTTTCTTTAGTTGTTCAATTTGATTGGAGGATTTTTGATTATTAATAAGTAAGAGCCACAGTCCAGTAATCCTGGCGACCTTGGAAGGTAGTAGCACATTTAATGTTCGCTTCCCCTGTGCTTTGTAACAACCTCTCCCTCCTGTCTTCCGCCATGACCATGCCCCACCCTGGAGGCAATTGTGGTATTGCAAGCTTCAGAAGTTAGCATTAAAATGAATACTTTTTAATTTCTGCGGATGAGATGGGGCTCGGGGCTCTGGGACAATGCTGATGGATGATGTTTTAATGCAGCTGAAATGTTATTTTTACTGAACCAGGGAAAACTATAAATTTTGCTTCATTGCCACTGATGGCTCTATGCATAAAACTATGGTGGCGCCCATCGGCCGTGAATAATCACCTCGGCACGGCAGATGTTACTTTGCTGGTGGGGGCGGGGGAAGCAATTCTTATGCCGAAGAATTGTGGAAAGATTAATTGTCTACAGCTGTTTCATGGCCCACAGCAATCTTGATACATTTATGATAAGTTTAAGAGCCCACAAGAGGCAACCCCTATTCCCTGTCGTGAGAAGCGGGCGGGGGAAGGGGCTGGGGGCTTTATTTTGACACCTGGATTCATAGAAGCTGCCAGCTCCATTAGAGCCTCCATAGAAATCTGGCAGTCGGCAGTTTTGAAATGATTGTGAGTGAGGTAAGATGCAGGAATTATCCATAAGTAGATAAAGAAAAGGAGACGGAGAAGAATTATTCAAATTTGTGCAAATGAATTGCTTCCATTTTTCCTCCCTCTGCCAAGTGGAAATTGAACGTGACCCGCTCTGACCTTTCTCTATTAAGTGCTGCAAATTGCAGTAAATGCACCGTTCTGAGCGCCCTAATGGGACAGAGCCCCAGCAATGCCTCATTAATAAGGGGAGTTTGACCTTGCTGGTCAGCCCTTCATTCGATATTGAAAAGAAATAAGAAGAAGAAGAGATGACCCACTGTAAATTTTGAACAATACGTTTGATTTAGTTTGCATATACTCCCGGCCAGGCGTTTCCTGCGACCTTTCCCTTCCCAGTTTCACTTCAGCCACAGGCTAGGAGTTCTGGGAGTGTACCTTTAGTACCAATCGAAAATGAGATTGTTTTCCCTGTGCAGTGAATGACAGGCTGGGTGGAAAGGACAGTGACCGCTCCCTTCTCCTTCAGACCACGCCCACCAACGCTCCCGGTCTTTACTTCCCTTCCTCTCATTTCCTTCCTCCTGCCTCCTGTTTTCATTTTAAATAAAGGAACTTCTTAGCTTTGAAGTGTGTGTTGTGCATGTGTGTGTAGGAGTATGGGTGTGTGTAGGTTGTTTGTGTATGTGTGTGTGTGTGTGCAGGTGTGTGTGTATGTGTGTAGATGTGTATGTGTGTGTATGTATAGGGGTGTGTGTGTATGTGTAGGTATGTGTGTATGTGTGTGTATGTGTAATTGTATGTGTATAGGTATGTGTGTATGTGTAGGTGTGTGTGTATGTGTGTAGGTATGTGTGTATGTGTAGGTGTGTGTATGTGTGTATGTGTGTGTATGTGTAGGTGTGTGTGTAGGTATGTGTATGTGTAGGTATGTGTATGTGTAGGTGTATGTGTATGTGTGTAGGTGTGTGTGCGTAAGTGTTGGGTAGCTTCTCTGAGTTTTACTGTGCCTTTGTGGGGGTGTAGGTGAGATAGTTTCTCTTTGTCTGATGAAAGAAAATCTAGAACAAGGGATAGAACTTGCTGCTTGTTTGGAAACAAAGGACTTAATTTTGATACACATGGGAAACAGAGAATCAGTGTGGAAGTGGAATCCAGAATACCCAGACCTTTATGTAAAAATTTATCTGTTTATTCATGTGTACAGGCATTTTACCTGAATGTACATTTACCAGAAGAAAGAATTGGATCCCACGGGACTACAGTTATAGACAGTTATGGCCTGCCATGTGAGTGCTGGGGATTGAACTCAGGACCTCTGAAAGAGTAGTGAGAGCTCCTAACCACTGAGCCATCTCTCCAGCATCTGAACTTTTATATAAAAGGTAGATAACCCTTGCATGCTCCAGATTTAGCTCTTTAGGCTTCTCCTTCAATGCAATGCTCAAGGTACCTCTACCTTTGTTCATAAAATGTTGTAGGAAGGCAAGGCTGACACAGGTCCTTTAATTAACTTCAACAATGAGTCCTAAGGCACAGACTTGTTAGGACTTAAAGCAGGAAGTTCCAGAGGAGATGTTGAAGGATGCTGTAGTCAAAAGGATCTTTGAGCTTACCTTTCCCCAATGCCTAGCTGATACAGGAGTCTTTTCTACAGCGCTGATCGTGAAGGTGGTGAGTCACCTTGGAATTGGAGTTCTTTATTGGAAAATCATGTGTACAAGTCTTTCATCTATATTATTAAAAGTAAATACTGGGACTTTTTGTCTCTGGCCATGTTATGAGGTCTAATTGAATGGAACTTTTGAATCTATGAGATGACTGAAAAGGACCTCACTACACTGCTTTGGAGTGAAGGTTTGGCTTGTGTGGTTGTGTGTGCCAAGAATCAGAAGCACAAAAGTCACTGTGAAAATAATTTGAATAATTTCGCATATTGTTGAAAGTAACCCCAAGTCAGTGCTCCCTTCATTATATAGGCCTGTAGCCTTGGCAACAGTATGGGTTGTTTGGGGGTTTCTTGTCCAAAAACTCAATTAGATGTAACCCAATACTAGTACTGGAAGCTTCATTGGTGACAAGAGATATCCAGTTGGGGCTCTGTATACCCCATTATTTTGTGTTTTCATTTAGATCACCTTCATATGTATGTATATGTTTTAGGAAGCCTCTACTGTATTAGGTTTCCATACTATCCCTTAAATGGCCTTTACTTTTAGCTGTCCCTCCCCATATTCCCTCCCTCATCCCTTTCTCTCCCACCCTTCTTGATCCTCTCATTCCAGCCCCCACCCATCCATAATTATTTATTCTTTTTCTCTTTCTCAGTGAGATAAATTTGTTCCCCCAGTCCCTTGTTCTATAGGCCTTACCTCTGTGGTTTTATGGATGGTAGCTTGGTTATCATTGACTTAGCAGCTAATATCCACATATAAGTGAATACATACCATATTTGTCTTTCTGGGTTGGGGATCCCTCACTCGGAATTTTTTTCTAGTTTCATCCATTTACTTGTGAATTTCATGGTTTTATTATATTATTTATTTATCTATTTATTTGTTTTTTTTTGAGACAGGGTTTCTCTGCATTCCTTTGGAGGTTGTCCTGGAACTGGCTCTGTAGACCAGGCTGGCCTTGAATTCATAGAGATCCACCTGCTTCTGCCTCCCAAGTGCTGGGATTAAAGGTGTGAGCCACCAACACCTGAATAGATGATTTTATTTTTTAATGATGGAGTAAAACTCCACTGTGTAAATGTACCATATTTTCTTTATCTGTTCTACTATTGAGGGATATCTGGGTTGTTTATAACTCTTGGCTGTTACAAACAGAGCATCAGTGAACTTGGTTGAACACATTTCCCTGTAGTAGGATGAAGCATCATTTGGGTACATGCCCAAGAGTGGTATAGCTGGATTTTAAGGTAGATTGGTTCTCATCTTCCTGAGGAACTATCACATTGATTTCCATAGTGACTATTTAAGTTTACACTACCAACAGCAGTGGAGGAGTGTTCCCCTTATTCCAAATAATCACCAGCATGAGCTGTCACTTGTCTTATTGATCTTAGCCATTCTGAGGAATGTAAGATGAAATCTCAAAGTAGTTTTAATTTGTATTTCCCAGATAATTAAGGAGGCTGAACATATAAGTGCTTCTCAGCCATTTGAGATCCCACGATTGAAAATTCTGTGTTTAGATAGATCTGTGCCTCATTTTAAAAATGGGTTGGTTTCTTGATATCTAGTTTTTGAGTTCTTTATATATATTGGGTATTAGCCCTCTATTGGATGTGTAGTTGGTAAAATTTTTTTCCTATCTGTAGGCTGCCTCTTTGTTCAAAGGATGGCATCATTTGTTGTACAGAAGTTTCTCAGTTTCATGTAATATCCCTTATTAATTGTTGATCCTAGTGCCTGCATGATTGGTGTTCTATTCAGCAAATTGTCTTCTGTGCCAATGCATTCAAGGACATTTCCCACTTTCTTTTCTCTCAGGTGCAGTGTAATTGGATTTATGTTGAGGTCTTTGGCCCATTTGGACTTGAGTTTTGTGTAGGGTTAATGTAATTGGCTCACAGGGAATATCACTATTAGGAAGTGTGGCATTATTGGAAGAAGTGTGTCACTCTGAGGGTGGGCTTTGAGGTCTCCTATGCTCAAGCTATACTCAGTGTGACAGAGTCCTTTCTGTTGCCTGTGGACCAAGATGTAGAAAGCTTAGTTACTTCTCGAGCACCATGTCTTCCTGCTTGATGTCTTGCTTCCTGCCATGATGATAATGGACTAAACCTCTGAACTGTAAGTGAGTCACAGCAATCAAATGTCTTTCTTTATAAGAGTTGTGGTCATGGTGTCTCTTCACAGCAATAGAAACACTAAGACAGTATGGATCTGTTTGCATTCTTTTACATTCTGATATCCAGTTAGACCAGCATCATTTGTTAAAGATGTTTTCTTTTTTTCATTGTATAAGTTTGGTTTCTGGTGTGTGGATTTATGTCTGGATCTTTGATTTGATCCTATTAACCACCTGTCTGTATTTATGCCATTACTATGTGTTTTTTATTACTACAACTCTGTAGTAGAGCTTGAAATCATGGAAAGTGATACCTCCAGAAGTTATTTTATTGTACAGGATTGTTTTAGCTATTTTTTATATGAAGTTGAGTATTGTTCTTTCTTTTTTAAAGGTAGTAATTATTTTTCTTTTTAAGATTTATTTATTTATTTAATGCGCACTGGTGTTTTGCCTGGAACTGGAGCTACAGACAGTTGTGACCTGCCATGTGGGTGCTGGGAATTGAACCCAAGTCCTTTGGAAGGGCAGTCAGTGCTTTTAACTGCTGAGTCATCTCTCCAGCCCCAGGTATTTTTCTTTCAAAGTCTGTAAAGAATTGGGTTAGGATTTTGATGGGGATTGTGTTGAATCTGTAGATTGCTTTTGGCAAGATGACTGATTTTTACTGTGTTAATCTTTCCTATCCATGAGCATGGGAGCTCTTTTCATCTTCTGTTATCTTCTCCAATTTCATTCTTCAAAGACTAAAGTTCTTGTCATGCAAGTCTTCTACTTGCTTGGTTAGAGTTACACCAAGATATGTTATATTATTTGTGACTATTATGAAGGGTGATGTTTCCCTGATTTATTTCTCTGCCCATTTCTCATTTGTATATAGGAGGGCTACCAATCTTTTGAGTTAATATTGTATCCTGCCACATTACTGAAGGTGTTTATTAGCTATAGGAGTTCCCTGGTAGAAATTTTGGTGTATACTATCATATCATTTGCAAATAGCAATACTTTGACTTCTTCCTTTCCAATTTGTATCCCCTTGATCTCCTTTAGTTGTCTTGTCCTAGCAATAACTTCAAGTACTAAATTGAATAGATATGGAGAGAGTGGACAGCCTTGTCTTGTTCCTGATTTTAGTGTAATTGCTTTGAGTTTCTCTCCATTTAATTTGATGTTGGTTATTGGCTTGCTGTATATTGCTTTTTATTATGTTTAGGAATGTCCCTTGTATCTGTGATCTCTTCAAGAGCTTTACCAGAAAGGGTTGTTAGATGATCATGTGGTTGTTTCCTTTCTGTTTGTAAATATGGTGTATTACATTGACATATTTTCATGTGTTGAGCCATCCCCAAATCTCTGGAATGAAGCCTACTTGATTATGGTGGATAATCTTTTTGATGTGCTCTTGGATTTGATTTTCCAGCATTTTATGGAGTATTTTTGCATCTATGTTCATGAGGGAAACTGGTTTGTAATTCTCTTTGTTGAATCTTTGTGTGGTTGGGTATTAGGGTGACTGGGGCTTCATGAAATGAATTTGGCAATGTTCCTTCTGTTTTTATTTTGTGGAATAATTTGAGGAGTATTGGTATTAGCTCTTCTTTGAAATTCTGGTAGAATTTGTGCTGAAACCATCTGGCCCTGGGCTTTTGATGTTTGGGAGACTTTTAATTGCATGCCTCTATTTCCTTGGGGGCTATAGGTCTATTTAAATTGTTTATATGGTCTTGATTTAACTTTGGTAAGTGGTATGTATCAAGAAATTTGTACATTCTTTAAAAATTTCCAATTTTGTGGAGTACAGGTTTTTGAAGTATGACCTAATAATTCTTTGGATTTCTTTAGTACCTGTTGTTATGTCCCTTTTTTTGTTTCTGATTTTGCTAATTTGTATATTCTCTCTTTGTCTTTTGGTTAGTTTGGAAAAGGGTTTGTCTATTTTGTTGATTTTTTTTGAAGAACCAGCTCTTTGTTTCATTGATTCTTTGTACTGCTCTGTTTGTTTCTAATTTATTGATTTCAGCCCTGAGCTTGATTATTTCCTGCTATCTACTCCTTTTAGGCATGTTTGTTTCATTTTATTCTAGAGTTGTTCAGTTGCTAATATGAGATCTTTCTAATTTCTTTATGAAGGCACTTAGTGCTGTGATTTTTTCTGCTTTCTTTGTGTCCCATAAATTTGGGTATGTTGTACATCCATTTTCATTGAATTTTGGGAAGTCTTTAATTTCTTTTTTATTTCTTCCTTGACCCAGTGGTCTTTCAGTAGTGAGTTGTTCAATTTCTATGAGTTTGTAGGTTTTCTGTTGTTTTTATTGTTGTTGAAATCTAGTTTTAAGCTGTGGTGGTCTAGCAAGATGCAGTGGGTTATTTCAATTCTCTTGTATCTGTTGAGACTTGCTTTGTGACCAAATATGTGGTAATTTTGGAGATGGTTCCATGTTATGAGCACTTTTTCCTGCCAGTCTGATCCCACAGCCAAGTCAGGCCCAAATGATTACTCAGAGACGTATATTAATTATAATACTGTTGACTGATCATTAGGGATTCTTATTTGGCTAACTCTGTCTTAATTATTAATCCATTTCTATTAATCTATGTATTTCCACGTGGTCTTATCTAACTGGGAAAGGTCTGGACCTCTTACTTCTTTGCTGTCTCACATGGCATCTGACTCTGACTACATTCCCCAGAATTCTCATTTCCTAGACCTACCTATCTTGCTGCCCTATTGGCCAACAGTGTTTCTTTCATCAACAAATATGAGGAACATATGTACAGAAGACATCCCCATCAGTTCCATGAAGTTCTGAGAAGAAGGTATAGTCTGTGTTTGGGTGAGAAATGTTCTGTAGACATCTATTAGGTCCATTCGAGTCATGATGTCTGTTAGTTCCCTTATTTCTCTGTCTAGCTTCTGTAGACAGAATTGGATATGTGGTGATATCTTGCTTGTACAGATAAAACTGTCTGAGGGTCATAGAATGGAGCTAGCTGGTCCACAGGAGGGTGAAAAGCAGGGTGCTGTATCAGAATCTACTCATTTCCCCAGGAATTGGAGCAGAGAGTGAGGAGAGGCCACAGCAGGTAGCTTGCTACAGAGAGCTGGGGATGAGATTTGGGGATTGTATGTGGAGGAGAGGAGGGAGAATGAAGATCTGAAGGTAGCTACCTGCTTAGCTGGTATGTGTCATTTGTTTATTTTTATTGTGTGTGTGTGTGTGTGTGTGTGTGTGTGTGTACATACTTGTGTACCCACATGTACCTGTGAGGGCATGTGAATGTCATGGTGTAGGTGGATAACTTGTAGGAATCAGTCCTCTCAGGCTATCATGTGGATTCCAGGTACTGGACTCACATTGCCAGGCTTGGCAACAAGCATTCTTATCTATTAACCCATCTTGCTGGCTCAAGGTTCCAATTTTAATAAGTGCTCTGCTCTACTTCACAGAACCACTTTGTGTCCCAAGCATCTGATAAATTTGTTTATTTCCCAAACAAAATAAATGCCAATTAATAAACCTGATGGCCTAATCATATTGATGAGCCACCTTCTTCTTACTTCTCTTCTTCCTCCTTCTCCTCTTCCTCTTCTTTCTCCTCTACTTCATCCTCCTCTTCTCCTCCTTCTGTACTTACCCATCTCTGGCAAGCTCGTGTTCTTACTCTTTCTTTAAAACATTCAGCAGTGTCTATACAATAGGAACATGAGAAATCTCACCCTTGTTGGTGTCTGGCTTTGTATTTTCCACCATTCAGTGAGGCTGTCTTATATCCTTGGTGCCACATCTACTTCATTGGTTCTATTTGCATTCTATTTAGAGATGATGCCTTTACTGGACAATAATCATTTTGAAACCCAGTTCTTAAAAGTAAGATTGATTTTTAAGGAGAACATTTTAGTAACCTAGTCTTTTGAACTGAGGTTAGACTCTTCTGGTTGTAGTAGCTACCTACGTTGTATGAGATGAGGTCATCCTAATAGAGAAAACAGCTCAAAGCAAAGGAATGCTGGCATGTTTTCCCCTTTGAAAGCAGGAAGCTATTTCTGCGTTAGGCTTGAAATGTCACACTTGTTATTTGCCCACTGTGATGGAAATGCACTCCTGGAGGAAGGAAATTAAAGAAGCTAAGATGCATGAAGGAAGAGTGAGATGAAAAGTAGGTTGGTGGTTGCTTAGGGTTCTGGGGAAACGGGACGATTGTTAGAGGGAAGAGTGTATCTTTTGTGGAAGGGAATGAAATGTTTCAAAGCTGATTGTGGTGATAGTTGCACATCTCCGTGAATCTATAAAAATCAATAGAATTGTACACTTAATAACGTCCTAAAACAATGTCAGTAGTGAAAACAGCAATGGGTAAGGAGCTTATAAGTGAACACTGGGCATAAAGGGCAATGCATGAGACATGCACAGCCTGGTTTTGCCAATAAACATGGGAACCAATGGGCAATGTGTGAGACATGTGCGATGCCGCTTCACCAAAAACTTTCCTGTACATTTGGTATCTTGTTTATTTTATGCAAATTTATGTGTAGCTTCCCCAGATCGTATCTAATGTGTATTTTTGGATGCTAATGAGGAAAATCTAGAACTTAAAACAATGATAAAAAACAACTAAAATCACAATGCCAGTAGCACAGACACTGAGATTGACAATTAATGAATGGGACCTTCTGAAACTGAGAAGCTTCTGTAAGGCAAAAGTCACAGTCAATAAGATAAAAAAAAACAGTTAAAATGGAGTAAGACATATGACATACCTAGGGATAAAAGATGTGCAAAACCTGTACACTGACAATGATATATTATTCTGAGAAAAATTAAAGAAGACATAACTAAATGGAAATATATACTCTGATTATGAGTTGAAGGACTATATTAGCATATTAATTGTGCCCAAATCAATCCATGTATTTAACACAATCCCAACAGGCATACTGTGGAAATTGACAAGTCAATTTGGAAATCCATATGGAAATGAAAAGAAAGTAGATTAGATAAAACACCTTGCAAAAGAACAAGGTTGGAGGGCTTATCCTAAATCATCTGCAGTCTTATTGTAAAGCTATATTAATCAAGAAAATGTGGTACTGGTGTAATGATAGATATATCAATTAATGGAATCAAATGGAGAGTCTAGAAATTGACTCACACATATGTGGCAATTGATACTGTTTCTAAGTTCTGAAGGCAACATAGTGAAGAAGGAATAGTTTTTCTTAACAAATGTTGCTAAAATGGTTAGATACACAGGTGATAAACAATAAACTTGTAGATAAATATCTTACATCATTAGCTAGAATTAGATAAAAATGAAATACAGCCATAAATGTAAAACTCAAAACTCTAAAAATTACAGAAGGAAAATAGAAAGACATTGTGATCATGGGTTAGAAATATAATTTGTTTGTTTTTTTTTGAGACAGGGTTTCTCTGTAGCTTTGGAGGCTATCTTGGAATTCACTCAATGGAATAGGCTGGCCTTGAATTCACAGAGATCTGCCTGTCTCTGCCTCTGGAGTACTGGAATTGAAGGTGTGTGCCACCAATGCTCGGCCTAGAAATTCAATAAAACTTTTTTTGTTTTGTTTCTCGAGACAGGGTTTCTCTGTGGCTTTGGAGGCTGTCCTGGAACTAGCTCTTGTAGACCAGGCTGATCTCTAACTCACAGAGATCCGCCTGCCTCTGTCTCCCGAGTGCTGGGATTAAAGGCATGCACCACCACTGCCTGGCAATATTCAATATTTTAAGCAATATTAAAACCGTGGTATATGAAAGAACAAAACTAATGTTAGATTTTCATAAAATGGTATTAAAAGAGAATAGAAAGACAACAAAGAAGTGCCAGGCGTTGGTGGCGCACGCCTTTAATCCCAGCATTATGGAAGCAGAGGCAGGCAGATCTCTGTGAGTTCGAGGCCAGCCTGGTCTACAGAGCCAGTGCCAGGACAGCCTCCAAAGCCACAGAGAAACCCTGTCTCGAAAAACCAAAAAAAAAAAAAAAAGACAACAGAGACTAGAAGAAAGTATTTTCAAATTGGACATGTGATAGACTTGTATCCAGAATATACAAAGCATGCTTGGAGTTTATTACCATCCCTACTACTGGTTAACCTCATGAAAATTAGGCAAACTCTTTGAACAAACTCTTTCACACAGGAGCCATGCGAGCACCTGAGAGATGCTTAGTGTCTCTCAACATCAGGGAAATGCAAACTTAAATCCAGCAGCACCTCTACATACCTGTTAAAGTTTGGAAATATAACTTGAATTCCAGTAGTGCCTCTACAAAAAGTTGTTAAAGTTGGGAAATGCAAACTCAAATTCCAGCAGCACCTTCACATACATGTTTAAAGTATCTGAACAGAAAATCTGCAGTGCCAATGGTTGGTTGGAATCTGGAGTAACTCATCATTTTCCAGCAGAAGTACAAGATGATATGACTGCTCTTTAAAAGTTAAATGTCAGCCGGGCGTTGGTGGCGCACGCCTTTAATCCCAGCACTCGGGAGGCAGAGGCAGGCGGATCTCTGTGAGTTCGAGGCCAGGCTGGACCGACAGCCTCCAAAACAGAGAAACCCTGTCTCGTAAAACCAAAAAAAAAAAAAAGTTAAATGTCTAATTACAGCATGTCCATGTTCTTAATGAAATCAATCTATAGAGACTCATGCCCAAGTCTGTGTCAGCTTTAATTGTCACAGCCTCAAACAAGAAGCAGCCCAGATGCTCAATGGCATGTGACTGGCATAAGAAACAATGGAATATTGCTTGGCAATAAAAAAGAATGAATTCATAACAATTTGGTTGAAAATATAAAGGTCTGCTATTGAAGGAAAGAATCTAGTAAGAAAACAAAAAACCACTACACATGGTGTGATTAATTTAATATAAACAGCGAAAATATGTGCATGACTTTGATTTTGTGATGGGACCACAAGGGTATATTTATGTCAAAACTTAACAAGATGTTAATTATTATGTTATCAATAAATGTGCAGTTTGAATGCATATAGCTTATTGTACCCTTCAATAAAATCACTAAACAAATCACTTCAATAAAAAACAAATCACTTCAATAAAATCACTAAAATTTCTCTACCATGTATTTAAGCAGTCTCTGTATTTGGCTAGACCTCTATATGAGTGGCTCTATTCGGTGATTTTCCCTGAGGTAACACAGGTCTAGTTCTAGAAGTCCATATGATCTTCTGTAGGCAGCATAGCAGTATCATAGCATATTTCTACTATCTATTTTAGTCTGTCCTATAAGATGTTGTTATATTCTGAAGAAAAATAAGGATGGTCACACTTTATCAGCTTACCATTTCTTACAGAATTAAACACAGATTTCTCAGATTGGTATTGAAAGTAAGTCACAATTTGATGGCTTTCTGGTTTTCTTTGTTCAATAGACACAGAGATGGAGAGCAATGGGTCCAGAGGACATCATATTGATCCAAAGATTATTCCCAAACTTAAACCTTCATGGGTTTGGAATTGCTTGGGTTTGGATTTCTATGGGACCCCTAATTACTTCTCTTCAAATCCTTGTACTGAGCTATGCTACTGAGTTTTCTGGTTCTCCAGCTTCCACACATCCTGGTGAAACTTCTCAGACCCTCAAACCAAGTCAATACCCTAAAGAGTTCTTATTTCTGTCTTCCAGATGCATTGATCTGATAGTGGTGGTTAGAGTGGTTTGAATGTGTTGAAAGAGAATGGCTCACATAGGCTCTGGTATTTGAACACTTGGTTCCCAGTTGGTGGTGTTTGGAGGAGATTTAAGAGGTAACCTCACTCTAGAAAATATGTCACGGGAGGCAGAGTTTTAGATGCAAATCACTTGGCCACTTCCAGATGGGTCTCTCCACTTTGTGTTTCTCATTCAACACGTGAGTTCTTGGCTTCTTGTTCCTTCCGCCATGCCTGCTGCTTGCTGCAAACTTTTACTTTGCCATCATGGATTTTTGTCCTGGAACAATAAGCCAAACAAACTCTATGTTCCTTAAGTTGCCTTTGGTCATGTTGTTTTATCATAGCAACAGAAAAGTAGCTAATATAAATGCCATCTAGTGAACTGCTAATTAAGACTATATATTTGAGTGTACAGCTGCACACTTAATTTTATATCCTGATCTTCTCTGTGACCACCTATGGCCAAACAAATTACTTATGACTATTGTAGGAGCAGTGATCGATGGAGTATCTATAACATGAACTCAAAGAACTTAATAAAATCTGCTGATAGGAGGGTATTGCCTCCTGATGGCTGGATTGTAAATATCCTGTCTCCTGAGGTTTCATAGTGAAAGGTATTCATCTCATTTCAGAGTTTAAAAGAGTTGAGTTCCAGAAAGGCAAACATTGTGTATAGTCTCTTCATTGTTTATTCTAATCTTAAATCTTTAGATTTGTGTGTTTAATTTGTGATACTTCTAGATGTCAGAAAAGTTGGAAAGGGCCAGAGGAGGTGGAGTAGAGGAAAAAAATGTTTAAGTGGGGAGGGGAGTAGAAAACAAAAGAGAATAATTGGGGATTTAAATAGGGGCATAGAAGGTAAAGCAGAGAAGTGGTGGGGGAGGACAAATACTAAAGATGTTTGAAGAAGTCATATGGAAATCTACTGTTTTATAAGCATCCATATATTAGATCTGTCTATCATCATCGTCTATCAGGTTTAATTGTATTTACCCTTATATAGGGAGATAATGTTCCTCCTAGAATCCATAGTTTATTAAACAAAAAACCTAGTGTCAGATGTAATATTTCCCTTTGAGTTGTTCTTTATAAGTTTCCAGATATTCTATAAAGTAATACAGGCTGTTGGCACTGCTTTTGGAAGAACCTATTGCTAAAGACACCACATACTTAGGCCACAGAGAAATCAAGTTAGTACTCATTAGGAACCATCTGCCCTATTGCCTAGCTATCTTAGACTGGAAAATGCTATTCAGGCTCCAGGTAATAGTCACCAACACTCTTTCTTACCAACATGTAAGCTGTGTGAACTATAGTAATGACTGGTATGACAAAATATGCCAATGATTGACATACTGGCACAGATGTTATGGGGGTAACCAGTCACTGTCTAATCAGATTTAAGATGGGCTCCACAAAAGGAAACCCATTCCTAGTATGATAGGCTTCAGGTATACGGACCTACTACTTTTCTTTTCCTGAAGGAACATAGTATCAAAGAACCCTCTAAATTCTCTAAATTGCAATTTGTATTTCTATACATGAAATACAGTTTTCATCCCTTGTCAAGGCTTTTTTTGTTTTAAACTCACAACCAGTCAAAGTACAGAGAGTAAGTGTCTATAGAATGCTCAGCCCTAAATGGCTATCTGTTTTACATACCCTCACCTTAAGGCTCAGGAAACATCTTGGAAGAGGCTTACAAAGATTGGTAAGAGTCTGAGAATGGTATTTGTAGGTGGAGTTTTCTTTCCCAGCTGCCAGACCCAAGTGATCACACAGAGGCTTTTTACTATACAAATGCTTAGCTGTTAGCTCAGGCTTATTACTTACTAGCTCGTACCACTTAAATGAACCCATTTTTATTGGACTGTGCCTTGCCACATAGCTCGTGGCTTCACCTGTCCTCCAGCATGTCTTACTCCCTCTGTGTCTCCTGGTGACTCCACTGACTCCGCCCTTCTTCCTCCTAGCATTCTTAGTTTGGCTGTCCTGCCTATGCCTTCTGCTTGGCTACTGGACAGTCAGTTCTTCATTGACCAATGAGAGTAATATACATATTCACAGTGTACAAAAGGATTATTCCACGGTACAGAGGAGTGTTACAAAGCAGTGTCCTTCTGGACATGGCAGGACAGACACACTCATGTGTTGGGGAAGTCCTGTGTATATGTCAATAAATTACTGCTGGCCAATAGGAATCTAGATAGGTGGGGCTAGGAGTCCAGGAGGATTCTGGGAAGGAGAAAGACAAGAGAGTCAACATGTGACGCCATGGGGGTAGGACGCCGGGAACTATTCTCTGGTAAGAAACATACTTAGATTAACAATTATGGGGTAATTACTTAAGGCAGAGCTAGCCAGTAAGGGACAAGCAAGGCCAACAGCTTCATAATTAATATAGCCTCCTGTGTGTTTATTTGGGACTCATGCGGATCTAGAACCAGGCTGGCGCGGCAGAGCCCAGGCGACTGGCGGGGGATAAACCAAAGTGGCTAGCAAAAGAAAAAGCTTCTCTTAACACTCATGAACTAATAGTAGACATGGTTGTCTGCATAAGCTAATACAGTATCAATTCAATCAATATTTCACCATCGAAAGAGCAGTAAGGAACATTGACATTTGAAGGATCCTGGGGAGGAGTGGTCAGATTTTTTTCCAGGGTCTAGTCTCTGATAGATTGCTCACATTCCTGTGGATGACCCTGTACCTATGCACAAATGGACAGCACTAGACGCAGTGTGTTGTAAAAAAGAGGACATGAATTGTTGGGGAATATGAGGAAGAGGGATCAGGGATTATTTTAAGGGTAGTGAGGGTTGGACATGATCAAGATACACTGTGTACCTATATGAAAAACTTAAAGAATAAATAAATGCATGAAATGTTATGTATATACATGTGAGTATATTTACATGTGTATGCTGCATGTAATAATAATAATTAACGAAGGAATCATGAATTTTGGAGACTAGAGGAGTTGGGTTGGGAGGAGGAGGTGTGGGAGTAATGTAGAGGTATTGCTTATATATTAAATTATAAAAAGTGAAATTTAAGAAAAGAGGTCTCTGATGCTAATGGGGTTATTATTATGCCAGCTCTAGATGAATTTTTTTGTGAGAAAGAAATGCAATTTTGTCTTATACAGGCCATTGTGATTTCTAGTCCTTTTGTTATAACACAGATACAAGCACAGTATATGAAAACAAGCATCTACATACACACATGAGCACACACACACACACACACACACCTCTTCAGTTATTGAATGCACTAAATCATCATAATTGGAACAGAAAACCTCTTTAGATGGGACTGTCTTAGATTAAAAATGTCAGCATTATTTCAACTTGTATATTTTTGTTTCTATAATCAACATTGTCTCTTAGCAACTGCAATAAAGCTTCCCATTAGCTAAATGTAGATTGACGAGCAGGGAGACTGAGATTACCTCGGCATAATTCAATCAGGTTTTCTGATGAGATCATAAACTGTACTAAGAGAATATCTTGCAGCAGTAAATTCTCAAGTGCCTGATAGAAGCTTGAAATTTGTACAGGTTTCTGAGTTAAGTGTAATTTTTAGATTGACTATAAAAAGAGTACTTTAAGTCAGAGGCTAAATGGAAATAATAAAATAAACCCAACAGTTCCACAATTAATCCTCTATACCTGAGAACACGTCCATAAGGTCTTTCATTGTGACTCTACCCCACATTGGTTATCCTATGAGGTTTTCATTGGATTTCACTGAGCTTTTTGTATCAACCTCTGTGATTTCATTGCAGAGATGTGCAAGAATGTGTACCAAGGAGGGGCGTGTTGGGGATGGACTATGGCTAATAAGCAGTGGAGAAAGGAGGAAGAGAAATGATCTAGAATATTAATGCCTCATTTATCAAATGTTTATTAGATGCCTGCTATAGTTCAGGTATTATTCTAGGTGCTGAGGGTGCAGAGCCTAATGGTATTTAATTTCTGCCCTTAAAATGTTTATGATTCTGAGCAGACAAATGAGTCAATTGGTTATAAAACAAAATAAAGCTTAAAATTTTTTATTACTATTTCTAGAGACAGTTCTATGCTCTATCTGTGAAAGTACTCTGCAATCCGGGCACTGACTGCCTCAGGGGTAGGCAATAATTTGGCCACTAGAGACTCTCCTGGTGTTGACATATGGAAGATAGGAAAGGGAAGGTCATTCCTCCCCAGGGTCATTGATTTCTGTACTTTTAACCACAAGATTTCTAGGGTAGCTTGTGTATACATGTTCTGAAGATCTTAGATATTTGACAGTTCAAACAAGAGACTATCTACTTCTCTTGCTGAAGTGACAAAATACCTGGCATCTTATGGAAGGGTGGGTTATTTTGGCCCACAGTTCAAGGGTTCAGTCCATGCTGGAAAGTATGTGGCAGCATCTGGTCACATTGCGGCTGTGGTCAGGAAATGGGTGAATGCTGATTCTCTCTCTCTCTCTCTCTCTCTCTCTCTCTCTCTCTCTCTCTCTCTCCCTCCCTCTCTCTCTCTCCCTCCTTCCCTCCCTCTTTCCCTCCCTCCTCTCCTCTTTCACTCTCCCTTCTTCCCTCCCTCCCTGTCTCCCTCCCTCACTCTCCTTCCTACCTCTCTCTTTCTCTCCTTCTTTCTCTCCCTTCTTCCCTCCCTCCCTCTCTCTCCCTCATTCTCTCTCTTTCCCTCGCTCTCTTCCTCCCTCCTTCTCTCTCTTCCCCACCCTCCTTCTCTCTCTTTCTCTCTTCCCGCCCACCCTGGCCCTTCAGATGGAGCAGTTCACATTCAGGAAGGGTCTTCCCACTCTAAGTGATCTAATCTACACAATCTGTCACTGATATTTTCAGATGCTTATCTCCTAGGCGACTCTAGACCTTGTCAAAGTGATGACTAATTAATCACTCACACATAAACACATATACAGACACACGTGTGCATGTACACACACACAGACACACACATGTAAAGTAATGTGCATTCTTCCCACCAGCCGCCTAGGTCCCCTTGTGCTTTAGCCCCCAAATAACATACAGGCTGCTACATTAATTATGAAACTGTTGGCCGTTTGCTATGGTTTCTAATCAGCTAGCTCTGACCTAATTATTAATCCATAATTACTAATATATATATTTTTATGAGGACTTATCTTTCCGAGAATGCCAGATTTGTGTTCTCTCCTCCAGGGATCACATGGCTACTCTCCTCTTCACTCTACATTTCCCAGAATCCTCCTAGACTCCTAGTCTCACCTATCTTGCTTCCCTATTGGCCAACAGTGCTTTATTTATCAACCAATAAGACAAACATAGACACAGAAGGACTTCCCCCATCACACACACACACACACACACACACACACAGAGACAGAGACAGAGACAGAGACAGAGACAGAGAGTGATACTTTACTTTGGGGCTCATATGAAATCATATTTTAGGCCATATACAAAATCTGCCTTAGCATTTATCTCTTTGCATCCCCATACACTCATCACTACCACATTCAAAGATGACCAAACATTTCCTTGAGATGAAAGTTAACTCTGTTAGGCAGGTGTCTTGAGGATATTTGGGGAATAGAGAAAAGGTCTTATAAGGGAGCTCTACACCACAAAGCCTTCTGCATATCTCTCTGGAAGGACCTCCTTGGCCCTGATATTGGTCCCTTATTTTCGTCACCTACCCCACAGTCCCTGCACTCCCCAGTTCTGGAGTTTCCTTGGATCTGTCTTACTTAAAGTTATTGTCTCTGCCCTGGCACTTTTTTTTTGGTTTTTATTACGAGACAGGGTTTCTCTGTATTGTTTTGGAGGCTGTCGGTCCAGCCCGGCCTCGAACTCAGAGAGATCCGCTTGCCTCTGCCTCCCGAGTGCTGGGATTAAAGGCGTGTGCCACCACCGCCTGGCTCTCTGCCCTGGCACTTTAGCTTGCATTCCTGAATCCATCACTCCACCCAGTAGATAAGGGTGTTTCATATTAGAGTTCACCAGAGAAAGTGGTAATCACTATGTTTTGGAGTCACTTATAAAAGCTGACCCCCAAATAAAATGCAGCTTCATGTAGAAATTATTTTAGTTGTGTGTGTGTGTGTGTGTGTGTGTGTGTGTGTGTGTGTGTGTGTATGTGTTGTCTTGAACAAGGGTGATGGAGGGCAGAGTGCCCAGGAATAAAAAGACATATTCCGTTTTGGGAGCTGACCTTTTCCTGGTTATGTACCACCAAAACTGTGTTTCCATAAAGACTGTGTGAATATGTGTGTGTACTGGAAACATACTTTACTAGTTATATTTGACCTCAGATGTAGGAGGGTAGCACACCAAGAAGATATCCTTGTGTATGTTTAGCCAGTAAACATGGCTAGAATTTTCACGAACAAATGGGCAGTTAGTGCTACCCCGTCGTCTGTGTTTCTCATCCTGTGTGTCATTCTTCCTTTTCCAGAATCGAGGATTGGGAGGAAGTTCCTTATGCAGCACTGGGGATGCCAAATGGCACTGGGTCTTGGTGACTGTTTTTAGAGTCAGATTGTCCTTTTTACTTGAAATGATAATGAATATCTTTCAAAATCTGAAAGAAAAAGAGAGTATGTAAATGTGTGTAAATTAGACTCAGAGCAGTGGTCTGCAGTTCAGTTTTCCTGGAACAAATCATTCTTATTCTTATATCTGAAGGCAGTTTGTACTGTTTTTATTTTGTGTTGCTTGTGTTTTAAGTGTATCTTTGTTATGCCTCCAAAGCTAGCAGGCAGCTAGGCAGCATATAAATAACCTTTATTGTTATTATCATTAGATGTAGCATTCAGTCTGTTTTGACGTCATTAATAAACCATTTCAGCAATGTTGTTGCAATGTATAATATTAGCAGAAGGCTCCCTGGGGATGCATAGAAGAGGGCGTTTAATATTCTGCTTGTTTCTTAGTCTCTCTCTTCATGGGCGGAGATGTTAGGGCTTGTTTGTTGTTCAGCTGGAAAAAAATTGTATCTATGGTATCAAAAAACAGCTTAAACATGTGGCTGTAATTTATAGAAATGCCTTTGCCTTAGCAGTTTTGCTAAATCAGGAGACCGTAAATTAGCTCAGTTAATCTGCTCTTGATTTTTTTATTCAGTTTTAGATAACTTGAAACTGAACATTGAATTATAATATATCATGGATGCCTTAATGAAATTAAGACTGTACTTTAAAACAGGACAACAGTAAGAGTATATCGCAAAGCCTAGATCTATTGACATTGTCAGAAGGTTGGAGGCAATGCCTAGGAAAGGATTCGCAATTGTTTTCTGCTGTGAGATCTGGCCCTATTGAGGTTTAGAAGAAATATTAGAGGGTAGGGCCTAGTGGAAGGAAGTGAGAATACTTACAGGCATCTCCCTGAAGGGATATTGGAACCCTAGTGCCCCTCCCTCCTAGCTACTATGAGACGAACAACTTTGTTCCTGCACATGACCTCTGCCGGAGTGTTCAACCTCATCATAAGTCTAACTGGTAGGGCCAAGAGACCAGGAACTTGTGCAACCACAAACCCAGATTAATCTTTCCAACTTCCATGTAGATTTATATCAGGTGTCTTGTCACAATGAAAGGAGGGTGACTAACATAGAACATTGATACCAAGGAGTCCGGCCATTTCAGGAACTAGATCTTACAATGTTGTTGTAAGACATCTGGAATCCTGTGTGGGATGAATTTGAAAACTTTTGGAGAAACAGGTGAGAGTACTCATAGAGTGCTGTGAGCCGAGCTTACTAGGTGATTCTGATGGGAGATCAGAAAACTAGAATGCTGGTATGGATGTGGGCAACAGAGGCTAAACTCATGCAGGCTTAGGTATGAGTGAGAGCTTTATTGGGAGCCCAGCTCAACCCCATTGTGTTGCATTTTGGAAAAGAACTTGATTATTTTTTTTTTTTGAGGCTTTATTGGAGGATGAGTTTGAATGATGAACCAGTTAATTTGGTGAAAGAAACCTGAAGGCTGCACAATGTTGAGAAAGCAGCACAGGTGTTTCTGGTTGCTTTTGGTCAGACTAACAGGGCAGTGGAGAAAGACTTGGGAAGTGTTGAGTATTTGTCAGTTAAGGACATTTAAAGTTACAACCATGGATGGTATCATTGCTAAAGATACCATTAAAGTTGCTATTGAAAAGATGCCAAGGACTCTGAACCAGGCAACAGGAAGAATGCCGAAGGCACCCAAGAAACTGGCAAGACACCAAGAATCACATACCCAAGGGTGTAAAGCAGGAACTCATTTCAAACTTGTTGCCTTGAGCGGAGAACCCCAGAGTGCCTTGCTCATTCAGGGACTCCTGGGGAATTGTTTCCCCAGTTTTCTTCCCTGTGTTCAGCTTTCCTGATAACCAGAAACTTCTACAGCTATGGTTCTCATGGGTTTGCATATAGTTCTTGTTGGCGGCAGACCTTGGTGTCAAAGGGAAGCGTTGGAATGTAGTCACCGTGAGGCAGGGTTAGAGTCTATACAAAATGTGGCCAATAAGGTGACATGAGAAGTCATGAGAGTGATGCTGTGAGAGAGAGACCGTGAGAGAGATTGTGTGAGAGAGAGAGAGACTGTGAGAGAGATTGTGTGAGAGAGAGACTGTGAGAGAGATTGTGAGAGAGAGTGAGACCATGAGAGAGAGTGATGCTGTGAGAGAGAGACCGTGAGAGAGATTGTGAGAGAGAGAGACTGTGAGAGAGATTGTGTGAGAGAGAGACTGTGAGAGAGATTGTGAGAGTGAGAGAGATTGTGAGAGAGAGTGAGACCATGAGAGAGAGTGAGGCTGTGAGAGAGATGCTGTGAGACTGAGGCTGTGGAATTTGGAGCTGGAGTTGCAGTGGTGATCCTAGAAGTATTAATGCCAGGAATATTAAATGGTCTGAGAAAATGTGCTGATGGGAATCAGACCCAGCTAATGAGAAGCCATTTGAGCTGTAGACACCAAGGTGGCATGAATCAGAACTCTCCAAGCCATTCAGGGACCATGCCTCACTATCAAGTGTCCCTAGATATCAGACATGGATTACACAAGTCAGTATTTTTGGTCTTTGTTGGGTTTGGTTCATTCTTCTTATTTTCTAAATTTCTCCATATTGAGCAGGAATAGAAACTGTGTGTTGTAATCCTAGTATTTTGGTTTGTGTGGTGGTTCACCCTTAAGTGTTCACCTTTTCTGTTAAAAGACTTTGGACTTAAGTTTTTCAGGGTTCTGGAACGGCTTGGAAATCCTTAGAGATGAACTAAATGCACTTTGCATGTAAAGATGGACTTAAGCCTTTTGGAGCCAGGAATAGAATGTTATATCATTTGAATGTGGAGTGCTGCTAAAATCCTCGTGTGCCAGAGGCTGGGCTGGCAGTCTGTGGAGCTGCTGGGAGGCAGTAGCCTCTCAATGTTTTTTGGTGAATGTTGATTAAGAGGGCAGGGTCAGGGGAAGAAAGTTAGATCACTGGACACTTCCTTGAAGATGGTACTGCAATCATGACCCTTTCCCTTTCTTTTGCTTCTTGGCTACCATGAAGTTTGCAAGTCTTTCCCCTGAAATGCAGCCCCACTGTGATGTGCTGCCTTGACACAGGCTTAAAGCAAGGGGCTAAGTAAGCAGAGACCAGAACCTCTGTATCCATAAGAAAAAAAAATCAGTCCTTCTTTACAAGTTAATTTATCTAGGAACTGTGTCATAGCAATGGAAAACTGTTCAACAGACCTTGGCTCAGTCATATGGTGACCCAAAACTCTAAGGACAGAGAGAGAAAGGATAAGCCCATTACACAAGTGATTATAAAATTTCTCTTGGTAGCATTTGTTGACTTCCATTGACTTAGTGAAGCCAAAACAACAGTAGGAGGCCAGAGTTAGAAAGAGGTGCTCAAAGTTATATGGTAGAGAGTAACGAGCATTCTTCCTTCCAGCCTGGTCCCAGAGCCATGTCAACCCCAAATAACACACAGAGACTCTATTAGTTACAACACTGACAGCCAATGTCCAGGGCTTCTCATTGACTAGTTTTGTCACAAATATTAACCCATAACTACTAATATGTATATTTCTATAAGGTCTTATCTTGCTGAGGACACCAGCCTCATGCGTCCTCTCTTCAGGGGATCACATGGTGAATCTCCACTCTTTACTTCATTTCCCAGAATCCTTCTCGACTGCTAGTCCCACCTATCTTTCTTCCCTATTGGCCAACAGTGCTTTATTTATCAACCAATAAGACAAACATATACACAGAAGGACTTCTCCCATCAGTGGAGGATCCAGTGCAAGGAACAGGGATGGATATGAGATAGTTTTACAATCTATTATGATAACAGATGTCTTGGAGTAGCTGGAAGTAGGTGCTGACATAGTTTATTGATAGCTGTAGCAACCTTTCGGAAAATCACATCATCTGTCTAGAAAGGCACCATGGTATCCTTGTTGCTATGCCTTGGCTCTGCCATCATGGACTCTAATGCTAAGAGACTCAATTAAATGCCACCTTTAAATTTAAGTTTCCTTGGTTGTGATGTTTTATCACATCAGTAGAAAGTAACTAAGTCAAGAGCACAGGCGACAGTTCCCTGGAGTAGACCGGATGGCTCTCGTCATGGCAGGTGCACTGGATGCTGGATGATTTTTGTCATGGCAGGTGTATTGGTTTCCCTGCATCACTTCTCATGGGGCCTTTGAGTTCATCCGAGTTTCTGACTGCAGCTTCCAGAACCTCTGTTGGCCTGCTTCTCTGTTGAAACTACACACTCTGTAGGGCGGTCTCTTTGGTAAGTGCAGCCCTCTGCCAGGAAGCCCCTTCCTTCTTACCCTTGGCTACAATTTAATGGAGCCATCATCTTTCCACCTATCTCCTTAAGAGGCCAGATCAAATATTTAGGTCTACAAAATTCCTGGGGCCACTTGTTAAATTTTTGTTGCATCTCTCCTGGGAGGTAGGAAATAGACACGATACATCTCAAGGAGAATATATTATCAACGTCCTCCCTTTCCAGCATCTGTACAGGAATCCTCTCTAATGTCCTTCGTATCTTTGTGAATTCCTTGTCTTTTCTCCTGTAGCTTAAAAGTGGGAACATGGATGTGTAAGCATGGTATTTGTGTTCTCCACACACAAAGCTACAAAGTTTAACTCCTTTTTGAATGTAGGGAACCTGATAGTTCTTGCATTATTATTATTATTATTTTGTTCTTGATTCTTTTTGGAAGAAAAAAAAAGTACACAAGGAGCCATAGTTTCTTCATCTGAGACAGAGCTTAAATGTCATCTTGACTGAACTGAACCCTCTCCAGAATTCATGTGTCAAGGGTCTAACTAGCAATAGGGATGTATTTGGAGGTAAGGCTTTAAGTTAACTGAAATAATAAGTGTTAGACTTTAATCTGAAAGGATTGTAATTAACACACACACATACATATATATATATATATATGTATATATGTATGGTTTGAATGAGAATGGCCTCCAAAGGCTTATATATTTGAATGCTTAGTCACCATGGAGTGCAAATCTTTGATATGATTAGAGGGATTAGGAGGTGTGACCTTGTTGAGATGGGTGTGGCCTTTTAGAGGAAGTGCGTCATTGGGTGGGCCTTGAGGCTTCACAAGCCCATGCTAAGGCCTGTTGCTTTTTCTCTTGGCCTGTGAATTAGGATGTAGCTTTCAGCTACTGCTTCTGTCCCCTTCAGACTGCCATGCTCCCCACCATGATGATAATGGACTAAACCACTGAAACTGTAAGCAAGCCCCAATTAAATGCTGTCTCTTTTGAGTTGCCTTGGTCGTAATGTCTCTTAACAGCAATAGAACAGTGACTAAGGTGTGTGTGCATGCGCGCACTCGTGTGTATTACTATGGAAAAGGATAGAACAATATAAACACTCCAGGTCTCCCTGACCCCCTTACAAAGTGTATATAAGAACACAGGTATTCAATAGGAGGACCACCAGCAGGTCAAGGGTAGAGATTTGATCAGAGTCTGAATCTTGCCAGTCTTTGAAACTGAGACTTTAAGTTTCTATGAAGTCACCTGTCTGTGCTGTTTTGTTCTGGCAGCCCCAGGTAGCCAACATGGATGTCTTCACCTTTTAAAATCTAAGTCAAATTCTGAAGCTGCTCACACAGCTTGTTTAGAAGCTCACCTCACGTCTTCAATGGAATTTCAGATCAAGGAAGCCCTTCATGACTCCTGAGGCTACTAGCATGCCTTCAGGCATCTCCTCCACTAATGAAGCTTGGTTACAGCACTCACAGTGTTAATGCTATCTCAAGAAACTGACAAGCTCCACTCCCTGGCTTCTCATTTTGTCAGGTTTCTAGGGCTTGGCTATCTCATGTACTGATTTCCTCATCCATGATATCAATAGTATAGCAATTTCCTGTAAACTATGGTTTGATCATACTGAGATATATTAACTGTGGTGAGTGTTGAAATTGCCAGTCCTGTTATTGCGTGGGCCGCACTTTAGGAAGAAACGGTGACAAGCCCTGGGAGATTAGGTTTACACTGTGGGACCCATGATCTCCCCTGAACCCAGAGAAATGGCATTTGTTTGGAAGGAGGAGTTGAGGATCAAGAACAGAGTGATTTTAAAGTCAGCTCAGTTCGATCTTACGTCTCATACGATCGCGTGTATATCCTCGTGACAGGGGTTGCAAATGACAAAAACAGGAAACTAAATTTCTTTGGATTTAAAAGATACCTTTTCTCTCTCTCAATTCTTAAAGCAGTGCCTGTTGATATCAACTGTTGGCACTTGAATTTTAAACTCTTCAAAATATAAGGTATCGACCTTTGGCACTTGAATTTTAAATTTCAAATATAAGGAGTGTGCATTTGTCATCTGCATTATCAGAAGGTTTCTCTTAAAAATTACTATTATTGTTTTATATGTGGGTGTTTTAAATAAATGCCTGCCTGCCCATCACATGCGTGCCTGGTGCCTGTTGAGTTTAGAAGAGGGAATCAGATCACCTGAAACTGAAGTTACAGATGGTCACAAGCCACCGTATGAGTTAACTAAGTTAGTCCTACTTCAAAGTAGGTGCTGCAATGTTAACTAAGTTAGTCCTACTTCAAAGTAGGTGCTGCAATGTTAACTAAGTTAGTCCTACTTCAAAGTAGTGCTGTAGTATTAACTAAGTTAGTCCTACTTCAAAGCAGTGCTGTAGTATTAACTAAGTTAGTCCTACTTCAAAGCAGGTGCTGGTTTGCTGACCCAATCAATCAAAGGGTGGATAATTGTTGGTCTCTTAAAAATTATTTCTTTGTATTTTGCTCATGCTGGGGATCACCCCAGGGCCAACGACATGCTTACTAAGGACTTTGTTGCATCTCCATTCCTGAAAAGTTGTTGTTGATGACAGATTCTCTCCTGCAACTCATCTTTATTTTATCCCTTCTATGGAATGCTGTGTGACATGTAAGACCTCATTCTACTTCATACTTAGTGCAGGGGCCAGACAAACCATGGAGGAAGTACAACCCTGCTTGGATACACATTACCAATTAATATGAATTGATTTTAAGTGCATCTGGTACATGTATTTCTGTATACACAGGATTTAATCACATAGATGTATAAGTGGAGGCTGATTTCCTTGAAATTACTCTCATAAGTAGTTCCAAGTAATGCTTGAGTCCTGTGGAAAAAAAACTGCCAAGAGTACTGGCATCCAAGTCCCGATTTACATATTGCTTTACACAGCCAGTCCCAAAGGCTTCAACTCAAAGAATGGAAAATAAAATTAAACGAATCAATTAGTGTATCTTACTGCAGTTGTAGTCAAGCCCAATAGTGAGGACATTATATATAAAGTACATAACAGATTTAGAAAGCAATTCAATCTAATCACATCTTGGATTAGAAGAGACAGGAGTCTGGACCAACAGCAGGAGAAATGGCTGTCAGCTCTTAGCTGGAGGTGTGTGGGAGGGGCGAGGAGGGCGGGTCTACCTGATGGGAACTGAGCTGGGTAAACCCCTCAGTGTGTGTCCAAGGCTGCAGGCACACGGGTGGAACCTCCATCTTTTTCATCAGGGCTTTTTTCTCTTTTTGGTTTGTTGTCCTCCCAGCCACTGGATTTCTGAAAATTAAAATTTTCTTTCAAAATAAGGGTATTTTTACTTTTCCTTATGCATTTGTCTGTGTGAATATATGCATATATGTTTGAAGGTGTGCATGGAGGCCAGGAAGGATGATGGAGGCCCTGAAGCTGGAAAAACCATTTGTGAGTCACCTAATATGGGCACTGGGAGTTGAGCTCAGGTCCTCCAAAAGAGCCATGAGCCCTCTTAACTGTTGAGCCGTCTCTCCAGGCTCCAAATCCTAGAATTTTGAAGCGGATACTAAATGGCTAATAGCTTCATACAACATTCTTGGGCTGGGAACCACCTTGACTTCCCCGTGCATCCCTCCACTGCTTCTCAGTCATTTTAAGCTTCCCTTACCTCATGCCACAAGGCCCTGTCTGAGCATAATCCACATGAGCTTCTAGACGAGGCGTTCTCAACCTGTGGGTCGCAACCCCTTTGGGGTCACATGTCAGATCTCCTTCATATCAGGTATTTACATTACCATTCATGACAGTAGCAAAACTACAGTTATGAAGTAGTAATGAGAATTTTATGGTTGGGGTCACTAGAACACCGGGAACTATATCAAAGGGTCACAGCATGAGGAGGGTCGGGAAACGCCAACACAGAAACTTTTGAATGCATTTCACTCAGCATGGTCTGAAAGTCTCTTTTTCAATGCACATTTTATGAACTCAAAATATTGTTCAAGAATTTCATTTTGACATGTGCTAAGTTTGAATTACATACCAGATTTTCTTAGTGTGGAAATAAGAATGTAAAAATTTCATTGGTAATTTTTATGTAAATTGAACTCAGAAAGGGTGCTATTTTGAATAAATAAATTATGTTACTGAAGTAATAATAATTACTTGTAGCACTACAGATTGAAAGCAGGGCCACACGCATGGCAGCAAGTGCCTATGCCACTGAGCTCTTTCCAGGTCCTGAAACTGTTTTTATCTGTGTATTTTCACTTTCTAAACACAGCTGTTGGAAAATTCAAAATGAGGGACAAGTGAGAGGGATCATTCGGCGAAGTGATTGCCATCAAGTGATCCTAAGTTCAAATCCCCAACACCTATATAAATATGAAAAGCCCTCTGAGCTAGTAGTGTTAAAAAATAGGTTTCCATTTGTAAATACCCTTTGCATGTCGTTCAAGATTTAGTCCTGAAACAAGAATCCTCTAACTGTCTGGGTGACTGCATGGCTTCCACCGTAGGAGAATAATAGAAACATGTACTTTGCAAAACTCCCCAGTATTGTTTGTCTTCCAAGGTCCTAGCTAAAAGTGGTCCATGCTAGGGTTTCACTAGCTCTTTCTGTGGGCTGTGCTGTATTCAGGGCTCGAAAGTAAAGGTAGAGAAGAGAGAAACGTGGTTGGAGGTGCTTGGTGAGATAAAAGGGATGCATGAAAGTAGCTCATCAAAGTCCACTTTTGGCAGCCACCTGTTGGGCACGGAGAGAAGATGAATCACCAGTTTAGGCCCATGACAGTTTCTCTGAAATGAGAAAAAAAAAGGCCCCAGTAAATGCATGCAGCCTGTTCCCATCATCCCTTTAATAACCTGTAATATTGTAGCAGGATATTTTTGTCACACTGAATCTGATTGATGGTCTTGGCTATAAGACATTACAAGTGTAGAGTAAATTGACCGAACACCTAAACATACAAATTATTAAAAGGAGGGGGAGCAGCCCTTGGCCTCCTGGGGAAAGCAGGCAGGCTTTAGTTAAGACGCTCCTGTTTCCAAGTGTAATCTATAGTCTATTGACTTGTGCCAGTGTCTTTTTAGATGTGTGAGGAAATTGTCATACATTGCAAATGAGGGGCTGTTTTGACACGGGAATCTCAGCAAGTGCCAGGGAGGAATGATATCAGCTGTCTGGTCTGCTCAGGTTAAATGAAGTTGCATTGTTGCCTATAGACAGGCATTCATTTCCCCTACTTCCCTGGCTCTTCTGTGCCTACAATTACTCTGATTAGGAGGAGTAGCAGTGTGTTTCTGACACCCATTGTATTGACAGTGTGCGGAATTTTCCACTCAAGTGGCACCAGTCACTTCTTAGCTGTTCACGTATTGTGACAGGAAGATCCACGCCTGCCAGTCAAGTCTACCAATGACAAAGAGGGCTTAGACCCTAGCCACATATCTCGGAATTAAAGTAGTCAAAGTCATCTCAAGGGGAATATGATGAAACTCTTCGATGTGACTCTCCTAGCCTCCCACGACAATTTCTGGACTGGGTTTGTTTATCTTTTTCTCCTCATAACCTTCGTTTGTTTTTAGATTCCTACAGCTACAAGATATTTTATTTCTTCATGCCACCAACACTTATCTCTTCTCCTGCTTTAGTCCAAGAAGACTGAGTAGTATAAATGATGAAGTCCTTCTTGGTTGGAGCTGAGTGATTCTAGATTGGGGCGGGACCCTACGGGGCCTCTCAGAAAGATGGGTATTTAAACAAATGTTTGCATTGCCTATGTGTAGGGTAGGAGACGCACAGATGTGCACTACAAAGATTCAAAGGTAACCCAACACGGTCCCTTGACCTCAAGCTGTTTTCTGCCATGAACTAATGTTAAAGTATCAACAAAAACAATTCTGATTCTAGACAGATGTGCTAAGTAAGCTCCCAGCCCTGAGATGCAAGAGAAACCTGTTAGACTTCCCCCTTCCACCACTAATCCCCGAGGATAACTCTTGCAGGTATTTCTCCTTGGGAACCATTCCTGAAGGGAGCACTATCTCCCTGACTCTTGAGACCACTTGCTTTCTTCATCATCAGTGGCATTCAAGGTAGATGCTGCCCCTAGCCATATCTCTTCCACTGCGGGAACACTCCCAGAATCCTTGGTGTCCTTGGGCATTCTCCTCTGTCTGCCTTTACTCTTGCTTTCTTGCTCATGGCTAAGCAACAAAGGCATTGGATGGATACAGATGACTTGGTCACATGGAGCCTGGCATGGAGTCCAGGAGCCATCCAGGACCAATCAGCAATCAGGAAAGGTCAGATGATGCCATGAGCAGGCCAGGGTTTTTGTATCATGCACTCCCTAGTTGGGAAAAGATACCTTTTCAATGGCAATTGACAGCTTAGACCCTAGTCATATACCTCTTCTCAGTAACAATGGAGGCAAAGGTATGTGATGGGGAAGTCCTGTGTATATGTCAATAAAGCACTGTTGGCCAATAGGGAAGCAAGATAGGTGGGACTAGGAGTTGAGGAGGATTCTGGGAAAGAGAGACACAGGCAGTCATGATGTAGCCGCCATAGGAATAAGAGGTCTGGACCCTTTTCTCCGGTAAGAGAAATACTTAGATTAACAATTATGAGTTAAATACTTAAGTCAGAGCTAACCAGTAAGAAACAAGCAAATGGCCAACAGCTTCATAATTAATATAGCGTCCTGTGTGTTATTTGAGGACTATAATGCGACAGAGCCCATGAGGCTGGCGGGGAAAAACCAAAATGGCTGGCAAGGAAAATACTATATTCTACAGGTATGTGTTCTATGGACACATAAAATTCTCTTTTAACATCTGGAATAGAAGTCAGTAACAAAAGAGGCCTTTTGCCTGGACCCTCATGGTTATTTTTTGACTCTTAGAAAGGATTGGGAGTTCATATTTTTTCTATTCCACTTCTCACCCTTTCATTCCTAATGACTGTGGAGTGAAGAGCTCAGAGCTTCCTTCTATCCCGGTGTGTTTATCCATCTCACATACCTTTCAACAACCATCATCTACTTTGTGTTTCTCTCCACACAGCAGACCTTTCCAGCCCGTGCCTTACAAGAATTCTGAATTTTCTTCCAGTGGTTTATATTTCAAAATACTGGGCACCGAGGAAAGCACAGTGTTTGTGTGTATTGATACATAAGCTTGTGCATTTTTTCCCAGAAAATGGGAGTGCTCTGCTTTAAGAGATGACAAATGCAGATTCCATGGACAAGCTAATTAATTGAAAGAGTGATTCAATTACAAAATCATTTGTTTTTTGCTAAGAGTTAAATCAAAATTGTTTGACTAGCCTTTTAAATTAAATATAATTACATTTATGTTTACAATTACATATCACATAAAATACAGCACAATACAATCATTATATAATTGCATAATACATTCATATGTAATTTTATATATTAATATATATGGTTTTCTTAATTACTTTTGATCAGGCCTATAGTAAAATGAATTATCTCTTTATATACTTTGAAAAATAATAATAACACAGCAATATTCAACATTTTGGCTTTTGAAGCCATCTGTGTACAGCTCATAAGTATTTATTAGGAGATAGTTTCTTTAAAAAAATCTTTAAAATTAGACTTGGAGGTGGTGGCCCTCATTTGTTAAGCTGAGCTTCAGGAAAAATGATGCCCTAGGGAATGGAGCCTAGTTTAGATTCAGTTTCAGAAAACATTTTTTTGGAGATGTGTCAAATTATGGGAGAAGTTTCTGGCTTAATCTTTCAAAAGAGAGTGTGCCTCCTCCCAGCCCCAATCACTTCTTCTCCTACCTTAATTTACTAAAGATGAGTTACTCTCTATCAACCACCTATATGTCTTGTGAGTCATATTGATCTCAGACATGTGATGCAGTCCTTGGCTAAGATAAAATTGGTTTAATGGTCCCCTTTCCCCCTCCCAGTATTTCCAAGGGTACTTAAGCATGCAGGGGATACCACAGACCCCTTTCCCCATCAGGAGAGCGAGTCTAGGAAGCTTACAGTGAAGCACCAGCCTTCTGCAGCATCATCAATACCTTGATGGCTCTGGGATAAGGGAGCCTTGTGACTTTCTGTTCTTGTTGATAAGAGGTTCAGATGTAGACATTTGTGTGGGACATTCTCTGTTGGCACACACTTATTCTTCTGCCTATCCCATGGAGCAGTTTTCAAGAGGATGACTATTTCTGGCTGTAGCTCTTTCACTTAGGTTAAAAAGTTATTAGTTTTGCTTGTTGATCACATGCAATTTTTTTTCTAATTTTATTCTGTTAAAAAAGTAAATATGTCCCCAAACCTAAAAAAAAGTTTGCATTCTTTGTTTTTGAGACTTATCTTGTGTGTGTGTGTGTGTGTGTGTGTGTGTGTGCATTCACACATGTACATGCACACACATCTGTGTCTATGTAAATTTAGGAGTATCATGTGTGTGCAGGTGCTCGTGGAGGTCTTAGCTGATGTGAGCGCTGGGAGCCGAACATAGGTCCTCTGGAGGAGCAGCAAGCTGTCTGAGCTGCTAAGCCATCTCTCCAGCTCCAACATCTGTATTTTCCAGTGGAAATAATACTGACTGACATTTGCTCCAGATCAGTTTCTTTAATAATTTAAGAGTTGGGACTGAAGAAATAGTTCTGTGTCTGAGAGTACATATTACTTTTGCAGAGGTCCCTACTGGCTTTCCCAGCAGCCACACTGGATGGCTCACAATCACCCGTAACTCTAGTTCCAGGGGATGTGGTGCTCTCTTCTGACCTTTGAGGGCACCCACACTCATATGCCCTTTCCTCCCAGGCACATAATTAAAGCTGAAAAACTGAAGTTTGAGTATCTTAGATTTTGTTTTAAAAGGACTACCAATAATGAGTGATAGCGAGTTATATGCACAGTGCGTTATAAAATGCTATCTCACTTAGTTTTCCAAGCACCTCCTGAGGTCAGGTGGGAAGTCTCACTGACCACATCTTCCGGTGCAGATTGAGGGGAATATTACACACTTAGATCAAGACCAGACCTCCAGGAAGCAGTGATGGCCCATCTTAGTTCTACAGATGCTCCTTTTTCTGAATGCACCGACTTTTAGGGGCGTCTAAGTCTGGTGGGTGTGTAAACTATGTTAGTCTGCTGGTGTTGGAATAGCAAGCTAATTGTTTCACTGGTTCTCCCAGATGTTGCTATCCTATTTGTCGTAAGAATCCTAATCAGAAAAAGCAACATTAAGCATTTTCTAGGCTTGTGGTATTGTAAAAAGTGACTGTCACATAAACATGAAACTAGTTGAACTTGATCTTATAATTCCATTTGGGAATATTCTTTTTTATTTTAAGAATGTGTGTGTTTCCCTTTCTGTGTGCCTATGTACCATGAACGTGCCTGGTGCATGCTGAGGGTAGAAGAGGGCGCTGGATTCCGTGGACCTGGACTACAAATTATTGTTTAGACACTGGTGCTGGGAATCAAACACTGGTCCCGTGGAAGAGCAGCCAGTGCTCTTAGCCCTCTTCAGCTCTCAGAATAATCTTGACTCAGATATTGAGGCTACCATTTCTGTTTCCTAAGTAATTGTGTAGAAAGTAAGCTTTTTTTCCTCTCAATGACTGCGGATCATGGAGTTTGGGGCTTATTATTTATTTATTTATTTATTTATTTATTTATTTATTTTTGAGACAGGGTCACATTGTGTAGCTTTGGCCAGCCTGTAACTCACAATATAGACCAGGACAGTCCCAAACTCATAAAAATCCACCTGCCTCTGCGTTCTAAGTGCTGGGATTAAAGTAGCGTATCCCCTTCCCTTCATGGCTGGCGGAGTTTCCTATTTCTGACTCCCCTAGCTTTTTATTTCTTCTGCTTTTACTGTGGCAGGGTCTTCTCCACAGTCCAGGCTGACCTTGGACTCATCACCTTCCCAAGTGCTGGGAGCAGAGGCCTGTGCCCAGAATTCGTGTCTCATTCCTGACAATGATCTTACATCTTTTGGCTTATCTGGCGTTACTTACTCCTCTTACTTTCCAGAGACAGAAGAGGATGATGAGATGCTGTGGAGACAGTATGTGGGACTTGAATGTGGCTTTAACAGGTAGGGAGGGGGCTTGGTTAAGGTCATGTGAAAGACAATTGGAAATGGCAGAATGGTGAAAGACGTTTGCAAATATTACTGGGGCTCTGGTTTTTGGTTTAAATAATAATTTCCTTTAGATTTTTCTCTAGGGTCCTGTTAATCCTTTTGTTTATTAGTAGGTTGGATACCCTAGGATGTTCTGAAGTGCCAAATGTCAGGCATCCCTATCTGTTGGTGTTGGGTAAAATTGACAGACATATTGTTGTACTTTGGTGTGTAGTTACATTTCTACGCATCAAAATTGTGATAAAGGTGCTTCAACGAGCATGGTTGGTAATTATAACCTGTTGACAGAGAGGATTTTGTTTTGGGACAGGGTTTCAGTATGTAGTCTATCTATTAGCTCAGGCTAGCCTCAAATCCAGAGACTCCTCTTGTGTCCACTTCTCAAGTGCTGGGTTCCCAGCATGTACTCTGAAGCTGAATAGAAGAAATCTGATGCTGTTTCTTTCTATCAAAGATTCGTCCCATCTTATCACTTCCCTAAAGGGCAGATGTCTACCATTTGAAAATGGTAGGGTTCTTCCAACAGCTTCTATAAAGTAGATGCATGGGCAGCAGCTAATTGACATAAATTCTTAAGCAGCTAAAAAATGGCTTAGATGCACACAACATGGATAATCTTGGGGGTCTGGGGAGTATGGCTCACAGGGAATGCAGGGAAAATAGCTCCAAAAGAGAACTTACAGGGAAACATTCCTGTGCGTTAGCTGCCTCTGGGGTATGGGGAGCAGCTGTCAGGTCCCATTATCACCACTGGGTGTCACTCCAGGCAGCCTTCTAGTCAAGGTTAAACTACAGTTAAGGGATGCCCGGCTAAGGACACCAAAGGGAAATAATGGAAGGAACAAAAAGTGTCTCTCTCAACATGCGTCGGGAGTTTGAATGAGAGGGAAGAAAGCACCATGAATGGAATGAAGGTAGAGATCTAAAGAATTGCAGCTGGAGCTTATCAACACGGGGGACACCGTGCTAGCTCACTGAAGCAAGACCACAGAAAGAGAGGGAAAGCCCAGCTGGATTGCTGGCTGCACAGTATGGATGTTTTGAAGAATTTTGATATGTGGTCTAACTACATCCTTGGAATGCCATGCCCTGTTACATTAAAGGTCATGCCCTTTTTACTCCGTGTCCTCTCGGTGACTATAGGATGGCCCTAGAGGAAAACCCTGTGTTTATCACAGTCGGCACTGGTTCTCAGCTTTGGCTCCAATGTCACACTGCCTTGGATACTTATTTGACGTCCTTTGCCTTATAAATCATCGTATCTGACTCATTTAAATATCTCTCTATGAGAGATCTCTTTGTCTCATCTCTCCATGATCTAGTTGGAACTCTGGGGCCAGGAGTTTAGTCTGGGGCCAGTGGGATGAGGAAACAGAACAGGGAGATAAGATGTTAGGAGCTGAGACCTGTTTCTCCTCTCACACCTCCAACTGTGGAAAAGGTGGGCTCTGCAGCAGGGCTCTTAGCACAATCCCCTCCCATCGCTCCCAAGATCCCCTCTTTTCTCACCACACCACCAACATTGGTTCCCAGTAATTTAATGCATTATTTTTCCCTGATGTGTAGAGAAAGTCACCATTTTTCTCATGAAAGAACTGCCTTCCTGAAGGACATAAATACAAACCAAGGAAGAGGGTCTATCCCGATTATAAAAACAATGCACACAGATTCTGAAGATCTCAGAAATAATTGGAAAAAAATCCTGGTGTTTTTCTACTTCACTAAGTTACATTAGATTTTTCCCCTTTCCTTCATTTGTGTCTATAGCCATCTTGTCACTGAATTTCATCCAGTTAATTCACTATCACTGTTAGACATAATTTTCCTGTCTCACAAGTGGATTGCTATGAGCAATGGTTACAAAACTCTGTTCTTTTATTTATTTTTCATTAAAGTTATGTGTATAGGTGATTTGCTGGCATGTATGTCTGCGCACTATGTGTGGCGTGCCCTTGGAGGTTGGATCCTCTGAAACTGGAGTTACAGATGGTTGTGAGTCTCCATGTCGGTGCTGGGAATCAAACCAGAGTCCTCTGGAAGAGCAGCTAATGGTCTTAGCCTTTGAACCACCTCTCCAGCCTCCAAACTTAGTGATTTTAAGTAACGTCATAGCATGTGACATTACAGTTTCTGTGGGCTGGGGGCTTGAGTGCAGTTAGCCTGGGCCTGACTCAAGCTTCTGAGGAATCCTCTGGGGTAGGATCATCTCATTACTCTTCCTGGTATGGTGCTCTATCTACAGAGCAGCAGCTTACAACATGGAGGCTGCTTTCCTCCCAGTAAATGAGCCAACCACAGAATGGCAGAATGCACCAGGACGGAAGCCAAGTCTTGGTAACTTCCCATGGAAGGTGTTGTGTTACCCTTGCTGTGCTCTGTTCAGGGAGAAAGCCTATACTCAAAGGGAGGCTGCCACACTAGCCTGCAATGGCTGCAGACCATCTTGGAATTAGTTGTCTATGACCAGAGATGGGGAGCCTGTGAGCTTTTGAATACAATTACCCTTGTGCTCACACTATTGGAATTTAGTCTCCACCTTTTTGTAATATAAGTAATTGATGTGGAGAACATTTCCTTGTTGAACAGATTATCGAGACTGTTACAAAATCCACTGAAGGTTTTATGAGGGTACACAGCACTTTGAGCGGCATCTCGGATGGCTTCCTAGTAGGACAATGTTTACAATCGCCAGGGTTTGGCTTGTATTTACTTACTTAGTTTCCAGGAAAGGGTTGTGGAACTTGATACTAAATGGGACTCCATTTCCTCCCTCTGGTTCCTTGCAGGACCAACAACATACATTCTTAGGAAACTTCTAAAAAGCTGCACATTTGTGTCTGAAGCAGCAGAAATAACAGGCTGGGTTCTGATTTGGGGGAAGTGAAGATGAGAAAAACAATTAAGAATCAAAGTGGGAGGGGTTGCTTGTTGAAAAGTGAGGGTGAAAATGTCTTAAAAGGCACTCCAGTGGCCCTTCAACTCCTTAGTTACATTTTTTTCTGGGACCCAGAATCTTTTCTTGGTCATTTTGCCCTTGTCAGTCCCTTGCTGACATGAAGACCAATGACGATTTTACACTATAGGTGAAGAGACAACTCTTGACCTCCCCTGTCGAGTGGACAGAAGGAACTGAGCAGCTCACTGGTCAAACACAGGAGGGACACGTGATCCTAGATTTCCAGGTTATCATTTGTCTCACTCAGGAATGTTTATGGTTGTGCAGAATGGAGAATTCAGTGCTGTCTGTTCTAACAGAGTCATTTATTCCATGTAAAAAGGAGCCTGGGGGTTATCAGCCCTCCCTCTCTGTCACTGGATTCCTATTCCTTGAGTTCAGCTCAGTGCTTAGCCGTGGGAGTCTGCCTCTGCTTCCATCAGCCATTGGATGAAGGTTCTGTTCCCCAGACTCTCTGGCTATGGGATTGTAGGCTGACACTCCCCAGATCTATGTCTAAAATCCATATATGAGAGAGTACATACCATGTTTGTCTTTTTGTGACTGGGTTACCTCACTCAGGATGGTTTCTTCTAGTGCCATCCATTGCACTTGAATCCCAGAATGATGGCTGGGATCCACCATGGGACTGATCAAGACCCCCTGAATGTGGGTGTCAGTGAGGAGGCCTAGGTAATCTATTGAGCCTTGGACAGTAGATCAGTATTTATCCATGGCATACAAATAGACTTTGGGTGCCCATCCAACAATGAGAGTTGCAGTCTCAGCCTGGACTCTTGGGGGAGGGTCTAGGCCCTGCCCTCGATGAAATGACAGACTATGGATACCCCCATGGAGGGCCTCACCCTCCCTGGGGAAATGAGGGGGCTATTGGAGGGGTTGGTGGGACAGCGTGGGAGGAGGGGAGGAAAAGGGAGAGGGACCTGGGATTGATATGTGAAGCAACCTTGTTTCTAATTTAAATTTAAATTTAAAAATAAAATAAAAAAGGAGCCTGGGATGGCTTGGCTTCTGCTGCGGGTCTGGCTGCCTCCAGCATCATCAGGGACCCCAGTTTTTCTACCCTTCTGCCCTCCAGTTTGATAGGTATGTTGGGCTCTGTGCTTGTCCCTTGGCTATAAGAAGGTTACCACAGCTCTGGACATCACGTCTGAATCTCGTATTTGAAAAGGGAAGTGGTGGCGAAGAAGCCTTTCTCTTGTCCTTTGCTCTGTCATGACAACAGCCAGTCCTTTAAAGAGCCACTGGATTTGTGTTTACTTGCTGCTGGCTGGAACAATGTTACACAATGACCACCAGCTACAGGAGTGAGAAATCAAGTATTTCATTTTATTCCCCACTATTATCAAGGGTGGAAAAGGAAAAAGGGCTTGTAGCTGTTGATCCAGCCAAGAGTGTCCGCCATAATGTTCTGAGCACAAAATCTAATAGAAACATTGCTTCACATGATGGGAGTTTTGTAACATTGCAGATAAAATATTGCCCAAAAAACTTGGTCCAATACAGTATCATATGGTAACAATACTCAGAATTCTAAACTCTTGACATAAAATGTTCCTTCAGAAAAATTGCTTAAGTTGGGGAACTATCTGTAGTACCACCTCTAAGTCAATTTTAATTTATTTTTAAGGTGCCAGGGAATAAACACAGGTTATCAGACATGATAGGAAAACGATGTACCACTGTGATAATCCTCAGCTCTTAATTCTTAATTTTAAGATAAAAATAAAGCAATTTCTAAACATTTTTAAATGATTCATTAAATTTATCTATTAGTGTATTAGAATATGAACAGTAAAGATTTTTCTGAAGGATATATACATTTTATATTAATTTTCTGTTAGAGTGACATATGGAAAATATTTCAATCCCATGATAGAGAAACTTTTCTTTCATTCTACATAAGACAATCTATTCATTAATAAATGGATTCAGGGAATGAATGAAATATTCTTTGAACTGGCGAATAGTCATTTGCAATAATAGTTTTGTATATATAATTAAAAAGTGTTTTTATGGGTGCCCCTGGAGACCAGAAATGGTTTCTGGATCACTTGGGTTGTGAGCTGCCTGACTTGGGTGTTGGGAATCAAACTCAAGACCTCTGGAAGAGCAGCAAGTACTCTTAACTGCTGAGCAATCTCTCCAGCCCTACATGTATTTATAAATGCAGTTAGTTCAGTTAGTTCTTATAATGTAGTTCTCAGAAAGAAAGCAAAGCACAATTACAAGAGTAGAAAAGCATTAAAAAATCCAGATGGAACCTTGGCTTTCTTCTATAGGGAAGCACCTGGTGCCTAAATGAGACTCATGCTGGAAGAGTATCACTTTAAATCCTAGAGCTGTCCTTTGAATGACATGAGTTCTTGTTGGGTAACTTAGTCACTGTTACCATCAATGAGACCTTGTACTTAGGAGCAGAGGGTTAACTTTAGGATTCTATTAATAAACCTGAGTAAATATTTACTGTTGTATATCCCAATTTTCTATAGAGGTTTTAAAAGCTTTGACACATTAGCCTTTACTATTTCTATTTAACCTATCATGAACAAGAATTGAATATCTGAACATTATTGTGTTGAGAAAAATTAAATTAAACATAATATCTCCTATAATTAAATCTTTAATGTTCCCCTGTAAACCTTTTAAGAAGGTCTGTTGGACCTTGGGCCTGTGAATGTGTCATGACATGTGGAAGACTTTGTTTATACAGTAGAAGTTTGTTCTGCCTGTGTTTATGCCAGATCCTATGCTGGGTTACCTAGCACCCGCTGTCACTATTAATTCTCAGCAAAGAGGTAAATAAGTCAGGATTGGGAGCTGAGGGATGGATGTCAGGTTAGGCAAATGCAGGGTGTCATGTTGGCTCATAGAAGGAAGTGAGGGGAAGCTTTCTGGAGGATATTATCCTTGAGAAGAGTCATGGAGAATAACAACTGGAGATGTGTGGCCATGGGAGCTGCTGACAAGATTTCTCTAGGAAGCACAACCCTGACTAGGTTTGGTGACAGGGCAGCAATGGCTCTTATTTCCTGCAGGCATCCACAGTGAAACAGAGCTAATTTTCTCTGACATCATTTATGTGTTTCCTTGTTTTAAATTTCCTGGCCACTGTGCTTTCTTTGGGTTTGATACAGTGTAGGTATTTTCAATGACTGTCATCTCCCCCATCCCCCGTTCCCCACACATCTGTCTCTTTGCTTTACTTTGAAAAAGGAAGCTCATGAGGTGTGCCTGCGCGTGCGCTATCAGAGTGTCTCTCTCCCATCCCCAAACCCTCTACCTTCAGAAATGTGATTTTGGATTCTTAGCTATCCCAACTTCTCTCTCTACTCAACATTTATTCTACTTCATAGATAAACATCCTGGCACCATAAGAACCTTTTCAAAGAGAAAGACTTTACTCACGACTAAGAGTTTATTGAGAGTCAAGGTTTTCCTCTTCTGCACTCCAAACATAAAGCTCAATGAATAGAATAAGAACACTTTCTAACAGTGACTTAAATAGTAGTTGCTTTGCCTGTATCATTGATGGATTAGGTTTTTTAATTCTATTATTTAGTTAAAAATCTTTTAATTAGTTTATTATTTTGAAGTCAGATAGATCTCAAGACTTAAATATACATGTTCTCCGTAGTTAATACAACAACATTCCTAATAAACTCATCAGAAATAAAAGGAACTCAAAACAGGTACAGACCTAGCACCTCTGCCACGTACCCAAGACCTTAGCCATCTCAACTTCTGTTGATGTTTCCAAGACACAAACAAGTAAGGATAGATTAGCCCTGAAAACCGAGGTCTTGTTGTGTTTTAAAATTAGAATCTCAAATTTTAACATAAAACAGCTCACAGTGAATGATTGATGTGTTTAGAAATCATTAGAAATACTGTATGTAACAAGTTATATTACACAGTCATGGTGACAAAACCAACCTGATCCTATCACAAAACAACATACAGATCAATGCACTAGAGTACAGGACCCAGAAAGAGACCCCTCAGTTGCAATATGTGTTTTTTCCTCAATATATGTTTTTATTTAAATTAGAAACGTGAATGTTTCACATGTCAGTCCCAGCTCCCTCTCCCACCCCGCAATATGTGGTTTTTGACATGTATGTCAAAATATACATTATAGAAAAGACAAATGGTGTTGGGAAAACAGCAGATTCACATACTGAATGACATTAATCTTTGTCTTCCACACCATATACAAATCATCTCCAAATGGTCAAGGACCTTCATGTAAGACTCAGAAAATGTTAGAGGAAAAAGTGGGGAAAACACTTTGGAATAGAGGCACAGGCAAAGACTTTCCTAACAGGACTCCAGTTGTTTAGGAAACAATGCAAAAAGAGACAAATTGGGTCTCAGGGAATTGAAAAGCCTTGAATGGCAAAGGAAAAACAGTTAATTGAGCAAAGAGACAGACTACAGAAAGAGAGAAAATCTTTACTAGCAATGTATCTGACAAAGGATTAATATCGAGAATAGACAACGAACTCAAAAAGCTTGACAAAAGGAAATCAAATAACTCAATCAATAAATAGGTTGATGAAATAAACAGACAGTTCTCAGAAGATGAAGCACAAATGGCCAACAAACATGAAAAAATGTTCAACTCCACTGACCATAAAAAAGTACATTGATATTTTATCATTATACCAGTCAGAATGAGAGCCATTAAGAAAACAAATAACAAGTTTGTGGGGCCATATGGAAACCCACTACAGTAGAAACTTCTTAAAATATAAACACATATGAAAGAAATTTAAATGGAATCACCAAATAACAGGAAGACAAAGCCCCAATTAGATCTCTCTCACCACCGAGTGAAACTTACAGGGCCAGGGATGGGTTACATCTGATTGAGTTTCTGGCCAAAGGAGATCAATGGAAACTTCCAAATGAATCAGGTTATTGCCAAGGTTTTTGGTTGCTTTCCATAAACTGGTGGTTAAGGCCCTGTTGCTGAAGACAACACTTATATATCTTATTGAACACAGAGAAGTTGAGCTGATGCCTAGTTGGAGCCTTCACCCCTACTGACTAGTTAGTGTTCATGGTGGAAGGCATTCTGCATACTACTAGAGAAGAAAGGCAATCACTAACCCAGCTATAAACCTTTCAATCTAAGTGGTGACCAGTCTGCTTGATGTAACAGTGCAATAACGGCGCAGAAGTGGAGGTAACCAACCACTATCTGATTGGACCTAAGGCCCATTCCATGAGCTGGAACCCACATTTCTTGGGTGGCCAAGAACCTGAGATTAGATAGACCAGGTACCTAGGGGAAAACCATATACTATTCTTCCTCTAAAGGAACATAGTAATAAAATGACTCCTAACAGCATTCTGCTATATCCATAGATCTTCTTCAACTGTCACCAGCGAAGATTCATCCTGCGGGAGATGGGAACTGAATCAGACACCTACACCTGGATAACATGCACAGAGTGAGAAATCTTCAAACATTTAGTCCTAAGTGGGATGTCTTTAGTCCCTCCCTTCAGGGCTCAGAGCCTATGCGGAAGATGAGGTGGAAAGACTGTAAGAGCCAATGAGGATGGAAGACAAAGGAAAAGGCCAGATTCAAAAGTACTGATGCACGTGTGCGCCCACCAAGACTGTGGCAGCATGCACGAGGCCTGCTCAGGCATAAGCCAGAGGGCGTCCCAGCATTGAGAGGGGAAGTGGACCCAAGTCCCCATCCAGAACCCAGAAGCTGTCTCCAATTGACAGCTGCCCACAAAGAAAAACTTATTTTTCCCCCCAATGGAATCTCACTGGGTATAGAAACCATACTTAAGGGGAGCCTTGTGTCCATCATAAGACAGCCAACACAAAATGAACTCAATAGTATTTTTGGAAGTGTTTTGTCTTATACTGCTTTGTTTGGACTTTTGCTTACTTGTCTTTTGCTTATCTATTTTGGTTTCTGATTTCCTGTTTCTATAGTTTTTTTTTTCGTGTGTGTTTCTCATGGCTTTTCCCTTCTCCCCCTATGTTTGTCTGCTTACTTTTATTAAATTCTGGTTTGTTTTATCATTGGCCTGTTTATTTGAGACACACACACACACACACAGAGACAGAGACAGAGACAGAGAGAGAGAGAGAGAGAAAGAGAGAGAGAGGGAGAGAGAGAGAGGAGTTGGATGGGTGGGGAGTATGGGGAGGAGATGAGGGATGGGAAACTGGGATCAGAACATATTACATAAAATATTTTCAATAAAAAGAAAATAAATAACACCAAAATGCTAGCAAGAATAGAAACAAAAGCGAGTCTTTATACATTGTAAGCTTTCTGAGCCTCTGTAGAAATCCTCCATTAGGATGGAGGTTTCTCAAGAAATTTAAAATAGATCGATCATCCTATAGCTACACCACACTTGAGTATTTACCCCCAAATTCCAAGTCAAATATCACGACACTTGCATACCCGTGTTTATTGTAGCACCATGCACAGAGCTAAGTCATGGAGCTAACACAGGTTTTCAGTTAAGGATAAAGAAAATGTAGAATACATACACAATGGAAATGTTCAGCCGTAAAGAAGAATAAAGCTATGTTGTCTGTTGGAAGATGACTGTAATTGGAGGTATCAGTAAGTGAGTTAGTCAATCTGAGGAAGACAAATATCGTGCTATCATTGTGGCTCCTAGATCTCACACAGATAAAATAATGTGTGTGTATTTGGTATGAAAGCAGAAGTCACACTGTCCAGGGGAACAAAGAACTAATTGGGGAGCAGAGAGAGCAGGGTGGTGTGGGGGGATATGTTCAACATACAATACATAGTTACATGAAAATACCCCTAGGTAACCAAGTACCCTGTGCAATGAACATGCACAATGAAAAGTTAAAATAATAACAAAGAGAAAATTACTGAATACTTTTGGAAGTGACACCAAGGGTCCAAATAGTGGTCACATAGGATCCTAGCATCAACAAATTCACAAGGGTACTCTTAGCTCTTGGAAGAAACAATTAAAAATGATACAAGGCCAAGCCTTCAAATTAGACATTATTTAAAATTGTTGGATGAGCATGGAGATAGCGGAGGAATTGTAAAAAGTTCTCAGCAAGTGCCCTCAGCATTGTGAGAACAAGAATGAGAACAAGAAATGAGGGAGAGAGACATGAAAACATTATCTATGTCTAAATACATTAAAATGCTTATTTGGAATGCAAACATGGAGAAAATGAAACACAGGGAAGCATATTTTGAATAAGCTATACTCAGGCTACCTGACAATTCGGACTGAGAGCCACAGGGAATTTCCGTTCCCAGAGAATTGCATCTGAAGCATTGTATCTTATTTAGGGTAAACCACGACCAGCTTAGTAAGAGTTGACTGGAATTGTCTGTCACGTGACAAATGGAAATGATTTGCCTTTTTCTGGAGTGTTCAGAGGAGCTTCAAGGAAGTTCTGGAAGAGAAAACTGAGTTTTCTTACTCCTGAGCCTGGATGAATGAAGCCAAGCTCAGTGTAAGAACTTTCAATCAGATTTCAGTTGGTCAGGCCCGGAAACCACTTTTTCTTGGGCCTAGTGATTTAATATCTCTGAAATTACTGGGATGTCATGCTCTCTGGGACATAACACTGGTACTCATGGTTCAGTAATATAAGGAAATCATTGCATATATTTACCCGTATCCATAAAAATTCCCCACACATTCATGCTTGCAAGACATTCAGAGCTTTTCAGGTTCATCTTCAGGGTTTTAAAAACATGCACCATTTGGTCACTTTAGAAATATAGGGTCTCAAGAGTGGAGGCACATTTTCAACAGTCTTATAAAACATTTCCAGTTAGGTATGGTTGGATGTTCACTTGGGAGGATGAGGCAGGAAGATAATGAGTTCAAGGCCAGCCACGGCTACCCAGTGAGACCTTGTCTTAAAAAAAATAAGGCCCAAGCAAACCGTATTTCCTCAAGCCATACACTGCCACATACTATGCTTATATACTAAAGACATTCATGTTTCTCAGCTACCAGTGTTTTGAACAAATATGTTTCTGAGCAGAGTGTCTGATATTAGCTATCTGCAACATGCTTCCCCAGATTGGGAAAAAAAAAACCAGCATACAGGTTGCATATTGCATTTCATGCTTCGTGTACCGTGCTGCTTTGGTGGTAGAGAGACTCCTAGAAACTTGTGGCTGCTAGCATGTTATTCCAGCTGGCGTCAAACGCGGGAAAGGAGGTCTCTTCTCTCCTCTGGGGGTGGATGAGACAGTGGTTTTGGGACAGCACTAGGGACAGTTGTGTTTTTCTCCAGGTGTTTGATCCGACTGACGGGCCCCTGTCTGAACTTCCTAGTCATTTGCCATTTCATTAGCTGCCAGGTTTTCAATTTCTGCCTCTTGGAAGTTACACCGCTTTGAACAAGTCCCCACAGTAATTGAATTTGCCACAGAAATAGAACACTGGAAAATTTCATTTTCTTCTTCCCTGCTTGAAGGCAAGCAAGCAGGCAGGGCACACACACATTCCTGCCGGGCTGCTCTGCTGTGCTTTCTTGGCTCTGCTCGCCTCCCTTCCCCCAAGCATTCAATAATGCTGGCTCCTGCCATCCGGTTCCCAAAGCAGGTAGACGGTCACACATACACAAAAAGGCCTGCTTTCAAATCGTCTCAGAGTGCATCAGGCTGTCACTTTGTAATTTTCTTCTAAATGCCTTCCACAAATAATGGTTTTCAAAATGAGCATTAACAGGCTTGATTACATGAAATTGTCCTTTTAATTTACACCAGGATTCTATTGATCACACAAGTGCAGATTAAAGTGTTCAATGAAGCCCGTGATGAGGTATTAACCAGCTAAGGGTCCTCCAGGGGCCGCCAGGGAGGCCAGGAATATTCTAGGAGTGTACAGTTATTTCCCCATAATGAAGTGGCACTATGCGAAGGCATGAATCGCTGGCAGGAAGAATAGATCCGAGATGATGAGCTCTTCAAAGTCATTTCTCCCTCACTCATTCAGCCTCATGCCCAGATCCTCCTACGGTTCTTCTGCATTACCTGTCATGAAATGCCAGGATTTACTTAGCCAGCTGATGCAATTTTTATGACCTTATTGCTTTTTCACCATGGTAATAGTTTTGAATCAATTTATCAATCCAGCGGTGCCATCAGACATATTGCCCTGAAGATCAAGTCCGGGTCATTCCATCAATTCACTGCGGTTTACGAAGATAGAGAAAAAAGCCAGGCCGTGACGGCTATCAACTTCAAATGGCTTAGTAAACATGCCTTGCCTGCTTTAACTGCTCCCCTTCTGACTCTAGACCCTTGCACTCCTAGGAAGGACCACCCAAATCAGCTCGGTGGATTCTGGGTTTCAGGAGATGCCGAGACAGCAAAAGGTACCTCTCAGCAGTTCTTGGCTGGTGACTGGCATTGATCTTGGAAGTGCGGCACACAAAGTTGTTAGTGACATGCTACCCAAATTTCAGGGCATTTGTCTCACCAACTGGACAAGTTGGGCAAGGGGAGTGAGAGGTTCTCCCTTCGTAATAGGTTTTGCAGCAGACTTGGGAATCACAGTCCAATCCATCTTCCCTCTACAGGAGATGCTGGTCAGTAGTAATGGTTTCAAAAGATGAAAAAACCTGTAAGTCATTTTTCACAGGATGAGGTGCCACAGGGGGCAGGGCACAAAGAAAGAATAGCACACTTGTTGGAAGAAATGATCTCTGAGGGAGAGAATGAACATTTCCTGCCCAAGGGACACAGGGAAGGGGGCAAGAAGTAACCCTCTGGCCACTGGGTTAGACGGCTGGTGTTTGCACGGGTAAAACACTAGGTGTCTCTTGGGAATTTAGCTCTGTTATTATATCAGTTGCATTCAGAGAAACTGGGTTGTCTGTATATTGCCTGTATGCATATATTATGTGAAAACTTGAAATCCTATTTCCAGAATTCTGGAAATAAATTATTTGCCAAAGATAGTGATGGTGAATTTTTACATTATTTAAAATGTATTGTTTTTGAGGCTTTAATAGAGATTAAATGGATGCATTCAGCCTTGTGCTTTGCTGGGAGGCTGCTGTACTCAGAATTTAAAATGGGATTTGTCAGATCCCAAGCTCATGTCGATTCTATAAAAATTTAATGATCTACTTCCAGGTCTAGCAGCATTTAGGATTTATTTACAGTCTTTATTATAAAATTTGTTCAAAATATACACATTCCCCAAAGACGTCTGAGCTTAGCAGTAGAAATATAAATGTACCAAAGTGAAATATAGCAGATGATAAAAATCTCTTTGCTAGGCATGCTTCCTCCTTTTTCCACACTCCCATTTTTCTCTACTTCTTTCTTTGGTAAATATTAAAGGAGGTAGGCAAGACCTTTCTGTTCCCATGGACCACACTAGGGGAGGCTGTTGCCAAGGATGCATATTGATTGTGTTGTCTTCATCCAATTCTTTTCAATATTCAGTGAAGTGAGAGCTGGAAAACAGGAACAGTGACATCAAGGCTGTGTGGAGGAGTGCTGGTGGTGACGTCAGGACTTTGTGGGCGGAGTGGTGGTGGTGACGTCAGACTTGTGTGGGAGGAGTGCTGGTGATGACATCAGGGCTCTGTGGGCGGAGTGCTGGTGGTGACGTCAGACTTGTGTGGGCGGAGTGCTGGTGGTGACGTCAGGACTTTGTGGGTGGAGTGCTGGTGGTGACATCAAGACTTTGTGGGAGGAGTGCTGGTGGTCATCTGCTGCAGTTATTTCCAGAAGTTTGGAGATGCTTGGTTGTCTATGTCCTCCTAATTACAAAACTCAAATAAATATTCTCCTCCTCAGCCTCTGCACCTAAATGTCATGTCACAATTCTCTGATGGACTGGAGAGACGGCTCAGCAGTTAAGAAGCGCTTCATGCAGCCACCAATGGTTCCCTGCTGTGGTCTTCCCCAGTATGAAAGGTGAAGGCTTCCATGGGCTTTCCTTTCAATTGGTTTTATAGTCAACAGCCCAGTGTGTCAGGCACAGGACGTTAGAACAGAGCCACTACACAGCTTACTCTATTTTTCCAGAGGACGGAATCCAGAGACCAAGTGACCTGGTCATGCTGTATGTCAGTACTGCTGAGCCCGAGTAAAACCAGAATCCAGATATTCCACGGTTCTCTCAACAGTAGCATGCTGGAAGAAGGAAGGTGCCCACTGTTATCAATAGTGTTTGTTCATCTTTGAATGACTTGGGAACCTACGCACATCGTAAGAGGTCCTGAGTAAGGGAGGTAGGATGGGTGCAGAACTTTGAGATCAGTGATCACTTTCCCTTTTTGAGGCTTCTCTAGATCTTCCATCATGGAAACATGAAACATTAGCAGCTATAAAACCCCCAGAAACATAGAAAATATGTCTTATCCAATCCACCTTTCCAACTGTGCCCATCCAGTTCCTGGGAGGATAAATCTTTCACACTGTTTCAAACCTTAGTCTGATCAAATTTGGGTCAGTCTCCCCAGAGGGAGAAATCATGTCCTTCCAGGTGCTCACAAAATGGAAAATCCAGTGGATCCTAGCCTTTTCCTACTACTGAGTTCCTCTCTTGGATATAGTGAAGCTGTGAATTATCGGTTTAACCAAAGAAAGAAGCCCCTCCTCCTCAGTCTTCCTGAACTTCTCAGCAGTCCCTAGCAAGATAATTTCCCCCAGCTCTCTCACTGTACTGTGAGTAGGGACCCATTCCATCTGATGGATGACGAAAGAGCAAAGAGAAGGCCCAGGTCAACCTGTGAGCTTGCTGTTGATGAGCAAGAACGTTCTTTGGGAAGATGTGTCAATCTGTGGCCACCAGTCATCAGGTTTCTGTTTGGCTATGTTGTGGTCCCCTGAGGTAAAGCATTACTGTCTTTTCTGGAGTTTCTTCATGAGGAAATTAGAGCCTCCAGGCTTTGGACATTAACCTGAATTTGATCTTGGTGCTGTCAGCACTCTTGTGGAGAATGTCCTCTTTCTCCTGTGTCTCACTTTTCTTCACCCGTCTCCTCTGTGCGGGTTCTCTTGGTTTTACATATGGGACATGGCAGTGCCAGGATTGTGACTAGAAAGTCAACTGGAAATGGAAGAGCAGAAGGGAAATTGGAAGAGAGGTCATCTGCACTGCCATTTCAATCAATATCAGCCCAATCCTATGGTGTTTTAAATTTTTTTTGCATGGTCTCATGTAGCTCACTGTATTAGCTACTTTTATCATTTCCATGCCAATATACCTGACAAAAATAACCTAAGGAAGTGTTATTTCTGCTCCGAGTTTGAGGATATAGTCCACCATGTCATGATGGCCGGAGTGAGTGGCAGCTGGCTACAGCATCTGTGTCGGGAATGGCTCCAGTAAAGAAGCAGAGAGTGATGGTGTTCAGCTCGCTTTTTCCTTTCTATTCAGTCCAGGATCCCATCCCATGGAAAGCTACCACTCACACATACAAAGGGTCTTCTTGCTTCAGTTAACCCAGCCTAGAAACTCCCTTACAGATATACCTAGAGGTTTGTGTTCTAGGTAATTCCTGGTCTTGTCAAGTTGGCAATCAACATTCACCATTATACTCATATTGGTTTTGAATTTTCTAAGTGGCTAAGGAAGACCTTCACTCCTAATCATCATTTCTCCACCCTCTGGGTGCAGAGATGAAAGATGTGTGCACCAGGCCTTCCCATTCACTTATGACCTGTTTGGTCGCATTGGGACCAGGCTGGGGAACCTACTCTATGAATATACCTGATGGGGGATGCCCTTCTGTATGCTGTGGATATATGTTTCTATTATTGGTTGATGAATAAAATTGTTTTAGCAAACTGACAGGCAGGATTTAGCCAGGTGGGAAATCCAAACAGGGATAGAGAAAGGCAATAGACTGAGTAAGAGAGATACCATATAGTTGCAGAGAAAGAAAGAGACTCAGACATCACCGGTAAGCCAAGACCATGTGGACATACACAGATTAGTAGAAATGGGTTAATAATTAAGAGAGCTAGCCAGTAAGAAACACGAGCCATCGGCCAAACAGTTTATAATTGATATATGCCTCTGTGTGTTCATTTGGGACTAAATGGTTGCAGGACCAGGCTGGACAGAAACTTCCCTCAACACATACCCGGTTTCTCCACACTGGGCCCACATCATCTTCCCTTTTCAACAACTAGCAGGAAGGGTTTCTTCCTTCTCTCCCTCTCTGAGTTTCTTAGCTGCCCAACATTGCCAGGTATGGGGACACCAAATGGGTGACTGTGACCACCACTGAGCACACACTCTGGACACAGAGGCAAGGCTGAGATCAATGCAGGCTGGGTGGTTTGGGATGACGTTTTGGAGGTGGTATAAGTTAAGTCAGCTGGCTCCTGAGGCACTGAGGCAGGGAGAGCGGGACTCTGTTCTGTTTGGGCCTCTCACCTTTGACAGGATTCCTGCAGAAACAGCTCTGGGAGGTACTTAAGATCTCTTGGGGAGATGTCCTGCTTGCCTAGAGGTGGAAAAGCCATTATTGAAAAATTCAAAGGAATGGTTATCAAACTGTTCAGTAAACATCTGGCACTAAAAGAATTCTGAAAAAGATTTAATTTTCAGATCTATTTAGCTGTTAAAAATCCTAGAAGAATTACATGCTCAAATTTAGGGTTTGCCATATACATGCATAGACACAGCAGGCACGATCCTGTATTCTTCTGTTTGGCATATTTTATTCATATCTGGAATAAAATAGTGTGGTTTCATTTGTATTCTAAGAAGACTAAAAAGCTAATATAAAAATTGATGCCCATTGGAGTGTCTTGTAAACCGGGATTTTCCCCCAGTAAAGTTGAGTAAATAAATTTGATGAGGCCACAGCTGTCTGTTGACTCCAATTTGAAGTTTTTGTAATGTTTTTCCCTTGTTCTACTTAGAATTTTCTATTTCTTTCAAGCATGTTTGGGTAGGAGCAAAGAGCAAAGGGAAACCCTGACACTGCCAAGTGTTGAAAGCCATGGGTCACCATCATCTCATCTGCTCAGTTTTAAAGAACGGAGTCAGGGATATTTCAGTGTATGGGACATCTTAAGAACCTATTTGTGGCCGGGCGGTGGTGGCGCACGCCTTTAATCCCAGCACTCGGGAGGCAGAGGCAGGCGGATCTCTGTGAGTTCGAGGCCGGGCTGGACCAACAGCCTCCAAAACAGAGAAATCCTGCCTCATAAAACAAACAAACAAAAAACCCAAAACAAACAAACAAAAAACCAAAACATACAGGGGACATGAAGGACTGGACAAAAACCATGGCAGTAATTATAAAGAGAGTGGAGGTGAAAAATTACTTAAAAACTGTGACTGGAAATTCATGGTGTTAACAGGAATGCCAAGAGATTAAAGGAGAAAGGACAGGAAGTAGGAGATGCTCAGATTTAAAAAATTATTTTTGGAACAGGAAGAAAGTATTAGGAAGACTCTTGATTGAAAAGATGACGACACACTTATTTTTGTGCTAATCAATTTTCTGTTACTGTAACAATGGATTTGGAATCGGGGACTTACAAAGAAAGTAAGTTTGCTTAGAGGTTTGGATGCTGAGTGTCCAGATCAGGTGACCTCATTTGCTTGGTCTCCATGATGACAGCTGACAGCAAGATGGCAGGAGCACATTCAAGGCCAGTCAGGCTGTGTGGTGAAGTCTTATAACCACAGGTATGTGGACGACGGAGGTAAGAAGACTGAAATGTTTACCTGACCAGCTTGGATAACACAAACAAACAAACAAACAAGTAAAAACAAAACAAAAACCCAGTAAATGGCTGGAGATACAATTCAGAGGTACAGCATTTGCAACCCCCCTCTTGTACACTCATATCCCTCTACAGAGACAGAGACAGAGACCAATAGACACATACACACACAGAGACAGAGACAGACAGACCACCCACACCCACACCCACACCCACCCGCACACACATACACGGCATGAAGAGATTCCATGGGGGGTGACCTTGATCTTATTTAAAAGCTACCTCTGTTCTTTTTGCTTTTTAGTATCACAGTATTTTTGTTTTAGTAGCCTACTCCTATAGGAAATAACCAAAATAGGTCACTTGGGTCCCAACATGAGTCCCTCCTGAGGACAGTACTCTGAGTGTCCTAGCCACCCCCTAGCTCCTACAGACTCCAACACGCTGCCACCCTAGGAACTAAACTTCCAACATGAAGCACTGGCAGATACACTCAAATGATACCCAGCTCGGGCAGATCTTAAACAGGTTTTGATAGCAAAAGTACCTAATTGGAGCTATGTGCCACACAGGTGTAGACACATGACAAAGCTTCAGAGAGTGTATTTGGGAGCGGTGATGACAGAGGGGATGGAGGCAGAAGTGTGGTGACTGAGAGGACATCAGAAAAGAGAAAGACATGTGAAGGTCAGAGAAGAAGGAGGGTGGGAACAATACGGGGGCAGAGCAGAGCAAAGGGAACCACACAGGCCAAGCAGGATCCGCGTGTGCAGAGTTTCATTTGGTGTCTTCGAAACACACTGTAGGCCCACATTTCTGTCCGTGGACGGAATGACTTCACTGTCAAGCCCTCATTAGTGCCTCCCTTTTCCCTCCGTACAGCAGGTACCACTGTTGCCCACCCTGCTCTTCCTTGGTTTCCCGGGATGTGAGAGCGATCTCGAGAAGACTGACTTATCTGAGGACATACGGTTTAGCTCTAAACGCCCCTCGTGCCATGAGGCAGGCAGTTCACACCTTGAAGCCAGCCCCAAGGTTTGCTGGCAGCATGGTTTCCTGCACCTTGCACACTTCCAGCACACGGCCTACATTAGTAAGCACAGGGCGGCAAGCCTAGCTCTAACCTTAGCCTCCACTTAGAGGGGGATGTTAGTGTAGCGTCTTTGATCCATTTTGCTGTTTCTGATATTCTAGAAAAAGCATCTCTATAGATCTAACACTCTTAGCTTCCATGGTTTAAATCTGTGCATTTGTTCATTACGGGTTAAGTGGTGTGTTAGATACTGGCGTTGCCGCTGTGACAAAACACAAAAGAAGGTCGGCATGTGTGCAGGTCTAGCTCGTCATGGTAGAGAAGGCAAGGTGGTGGCCAGCTGCCACAGTAGGTGGGGGTGGGACCTGCTCACGTTTGGGTGGGAAGCAGAGAACTCTTCTGTAAGCAAGCTGGCATATAAACCTGAGACTCCACTCCTGTTGACCCACACTCACCTGAATCCTACATCCAGCAGATCTTTCCAGGTTCTTTTGAGTATTGTCCTCATTAAAACATCTCAGAACAGCGTGATACCTAAATGCTTACAACCCAACACCAGGCTTCTAAAATAAATGTCTGAAGATGGACAAGATGGGCATGTGTGCCAGCAGGAGCATTGTCACAGAGGTTAAGCAATAGAGTCTATGTAGCTCTTACAGAAACACACTATCTATAGAGAGAAACCTCAAAGTTGAGGGGCATATATGGATCTGGAAATAGCACATTGGCATAGTTTTTCTTCTGAGTCTGTGGGGCTTCTTTCTGGTTTCAGATACCAGCATTTGAGGTGTTCAAGTCCCCTGTGGACAATGGCAGTGAGCTTGTGTATCACCTATGCACATACCCTAAATGCTTCATCTCTGGGTTACTTACACTATGGAAAGCAATTCTTTATAAACAGTTGACATACTGTGTTGTTTTGGGATAATAGCAAGGAAAAAAGTTGTATTTTATTTGAATAGTTTCTTATATGCAGTGTCTTGTGACCACACCTCCTCTTGCGTTGTCTGATCCTTATCTCGTGCCCACTGAACCCCTGCTTCTTCCCAGCTGTTCCCCTTGCTACTCTCATGTCTCTCATATAATTTTTGTTTGTTTGATGTAGGTCTTGGGCAGACTTTTTTGAAAAAGTATTTTCGAGTTCCAGTAGGGTTGAATCTGCAGATGTGGCTCAAGAGGCTGACTGTACTTACTATGTGTTTGAATGGAAATAGCTTTGTGGGCGGATCACTATTCCTACTCTTCTGTGGTAGGGAGCTGGAAGCCTGCAGTGTTAGTTAACATGTTCACAGGCAGACACAGTGAATAGATAAGAAGTGGGGCTCACTCGGCCTTGATCTTGAAGTCTACAACTTCAGCTCCTCTGCTTAGCAATCAATCTCTAGGGAGAATTAGAAAAACACAAAAGCCGGCATTGAAAGACCCTTCTAGGACCTGATTTCAACCAGCCACAAGGCTCTGCCTTACCCATTTGCAGAAAGTAAACTTTTTCTTGGATCTGTGTCCCTTTTCACTGTGGTGAGAGCAAAAGTAATAGATTTTCCAGTCACGACGTCGGCAGTTTGGCTGGAGGATGCGAATGGTCCTTCCTGGACTACAAGCTTAACAGCTGTTCACATTTACACACTAGGTTAAAATTTATATTTAAAGAATTATGGGTCATAAAGAAAGAATACAGAACAATGACAACTGCACAAAAGGGATAATTGTATTCATGAAAAATGAACTGGTAAGTGATACATTATTTTTTTTAAAGCAACGCATGTTGCTGCATTAAAAAATGGTGTCTTTAATTAATTCTGCCTAGCATTAAAAGAGTAAGGTCACCCATACCAAAAACTGTTGAATAAAGCAAAAATGTGTGAAAGATATACTCTCTGGTGTTACTCATAATGAAGAAGGGTTATCTACTGGTCAATACTCCACCATTATTTCTCAGTTAGAGGTATTATAGTTGAAACTAGACAATAGTTCTCACAACCTAATACAATTGTCACATAAAATATATTTTATTGGAGAGAAAGTATCCAATCATAAACCAGGGTTGTTTTAAGAGAGCTAAAGCATTACTTCAACAAGGATATTTATTTATTTATTTATTTTTTACTTTTTTTATTTTCCAGTTTGAATTTAGATAAGAAACGAGGTTGCTTCACAAGTCAGTTCCAGGTCCCTCTCCCATTCCCTCCCCTCCTCCCGTGCCCTCCCCCCAACCCCCCCGTTATCCCCTCATTCCCCCAGGGAGGGTGAGGCCCTCCATGGGGGTGTCCATAGTCTGTCATTTCATATAGGGCAGGGCCTAGACCCTTCCCCAAGAGTTCAGGGTGAGAGTGCACCTCACATTGTTCTATGGGAGTCCAAAGTCCGTGTGTATACTTGGGATGGGTACTGATCTGCTGCCCAAGGCTCAATAGATTCCCTAGGCCTCCTCACTGACACCCAAATTCAGGGGGTATTGATCAGTCCCATGCTGGATTCCCAGGCTGATGCCTGGGATTCAAGAGTTAACCTTTGTCTGGTCAGCTGTTTCTGGGGGTTAAACCAGCCCAGTCTTAATCCCTTTGATCACCAGTCCTCCCTCTCTGTTACTGGCTTTCTTGAGTTCAGCTCAGTACTTAACCAAGGGAGTCTGCCTCTTCTTCGATCAGCCACTAAATGAAGTTTCTGTTTCCCAGACTCTCTGGCCATAGGATTGTAGGCTGGCACTCCCCAGATCTATGTCTAAAATCCATATATGAGAGAGTACATGCCATGTTTCTCTTTTTGTGACTGGGTTACCTCACTCAGGATGGTTTCTTCTAGTGTTATCCATTTGCCTGCGAATCTCATGATTCCATTATTTTTTTCTGCTGAATAGTACTCCATTGTGTAGATGTACCACATTTTCTCTATCCACTCTTTGGGTGAGGGACATCTAGGTTGCTTCCAAGTTCTGGCTATTACAAATAAAGCTGCTATGAACATAGTGGAACAGAATCTTTGTTGTATGAATGGGCATCTTTTGGATATATGCCTAAGAGTGGAGTTGCTGGGTCTTGTGGTAGGTTTATTCCCATTTTTCTGAGGAATCTCCATACTGATTTCCAAAGTGGCTGAACCAGTTGGCACTCCCACCAGCAATGGAGGAGTGTTCCCCTTTCACCACATCCTCTCCAGCATAAATTGTCATTGGTGTTTTTGATTTTAGCCATTCTGACAGGAGTGAGATGGTATCTCAGAGTTGTTTTGATTTGCATTTCCCGGATGGCTAAGGATGTTGAGCACTTTCTCAAGTGCCTCTCAGCCATTTTAGACTCCTCTATTGAAAACTCTCTATTTAGTTCTGCAGCCCACTTTTTAATTGGGTCCTTTGCTGTTTTGGAGACTTGCTTCTTGAGTTCTTTGTAAATTTTGGAGATCAACCCTCTGTCAGATGTGGGATTAGTGAATATTTTTTCCTATTCTGTGGGCTGCCTTTTTGTCTTGCTGACTGTGTCCTTTGCCTTACAGAAGCTTCTCAGTTTCAGTAGGTCCCATTTATTAATTGTTGATCTCACTGTCTGTGCTACTGGTGTTATGTTCAGGAAGCTGTCTCCTGTACCAATTCGTTCAAGGGTACCACCCACTTTCTCTTCTAAGAGGTTCAGTATGGCTGGATTTATGTTGAGGTCTTTGATCCATTTGGACTTAAGTTTTGTGCATGGCGATAAACATGGATCGATCCGCATTCTTCTACATGCCAGTCTCCAATTATGCCAACACCATTTGTTGAAGATGCTTTCTTTATTCCATTGTATATTTTTAGCTTCTTTGTCAAAGATCAGATGTTCGTACGTGTGTGGGTTAATACCCGGATTTTCAATTCGATTCCATTGGTCTACCTGTCTATTTTTGTGCCAATACCAAGCTGTTTTCAGAACTATAGCTCTATAATAGAGCTTGAGGTCAGGGATGGTGATGCCTCCGGATGTTGCCTTGTTGAACAGGGTTGTTTTGGCTATCCTGGGTCTTTTGTTTTTCCATACAAAATTGATTATTGTTCTTTCAAGGTCTGTGAAGAATTGTGCTGGGATTTTAATGGGGATTACATTGAATCTGTAGATTGCTTTTGGCAGGATTGCCATTTTTACTACATTGATCCTACCTATCCAAGAGCATGGGAGATCTTTCCATTTTCTGAGGGCTTCTTTAATTTCTTTCTTAAAAGATTCAAAGTTCTTACGATACAGGTCTTTCACTTGTTTGGTTAGCGTTACCCCAAGGTATTTTATGTTGTTTGTAGCAATTATAAAGGGTGATGTTTCTCTGATTTCTCTTTCAGCCCTTTTATCATCTGTATATAGTAGGGCTACTGATTTTCTTGAGTTAATCTTGTAGCCTGCCACTTTGCTGAAGGTGTTAATCAGCTGTAAGAGTTCCCCGGTAGAGTTCTTTGGGTCATTGATGTAAACTATCATATCGTCTGCAAACAGTGAAAGTTTGACCTCTTCCTTCCCAATTTGATCCCCCTTTGTTGTCGTATGGCAATAGCTAGAACTTCAAGTACCATGTTGAAAAGGTATGGAGAGAGTGGACAGCCTTGTTTTGTTCCTGATTTTAGAGGAATTGCGTTGAGTTTCTGTCCATTTAGTTTGATTCAACAAGGATTTTTAAACTGTAGCCAGTTGGCCACCCACCGAAACTACCACTGCTTGTTGATTTTACCTAGAAACACACTGGAATGTGAGCATTGCTTTGGTTGATGTAAGAGTTTCACAGACATTCCATTTGTCAGATGAGGAAATTAAGGTGCTCAAGGACCGAACAGGTAAGAAGATTTACATACAGGTCCTCTGCAATAGTTTCTTTCTAGAAACACATGTGAAACCCTTCCTAATGATTTATGTAAACAGACATATTGTGTAAGTTACAGCTGGGTATAGAATTGAGGTAGATAGGAGATAACCTTTTTCCGAGCTCTCTTTAGAGCTAAGAAAGGTTAGTGATGTACACCAAGGCCAATAATTCATGTGTCTGTGAACTGATAATTGTAAAATAGTTGTTAAGAAGTTTAGGAGAGAGAATGAATGCCAAATGCTTGTAGCAAGACATGTAGGACTTCTGGTAGCTTCTTTGGTGGCTGGAGCCTGGCTGCTACTGACCTCTTGGCTTTATAAGGAATGTAGTATCCCTTGAGCAAGGTGGCTCTTGGAGGAATTGATGAGCATCATAGAACATTTCTGGTAAACTCATTGTTTCTTTTTTATTCAGACTTCAAAGATGCCTTGGATGCCCCAGGTTTAACTTAGTGCTCTTCATAGATGACTACCTTGAACTGTTGGCCAATGGTTTGCACTTTGGCCAAGTACTGGATTCGACAGATAATTTTTGTTATTGTTCTCAAAATGAAACTGTTTAGTCAAGTATCGCTTCTTGCTTGTTGCAGGCTTGGGACTTTTCTGGGACACAGACAACATTTTTGTCCTCAAGGAGATGAGGCAGAAGAAGACAAAACTAACATAGGAAATTATCAGATGATGCTGAAGCAATGTGCTAGGCACTGAGTCCAATTTCATAAGAGTATAGGAAAAGAGACAATATATAAACCAGCATTAGAAAGTAGGTAGAGGCTGTGGACAGCCTTCTTGTAATTGTCCAGATCACTAGTCCTTGTGATGCATTTAATAAACCTGTTGTGCAGACAAACAGAATGTAGCTAGACTCTCCCTCAATAGAGTAACGGTGAGGTGGAAAAGGAACAGAATTCCATGGAAATAAGAGCAAAATTCTGCAACCTGGAATGGATACTGTGCACGAGAGGGGCAGTGATGAGTAGGCTTGGAAGATGGGTTTGGGAAGAGTAAGGACCGAGAACAACCAGGTCAGAAGCAACCCGCAGCCCACAAGGGAAACTCGTGTGATCTGATGGAAGATTTGTTACAGATGTCTTGTTGGTGAGTGAGAATAAGCCCGACAGGGTGTTGATGATGTCCATTTGGCATTGGGAACGGAGGTTGTGCTGAATTGCTTGAGCATCTGTGGCATGTTGAAAAAGTCGGTGACAAGGCTGTCTCAAGAATCCAGGTGCAAGATCCAAGGAAGCTAGTCATAGCAAGGGAGTGGGAAACAGGGCCGAAGGGATACTTGTGAGAGGCAGGTAAGAGAGCACAGAGAAAGACTGGAGAAGAAAGATGGAAGATGCTAGAGGAAGAGAAAAATAGAAATCAAAGCCCCAGATTCTTTGAGGATGGGGCCATAATTGATGTAGAAAACAGTTCTATGCCAAGTTTTAGAAGGTGTGTAACACCAATTTTCTGGAAATGCTTCTAGAATGTTCCAGCCCTTTTATGTTGATCCAGTGCTCAACATAATGAGAGCTTTAAAATCCCCCCACTCCTATTTCTCTTCTGGACCTTACCATAAAATAGAAAATCTAGAACGTCATTGTATTCTTCATAATTCCCAGTGCTTACCATAGAACCTTGTACATGGTAAGAATTTAATTAATGGATAACTGAATGAATGATTGAGATAGGAAAGGGTAACAGTCAGGTAACAGACAAAGGGATCCCTATAGAAAAATGGTTCCTGACCAATCTAATGCTGTGACCCTTTAATGCAGTTCCTCACATTGTGCTGACCCCCAACCACAAAATTATTTTCATTGCTACTTCAGACTATAATTTTGCTACTGCTGTCAATCATTATGTAAATATCTGAGAGCAGGATATCTGATATGTGACCCCCAAAGGGGTCATGACCCACAGGTTGAGAACCACTGCTCTAGAAGGTTAGTAGGACCTCACGCAACATGTAAGTCTTGGACGGTTTCCTAGCTCAAATTCCTCCTGTTATAGACTAATAAACAGAATCATAGCCAATGCAGCAGTACTGAAAGGTAGTGATTAGGACCCTGCTCACACACTGAATGAAAAGGACAGCTTCTATATTTTTGGACCAGTTACGTTGGGATGTCGCTAAAATTTTTTCCTGTGTGGAGTCCTTTATAACTGTTGCCAGGAATTTCTAGTGGCAAATGGATCAAGCCCACCTTTATTTATTTAAACATAGCTGTCATGGATTCTAACACCTCCATTTTACCTCCTTGAGAGCAACTTATTTTTAGTCTTCCTGCTCTTCTTCTGCTTTCGGGATTCAGTGACTGTGGCCGCTCTCCTATAGGTTAACTCCAGGTTGATGATGTCTTCACTTAAGGGCATCCATATTCTGGTCTGGTTTTAGGTAATAAATAATCAGAAAAACTAGATGTCTTTTATGGATTCATTAATTTTTAATGCATTCTAATGCTTTGACAACTCTCTGTTGATATATGTTAAGCTTATAGTTAATATGTGTTTTTGATTATGCCTCATGTGTTGGTTGACTTGTTTTTCAGTATCAGGTTTTACATAGTTAATTATATTATGTATAGATGTAGTGATTTTTAATCTTACCTCTATTATCCAGCATCCCACACATCTTCTGTAATCCCCAGATCTGTGTGTTTGATAACTTGATGTGTACAACACAATCAGCTCCGTACTCACACACTAGTAATGAAAACAATGCCTGTGAATAACCTTTTTTAAGGAGTGCTTCTGAATAATTTAGTGGATAAACTGATGGGTATCAGAGGTCTTCTTCTAGCTGACTATATTGAGTTCATCAATATTTTTAGGATACTGTAGCTTCAGCAGAAGTAAACAGTATTCCTCAACAGATTTCGGACAGACAGCATGAAATGGTTTCACTAGAATACTCTTTTTGTAGCAACTCATCTAAGAAAAGTTGATTTCAAGAGATGTAAAAAATGTAGCATGAGGAACCAAAAAATGTAAGGGAGAACCATATTAGATTCTCTGAATATTTATGTAGAAATAGCTCAGTGGTCAAGACCACTGGCTAATCTTCCAGAGGATCTAGGTTCAATTCCAGAAGTCACATAGTGTCTCACTACCTCTGTAACCCCAGTTCCAGGGGATTCACACACCTTCTTCTGGCCTCCTGGGCACCAGGAATGTGTGTGGCTCACAGGCATACATACAGGCTAAACACCCACACATGAAATAAAAAATCTTCAAACAATTCTCTGAAGAAATCCAACCCTTATTGATAACTTTACTGATGAACTACAGATAAGAACATCATAAGTAATTCTGATGCAAGGCCAGAATTCAAACTCCACTGAACATCTATGAGCTAGAAATGACAGCAAGACATAGTCAACATGTTTCCTGAGGTTTCTTTCCCAGTGAAAACAGCAATCACACTTCCCCTACTATGTAGCAATATTCTTGTTCCTCACAGTTCCTCAGAGATGTGTCAGAGAGTCCACACATTTCCAGCATTCTTTTCTGTTCCCGTATTTGTCTTCAGCTACCTCCTCCCTCTATTTATTCTTCCATTTCTACCAATATTTCTCTTTCATCAAGAAGATAAAAGAAAATAAAAACTGAGCATCTCTGCTTTCTCTTTGTTTTGTGTCAACACTATCACATTGATCCAAAAAATCCTATCTATGTTTCTCTATTTATCTACTATCCTCATCTATGTATCTATGTATCTATCTGCTGTCTACCTATTATCTATCTTCATCTTCTACCTATCTGTCTATCATCAATCTATCATCTATCTATCTATCTATCTATCTATCTATCTATCTATCTATTTATCTATCTGCTCTTTTGTTGACCAGGTTAGCCTCAAACTCATCGAAATCCCCCTGCCTCTGCTCCTGAGAGTGCTGGGATTAAGTGGGTGTACCACCACCACTTGGCTCTCTCTCTCTCTCTATCTCTCTCTCTCTCTCTCTCTCTTTAAAAGTGCTGTATCTGGCAGGTCTAATACTAACAGAATGTAGTTATAAGAACTTGCTCATACTCATCTTCCATTGTAGTGTCATGCTGCAGGCCCTCTGCAACAAGAACAGGAATAAGAAGAATACAGCAGCAGAATTCACAACTTAGAAAAATTGCTTAGATAGCTTCTGTGGCCACAGAAGTACACAGTAAGTAGTTTATGTGTTTTAAAGCTATCAGACATATTCTTGCCTCCATTTAAAGCCTGAGTCATTAATGTGGTTTTTAAGACCTGTTGAGGTTTGGCCCCCTTCTTCCTTCAATCTAGTTTCATTTCCCGCATCCTTTCCTCCCCACCCATTCTCTTCGAATGCCTTTCCCAGGACCTGAATAATTCTTTCTTACCCCAAATATCAACTCAGATGTCACTTCTTCTGTGGCAACTGTGTTGATGTCACTCACCCCTGGGTGTTTTTTCCTAGTGCACCCACAGCACTATTAATAATCTATCTCTTGCCTTTTCTCTCAGTGGAACATTGGGGCTATGCATCCTCTACAGCGTTCAAAACACCCAGCCTAGTGCTTCATACTGGTCTCAGTAATTCACACATTGAATTGATACAGAAAACAAAAAGATGCCACTTCTCCCTCCATCTCAGTCCTTCTGATAAACTGTAGCTCTGGGTATCAGCAGGTCAGAGCCAGGAAATCTGTGGACAAAAAGGCTCTCCAAGCATCCTCAATGAGAAATACAAACTGATGGTCTCAGCTTTCCAGCTGCTGATAATACAAGGAGCAGGAAATATATATTAACGCTCCCCACCACATGTGTCTGTCTCTGTCTCTCTGTCATGTGTTTGTGTGTATGTGTGTGTGTGTGTGTGTGTGTGCGCGCGCGCGTGTGCACGCGAGCACATGCATGTGTGTTTCCCAGCTTGACTGGGCAATGTGAAGACTTCCAGAAAACAATTTTGCTGTTTGCAAGCCAAAGGAATGAGATACAGAAGTAAGTGAGGAGGAATAAATGCGGAGCCGAGCAGTCCGTCTTTGCAGCGACTTTTGGGGAGATAAAGACACTATGGAAAAGGATGATGATTCATCAGGGACTGAAATGACTAATCTCTTTCCTCACAAGATTATTCAGACTCAGAGCTATTCCACACATTAAACCCTGAAATCTGCTCACTGCAGCTCTTTGATTTTTTTTGTTTCGTTTATATGACTTTCCTTCTGCTTTATTCATGAACTAATGCGTGTAGTTACCTTTCATAAGGGAATTGTGGCTTTATCCATTGCAGAAACAAACAGTATTTGGATATAGTTTAGAATACAGCTGCACAGTACTTTCCAAAATATGCAGTGCTAGAGAGACCAGAGGGCACCGCACAGTGATCCGGGATCCTTAGAGACACCAGAGGGCACCACACAGTGATCCGGGATCCTTAGAGACACCAGAGGGCACCACACAGTGATCCGGGATCCTTAGAGACACCAGAGGGCACCGCACAGTGATCCGGGATCCTTAGAGACACCAGAGGGCACCACACAGTGATCCGGGATCCTTAGAGACACCAGAGGGCACCGCATAGTGATCCGGGATCCTTAGAGACACCAGAGGGCACCGCACAGTGATCCGGGATCCTTAGCTTCTACCCAAAGCCCCAGAATTATGGATGTGTGTCACCACGCCTGACAGACATTGTCCATAAGCCGAACTCACCTTAGATTATTTTTTTCCTTTTAATTTTATTAAATAAGAGTTAGAATACGTGTAATCTGTAGCCAAAATATTATCCATCAAAGAGAAAATCATGGGGTGAGTGAGATATGGCCCCCAAACCCAAGTAGAATCCATCTAATAGAAAATATTTTAATAATAAAGCAAAATCTTTAGCTCAGCTGGGTTCATTTAAAATAGACAGATGAAACAATGGCAGTCTGGAGGACAGATGGACATAGCCTTTAAGAGAGGAAATAATTCTTTTTTTTTCTTTTTTGATTTTTTGAGACAGGGCTTCCCTATGTAACCCTGACTGTCCTGAAACTCACTTTGTAGACCAGGCTGGCCTTGAATTCATAGAGGTTTGTCTGCCTCTGCCTCTGAGTGCTGGAATTAAAAGCACGCACCACCACACCTGGCTGCTATGTTATTATTATTTTAAAATTTATTCTTTTCTCATACAGTACATGCCTACCACAGCCTCCCTCCACTCCTCCCAGTTTGTCCCCTGCATCCCATCTGCCCCAGATCCACTCCTCTGTTTTCTCTTCAGAAAAGAGTGGCCTTCCAGGGATATCAACCCAATACAGCACAACAAGAAGCAATAAGACGAGGCACAGACCCTCCTGTCAATCACCTTAGATTCTAGCAACAAATACCAGCTCATCTCCACTTAGGTCCTCACAGGATCTCCTACCGCCTCTGCCTACATCCTCAGGCAACATGAGCTCAGGACTCCCACCAACCCCTGAGGTCCCAGCATCCAGCCCAGGGATGGACACACAGCCAATGAAGCCTAAGCAGTGCTTTCAGCACAGTGGGTTTCTGATGAGTTCCTTCTGGTGTCTCACACACAGGGACCCTCTTAACTTCTACCATGTTTAAGTAAAACTTGAATAAAGTGCAGGGAACGTTTCTAATCAATAATTTTCTTTGTTATTTTGGGATACACTCAAATACTATCAGCCACTGAGGTAGACAACAACATTGTGCTCCCATGGTTCTAGATGCTGCAAAACCCAAGGTGAAGGCAGGGGTCAGATTCACTCTGTGGTCACGGTTGCTTCCTGGTCCATAGCTTTACTACACCCTCACGTGCTGGGGAAGGGAAGCATGCTGTCTCTGCTGTCTTATATGGACACTTATGCCACACTTGAGCACTTTGCTTTAATGATGTCATCCAACCCTGACTACCAACCAAACACTCCACTCTTCACACTGCAGTACCAGTGAGTAAGGCTTCAACATCTGAATTGTAGAGCTTTTTGTTCCTAACAAAGATCTTACTCCATTTACTCCTTTCATTTTTGGAAGCTGTGAGATCCAAAATCAGGCTTCATGTGGGGAGTGTCTTGGTGCTCTGTCATTCCATGGTGTGAAGAAAAAATTCATGTTTAGACCAACCTTTCTTAGAGTTAAGCAACTTGCCTGGAATAATGGCATTAATACATTGATTGCGGAGCCCACATGGCCTAATCACCTCCTATTATGCCCCTACATCCCAACACTTCTGTATTGGAGACAATGTTTGCAGCATTGGGAGACATGCTCAAATAACTACATCCCAGCCTCTTCCTAAGTCCATCGTTTCAATTTCATGCTTACCTGTGTTCAATGTACTTAGACTCATCCCTGTAGACAGCCAAGGTTTTTAAAATATTTACAAAGAATATGGACCGGTGTCCTCTGAGTTTTAATGCAATTTTCTGAGGTGTAATTAATATTCTAAATTATAGTCTGGCATGGTTATGTGCATGTTGAGGAGAGGAGACCATCACAATCTTGGATGGTACAAGGATTTATTAGTGTCTAGGACATGGGGAGTTTATTATGGCAGCTAGATCTGAGGTGGACACTTTCAGAAGCAAGGTTTCTGGCCAAAAGCTACATCACACACCCTGGCAAATACACTTTCTTATTTTGCCCCATGATTCTTCAGGCCAAATGAATCCAAATTAATTGTACTTTTATTGATCTTATTTTTGGCTCAGCAGGCTCCTAAGAAAGGGATCACTTTTATTTTTATCGTCATTTTGAGATGTACCTCAAGGCTACTTGGAAAAATAAAAGATTCCAGGTTAGTGGTGTTCAAGATCTCCTTCTAAAGTCTTGAGTAGTAAACAGGGGTTTAGAGAGAGTCCATGGTCAGGCAAAGATGTGTTCTCATGTCTTTTTCTGCCCTCTCCCCAAGACACCACAGAGTGACAGGTCTAGAATCAGCTGCTTATTGTGGGTGTTGCCACTAAAGCATGTCTAGTTGTGTTTTGATAATCTCTGATATTAGAGATATTAGAGTATTAGATATTTGCCTTTAAGTGTCGTTGTTAAATTTTCTGATGCACTTTTCCTCTGAGAATATGTGACTGGATTGGGTGTCTCAGACAACTGGATTATTGCTCCACATTGCTGAAACATTGTCTATTTTCTCCCTCCTTCCCTTAGAAAATTTACTGGAAAGAGTAGGTAAAGAACTACCGGCAGTAAGAGTTAAAACATGATGTGGTGCCCAGCCTGGACCACTACACAGAGAAACCCTATCTTAAAAAAGCAACAAAATTTAAAACCTGATGCTGAGAAAGCAAGCAACTCTGCTGAGGCATGCGGGCTAGAAATAGGTAAGCTGGGAGGAGAACACTGGGGAGGATCCTGGGCATGACGAGGAGTATGGGTGGAAAGGGGAGAGCTCTAGGGAGGACCTTGGGCATGGTGAGGAGTATGGGTGAAAGGGGAGAGCTTTGGGGAGGACCTCGGGCATGGTGAGGAGTATGGGTGAAAGGGGAGAGCTTTGGGGAGGATCTCGGGCATGACGAGGAGGGTGGGTGAAGATGAGGGTGAGAAATAGACTGGAAAGCAAAGAAGATTCAAGAACAGAGAGTCAGAGAAAGCTCTCTGCTGTGACCAGATGAATGCAGCCTCATTGTGGAACAAAGAGGGAGGAAGAGGGAGAGGGAATGAATCAGGATGTCAATACAAGAATACAAAGCATCAAAACTCACTGGTCCCATGCCTGGTCCCCTTGTCAGTCTTGGTTCTAAAGAAACCAAGTGATGGGGGATGTCCTTCTGTATATATGTTTCTCTTATTGGTTAATGAATAAAACACTGTTCAGCCAATGAGATTAGATTAATAGAAATGGGTTAGTAATTAAGACAGAGCTAGTTAATAAAAAGCCCTAGTCACTGGTCAACATTTTGTTATGAGTATAAAAACCTTTATGTGTTTATTTGTGGCTGAAGCAGTTGTGGGATCAGACTGGTGGGTCAGAAACTTTCAACAACCAAGTGAGAACACCATTGTCAGCATGATGTGCAGTACAGTGCTGGGCCAGCAAAGACACTTCCAATAGTGCCACCTCACCTGCCTCTAACCTCCCAGGGTGCCTTGGCTTGGGATCCTCAGAAGCAGGGGCGGAAGTGAGGGTTTATGATGGTCAGGAAACATTTCCAGGGGAAAGGACTTGAGAACTGGGAGGTAGGAGTGGGAGTAGAAGAAGGTTGAACCAGAAAGTGGCAGCAAGCAGCTTCTTTACAGGACCATCCCTCAGGGACCCTCAAAGCGACACAAACCACCCAGTTAGGAGCAAGGGCACTGCATGGTTATACTTCTGCACCTGTGCTTCCTACCCTGGGATGAGTTGCCCACCAGGGGACATTCAGCAGTGTGGAAAGACTGTTTCTTCAGTTGCCAGGTTGGGAAAACGGGATGTGGGTACCCACTGGAAGGTCAGGGTTACAGACAAACATCACACAATTTCTATAATGCACATGCCTCCCCCAATTCCCCCAGTAAGTGTGGCACCAGTGTCAACAAAGATGATTTTGAGAACCTCTTGTATACCTTGTCAATTACTGGCTCAGAGCTACTCTCAGGTCATTTAAGATGCCCAAAGATATCCTGGCGGTTTCATTCTGGTTGTTGGGGTACAAGTCCTTGAACATGGAATTCGCAGTAATCCAAGTGAGCATGGGTGAGCACTGACAGAGAGTGGCACAGAGTCCTGGTCACTCATCAGTGTATTTGCTTTAAATAATATATGAGTCTTTTCCAATCTTATCTGGTGGTTAACTATGGAAACTATGAAAACTTTTTTGAGCTATTTCATTCTGATTAAGAAAAAATGAGGAACTGTATCATTGATTGGATACATAATTTTGTGTGTGTGTGTGTGTGTGTGTGTGTGTGTGTGTGTGTGTGTTATGATGTGTTTGGAAATGCCATGCAAGCACTCTATCACTGAACTACATTCCCAATCCCTTGGGCACAAAACATGAGCTACCTCCCTCATTGCCAAGGGGAAGTGTTTTTGACAGTTTCTTTCTGACTTAAACAATGAGCCATGCTTGCGCTCATCTTTTGTCCGGAGGCCTGGCTGGTATCTCCGGATGTATATTCTAAATTGAAAGCAGTTTTCTAAGACCATTTACATTTCTAATGAAAAGTCACTCAAGGCCACAGTAAGAATGAATACACTGTTGTTGATCATGCAATAAGGTATGAAGCTAACTTAATGGGGCTTTGCCCTGAGATGGACTTAGCTACCTGTCTTGTCATTTCTTGACTGCCGTGGAGCTTGCTGGTTTCCCATGTCCCGGCAACAATCATCTCCCATGTGACTCTCCTCCTGCCACACCTGAATGTTCCAGAATGCCCCATCCTGTTCAAGCTCTTCTGCCTGTCGGCAAAGTACAGTGACAGAGTAAGGATTCATTGCTCTTGAAATGACCCTGTCTACAATACCCACTTTTTATCTCCTTAATCAGCAAAGTGGTACTCTGAGGACTGGCGGGTTCACTGCCTGGAGGCACATTTATTACCAGGACACAAGCTGAATAATCGTGTATTTACTAACTTCAATTTAACCTCACCACGAGGCTGCCTCTCGCGACAAGGTGAGCAATAGGACCAAATTGCTCCTCTGCCTGTAGCTAGCTCATCAATAACCATTTGTTCACATCCCAAAGCACTCTTTCCACTGTCCTGGCCCCTGGATCAGTTGATAATGCTTTATTGAACAGGTTTGCCACCAAGAGAAAAGGCTGGCTTGCTCTGGTCGGAGCTCTATGCCTTAGGTGGAGATACCACCAAGAATGGCTAGTGCGGAGGTGAAGGGCACTCATGCAAGCGGCACGCCTCAAGCCATATTCCACTTGCCAACATGGACTATGTGGTAAGAATTAGAGTGGAAATGTAATAATAATATAGAAAAGTAGGTGGCCTTTGAAGTGGAAAGTCCTGTGGAAATGATACAACAAGCATAGGTGGCTGAGTGGTGACATTGCTTTCAGAGAAAGGAAGGGTAATTTAGGAGTCTACTAATACAGCGTCAGGGTAAACTCTCACACTGAGATGAAGTGAGCCAGGTAGAGGGGTAAGGGGAGTGTGTGCTCTTTGACTTGGAAGGGGTCTAGCATATATTAAGAGCTACAACTGCTTTGAAAAGTGAGCTGGAGCTGTCTTGATAAGATGATATCTACTGCATATTCTTTGGGGCAAAGAGTACACTGAAACCTAAAATTTATAGTGCTCTACCCTGTCCTGGATCTATAAATACATTATATGGAATTCTCTATATGTGTGTATGTATAGCATCACCACAGATATGAAAAATTCTGTAAGACTGGACAGTAAACATTCATGCAGTTAGAGCTGTAGATACGATAACTGGTGATATTATATCATTATCATTGTGGGTTAAACCTAGTTTTGTGAGTGTTGTGAAACTGAGATACTTTCCTGGTCCCTCTTTTATTGTTTATTTTGAGACAGGGTTTTATTAAGTTGCCCAGACAAGCTTTGCCCTTGTGACTCTCCTGCCTTAGCCTTCAGAGTATCTGGGTTCACAGGCCTGTGCCACCAAGCTTGGCCATTCTACTGTATTTTTATAAGTAGATACATAACTACATGCATAGTACCTAAATTAGTTATGCATTCAAAAGCAACTACAATTGCTTTTTGGATAATCAGGTGTCAAATTAACTGTGCACACTGAATTTTTATTGATATTTTGTTGATTATAAAAATGTACAAAGATGATGGATATAGGAACTTAATAAATATGCCAAATTCTGTTATCTCATTCCTGTAAGTCCAGTATCATGGCTCATGCCTTTAATCCAACATTTGGGAGGCAGAGGCAGGAGATCTTTGTGAGTTTGAATCTAGCCTGGTCTACAGAGCAAGTTCTAGGTTAGCCAGGGTGGCACAGTTAAGACTCTGTCCATGATAGAAGAAGGAAAAGTCTGGGGTCCTGGTGCCAGCAGGAGGAGGATTTTGTTTCCTAGAAAGAGATCTTACGCAGTTCTGGCAGATCTTTAGTCCATCTGTCAGGAGAGGCTGTGGTTGAGACAGTGGTGATGGTTGGGACCACGCTGTAACAAGGACTGCCTGGTTATATATATCTGTAGTGGGAATTCATTCAGCCAATAGCTTTTTGGGTTCTGGTCCTTTTGGGTGTGGTCTGAGGTGTTGTGTATGGATTGATAAGCAGAGAGGATAAGTGTGCTCACTCTCTCTTGGGTAGTGGTCAGAGATCTAATTACAGCTTCCAGTGCCTCTGCGTGGAAGACCATGGCTGCTCTCTACCTTATTAACATTTGTGAATGTTCTCCAAATAAGTATTTGATAACCCTTTATTTTGGGCTCTCATGGACTCTCTTTCCATTCGTTCGCACTCATCTCGTCTCTTCAATTTAAATCTCATGTCAGGACCCAAAACATGGACTTGGGGGAATCACCTGACCTCCTTGTTCCTATTCCCAACATGACCCCATTGAATAACTCTCCTTTCTCTGCTTTTCACTTGTTCCTTTTATTGGCCTATTCACCTGGCTGAGTCTAGCATATTAGAAATGCCATGGCTACAGCTCTGGCCAGAACAACTTCAATAGCAAAGGAGAGGTCACCGCATACCCTCCTGCTTGGTCAATTGGAAGACCAAAAAGAGTGGAGGTCCAAATAGTACAATATATCAGCTGGGAAAGATGGTACATTCCTATAATGCTAGAACTCAGTGGGCATGGTGGTGTTGTCCTAGCACTTGGGAGGCATGTGGTGTGAACCCAGCACTCAGAAGGAATGGTGATGGAATCCTAGCACTAGGGAGGCATGAAAGTGTTTTCATAGTACTCAGGAGTCATGGTGGTATGATTGTAGCATTTAGGAGGCACAGTGGTGTGATCCTAGCATTCAGGAGGCTGAGAAAGGAAGGTTTCAAGTTCCAGGCAACTCTGAGCTATGGGGCGAGAAGCCTGTCATTCTTTTACTCTTCCGGTTGAGGCATAATCTTCAGCAGCACAGAAGTTGATTGAAATTCAGAAAGACTGGGACAAGCCTTCCAGTAGGAGCTGAGCAGGAGCTTTCTGTCATCAGCCCTAATCAATATTCTTCTTGTCAGCAGCAACCCAGATGGGCAGCAGCACTTTTTCCTTCTGTGAATTCAGGTCAGCATCAAAGTCCTAAATCATGCATAAAAGCCTGCAGCCATCTCTCCAGGGATACATGCTCAACCTGATGCACCAATCTATGCCTAGAAGAGTGGAGAGGAGCCCCTGGACCAGGGGTCTTACTCTTTCTTTTCTGAAAAGGTTTTCATAGCCTCCTACTGTGAATAGAATTTCTGTAACTCTAACACTTGTGGGGGTGGACTACACAAAACACCATTTTTCTCTGCACTTCTATTTTCTAAGCCACTTGGAAGATAAATAAAAGCCTGTGGGTGGGTCTATGAACTGAACTGAAAAGAACTTTGAGTTTTTCTCATACTAACCATGCGATGGTCTACGCCATCAAAGGAAAACCATGCTGGCATTTATTTTGCACTCCAACCACTGTGGTATGAGACTGTTTTTGGAGGATTATGCGAATGGAATTTGGTGAAGCAGAGTGAAAAGTTCAGTGAAATAGACAAAAGCAGTCCTGTAATTCCATAGTATCCTTTTCTAATTTGGTATCTAATGTGGTCTGATTGCTTACCTCTTCCTCTGAACTTCCTTTGTTGGAGCCTTGACTCTGATGTGGTATTTGGAGAAGGGAAGTCATTTGTTGTAGATGATTTCATGAGGGTAGGACCATAATGACATGCATGTCTCGCAGAAAGAGACATCAGAGCTATTGCCTTCCTTTTTATCTCCATTTGTATATGCCACAGGAAGGCCATGTGAGGAAACCTTGAGAGCACCCTCTCCTAACCTATCCATTACCTGTACTTTGTTCTTGGGCCTGTTTTCTCTAGAAAGGTGAGAAATAGATCTTGCTTCTTCTATACAAACATTTTTTTCCCAGTCTTAACTGAACAACATAGTACCTTGATCATTTGACCATATTTCTGCCTACTGAGCTTTTTACCAATACTCCTTTTTTGTTTTTTGTTTTTGTTTCTGAGACAGTGTTTCTCTGTATAGCTTTGGAACCTGTCCTGGTACGCAATCTGTAGACCAGAGTGACCTTGAACTCACAGAGATCCACCTGCCTCTGCCTCCCAAGTGCTGGGACTAAAGGCATGCTCCATCACAGCCCAGCTCTAATACTCTTTTTATGATTAGTCACAAAAACTTCTCTTTCCGATAAAACAATGTGAAAACCAGTACCGTGTTGGAAATATTGGTATGACTGCACATCAGTGACCCAGTGACATTTATTGCCAACCTTGACACCCATTACATGTATCTTTTCCACTTGTAAAGGATTGAAATCAAATTACATGAAATATTCCCTTGATTTTTGTTTGTTGGTGTTTATTGGATATGTTGCCCAAAGAAGCTTGCCTCTGATTGTGTAGAAGACAGTGGCTTATTTACAATGAAAACTGAGTAGAATGCAAAACCTGTGGAGGGCACTTTTTCTTGTTCACTATGTCTAGAGTGCTGAGGTAACTGTCATGCTGACAGGTCAGAAGAGGCCATCATGCAACCAATGACAGAGAGCAGGTTATGGGTGAACCTGATGATGAAGCTGAGTAACTGATGTGTGGTGGCTCTGTTATCTACAGAACAGGACAGAGCACTAGAATAGCCCAAAGAAAACTTGCCTGAAAATGTTTAATTTGGATACAATTTATAATTTTGAGCTGTTATTTTTATGACAGACATTGTCTAAGTGCTTTTCGTTTTCAGAATGATTTTTATTCTCTTAAACACTCATGAAATTGATACCACTGCCATCTTCTTGTATAGATTAGAAGAAGAATGAATGACTGTGAAGCTAAAGGACTTGGCTAGCTTCGCTTTGTTAATGTGACTTGAGCCAAAGCTAGCTCTAAAGCTCACCATTCTAATCACCACATGGCATTCTCCACATAATATTAATGGAAAATGTAATTTATGGAATCTTTGGCTATAATAGAATCATGTAGTAGATTTACTATATCACCACATAAATTCAATTTCGTTATTCTATGAACTCATAGTTCAATAAACCAACTCTTGCATATTTTAAACAATGTAGACCCTATTGGAAAGACCTGATGATGTAGGAAATTATTCTCCACTTCTGCTCTCCAAATACTGCATTAGTCACCAGAAACTTCTACTCAGTATCATCCTCCATTTGGAAAATTCAGATTTCTGGGTTAATTTCTCAATGCTTTGGGTTCAGCTTCAATTGCCCATGAAGCATTACAGGTCTTGCTGATTAAATATAAAAACATTCCAGCAAGGTTGCATAGAGATTTTAAGTTAAAAATAGCATTTGAGCTTAGAGTGCTACCATCAATATTTCAGTTCCTTGATCCACGCCTTCCTTTCTGTCATAGCAAAATCTCTGTGATTCGAATCCCCCATAGAAATCTCAAGGAGTCCAGGAAATCAAGGCCTTTAGATGACAAATGACTGTGTAGATGTATATCTCAGAAAATGAAAAACAAATCATTTCAAGGAAAGAGTAGGAATATATGTCAGAGCTTCCCAGGTTTTTGTCTTTGGTGGGCCATAGTATATTGACAGACCGGAGGAAGTAAAACTCAGAATGCAAGGGCACAAAGAGGTGAAGAAGAAAAAGCAAAAACAAAGACCTGCTACCAACAATGAGGAAACAACCAAGCATTGAGATGTAAAATTAGATGGTCTCACAATTCTTTGATGGTTTAGAGCAGTGTTTCTCAACCTGTGGGTTGTGATCCCTTTCAGGGTCAAAGGACCCCTTCACAGGGGTCACATATCAGATATCTTGCATATTAGATATTTACACAAGAAGCAGCAAAATCACAGTTATGAAGTAGCAACGAAAATAATTTTGTGGTTGGGGGTCACCACAATATGAGCAACTCTATTAAAAGGTCACAGCTTTAGGAAGGTTGAGAACCACTGTTTTAGAGGAATAAGAACCTGTATGTCATATCAAACCTAAGTAAACAGTTTTCAAAAAACTTGAAAAAGGGCATTACTCTCCTGTAGATTTACAGATGAACACCAGTATATCATAACATAAACATTAGTTTGGTATTTCAAAAGCTATTAAAGTTCTTTGGATCATGTCTAATAGCCTATTTTAGTATCACTCAGTTCAGTGTCAACAGTTTTATTTTAAATGTTAATTAATAATCACATTGTTCATCTGTAACCCAGGTATTTGCTGCTGATTATGTTCTAGTCAGAATATTTGACAATGAGGACTCACTCAGTTCAACAAGACAGACAACCCCCAATCTTGTTCATAAGTGTTATTTCATCTTCATAGAAAAGTTCTATTTTTCTACCTCCCTTCCTCCCTCCTCCCCTCCTCCCTCCCTCTCTCCCTGCCTTCCTTCCTTTCCTTCTTTCTTCTTTTTTGTAGATAAAATGCAGAGGTGCAAAATCTTAGGTAATCTCCCAAGAGTAATAGTGCCCTAAGAAAATGGGGACTTGGGTTGGGGATGCTCAGGTGGTAGAACACCTAAAGCACCTGCCTTGCCATGCGCATGGGCCTGAGTTTGATCCCTGGAACCCATGTAAAAGTGTTCGCTGTGGTGGCATGAACTTGTAACCTCTGCACTGGGAAGGTAGAGAGAAGGGGTTTCCTGGGCTTGCTGGCCAGCCAGTCTAGCTGAATCGGTGACTTCCAGGCCAGTGAGAAACCTTGACTCAAAGGAAACAGGTGGCATCCCTGGGGATGACAAATGCAGTTGTCTTCTGGCCTACACACATTTGCATATATGTGTATGCATACCTGCATATACACTCATGCCTTTAAGAAAAAGGAGAAACAGAACTTGAGTGTGGAAATTCAGCTTTGAAGTCCACAGTTATCTGCTGAGTCATAAGAAAACAATATGATTGACCTGGGAAGAGAACTGCATCTATTCTAGCAACTAGGGGGTGACATTCTCATCCAACTCTCTGAGAAAAAGGATAAGAAGCATCTCAAATATTAGGAAACGGTGGAATAGCCAAGCCACAGCTTTCAGTCAGCCCCTCTACTGTTGTAAATGATAGGGCTCCCTCTTCTCCAGGCAGGGGCATCACCTAAAGGACAATTTCATCCCACTTCTTATATTTAATACTTGAAATGCCCCCAGTATGTTGACTTTCCATCAGTTCTAAACTGCCTCTCCTTATTCCATGCCTCCCAGCCCACCACCAGCTTCATGCCTCCATTCAATTCCCTATATATTGTTGTAGCCAGGCCCAGCTCTTTCCAGATGGCTCACAGTCCTACCATCCTCTCCCCCTTGGCTCCTTATTATGCTTTTTCAATTTCTGTTATGATGGAGAAAGTGAGGAACCCTGAAGAGTGAACCCCACTGCACACTTTTGTTCTTTTATTTGGTCACTGTGTCACAGCCACTCTTCTGTGCGTGTGCTTGGGAGCATGTATGTGTGTGTATATGTGTGTTTCCATCTTAGCTATTCAACACTTCTAGAGAGCCCCAAAGTTCCAATCTTCAAATTGACCCCTACCACCATCTCAGTGCTAAGAAAGTGACAGTTAACCTTTCACAAAAACCCTGGTCAAAAAGATTCATGGGTTGTTGTTCAAGGTCATGTGACAATTGGTGATGGGACATGAAGAGTGCAGGAGCAGAATAATAGACTCTAGAGTGGTCTGCAGCCTGTGAAGTTCCATGATTAGAAGCATGTGCAGAAGCTCTAGGTGGGTTTAACATGGCCAGACAATAGCCAAGTAGAGGTACTAGTTGAATGAAACTCTTACAACCCACGATTTGAGAGTTAGAGAGATGACTTGCAGTTAAGAGCACCGGGTGCTCTGCCGGGGACCCAGGTTCTATTCCCAGCACCCATGTAGTAGCTAACGGCCACCTGTGTCTTCAGTTCCAAGGATTCAACACCTTCTTCTCGTCTCCATGGGCACTGTATGCTCATGATGCATAAACACATACTCAGGAAAAACACTCAGACACAGAAATAAAAAAGTAAAAAATCCAAAATGAAACAAGTCCAAGATTGAAATCCAGTTGGCAGACGTCATACTTTTTTTTCCTGGAAGGTAAGCTATATGTTTTTTTTAAAATGAAGAATAGAATAGGAAGGAGAGAAGCCCATCAAAGATCAACAAAGAGGCCAGAACTCACTCTGCCTTTGACTTCTGTCTCTCCTAAATTTCTCTTTTGTTGTTGCCAGCACACCAAAATTTCCTCTATTGTATTAAGAGATTGTATTTTATGTGGTGTGTAAGGTAGTCAAGGATTTATATTTGTTTAAGTCAAGGTTATCATGTTTAGCAAATGCATCTGAAGTTCACTAATAGTTAAAGAGGTCAATGCTCAGTGATTAGATATCTGTGGAGTCATCATTTGTGTGTGCACACACCTAATACATTCATGTAGGTGCAATGCTGGGTGTTTTCCTCGGCCATTCTGCCCCTTATATTTTGAGTCAGGGTTTCTTGCTGAATCATCATTTAACTTATGCGGCTAGGCTGGTTGGTCAATGAGCTCTGGGGATTTGCTTTTCTTAGTCCCTCATTGCTGGGATTTTAGATACATTCTATAGTAGCTGGATTTTACATGGGTGCTGGTGATCTGAGTTTACTCCTCATGGTAGTAAGAGGTTATCTTATTAACTTCGTCATCTCCCCAGCCCTGTCATTGTACTTGAAACAGTGCTAGCTGTCTTTCCCCACTGTAACTCAGGAGGAGGGCAGTGTGAGTGCAGTGGACACTTGCAGGATACTATGCCTCATCTTACCCCATGTCCCTTCTTGCAAAGATGCCCAGAACTTCAACAGCAGATCTTAGACTCCAGTGTCACATGGGCTGTTTCTCATATCTCAATTCTATCACATCCCATCGAAGTAACAGAATAGAACCTAATATTTCAGAGTCTTAATTTTTTCTCTATAAATTTTGAGGATAAAATATGTGACTCCCTTATTAGACCATTGAAAACTAAATGGAATGATACCAGTAATACTGTGGCTGGAATGTAGTAATCTCTCAGTACATATGAGAGAATATTATAGTTATTTTAGGAACTATTTTCCTTATTTACATGGTGATAGGTAGAAACTGTGATGCTTCCCCTGCCAGGTTGTCTGGCCTGAGATTAGATGTCCTACCTTAGTGGAACCCATGAGATATTTCTCATATTTGAACTGGACTCTGTCCTTCAGACATCTGGTCAGCTGTTCATCAAATGCCTTTCTTAAAAGAAAACAGCTGCATGGATTGAGTGAACTAAAACTTTTTTTCTTGAATAATTTTGATCTGTGCTAATTAAATCCATGGACATGGAACCCAAAGATACAAAAAGGCTGCAGTGTATAATGCTGCATTAATTTCAGGGATTGCTTCTTACCCGAGGAGTACATTGTATTGAATACATTGAATACTGTGTCAGCAGCACAGCTATGGTGTTTATTGAATCTAAAGGACATTGGCCATGAAGGAAAATCTGGTACAAACTTTGTTGATGTTTTAGACAGCAGGATCCTGACTAAAAATCCCAGAGTTATACATAGAATGGTGGGCTATGGTAACTGTTCGCATTTCTAGAAGATAATAAAAAACCATGGTTCAGAAGGGGTGTGTGATGAACCCGAAGAATTGGAAGTGGGAGCCCTGCCTTATACGGCAAATGATGCATAAGATGTGGAGAACCGGTGTGGTCAAGAAGAGGCTCAAACATTCAAGACATGGTAAAAGGTATGGGGGAACCAGGAAGAAGGTGAAGTGACTAATGGTCCATGGGAAAGAGCTGATACAAGAGGAGATCCCTGGCCTTTGTACACAAACCAGTGTGAGTGCCCAGTTCTCTTAGGAGATGAGACAGGTGATAGGGAGAGCACACTGCTCATACTGTAAGGGATCTGGGGAGAGCTGATTCCTTTATTCAAGTTCATTTTCATATTTCTTCTATCATACTGGATAACATAATAAAAATATAACCAGAGAAGTCATTTAAGAGTCTATTTTATACCATCCATTAAGGAAACCACGAAATTATTTTTTCTATGGACACAGAGAAAGACTGTTCAGGTGCCCTTTGGATGTGGAGTTTGGTGCTCTTGGCATGTTCTTCCTGGATCTTTAGTCTCTTTGTAGGCCACACTCTTCCTGGGTTTTAGCCAGCCTTTCTTGTCAAGGTAGTAGTGTAACCTTTGAGGAGGAATTTACTCCCTTAAACCTTGGATTTCTTACCTGGGAAATGAGGGTTACAGTATTTACTGCACATTATGGTTATGAGGATGAATTTTAAATATTAAATGCTCTGTGTGGTCTTAGGCTCTTGGGAGTTGTTCAGGAATGGTCAGCTCTACTTTCTTCCCAGAATAATGTAAAAGGAGAAAATACTATCACTTACAAACAGACAGATTTACTTCTGAAGAGAGAGCTGGTAAAGACTGGTGATCTCAAAGAAAGTTAGGCTTCTTGAATCATTATATGTTGTCTATAGTGATACGGAGAAGACTGTCCTGGATGATGGCATATGATCCACTAAGGAAATAACCATACATGCAATGTATGCATGTATGTGAGTGTGTGTGCACATATGTATATTTTTGTGTGTGCACAAGTGTGTGAATGTGGTGAACATGTGCGTGTTTGCACACATGCATGCATGCTTGCACAGAGAGCAAAACAACTCTTAAAGGACTTTTAGAAAGACCAATGGCTTCCTCCGTATGTGGGAGACAGTTGTGAAGCTTGGTCTATGTGAGGGGATCCTGGTAATAGGACCTGGATCTATGTTGGAGACCATTCCCTATGAGGGGATGCCATGCTCAGCCTTAATGCAGTGCGGGATGGGCTTGGTCCTGCCCCGACTTAATGTGTCAGAGTTTGCTGATTCCTCATGAGAGCCCTTACCTGTTGGCAGGAGTGCATGGGGGTAGGCTCAGGGTGGGGGGGAGGTAAAAGGGGGCGGGAAAAGGGGTGGGAGGGAGAACTGTGGTTGGAATATAAAATTAAATAAATAAATAGAAAGAAAGACCAATGGCCTCTTTCAAACAGCTTGAATCAACTCACTCTCCTTTGCACCTCAATCTTCAGCAAGAATGGAATGTCTGTGTCTAGTCTGGAACATACTGAACCGGTGACTAAGCAGTAAGAAGAAAAGGAGGAGAGTGTGGTAGGATATATTAGAAAGCGGACTTGTGACTTCTGATATCTCCCCCTCTCTCCCTCCCTCCCTCCCTCCCTCCCTCCCTTTCTTCAGGTCTTTCTTTATAAAACAAGACCTCACTACATAACACAGTTGGTCTCCAAGTTACTGTTCTTCTGTCTCAGTCTCCCAAGTGCTGGGATTGGAGGCGTGAACCATCCTGTTTGGTTCAGCATCACTTTTACTTTTAAATGCTTTCTGGTTAATTCACCCATACCTGAAATCTGTACACATGAGCTTTGCCAAGTGAATGGGAAGTACCAGTAACTGTACTGTGGTGGCACAGCGGGGGGGGGGCAGCAGCCTTCCAGACAAGAAGTCAGCTTCAAGGTGGGAAGCAGGATCTTCTGTGTGTCTTCAGGTGTCCAGGCATCCTGCACTCCATCTACGGCATGCAGAAAAGTGTTAGGAGTAGACTTTCAGTTTTTATCTCTGGAACAAAATGCTATTTCAGACCAGAGCTCCCACAGAATGAAGCCAGTGTCAAAGATTTAGTGCCTTTTCACATTAGTGATGTCAGCAGAAAATGGCCATCTTCTCTGAATAATTTATCTTCCCCCTTGCATAATTTTCTTATCTTTTTTTCCTACGTTTTGGCTTTTTACTATAGATGAGGAGGTAAATGGCTGTTAGTCCCCGACAAAACCTGTGGAGCATCCTTCCCATCAATCAATTAAAAAACACTTACCTTACATTCAACATGATTTATTCCTTGTTAATACAATTGTCTCACTATATCCTTCTATTATTATACCCTTAATTCCATTAGCCATTCACTTAATGCTCACTTTAAAGCTGACCCCCAAAGAGCTTGGAAGAGAGAGGGAAGTCTGTCTAATAGTGGCATTGCCAATAAAGCTCCGGAAAACCTTCTCCCAAAGTCTTGTAGGTCACAGGAAAGATAGGTCACAGAGCGCATCCTGCCCCCGAGAAGAGCACAAGCCCTCATTTATTTGTTCTGATGGATACTGTCTGATGGCTTAAAAATCCTTAAGAGCTCTTATCTTAAAAGTCAACAGTCACTCTCCCAGGCAGCATCCTACACATTATGTAGGGATGGCTGCGACTCTGCCAAGCTTTCCTTAAGTGAATTTAAAAATGAAGAAAGAAAAAGAAATCATTTATATGGTTTGGAGATTAATGGCTGGCTTTTTTGGGGGCGGGGCAAAAGGTTAACCTCTTAAACAGTGAAATGACACTAAGAAATTGTAGTAATTAATTTTCACAGAGGTAGAGTTGCATGTTCTATGGTGGATTTCCTCCATTTGATTTGAGGTCTGGAAGTTATGGAAGTATCCCTCAGACCACACTTCTAAAATGACAGACTGAGTGGATGCTGTGGCATTTCTCAGGGAGGAAATAGACTTTTCTCTTTGAAATTTAACTTTGTAGCTATTGTCACACAATACCTTCGCATATCTGTAGTCACAGAAACAAAAGTTAAGTAGTGGTTGTTAGGAGCTCAGGTGGGGACAGGGATAAGGTTCAGTTGTTAGGAGCTCAGGTGGGGACAGGGATAATGTTCAGCTATGTGGTATGAGAAGGTTCTAGAGACCCAGCTTGCTTCAGCGTGTGGAGACTGTACCAGAGCCTTAAACTTTAGTGGGTGTAAATGTGATGCTATATGGTTTTATATTACAATAAAATATATTTATCAGTAATTTAAGAAGAAAATGTGTATTTGCTACAAATCAAGACATAACTCAACAATTTTTATAGATTAAACAATCTATCACTTAAGAACAAATATAATAAAAACAACCTTGGAGTTAAAACAGTTAAAGTATCAAGTACCGGCATGTTTTGGACATCCTCTCTTCCCTTCTTCCTTCTCCTTCATTCCCCTCCCCTCTCCTCTGCTCCCCTTTTCTTGTTCTTATCAAACTTTAAAACTTTTGGAAGGTTCATAGTTACCTATATTCAAATCTGTGCAGAAAAGCATCTTTAGATTTAAAGATAAAAATAAGAGAATTTCAAAATTGGAGAATTTCCTGCAATAGATTGACACTGCTGCATATCTCTCACTTGTATGCAAAATAAAACACATGACCTGAATATAATACTTTTTGAAAATTGTACCAAATAAACAGTAAAGTCTTCTCTTGAAACTGAAGTGTTAAACTATCAGTTATTTTGTAATATGGATTTTAAACTATTTATTTGAGACCTTCATACATGAGTAATGGTTGGAGCAGCACTCCCTCAACTGAGGTTCCCTTTTCCAAAATGACTCTAACTTGTGTCAAGTTGACATGAAACTATCCAGCAAAATTCCCTGTCAAACGTGTAGATGGGAAGTACTCTCTTCCAATCTGTGGCTTCCTCTTTACTTGACCGTTTCCTTTGTTGTTTGCCATTTTTTATAGGGTCCCACTTATCAACTGTTGGCCTTAATTATCAGGCAAATGAAGTCCTATGTGGGAGGTTATCTTCTATCTCTTTATTATATAGGGTACTGCCTATGTTTTCTTCTATCAGTTTGAGTGTTTCACACCGAGATTTTTAGTCCATTTGGGGTTGATTTTTGTGCAGCATGATAGGTAGGTGTGGTGATGTTTATGATGTATAAAAGCTTGTCTGAGGATTCAGAAAGCCTCAAGATACAGATATCAGGCAGTGGTGATACACACCTTTAATCCCAGCACCCAGAAGCTAGGAGGTGGTGGTATGTGCCTCTAATCCTAGGACACAGGATTAAGAAGTAGATGGATCTCTGTGAGTCCAAGGCCATCCAGATCTACTCAAGATTGAACCGGTCCTGAAGAGAAACAGTTCACACAAAGATGGTCTCAGCACCTGGGATTGCATGTGTTTAATCCCAGCATTAGGGAGGTACATAAGACAGGAGCAAGGTTTCAGAGCTGGCAGTCATTCCCCAGTCCCATTGAGGATAGGAAGACATTGAAGTTGCAGTATTCTCCAGCCACACTGTGGAGAGGCAACCATCTTAGGTTTGGTGGAGTCAGGATCGCCTTTCAGTCTGAAGTAGAGTTAGACCTAATGCCCAGCTGCTTTGCTTTTCTGATCTTCAGCTTGAAGTTTGAACCCCAATATCTGTCCCTGGGTTATTTATTTATCATGTTACAGTTAGGGATCTAATTTCATTTGTCTACATGTAGACACCCTGTTTTCCTAGTACCATTTGTCGAAGATGCTGTCTTTTCTCCAGTGAGCATTTTTACTTCTTTACTTGTTTTTGGCATCTTTGTCAAATGTCAGATGGTTGTTGTTAAGTGTATTCACATTCATCTAGTTTTGTTCTGCATGATAAAATGGTTGCACCAAAAAAGAAAGATGTCTTTACCCAGAAAGTGTGGTAATTCTTCAAGAGATGCTGAAGCCTCTTCATTAGCTTAGTAGTTTCTCTGAGAAGATGGTCTGTAGTTCCATAGACTCTTTTGAAGAATTTTCTGTTTCACATTAATGTCTTTAATCTATTCCAGTTTAGTAGACAAGGCTAAGGAACCCTCTTTAACCTGTAATAGTCCTGAGACACTGGACTACAGGGACCACTCTAAGTTTGAAGCTTTGGATGTGGCCTAAAGCCTTGGTCTGTGAGTGTCAGCCCAAGTGCTAGGACTATGGGGACTGTCCTGGCTCTGTGGTGGCTGACCTGGAGCCTGGGGCTGCTATGCTGAACCATGAAGGGCCAACATCTCTGGACCAGGATGGCTTTGGAATCTGTGCTGAATGCAGACTCACTTTACTCTACTTCCCCCACATCATCACCAGGGCAACGAGAAGCCATCACTCTTACCCTTCCACTTACATCTTTTTATTTCTCCTGTCTTGTGTGAATTCCTTCACTCTGGGGAAGACATTTTCGTGTATGGTCAGTTTGTCATCTAGCATCACTGTGAGAGACTGAATGGTAGAAATTCCTGTCCTGCCATTTTTCTGACATTTGTCTGAATCTTTTCATTTAGAAAATGGCTGTACCAATACATCCCATGCAGGGCTGTAGTGAGAACGAAGTGAGGGAAGACATGTGAGACACTCAGACACGTGGCAAACCTTAGGTCAGGTGTTGTGGATACTGACCATTCACGGCGTTAGCTAGAGACAAAATGCCTACAGCACCCTCCTTTCCAGCTTGCAAGTCATTAGTAAGTTATTTCAATAACACGGCAGGGGATTGATAGAAAAACAGATGAAAGAAATAGAAGTTGTTACAGCAAATAGATCTCTGAAGACTTGCTCAATGGGATTGCTCTAATCCTAACCCTAAGTGCACTGCAACCCTCTCTCTTACCTGTCAGCCAGGAGACCGTCCATCTGGAGACCCCAATAGATTGCTACAGTTATAGTCACAGGCTCTTGACTGCAGAAGACATCCAGTCGGCTTTCACAGCTCCATTGATTCTAAGAAGATGAAGAGGATTTTGTATGTTTCCCACATAAAAATATAACAAATGTTTTAGGTGATGGATATATCAAATCTGGCCATTACCCTCGTGTACATGTTGGGAAAGGATCACACTGCTGCTCTTACATATGTGTCATTGTTATTAAAACTAGAAACCCAAAAGCAGGCAGATTTCCTGAATAATAACATTTTTTGAGTGTGTACTATGTCAGTTAGGCTCTGTGTTCTTACAATAAATCACTCAAGCTCCTGGGAAATTACAGGTGTTTTCACAGATAAGGAAACAGGTCCAGAATTGTCACAAACATTAAAAGGGCTGCCTTGGTGGCAGGAGGCAGAGTGACAGTCCTGCCCCAAGTGGGCCTACTGTAGAGATTGGTTCTATATGATGACTTAAATGCCAAGTTGAGGCACTCAGGACTTCTCTGGTGCTGCCTGCCTGCAAGAGAAAGCATGTCAGGTACTTTTTGCTTGGGCCAGCTTGGATCCCTTTGTCTTTGCTGCCACTGGGGGGTATGGGTGCTAAGCTTGGTCAGTGAGTGACCCCCTCCTTCCTTGCCTAACTTCTTCAGTAAGGTTTGCCCTTGAGCACATGTCATTAAACTGCCTTTTTCTCTTCTTGGGGTTCTGTGGGTGATTAACCTATTGACTTCTGAGAAGGCAATTGGCTCCCACGAACAAAGTGCTTGAGTGCCTAGAAAAAAAGCCTGCCTGCTGCTGTGCTAAATGGGCCATTCCCTTCCGTTGTTTTATTCCCATGAATTAAGAGCCTCCATAGTGATCGAGCCACAGGGATGACAAAACATGGGGACTTTGCTTAGTTCTTCAGTAATGGCCTGGCCACTTTACTCAGCTATCAGCTCTGCCTGGTGGTGTTCTCCCAGAAGTGCATGGGACAGAGGTGTAGGATGGGGTTACATGCTGGGCCGAGATTGTACGTTGAGTGGTGTTCAAGCAGTGGCTTTAAATGGTACCAATTAAGGGTAGATTGTCTTGGAGGCCGGCTGAATTCCACCTTCTCTTTCAACGAGCCCCAGTGATTAGCTCTGAGTGGCTCCCAAAGGCTGCTTCCAACATGTCAAATAACTCTGACTCCATTCAGGACAGTGGTTCTCAGGCTGTTGCTCTCGACCCCTCTGAGGGGGAGGGGGTCAAACAACCCTTTCAGAGGAGTTATCTAAGACCATCAGAGAACACAGATATTTACATTACAGTTCCTAACAGTAGCAAAATTACAGTTATGAAGTAGCAACAAAAAGAATTTTATGGTTGGGGTCATCACAGCAGGAGGAACTGTATTAAAGGGTTGCGGCATTAGGAAGGGTGAGAACTACTGGTCTAGGAGCTCATTCACAGTGGGCAGTTCACTCTGCTTCCCCAAGCCCTTCCTCTTTCTGAGCTGCCCACACTAATCTGTGCTTATGGTCTCAGATCCACACTTACACACTCCACCAATTTAGGTGAAAATAGAAGTTTAACTTAGTTGGTAGTGAAAAAAATCTCTCTCTTTTAACTTTAAAGTGCTAAAAAGATTTAATTCACTATTATTCCACAAGTATAAAACAACCTCCCTGCCCCCATGCTGGGCAAATGGTGTTAGGGTCCCAGCGTGGTTTTGTTGCTACCATTCGGAGCCCTATCAGTGTGCAAAAACACTGCTGGTGTGGTGTGGGTTAGCACACCCAGTTCCAGGGTGCAGTGGCTCAGCTCAATGTCTTGACAACAGACAGGTGTGACACTCTTCCCGCAAATAGAAGTAATTTATTCACATGGCCCATAGAAGACAGACCCAGGGGTTACCCAGCATTCCAAATACACCCATTTGTCAAAAGCACATGGAATCCAAGTTAAGTTTATGCAATTGCTGTCCCTGGTACTGATGCAATTTAGTGTGAAAATGCCAGAAAACGAACCCACAGATGGTTTTGGCTCTAGTGGTATTGTACAGATCATTGTCCATTATTTCCTCATTATATACAGCATTTCTTCTGGTTCTATCTATCCATTCCCAGAATGCTGAGCAAAAGCAGAAAAAAGAGCGGAGGTTCTTGGGAGATGGATATCCAGATGCAGGGCTCTTGACCCTTCCTTTGGTCAACTCACAACAGTGGATTCTTCATCTGCTCTTGTGATAGGATTGAAACTCAGACTGGAGCAATATTAAGACATAGTAGTGTTTTATGAGTTTGAAGAAAGGCCAAGGCATATGCAGTATTAAGAATCTGGAAGTAATTTTTAAATTCTATGAATTTTTAAAAAAGGAATATGAGAGTTGGAGAACTAAGATTTTTCAAGGTGCAACATTCAGTAGCACACATTAGGGACTCAGAGTCCATGGCAATGACCACCTGCTCAGCTAACACATCTTTAGTGGAAGAACTGAGGGTACCTGAGACTCAGGACTCCAGATACCAAGACTCTATTGTGCAGTTCTCAATACCCTTTAAAAATATATTTCTAGTCTTTGACAGCTTCAAACAATACATTTTGTCATTTCCACTTCTGTAACTCTCTCCTATACCTCTTTTTCTCCCCAACAAATTCCCTCTTCTCCTTTCATGTTTCCATCGTGTGTGACTCATTAGTTTGATTAGAGTTGCTTGGGTAAAGATGGGTGGGAGGTTTTTTTTATTGGAGTAAGCACAACTTGTCAGTAATTATACCACCAAATAACAAAACAAACAGACAAACAAATGACACCCCTCTTCCAGTGGGAATTAACTTTCAATAGTCCCTTGTTGTTGGGGGAGAAGGCTTCAAGGGCCCTTTCTCCATCTGTGGTGAACATTGACTGCTCTAATCTTGTGCAAATCTTGTACAGGTCTTTTGCAGGTAACCACAGCTGCAGTGGATTAATGAGTTTATGTCACACCTACATATCTTTTTGCTGGAAAAGACCCTGCCCAACCTATTCTGCAGACTGTGCAGTGGGCTCCAGGTTTTCAGCTTTGTGAGCTGGGGTGGGCTTTGGTAATGCAGCTGGCTTTGAGTCATTTATGCTTCTGTAACTCCTCACCTATATTCCTGTAAGCAACCAACAAAACTCATTGGTTCACTAAGTTCACTAAGTGGGACTTTGGTAGTGTCTGTACTTTGGTCTGTCACGGGCTCGTTATCTGGGGTGAGTAGACATTTATTTAGTCACATCTCTCTATGAATAGTGTCACACAATAATATGGTCCCCGTAATTAGAAGGTTGACATTTTCTGGTGAAATAAATTGTTAATTTCTTCCAAATGGGACAGAAAGAATTTGCCTTTAATTACCACATAACAGAAAAGTGAACAGAAATATATAAGATGCTTAAGATACAGAAGTACAGTAAGCCCTCTGAGATACTTTTAAAAGTTGTGTTTGTACTGAACATATATGTTCCTTCCCTTTTTTGTATTTATTCTCTAAATATTCCAGTACAAGAATAGTTTACCTACTATTTACATTTTATTAGGTGTTATGACAAACTTTATAATTTAAATCATTGCAGATATTATTTAAAGTAGTATATACACATACACATATATATCTATGTATATGGGAGGATGTATGCAAGCAATATATAATATTACACTATTTTACACGAAAGGTCTAAAAATCTGAGGATTTTGATATCTGTGTGTGGGACAATTGCTCAGAACCAATTCTGTGTGGACAACAAGGTGGTGATTGTATGTAGTCTCAATATTCAATTTATCCTATTCAGTTTACAAATGGAAGATTTTTTTTATGCAGTGTTTACACAATTTAATCCTGTATCTGACTTTGCCTTTCTTGAGACTAATGTTTAAGAATCAGGAAGATTCTGTTTTGAGGTGACATCTTCTTGGGTGTGCCAAGCTATCATATTGGAGAACCAGTCACCTTGGTGATCACCAATGAGCTGCTAGTAAGAGAATCTCTAATATGTTGTATTTCCAAGTCAAGGCTAAAGTCCAAACAAAGCTTCCAGCTAAGTGAGATGCCTCCAGTTTCCCCCTCCATTTGCAAAGAGACCCTTTTTCATTTGTTCTCAACAGAAGGGACAATACCAGGTAGTAGCTGTTTGTCCACCATGAAGGTTCCAAAGCATATGCCACCATGCTTCTACAAATACCTGTGTTCCCCACCATTTCACAGAGGAGGGATTCTGAATCAATCAGTCAGAAGAGCTGAGTTGTCCCTGTATTGTTACCACATGGAGGGCCACATGAAGGGTACCGACTTTGCTCCGCTAGGGGAGTATTCATTGAGTAGATGACACCTGACCTGGGTTATGGAGAAGGAGCAAAGGTTTCCAAAGAGGACTGTGGGGAAATAGTCATTCTGGGAAGGTGAAGAAGCATGTGCAAAAGCCTGGTGGTTCATTATGGCTGATGCCTAGTCTGTGTCTGGAGTGTGGGAAGAAAAGAGGCTAAGATATGTGCCTCTGGAGTGGGCCTCAAATGGCACACAGAGGAGGATAGCCTTTAAATCCTGTACATACGGGACATTTTGAGTGCATCTAAAGGATTTACTTGATCTAATTTTTACTTCCAAAAGATCACTACAGAACCATCATAAAATGCATTGGAAAGATATAGTCCTAGAAAAAAGAGCCAATTGGCCTTAATTCATTATTTCCTAAGTTCTGAGCTCTTTTTAAAGATCTGAAACCTTTCAGAGTGTGCAGATATGTTCACTTCAACATAGTAAGGTTTGCTAAGTATTATAGGAGAAACAAGGAAGAGGCATTTATTCTAGGAAGACTAAAGGGATTTGAGGACCAAGAGGCAGTGGGGGAGGCTGTATATTAACTGCAAAATTGCACCATGTGTTCATGGACTAGTAGCACACATCAAAAATGGTTTGTGTCACTGTATGATGAAAGGAAAATGTGGACATTTGATGGCCATGAGAATGAACACTGGTCTTTATCCAATAGGAAATGGATTGGAAACTAACCAAGATTTCTAAACCATGGAAAAAGCCTTATAGTCATAGGGAAAGTTTTAGATGTTAGATACTACTTGAGTTCAGAGTTCAAATCCCAGTGTACCCAGTTGCAGACCATGCCTTTGACAAGTCATGAAACCCATGGAATCTTCTGTTGCCTTTGGGGATGATAGTTGCACCGTCTATCTTATTCCAAAGGGCTTAGGGAGACTGGAATACATGTGGAGTTCTTGGAGTATGCTGCCCAAGAAGTACTTAGTGTTAAATAATGTCACTATGACTTTAAATATCTCTGCTTTAAAGGCCAGTGACCTAGATCCGGAGACTAGATTGGTTGTGATAACTCAGGACAAGTTGAGAGAGAGTGGGAAGAAGTGGGATCTTCAAACAGCCAGGAGACCTTTCACACTCATTCTAGTGGCAATAGATGCACCATAGGGCTTATTAGAAAGTAGTAAGAGAGGAGGATGGCAAGAAAAAAATAGCGAGGTTAGAGTCCAAATCACTCATCTTTTCTTTTGGGGTCTTCAAAGAAGATAGCGAGGCCAGTTTTGGAGACACAAGACACAGGATAGTGCAAAATGAATTATAATTTGAATGCATTGCATGTAAGAGGCAAGGAGATCTCCAGATGGAGAGGCCCATGCAAAACACAGGGGCAGGTGACAGAATGTGTGACCTGAGCTGGAAATCTGTGCTTTGAGATGATGACTTCTAGGTTGATGGAGAGCTTTCGTCATAAGGGGCTGGTTAGGCTATAGGCAGGAGCTGTATCTGTTTGACTCTGAAGTGTTCATACCACAGCAGTCATAGACAAAACTTAAAAGAACTAGTATGGCTGTGTTCCAATAAAAGCATCTTTATAAATACAAGGAGACCGGCAGATCGGTCCTTGTGTTGGGATCACCAAACCCATTGCAAAGATGGAGTAGATGAGTCTGTGTAAGGCCAGGGGGTGGAATGTATCATGGTAGGTTGAGACTGGAGTCAGGAAGCGTCAACATTCAGGGTGGGTGGGTGGAGAAGGTCAGTGAAGTCCTGCTTGGGCTGTCCACAGTGTGTTCTTGACAGCACAGGGCCTGCTGGCAAAGATGCCGAAGCCAAACATGACTGTCCTAAGGCAAAGCCTGCAGGACACGAGAGATGGTGGCAGGAGGAGTGGTGATTCTGGAGTGTGTGTTTTACGTGATCCAAACTCCTTTCCATCACTCCACCACACCCTGGTCTCCTATATCTACTTATTCTCCTCCCTTCACATTCTGAAGTCTCTCTGCCTGTTCTCTTGCTCCAAAAACCCGAGGCACCCACACTGAAGCCAGGTGGATGAAGGGATACTCATGGAGCCAGCCGTTACAAGCAGCATAAACAAATGACAAATCTCTGGGCGCAGGAGAGGTAACAAGAGGCTGATCAGTAGGTCCAGTTATCTTCCCTTCATGTTTATTGCAGTCTGCTGCAGTTATTTCTAAGGGCCTGACATTGATCGACAGCTTCTATTAAGGCCTATCCAGGGCAGCTGGATTGAACAGATACATTAAATAAAGCAGTTATTGCTTTTCATTGCCTTTCTGTAAAATATCACTGCTAAATAGCTTCTGCCATCGCATGCAGTTAGGTACATGGTTTTAATTTGAGGGACTGCTTTATAACATTGTACAATTGACACTGGCCTTTGTTTCCCCTACAATAATGATTGTGTACATCCTGGAGAATTGATGGGCTGTCCTTTGAGGTGGAGATGGGAGGAGGACGGCAGGAGGGGGCCCTGGCTTTGTTATTCTCACTCCCTCTCTCTTTCATACATGCCAGGGTTGCTACTTGTTTGCAGCCAGGGCAGGAACAATGTCAAGGGAGAGCTCTTATCTCAGGATGTTGTAATGTAGGGACTGTAAGCCTTCGCCTGGAGACAAGATAAGCACAGCTCTACAAGCACAGAGAAAGATAGGGGTGGGGCTGTGGGTACCCTATTGAGACAACAATGAAAAGCCATCGGGCACCTCTTACAGCTCTTTCTGGTGACATGGAAATCAATGCATGTGGAATGGTGCATACAAGCATGAAAATAAAAGTCTGGAATGTTCATTGAATAATGATGTATTTGGAACAGGATTATGCTGCCCAATGATATTCTTGTTTTATCTCTGGGCTAAACGCTGGGGCAGCTGTGTGCTTTGGCACAGTGTCCAGTCCCTCCTTTGGTGTGCTGCATATTAATCCTTTATTGAAGTAATTAAATGTGTGCTTAATGGCAATGAGCTGGCAGGATGAACGTACAATTGAATTAGCAGTTATGATTGGGAGCGTGCTACAAGATGAACTAAATGCAATTACTGTAGGCATTTCTTTCTCTGAGTCAAATCTGGCTTCATGACATGACTTAATTAGCAGTTGTTAGAAGCACTAGTCACATGAGCCTCTTGTGGATGTGGGTTTAGTTAGAGTGCCCGTCTCCTGCGTCCCATGTTTACCCCTCCTACCAACCTTACTCAGACTCATGGCTCTTCTGCCATGAACTCAAAGTCTGACATTTCACAGAACGAACAGGAGCTCACAGCAACATCTTCAAAGAGTCTGAGCAAAGTCTCACCATCACTGGTTCAGCTGTTTTCCCAGGCCTGTGAGGGCCAGAGCTAAGGCAGGATTTGGCGTGCTTTGTGGACTCAGGGAGGGTACATATCAATAGTGTTCCCTATATTCCATTATATCAACAGTGGAGCTTTTACTTGGAGAAATGTCTACTCTTTCATTCTTTAGTTTTGTAGATGCTGAGGAAAACCTCAGAAACCTCCTGCAGAGGATGCTTGAACTGATTGCCATGTTCTTGAGTGGAATGCTGAGGGCAAGCACTGATGACCTGTCACTCATCATTTCGTGGGGGGCTGACGGATGTGCTATGCAGTCTTTAGTGGGAGCCTTCATAGCTCTTCCTAAATATTAGATGAATTAATGATTCTTAATCCTGTTCATACATGGGAATTCCTTGGTGTATTTTAAAAACCACTGATGGCGGCTGGGCATGGTGGAGCATGTTGCTAATCCCAGTACTCTGGAGGCAGAGGCAGGCAGATGTCTCTGAGTTTGAGATTAGCCTGATCTATATACTGAATTCCTGGCCAGCTAGGATTATATAATGAGGCATTGTCTCAAAAAAAAAAAAGAATTCCATAGGCAAACCAAAACAACAATAACAACAAATCAAACCAACCAATCCACCAAAAAACCCTGATGACCAAGCCTCACCCCTACAGATTTCTTTGTCTGGGTTAGATAAAGGGGATCTATTCTATTTATACAGAGGCCTGAGAAAACCAAACACAGTGGGCATAGCTTTCCTCTTGCATTTTTAAAATCTGGTCACTCTCAAGACCCCCTGAATCTGGGTGTCAGTGAGGAGGCCTAGGTAATCTATTGAGCCTTGGACAGCAGATCAGTACCCATCCCAAGTATACACACGGTCTCTGGACTCCCATAGAACAATGTGAGGTGCACTCTCACCCTGAACTCTTGGGGAAGGGTCTAGGCCCTGCCCTATATGAAATGACAGACTATGGACACCCCCATGGAGGGCCTCACCCTCCCTGGGGGAATGAGGGGATAACGGGGGGGATGGGGGGAGGGCACGGGAGGAGGGGAGGGAAAGGGAGAGGGACCTCGTACTGACTTGTGAAGCAACCTTGTTTCTTATCTAAATTTAAAATGGAAAATAAAAAAATATTAATAAAAAAAAATCTGGTCACTCACCTTTCCTTCTGTCATGCTTCTTGAATGCTGCAGTAGTTTGTGTGATGTTGTCTCACGGCCACATGAGTTATGGTGGATGTCAGCAGATGACAATGGGGCCCTTGGTAGTCTTCCTCTGGTAGACACAGATATGGCTTCTTCTCATACCTCTGCTGTTGCAGGGTGACTAGGGAAACATGGTACTAGCATTTATCAGTCTGTCAATTATTGGCCTTCCTGATCTGCTCAACAAGCAAGGACTCTCATTAGTCATGCCCCCTGTTTTGCTTAGAGTTATTTACCAAGCAGCCAATCTATAGTCTGCAAGGTGACAGTTGGGATGTGAAGGCCTCAGCAATCCATTCCATCTTCTTTGCTAAAAATGGTGGCTGGAAGCCCCAGGGGCAAAGCCCTATGAAGTAGAAGGAACAATCCATCGTCACTTTTGACCACCTAAAATGTCCATTTTGTTTTATTTTCATTGGAGCATAATGAGGCTAGACTTCTGGTCACTGGGAGCTCCTGGGTCTACTTTACAGCCTTCATTCTCTTTCCCAGGGCCATAAATGAAACCCTTTCAGCCCTAATGACCACAATGACTTTCCTTGATCATGTTATTGCTCCTTTGGCACATTTATTGCTTTCACATGCACTAATGGATGAGTTTGGATATGTTAACAATTTATATATCATTTGATTCTAAAAAAGAAACCCTAGCAAACTAACTTAGCTCCTACGATTGAGTAGCTTTTAAGGAGTATAAATGAATTTAATGCTTTAGAAAGAGCTTCTGTAAATTATGAACATGACACCTATTACATTAAGCTGCATTAAGCATTAATACATCTTCATTACTGGCAGGTTGCCCAAACCTCCAAGGTTGAAAAAGCTGCCTGAAAATGTTCAATGTGACAGTCACCTAGGTGGAGATTGATGGCTCTTTTTTTTTAGGGGAGCTATGAAGGGTGCCTATTGACTAGACCCTGCTTCTCTTATCACACAAAGAAATGTAAGTGGTGTCGGTCAGCATTCCCTGAAGGCTGGTTTCTAATGACTGAGCAAGAACTTCTCTAACCACAGTGTGTTCACTTACATTTACTGGGCAAGAGCTCTTCATTCGGGATGATGGCCAAGATAAACAATTGACAGTGAGGGATGTGGTGCTTCTTGCTGGCAAAGTTCTACCATTTTTATAGTGCGTGGTTATTAACAATGGTTACTGATAATCATAGTTACCATTTCCCGACTATTTAGTCTGTGCCAGCATTGTTAAGTTCTTCATATTTTATTTTATCTTATTCAGTGTCTTTCTGGATCTTGTGAGTCCCTGTGGCTACTGTAGCAAATTATCTTGAATGAAGTGCCTTCAAACAACAGAGCACACCCTTTCACAATTCTGGAGTTTATGAGAGCATGCTCTCCATGAAGCTTTCTGGGAGAATTTGTCCCATTTACTGATGGGGATGTCTTCTGTACATATGTTTCTCTTATTGGTTAATGAATAAAGCACTGTTTGGCTAGTGGCCAGGCAGGAAGGGTAGGTGGGGCTACCAGATAAGGAGAATAGTGGGAAGTGTAGGCAAAGAGGAGTCAACATGTGAGCCTGGGAAGAGAGAATGTGAGTCAGGCATTCTCCGGTAAGATGAGACAATGTAGAAATACATAGATTAGTAGTTATGGGTTAATAATTATTACAGAGCTAGCCAATAAGAAGTTCAAGATACCGGCCAACAGATTTATAATTAATATAGTATCCGTGCGTTTATTTGGGGCTGATCCATCTGTGGGACCAGGCTGGTGGGAAATCCCGCAACAATTTACCTGTATTTTACCCCTAGTAGCCATTGGAGCCATTGGAGCCATTGGCGTTTCTTGGCTTGTTGATATTTCATTTCTGTTTCTTTTCCTATCCAATATTCCCTGTGTGTGTCTCTGTCTTTTTAAAAAATTCCATTACCTTTTATTATTCAATAATTCCATAATATAAACAGTGTATATTGATTATATCCACTCCAACTCCTTGTTTACACTTCAAGCACCTCAACACATCCACACCCCCACCCAACTTCATGCTTTCCTTCTCCTCTCCTCCTTCTCTTCTCCATCTCCTCCTCGTCCTTCTCCTTGTAACTTACTGAGTTCAGTTAGTGCTTGCCTGTTGGAATGTTGACTTACATTGTTAGGTAATGTGCAGGCAACCATTGTTTCAGTGAGCTAGTGAGTGCAATATCCATATCCAGAAGCCAGCATTTCACAGCATGCCCCCCTATCTTCTGGCTTGTATGCAATGTCTGTGTCTCCCAAGGATGCCAATCATATTGTATTGGTGGCCATGTTGCTCCAGAATGACCCCATCTTACATTATTTGCAAATAAGGCCACATTTTGAGTAAGGAATTCAGAGAAGGAAGATAGATGAGAGAGAGCAAGTGAACAAGAGAGAGAGAGAGAGAGAGAGAGAGAGAGAGAGAGAGAGAGAACTGACAAAACACAGCACATATTAGTATAAACATGCATTAACACCATGGCATTTGCAGTTTTTTTCTGTGAGTAGATAGGTAGATTACTTATGGAATTGCTATTAACTGTGGGCAAGCATTTCATAGACTCTATTGGTTCAGTTGACACCTAAGTGATTTTGCATTATGTCATAGGTCAACACAGTTAGTAACTGCAAACCTTACCACTTGTTTCTGAGCCAAGAAATAATTTTCACAAGGATAAATTTCCAACAGGGGTCCATGCATATGACAGACTTTTATTCTGCATTTCCTCACTGATAAAAAGTCAGGGTCTTAGACCAACAAGAAGAGATTAAGGAAAACTGATAAACACAGCTGTACTGTAAGAAAATGTGTGACATCTAGAAAAGGCACAGGGAGGTCCAGCTATGGAGTTGTACCAGGCTGGCTAAACAGCTGGATTCAAATCTTGTTTTCACTTGTTACCACTTAAGAAATTTATAGGATTTCAGCCGGATTTCTTTTAGTTTCAACCCTTCCTCTCCTTCTTCCTTCTCCTCCTTCTCTGCCTCTTTTTCTTCTTCCTCCCCTTCTTTCTCCTTCTCTTCTTGCCCCTCTTCTTGAAATAGAGCCTCATATAGCTCAGAGTGGCTCAAACTTGCCATGTAGCTGAGGATGTCCTTGAAGTCATAATTCTCCTTTCTCTGTCTCTGGACTTCTGGGATTGCAGATATGTACCACCATTCCAACTCAACTCCTTAATACATAAGTGTGCAACACTATATACTTGTTTGTTTTAAATAGTGAGATGATATTTGTGAAATAGTCAGGATGTTATTGACATCATTTATGAATCTACTCCAATTACTTAATATAAAGGGAATTAAGATGAAGCATTTTGGCTTGGTGGTGAATATGTCTGACAGCCTCTGTTTACTCTAGGTGCGAAGGGAATACTCTACCAATAATTCCTGCACAAGTTCTTGGTAAGAATATTGTTGACCATGGCTGCTGAGGAGGCAGCCATGTTAGTATGAACATGAAGTTCAACCCCCAAAATCCACGTGGAAGAACCAGGCACAGTGGTGTGTGCTTGTTATCCAGTGTTGGGGAGAAAGAAACAGATCCCTCCGATCTCTAGTCAGACAGATTAGTGAGCATCAGGCCAGTGAGAGATCCTGCTTCAAAAAAGAAAGTAGAAGGAGATTGGAGAGGAACACGACCAGAGGATGTCTTCTGGCCTCCACACACACACACACACACACACACACACACACACACACACACACACACACACACACACACACCACACTCTGAGGCAGGCATGGGATAGGGAGAGGGAGATCCAGAGAGGTATATATTAATGATTTCTTTCTGTCTACTGATTTGGGGTTTGACTTATTCTTGTTTTTCCATGACCCTAAGGTGCATTACATTTATAATTTGAGTTTTCTTTGATATTTAAATTGAGGCACAATAGTAAACTCCTCTCTTAGAACTGTTTTTCATTACAGCCTGTAATTTTTGCTATGTTGTATATTCTTTTCCATTAAACTCAATAACTTAAAAAGCTCAGCTCTTGGACCCCAGAGCGACAGTGGGGAGGCCAGCATGGGACTGATCTGGACCCCCCAAATGTGAGTGTCAGCGAGAAGGTCTGGGCAACCTATGGGGCCCTGAGCTGTGGATCAGTGTCTATCCCTGGAATACAAACAGTCATCGTGTGCCTATAGCACAAAGAGGGATGCTCTCTCAGCCTGGACTCTTAGGGGAGTGCCTGGACCCTACCCAGAGTGAAATGACAGACTCTAGATATCCCCTATGTGGAAGGATTTGGCAATAGGGTGGGAGGATGGGGGGAAGGGGAGTGCGGGAGGAGGGGAAGGAGAGGGAACTGGGATTGACATGTAAAACAAGCTATTTAAAATTAAAATAAAAAATGATAAAAAAGTTCCCTCTCCTGACTCAATCATCATTTAACAGTGTTAAATTGCCATCGTTCTTGGATTCTCATCTAACTAGGTGGTAAGATTCTATTGCCCAACATAACACACACTTTGGCTAAAGGACATAGAGAAATCAATCTTGAACTGTGCTGGAATTTTTTCCTTGCCAGTTAGAGGTAACTTGAAAGAAAAGATATCAATGGTCTTAGGCAGGACTGGACCCTCCATACTACAATACAAAACTGTTGGGTAAGACATGTCCAGTGGTGCAATAGTATCATGACTGTTATGGTGTAACCAACAGGGGAAATTAATGCCTAATTTTGTAAACCTTGTCAAAAGTCCAGAGCTAGGGAGGTGATAGGCCCTAGAAGGGAGCCTGCTGTTCTATTTTAAATAAGTGGTGATGTTATCAATCTACCTTCTAAACATCCATGCTTACACGCAAAGATATGGACTACTCTCTGCCTTGGTCAGGAAAGCTTTTTATCTATCTATCTATCTATCTATCTATCTATCTATCTATCTATCTATCTATCTACCTACCTATCTATCTATCCATCTATATATTCCCAGTGAGCAGTGGTTAGTGGAGAAATTCACAAGTAGTCAAAGTGCTCAGTCCTAAAAGGGACATCTGTGTGACTTCTTCCCCGATGGCTTAGAAAATATTTCACAACAGTGTGCATAAAGAATATGAGAATATGAGGGCTGGAAGATGGGAGAGAGTGCTATGAATGCTGTCTTCTAGACGTGATGTTGTCAATGCACTCATGAACTCACATCTGTGGTTATCTGCATAAAGGCTGTTCAAGATCAAGCCAGAAAAATCCCAGCTATAGCTGAGAAATTATTGGAAATTTGTGGTAGTTGGGAGAGAGATAGTCATTTATCTTTGTTATTGTGGCCATGGGTCACTACAGTGGATGGCTGCATACTCATGTACTCAGAGCAGCATTAATTGGAAGAGAATGCTGTGTGGGGCTCTAGAGTCTGAGTGCAATCTCTCACCTACGTTATAGTTCCAATTTCAATTCTCTGGATGACAGCTGCCAGCCACACCTCTGAACATTCCCTGGGAGGCTAGATCACAGATGCTGGTCCTGTCTTCGTAGGTTGGATGTGGATGGTGCCCCAGCCTATTTGGTACCAGCTTCAGAAGTGCAGCTATGAGGGCTGGCTCTGCTCCAAGATAATCTGTGTGTTGTTTAGAACCTGAATCTGTGGCCCCCTGCAGCCCCTGGTTCTAACCCAGTATCTTCTTCTGTGAATGCAGTTGGGATGCAGTATCTTTTCTGCAGTGTGTATTCCTCCCTCCCTTCTCCCTCTCTAAGTGCAAGTCTACATATATTTTGAATTAATTATTAGAATTAAACTATTTGAGTATTTCTTATTGCTTTTAATTTTTCTATATTCCATAAGCATGTTCCTTCATTATTACATAGTTATATTAAATAGTATTTAATGTCTGTTTAATATAATAGCATATAGGCAGCATATTAATATTATTTAGAATAATTAATTCTCCATTTATTGGATTTTAGATTACCTACTTTTTATTTTACTGTAAAACAACTGCTTGACTTTTTCTTTTAGATTCTTTTCTTTTGTTTCTGTTGGAGTCGGATGACCTCAGTAGACAACTCAAGCTGCCTGCAACTCACTGTGCAGTTCAGGTTGGTCTCAAGTCCTTGACTCTCTTACCAGTGTCTCTCAAGTGCTACGATTATAGGCATATTCCACCAAGTGTGAGTCTATTTTATATTGAATATTTTCTGACTTGTCCTACCAAGAAGCTAACTTGTTTGACTGTAGAGATCTTGGTATCAAACAATGGGCTTTGACACTTAATCTGGAAACATGACCAATTATATGACTTCAGATACTTAGTTTTGGATCTTTTAAATAAGAATGATAATATATGACATTCTTAAATCATCATTAGCCACTAGTTATTAAAAAGTTATAATTTATTTGGTTGGTTGTACTTAACAATCAACATTGTTCTTGTAATCTGGTACCAGGACATTCAGAAGATGTAAAAACTATGATGACAAAGAAAACAAACACAGACTGTAATGTTTCTACTTGATCATTGATTGTTATAAACATTTTTGTTTCTCCCCATCTCCTTTCAATGTATGCAGATACATTCAAAATGTATGCAGCTCATAAATAGTAATAGAAATGAGATAATTTGTAGACTTGAATTCTTGATTCACTTGACTATATAATGCACTGCATCACGGTATCATTAGATATTCTTAGAAGGCACTGCTTTTAATGGCTGATCAGTGTACCATCTTTGGAAAATGATACAATAGTAAATTATTCACTTGTTTTGAATGTTTAGTTTATTCCCACTATTTTCACAATAATTTGGTGAATTCCCATTTATGTGAATCATTATCTACTTATCTCCCGGATTTTAGTTTCTGGGTTGGGGTGATCATTTTTGAGATCTTTGTCTTTTTACTTTTTATCAAATGTTGTTGGTCATTCCTGTACATTACTCATTTCACACTCCTCACGGCAGTCGTTACTCTTTATCTGTCTTCCTTCCATTCATAGGAACAGGAAACTTGTATTTACAAGGATCCTTGGACCGGTGCCTGGAGTGTTGTAGGGGCCAGTGGTTTTTACCCAGTCTTCAAGAAGGGTTCACATCTTTACTTAACCAATTACATAGTAGATGGCTTCATCTTCTTTACTGACCCCAACGTAAAGGCAATAACACCTACCTCATAGACTAACTGTGAGTATTCATACATTAGTTCAAGTAAATAGCTTAGATAAATAGTTAGCACATGATAAAAGTTAAAACATAAGAACACATTGTCGTATGTGCCAGAAACCTTATAAGTAATAACTTGTTTGATACACAGCAAACTCTGCCATCAGTTTCATTTCACAGGAGGAAGTGGAGTCATGGAGGGGTGAAGTGATTAGAGCAGGTGTTTCCTGAATGCGTGGCAGGGCCCAAACTTAAACTCTAATACACTGTTTCTGGAGTTCACCCCATTTTTAAATTCTTCCTTTTTTGGAGACATGTTCTCATTCTGTAGCCCTGGCTGTTCTGGAATGCACTATGTAGAGCACACTGGCCTTGAAGTCATAGAGCTCCACCTATCTCTGCCTGTATAGTGCTGTGATTAAATGCATGCAAATTATGCATAGCCTTGGAACTCACATTTTAATTATAACTTTGCAGTGCCCAAAGCACTTGAAAATTGTTAGAGCAAGTACCCAATAAGTGAAAAAAAAACCACCAATGACAATTTCTTAGGGTTTGGTTATAGAACTGAATCAAGTGTTTGCTTAGAAGTAAATGATGGTGGATAATGAACAGTTTAATACACATTCCCAAACAGAGACCAGAGATCGGGGAAAATGCTAAAACATACTTGATATGTCAGTATCAAACATTCATAGAATCCCATCAGATGCTCAGAGCTGCTTAACAAAGGTGTGAACAATGAGTGATTTCTACAAAGGCTTCCATGTTCTCTGTTCCCTGTCACTCAAAATAGAAGTATCTGTTCATTTCACATGGCCTCCATGAAAACAACACAACTTTCCTTTCCATTTCATATACAGTTTTGAACGTTCTCATTTGCATTTTCATTCTTCCTGGAGTCCCTCAATACAACGAGTGTTAATTGGCTGTCTATTGTGCTTCAGGCACCGTGGCAGACATTGTAAAGCTAGTGGTGAACAAGCCCCACGAGCAAAACTCGCCTCATTGCTGTGTGTGTGATGATTCAATAAGATAGTCCATACAAACGCCTTAGAATAACAAACTGCAGAAAGGGGCCACTGGAGGAGGAGGGCAACACTGTGTGAGCATGGCTGGGTAGAGGCTTTAGACTTCATTAGGATCATGCTGTATTCAGAGAACTAGGGAGCTTCAGTTTCAGTGAAGGGGCAGAGGAGGAATCTGCTTTGTGGTGGACCAGGGAGTGACAGGAGAGGAAGAAGAGACTGAGAGAAGGCAGGCTAACATCTCAAACGGTGTCTTGTAAGCAGATATAATGTGGTCCCCAGGGAACATGGAGAATGTCTAAAGATATGGTTTTATTCTCCATTGGTTGTGCTACTGGAATCAGGGACACTTGAGCCATTCTTTGATGCATGAGACAGCGTGCTATCTGACTCACAATATCTTGTGGAAATACGGGAAGAAGAGGAGCAATTGTGCTTGTGCTGAAGCAGGGAATGGGAAATAATCCTGGGCGGTCTCTATTGTTAAGGAAAGAATTGACCAACGCAAAGGGGAAACTGGAAGAATAATGGTTAGAGAACAATTCTGGATAATCGCTGTAACCAGGAGCACAGTGATCCGGATAAGACTTTGCTGGATGAATTTGGTGGTGAACAGGTAAAAATACAAGTACAGATTGTCACACATTCTCCAGCTTCCAGAGGAAGACAAGGAGAGCTTGTACCTCTTTTGGCATTCATTTTTAACCAATTGTGCCACCTTTTTAGAGTCTGAGACATTCATATTAGACCATGAACCACACAATGCAATTCCTAAAGTCACAATCAAATATATTGGAACACAGCTAGTCAAATACTTAAAAATCAAGTTAGTGATATAGCGATCTATGTGGCACTTTCCCAAGACATTATGTGGTTAGCAACTAGTAATCCGCTTGGTAACTAGTGAGGTTTTGAAGTAACGATGATGACTGGAAATGGCATTTTGAGAGGTCTGTGATAATTGCAACAGAATGTGGAAACAGCTTGCATGTCTCTCAGCATCAGATTCATAGATACCCTGCCTGCCCTCCTCACAAAGGCAGTTCTCAAGCTAAGGTAAAGATTGGCGGAGATTAAAACACTATTTTTCTTTTCATCCAAGTTCACGGAAACCTGCATTTTTTTCTTGCTAAAATTTCAAATTTATTTTATATACCAACCACAGTTTGTTCTCCCTCGTCTCCTTTGGTTTCTGCCTTCTACCTCCTTTCTATCCCCCTCATCCACTCCTCAGAAAGGGTAAGGCTCCCATGGAACTCAACAAAGCACTGCTTATCAAGTTGAGGTAGGACCAACCTCCTCTCCTCTGCATCAAGGTTGAGCAAGGCATCCCACCATAGGGAAGAGGTTCCAAAAAGCCAACTCATGCACCAGGGACAGACCCAGGTGTCCACTGCCAGGGGCCCCACAAACAGACCAAGCTACACAACTGTCACTCACATGCGGAAGGCCTTTATTGGTCCCATGCAGGCTCCCTAGCTGTCCTTCTAGAGTTCATGCATTCTTACCAGCTTGAACTTGGGGCAGCTGTCTCTTTGAATTTCCCTGTCATTATCTTGTCCCCCTGCCCCTCATATAATCTCTCCTCCCTCTCTTCAACTGGACTCCAGGAGCTCAGTCCAATACTTGGCTGTGGATCTTTGCATCTGTTTCCATCAGTTACTGGCTCCTATCAGTTACCAGGACACATTTATTTATTTATTTATTTATTTATTTATTTATTTATTTATTTATATTAGAAACAAGCTTGTTTTACATGTCAATCCCAGTTCCCTCTCCCTCCCCTCCTCCCCTGCCCCCCACTAACTCCCTATCCCACCCCCTTTTCTGCTCCCCAGGGAGGGTGAGGCCTTCCTTGGGGGATCTTCAAAGTCTGTCATACCATTTGGGGCAGGCCCTAGGCCTTCCCCCATGTGTCTAGGCTGAGAGAGTATCCCTCTATGTGGAATGGGCTCCCAAAGTCCATTCATATGCTAGGGATAAATACTGTTCTACTACTAGAGACCCCACAGATTGCCCAGACCTCCTAATTGACACCCACTATCAGTGGGTCTGGATCAGTTCTATGCTGGTTTCCCAGCTATCAGTCTGAGGTCCATGACCTGCCCCTTGCTCAGGTCAGCTGTTTCTGTGGGTTTTGCCAGCCTGGTCTTTACCCCTTTGTTCATCATTCCTTCTTCTTTGTACCTGGATTCCAGGAGTTCAGTTCCGTGTTTAGCTGTGGGTGTCTGCTTCTGCTTCCATCAGCTACTGGATGAAGGCTCTAGGACGACATATAAGGTAGTCATCAGTCTCATTATCAGGGAAGGGCATTTAAGGTAGCCTCTTCACTACTGTTTATATTGTTAGGTGGGGTCATCCTTGTAGATCTCTGGACAGTTCTCTAGTGCCAGATTTCTCTTTAAACCTATAACATCTCCCTCTATCATGGTGTCTCTTTTCTTGCTCTCTTCTACTCTTCCCCTGGACTCAATCTTCCTGCTCCCTCATGTCCTCCTCTTCCCCCCTTCTCTTTCTCCTAACTCCCTCTCCCTGAACGCTCCCAATTAGCTCAGGAGATCTTGTCCCTTTCCCCTTCTCCTGGATACCATGTATTTCTGTCTTAGGGTCCTCCTTGTTTCCTAGCTTCTCTGGCATTGTGGATTGTAGACTGGGACACCTGTATTTTTAAGCATGAGCTTTGGATCAGTGAAACAGTCTCCTGGGCCACTCTTGTCACCAATCTCTCTTCTCCCTGTCATCTTCTTTTCCATCCTCTTCCATTCTGAGTTCAGCACCTTATTTATAAAGTTGCCATGTGGCACGTGAGGTTAACCATCTGGCTTGGGATTTAGGTTAGATTAGGGTTAGAGTCTCAATTGATGGGAGGGACTTTTCTCAATGGCGAGTTGTGGCAGTTTTCTGGAGAGATTTTGCTGTTTATGCCAGGCACTCCTAAACTCTGGCCAGTTGTGCGAACGCTGATCTGCCTGGGAGGGAGAGCCATACAGGACATAGGAAAGGCCATCTCTAAGAGTAAGAGGGAAGAAAATCAGAAAAATGTTCAGAACTACCCTCTTGTGGAGGCAGGTTTTGGGGACCCTAAGACGAGTTGGGGGGAAGTCAACTGAGGAGTTGGTCAGAAACAGTATGAAGAATTCAGCTGTGGTCAGAAAACCTCACTCCTTCATGGTATCCGTCTGTGGGGTGGTATGACCCCACCTCTGGGCTTGGCTCTAATGGCGAAAGGCTGAAGAGAAGATGGATTAGTGGGAAGGTGGGGGGGGTCCGAGTTTGGAGGTTGGCAGGGGCCACATAGCAGAAGGCAAAGGGTCTGGGAAATTGAAGGCGCTGACAAGACTCGGTTGAAATGATGAACATAGGGTCTTAACTCGGTAGGGAAGGAAATGAAGCCAGAGGGGGGTTGATGGACTAACAGAATGGAGGATCAAGGGAGGTGAGGTCTCATTGAAGTCCAGGGCTTGTGAAAAATTAGAATAGGGAGTGAGAGCTAGCCTCCTTTGCCATGCCAGCCTCTGTACGGGTGTAATTAGTTATGTTGCTGTCCTGGCCCTCCCTTGGGTACATTTTAATGACTAAAAACATTATTATAAATGGACTAACTGTGCCATTAAAATACTTCTGCTCTACATTCAAGTGTGCTCAACAAAATGCAGGTTACTCACTCGAGTACTGGAATGAGAAAGAAAGGAGAAACGTAGAGAGTAAGCCAAAAAGAAATCCTTCAGTCACTTTTTGTAAATTGCTTAAAACCATTAAATAAATTAAGTTGCTGTGTGTGTGGGGGAGGGGATGCATTTTATGGAGTTCCAATTTTGCAATTACTGTTCCTGTAGAAAAATCAATAAAATATGCATATATAATCATACAGAGAAAACATGTCCAGGGACTATAAGTTGGGGCCTCAGATAAGGCTAACTAATTAATATGTACTGGGTCCAGCACTGGACTGTGGCTAGTGAAAGCCTTTTTTTTTCTTTTAGTACTTTTAGGTTTTGAATTGGCTGTAATGCTTGTTTCAAAAATCAAAATGTATCCACTGACAAGACTCCACCTCATCTCTGTCCCCTCTGTGCCCTTTGATACTGTATTTCCATTTCTTCAGCTCTTCATAAGCTGTGGGAGCAGATACAAATATGAACATTCCTAATTAGGTAGCTTTTATGCACAGTGCTTTGGACACCATGAATAGTATAAGCACAGTGATTTTGTTTTCCACTTAACAATTGATTTTAAATATCCATGCATCTGTTCCTAGGTGTTAGACTTTTTTTTAAAAAGCTGTATAGTTTTCTATGTTGTCTTAATTTATTTAACCCATCGTGCCTTGGCAGTTTCCAAACTCTCCACATATATCATGAGACAGGTTACTTTAGGTACAAGTTTATCTGTAGATTCAGTCTCAGATTCATCATTGGCGAGGTAAGGGTTAATGCATTTGCAATTGGGAAGTATCCCCAGATTTTACTCCAAGGGGCTTTACACTCCCACTGGGCCCCATTCCTGTGAGTGCATACTCAGGAGAGTGTTTTAATATGGACTTTATCTACTAACCACCACTCTGACATGATAACCATGCAGATTTTGAAAATGTGCCAGGTTGTTGTGAAAATAGTGATCACCAGGCACAGGTCTAGGGGCCTACGCCAAACCCAGCTGTGATACTCCATGTAGGAACAGGGTGTGACAGTGCAAGTCACCAGCTCTCTGCACCTGTCGGATTGTTTTGGATTTGAAGGCTTTCACCATTCACCTCTTGGCTAGTCACCTACTGTATGCTTGCCAGATAGGGGATGTGAATGTTGTGTCTTTCTTTTATTTCAAACTTTGCTTCCACGCACCACTTAAGATAACTGTGGAAAGCTGAGAGTCACCTTATACATTTTTAAGGAGAAATGAAAGAACGGGTGTCCACTGAGCAGTGAATGATTACCTTTAAATAAAATACTGTAAATGCTGAGTTTTATATAAAATTATTATGTCACCCTTCAAAATGAAGCAAGTAGAGTCTAAAGACTGCTTGGCTACCAACTGTCACCTATTTAAAAGTTCACAAACAAACCCTCCTTTAACAAGCAGGACATTTACAACATTGGTTTATTTTTCTTTTGAAGTAATTTTTCCATTCCACTTTCCCTGAGGAATTTTATCTTTATGTAATACATGTAAGGCTTGGAGTTTTTGCAGATTGTCATATAGTAATTCTCTACTAAAATCTGTATATATGTTGACATCTAAAATTTGTCTCTAGACTCAAGCTACAAATGTTAAAAACACTATTGAGTCACTTTCATGGCTATTTATAGCATGCTTCCATATATACATTTTGATAAATAAATAATTGTAAAGCAGGAACTTTCAATGAATAAACTTCTATTTAAATCAGGAGACAACATTTATTTTATTCATTCAGTCAAATTGTAGTTCAGTGGAGCTGTGAATGTCTCGGGATTGCTAGAGTGACAGAGAACCACATTACCTCTATTCATAGATGAAAAAAAGTTGGTCAGTAAGTAAAATAGAAGAGGAAGAAGTTTTATTCTTATAACATTTCTCAGTTGTCTGAAATCTTGAGGTCCATCCCAACTTGAAATCAAGAATGATTTTAAGTGATCCATTAAGTGACAGTTCAATTAAGTCGTCCTTGAAAGTGGTTGGGAAACCTTGGACAGCAGTGACAGATAATTTCCAATTGTTTGGTGGCCTAGAAGTGTTTATACCTTTGGACTTGGCTGAGAAAAATGTACTATTTATTTATTTGTTAGCACAAGGGAGAATGAAAAATTAGGTGAGAAAAACACGAGTTTGTTATTTTCCAATAACCTTTTAGCAATTGTGGGCCAACTGATTTTAAGAAAGAAAAACGGTAGCAAAGGCCTCCTCTGTCCTCAAGGAAATAAGCAAGATGCAGAGGATCTGGATAGCAACACCTCGGGTGTTCCTTGACATATATTCCCTGGAAACTTCCTGTTTATTCCTGGAGGTTCACTTGATCCAGTTAAAAAAAAACTAGGAGTGTTATCTGCTCTCCTGCGGGGACATAGCGTTCAAAACCGGGAAACCAGACTGCTGTTGAGGCGCAGCTATGGTGATATTTTGTTTATTATTTAATAAAGTTTGCCTGAAGAACAGAATTCAAAGCTAGCCACAGCTATAGAGGCCAGGCAGTGGTGGCACACACTGTTAATCCCAGAACTAGAGAGGAATATAAGACAGGAGCTCAGGGTCTGAGTCTGTGTTCAGTATGCAGTCTAGGTAGTCTTCAGAGGAGTGCAGTTTGGAGATGCAATCAGAGGACATGATCGCCCCTTCAGTCTGAGCGTTGGCAGAGGTGCGAACTCTCTAGTGGTTGGCCACTTTGCTTCTCTGATCTCTCTGATCTTCAGCTTTTACCGCAGTATCTGTCTCTGGACTTTTATTATTCGTGCTACACCCAGCCCCAGGTGAGGAACTGCCAAGAAACCAGGCACATTGCAGTGTGCCCTAAATGCCTTTGTCTTGTGTCTGCTAGTAAGCATACCTAACCTAGTTGGTTAATGCAAACATTAAAAAACACACTACAAGTAAATCCATGAGCATAATGTCAGGTCATTCAATATTTAATCAGCCAAACATGTGAAATCTACTACAAACAAAGAGACAGAGAGCATAGCTATGTAGACATAGGAGGGTAACCGATTGTTGAGTAACAATAGATGCCCATGGTAAGAGCTACTAATCCCATCTAGCAGGTGGGGATGCAGAGGCCACAGGGTTCTAGCTGTGTGCTCAAGGTTACTGGCCACTAAGAGAACATCAGTACAGAAGCATCAGTGCAGATGCCTGACTCCTTGTGGTCTCTTCAAGGGTGCATGGATGCTATCATGCTCTGCAGACTGCAGGGCGCCCATCATTCCAGCTGTGAGAGCGGTTTGAAAAGCACATTCAGCACTAACTTTAGTTCACAGCTGAGTGTTTTGGTCCCCAGCCCATGAATGTCTAGCCAGCTCTGTGGCCTAGGGAGAGCATCCTCCTATGCGTGAAGGGCATTCCAAGGTCAACAAAGCACTTCAAGCCCCATAAGAAAGCAGCTATATAAATGGGGGTTCTTGTTGAGATCATAAAGCTCGAAAGGCCACTTGTACAAAGAGAGGTCAACCGGAAGGTTACCAGGAGAAGCCACATGCCCAGCTGTGCTATTTAACCTCCAGTTTTCATAAAATATACACATGCCATAGGGATACGTTTTTAATGATTTCGTTTCTAGAAGATGCCGACTCTGACATTGTTCAAAGAAATCCAGTCAGCGCCCTTTATTCGATGCAAAGTGTCCTGCATGTCACAGGTGCCGAGGCTGATAGCAATGGATTAGCTCACTAAATATATTGCTACTGTTAGCCAAACTGTAGAAAAGTCTTTGGAGTGTGATACAGTTCCAAGTGTCTACAGTTGTGCATTTAATAGTGGAGCGTGCCCTGGTGCATTTCCTTGTTTTGAATAAATGGTGGTATTAAATTCACAGCCTCCCTTCATCAGAAAGGGAAAATGATTTGACCCTCACATTCCTTGGAGCTGAACTCAAACTTTGGAGGCTCACTTCAAAGCTCTGTAAATAGAATGAGTAACACTCTGGACCCTTGTGAGGTGGGAGGAAAATTCTCCTCCTGAAGAACACCCAAGTCTTTAAAGAGAAATGGTGGGGTTTAAATAGCTCGCTGTTTTTCTTGCTCCAGGCTTCATGCTGAGGGTGTTATTTTCTCTGTGCAGCCTGCTCAGTTCTGGCTCCGGTCTCAGAGGCTGGCTGGAGTTGGGGCACTGGGGCGCAGGGCGGGTAGCTTGGGGGTCTGTTGAAGCAAGTTTATTTGTAGTGTGGCTGGGGCGGGTGGGAGACTCCTTTATGATACGTGAGGCTCCCTAGTTTGGAATATCAATGGCACTTCAAAGCACTAGAGCTGCGAATTAGCAGCCAGGCTTCTTCTCAGGCCCCAGAATAGGATAAAATAACACCCAGAGATATGTTTAAAGATAGGAAAAGGGTAGTTTTTTTTAACTTTGTGCTGGGAAGTGGCAGCCCAGGGTTCATAGATGGCCTGGCATCTCTCTGGGTACTAGAGGCTGCCATGGATTTTTTTGGAAAGTCGTTCATAGTTCCCAGACTGAAACCCTAAATACAGTGCTGGACCTGTCACCAGACGACAGTTCTCTCTAGATCCGCGAGTGGGAACCACTACTGACCCTTGAGTAATGGGTAGCTCAAAAAATTTGAGCCTAATTTGTTTATTTCTTAAGGTCGACATCATAATATTAATTTCAAGTTTTCTGAGTATTCGCTTCTATCAAATCTCCTCCCAACTGTCTTCCTTCTCTGTGAATGTGAAAATCATGGTGACAGAAAATGAAAGTGCCACCTTCAATTCTCCAATCCGAGTGGGCGAGAGTCGCACTGCAGCCAGTGCCGGCAAAACCAAACAAAGTACAATGGCGGCACCGCTCATCTTTCTGCCACGTGATTATGTTTAAGTAGTTTGAGAACAGACTGAGGGTTTACAACTCTGGGAATTACTACTCTGTGCCTCCTTTCGTTTGTATTTTAAAGAAGATGAAAAATATGCTCGGCAGGGACACTCTGGACTGCATGAGTAGCTCATATGGATCTGTGCCTGGCTGGTGGTCATGGCCGTGGTTGCTGGCCCAGCCCTGGAGCTTTTCCAGTGCTTCCTATTTTTTTAATATACTTCAAGCTGCCCACTCCCCTCCTCCCACCATTAGGAAAGGCAGATACTTCCAAAGGCAAGACTGGGATATGCTGTAAACTTGGACGGGCCTCCTTGGTTTCTGACTTTCTCATTCTAACTTTGCTTCCTGTTGGCTGAAGTTGAGTGGTCTGCCCCTTACAGACTGCATGGCCTCCTTTGAATACTGCTACCTGTTTTAATTCTTTTGTGCTATTTGCAGCCTCTTACTGGGAGTTTAGTGTCAGAGGTTTTTGCTGGACTACTGTTTCTCGAGGATTCTCAGTGAGATCCTGTTGGTGTTAGACTTGGTGTTCTTGTTTGCATCTTACATCTTCATAGCATAACTTATATTGAATTGCTCAGTTATTTATGGCTGCTAACAGAAGGCTGGAATAATAAGGAAATATTGCATCTTTTTGTTCATTAAAGTATCCTAGTACAGTATCTGGCATTAAGAAGGTACTTGGCAAATTTTTGCACTGATTAATTAATATGAACCTTGAACTTCGTTCATAATTTTAAAGGATCATTAAAATGCTTTGTCCTAATATTTGGCAAATTTTGAACGTAATGAAATATTGAAAAATAGCACAGAGACTAGTTTGTTACTTCTCACTTAGATTCAACAATCATAAATATTTTTACTTCCTGTATACAAACATTCTTTACTCAAATATTAGAAAGTGTAGATGTGATGTTTCCTTAGCCCTAAAGACTTCAGCATTCAACTTTGAAAAGAAAATAAAGATGTTATTCTTCTACCTAATGTAATACCATTATCACTCCTTAGAAAATTAATAATTCCAAGTCATTTAATATTCAGCTTATATTAAAATTCTTCCAAACTTTTAATTGAGATAAAAAATTTTTAAGTCACATAAGATGAAGATGATCATTTTAAAGTGTACAATTCAAGGGCACTTAGAACTATCACAACGATGTGGAGTCACTACTTCCTTTTCCCTCTGAATGGTTTACATTACTCTCCAATTCTTTCTTGCCCCAGTCCCTGACGTATTACTTACTTTCCATCTCACCAGAGTTACTTACTCTGGATATTTTACACATAATGAAATCATAACTTATTTAACCCTTGTATCTTTACAAATTATCCTATAGCTATTTTTTGTAGAAAGAATTAGAAAATATTGCAAAGATTATTTTGAAGCAAGATTGTATTTTCATTCAAGCCTTCCAGGGCATCTGCAAAAATATCCAGGTTTGTTGAGACATTGCAGTTGGTGCTTTAGAAAAACGGGCAAAGATTTTGCCCCCAGTGTTTGGTAAGAGTTAGGGATTTGGAGACTGGCTGCAAGGGTTAACATAAGCTACAACTGGCTTCTATGGTTGCCATACAGGTGCCATCTAGATGGAGGAGGAACAGGGACTCTGACTGTTGATAATTTTAGGCACACTCATTGTCAGGTTGGACCAGATGGGTGTGGGCGACAGTGGGGTGACAGTGGCTGATTTGCCGAGAAGGAGACACCATGCTTCATGACTAGACTATTCTGCCCAGCAGTCTGAATATCTCACTCCCTTTGTTTCAGTTGCAGATACGCATTCTGCAATACTCTTTGCTCTATCAAAGAAAGCATATTTAAGATGTGCTATAATAGAGCAAAGGATTACCAGCCTACATTCCACACTGCCAGAGAAGTTAGGAAACAAGGAGGACACTAAGAAAGACAGACACGGTCCCCTGGAGAAGGGGAAAGGGACAAGATCTCCTGAACAAATTGGGAGCATGATGGAGAAAGGAGAGGGAGTTAGGAGAAAGAGAAGGGGAGAAGAGGAGGGGAGAGGAGGACATGAGGAAGCAGGAAGGTTGAGTCCAGGGGAAGATCAGAGGAGAGCAAGAAAAGAGTTACCATAATAGAGTGAGCCATTACAGGTTTAAAGAGAAATCTGGCACTAGGGAAATGTCCAAAGATCTACAAATATGACACCAACTAGCAATCTAAGCAGTAGTGGAGAGGCTACCTTAAATGCCCTTCCCTGATAATGAGATTGATGACTACCTTATCTGCCATCCTCAAACCTTCATCCAGTAGCTGATGGAAGCAGAAGCAGGCACCCACAGCTAAACACTGAACTGAACTCTTGGAATCCAGCTGCAGAGAGGGAAGAGTAATGAGCAAAGGGGTAAAGACCAGGCTGGTGAAACCCACAGAAACAGCTGACCTGAGCAAGGGGGGAGCTCATGGACCCCAGACTGATAGCTGGGAAACCAGTATTAAACTGATCCAGACCAACTGATAGTGGGTGTCAATTAGGAGGCCTGGGCAATCTATGGGGCCTTTGGCAGTGGATCAGTATTTATCCCTAGTATACGAATGGTCTTTTGGAAGCCCATTCCACATAGAGGGATACTCTCTCAGCCTAGACACAAGGGGGAGGCCCTAGGCCCTATTCCAAATGATATGACTGACTTTGAAGATCCCCCAAGGAAGGCCTCACTCACCCTCCCTGGGGAGCAGAAAAGGGATGGGATAGGGGGCTAGTGGGGGGCAGGGGAGGAGGGGAGGGAGAGGGAACTGGGATTGACCTGTAAAACAAGCTTCTTTCTAATATAAATTAAAAAATGGGAAAAAAGGGGGGGAAAAGGAAGCATTGATTTTCCCTATATAAACACTTTTTAACCTAATAAGTGATTGGGGTTTTGTTCATGAAGAGGGTCTTTGAAATAACATTTAATTGACTGTAAATAATAATAAAAAGATGTCCCCCTCTTATTGTAAGCCACTGTCCTTACCTACCTTCTGCCGCTTTCCCACACAGGGTTCCTGGGATCACTAATAATTTTGGCGGAGCACCTGGATGGGACTTAGTATGGACTGGATTTTGCTAAGTGTGGTGCTTCCAAGAGTGCCAAGGGTCTGCAGATTAGGAGCAAGTCCTGGGTTTCCTGCTTAAATCTTGCAGTGCAACTGCATGATTTGAGATGTGGCAATGTACTGTCTAGAGTTGGGAAGATGGCAGGAAGGGCACACATCCTCTTCAGCCCCCATTTTTGGACCTATTCTTGTTCCTCATGTCCATAAGCTGTTTCTACTTGGTTACAGAGTTCAACTGTTTCTTGTTTCTCACTGAGGTTTAATAGTGGTCTAGGATACTGTTCAACACAGGGTTTCAGCAAATTGCAGACACTGACCTGGACATTTTTTCCTTCCATGTTGGAATGATTTCCCAATTCTCTGTCAGAATGAATGTACACTATGAGTGGTCTCTTAACTGGAGGTCAAGAGTGTTTATATTTATTGGTTGGATTCCTACTCCAACAAGTCTTTAAAATGCTAATCCTACAACTTCCTGGGAAATGACTCCAAATTTATGGTAAAAATAATTTTGTGAGAGGTAGTGTGATACATAATCAATATTCAAAAGTAGAATTGAGTGAATTTACATACCAAAATGCCTCCATTCCCTGATGATCTGACATGGAAGGTGGTGGGCATACTTTTTCTAAATGATATTTATGATGGGATCTTACTTTTTGCTTGGACACTAAATGACAAGGTCGTATTATATGTCCTGCTAAACATGAGGATCAGTAGAGGGGTGACCAGAAAGGCTGTAATGCAGAGTGAATGGGGAGTTTGTATAGATCTCTTGTGACACAGTCAACTGAGGTCATATTATTCTCCTTTTTGGCACTTGTACCCCAGACACTAAAGTTTATAGTAACCTTTTTCCTGATAACTGGTGTTTTCATGGGAGCATGGGCAAGAGTCTGTGACCTGAGGTGAAATAAAAATGAAGTTTTAGTCTTCCCAAGAGCCCTTTCACTGTTGCTAGGCTGCCCTTGCTTTTAGCTGCTCTAGATTTGATGAGTATTTCATGAGGGAGAAACACAAATTTTAATCTGATAGATCTACCAAGTAAAAATATGCTTCTTGTCTCATCTACTGTTCATCTGTGTCATGTTTTGTTTATCTTTATCAGTCCCTTTGAATCTGTTTTGGGATAAACTTGAACACAAATAATCAGTAGTTGTGATAGGATAACAGCCATGTTTTATCAGATAACTGGAGGTCTATTTTGTTTTGGATGCTGTTCTATGTACTTTAGTGTTATTTTATTTTTAACATTAATTTCTTTTTATCTGATAGAAGTTGTTGAAGGAGGTATTTTTATTCCCATTTTATAAAGGATGGGAATTGAATCTTGGAGAAGTTAATGAGCCTGGTAAGAGCCCAACTGGGTATTTGAACCCAAGTCCTACTGAGGCCTGGGTCCTTAGCTGCTGCAATGATTCTGCTATGAACAATAACCATGGGCTTCTGCCATTGTTGTCCTTTGAGGACAACTGGAGCAGTAGGAGCAGTTTGCTTCTGTGCTGAATCTTCCATGGTTGGGCAATTCCTATTGACTTCAAAGGGAATACTGAGTTAAGAGAGACTTTTGTTCATGACATTATACTGTACAGCTTCTGAGTGTTATATTAAGAATAAATACAGAAAAATACTTTTTAAATCTGACTGTACCACAAAAAGAGAAACATGGCATGTACTCTCTCATATATGGATTTTAGGCATAGATCTGGAGAGTGCCAGCCTACAATCCTATGGCCAGAGAGTCTGGGAAACAGAAACTTCATTTAGTGGCTGATCGAAGAAGAGGCACACTCCCTTGGTTAAGTAATGAGCTGAACTCAAGAAAGCCAGTAACAGAGAGGGAGGACTGATGATCAAAGAGATTAAGACTGGGCTGGTTTAACCCCCAGAAACAGCTGACCAGACAAAGGTTAACTCTTGAATCCCAGGCATAAGCCTGGGAATCCAGCATGGGACTGATCAAGACCCCCTGAATCTGGGTGTCAGTGAGGAGGCCTAGGGAATCTATTGAGCCTTGGGCAGCAGATCAGTACCCATCCCAAGTATACACACGGACTTTGGACTCCCATAGAACAATGTGAGGTGCACTCTTACCCTGAACTCTTGGGGGAGGGTCTAGGCCCTGCCCTATATGAAATGACAGACTATGGACACCCCCATGGAGGGCCTCACCCTCCCTGGGGGAATGAGGGGATAACGGGGGGGTCGGGGGGAGGGCACGGGAGGAGGGGAGGGAAAGGGAGAGGGACCTGGAACTGACTTGTGAAGCAACCTTGTTTCTTATCTAAATTTAAACTGGAAAATAAAAAAAAATCTGACTGTACATTTGTTTAAAAAGTGTAAGTTTGCTTAATATGTCAACATCTATTGACCCACATGTACATATATACTCTATCATTTATCTATCTGTCTGTCTGTGTATCTATCATCTATCCATCTATTATCTATCTAATGTCTGTCTATTCAACATCTAGCCTTTGATATTAACAATGTCTCTACATCTTCACAGGACCCATCAGTCATATTGTCTTACACGGCCAGCAGAGGTTGGGACACCTGCTAAGAGAAGTTGATTCTTTATGGCTGTAGCCTACTGTCATGACTGTGGGATTTTATGTTCCCCTCCCCTGCTGCCCACTGGGGTCTAGCAGATTCTGTGTTCCTGGTTCATTAGTGCTGCCACGGTCTGTGGTGGGTCTCACAGCTGCCATTCAGGAAGATTTGCTTGGTCCACTTTTATGCTGAAGCCTGGCAACTGTGAGTAGCAATGTGAAAAATGCCAGGGAGCCCCACAGCAGGAGAAAAGCACGGTTCACTTACTGTAAAACCTTATACACCCAAGAAACAAGGTTTAGATAATTTAGACAAGTGTGCCCTACTTCTGTTTGCCCTCTCTGAGGAATATGCCTGCATTTGGAGTAACTTCCTCACTTTTTCTCTCATTGCAGAAGCTACCAAGACAGGCCAACCTACTGAGCTTTCCTGTTAGTGGACACACTGATGAAGCAACCGGGCTGCAGCTACCCATGAGAGTGCGGAAACCTCGGCCGTGTCTGTGAGTGACAGTTCCTACTCTGAATGGCCTCTATGCTGATTCTGATTTCCCATTTCACTTAGTTGACCATTCCCAGCTAAGACTAATAATTGCATCTCAATGGTCATCTCAAGTCTTTACTCCACCTTTCTGCCTCATCAGGGACTTTACATGAAATGAAAAAGGTTTGATGATGTGTAGGCATAGGGTTAAAGTGGATAAAAAGGCAATCCCAAGAATGACTTGCACATTTTTAAGGCAGCACATTAATAATACCATAAACCCTAAGATATGCCTATAAAATGATTACTAAAGAATGTTGTTTCATAACCATATCTGTCATAAAGTATTTCTACAGGATGTTAATTACACTCTTGTTTTTCTACTTTTCCTTATTTAAGGCTATTTGTGATTAGCGTGAATATACGGAATGATAAGGACGAGATGAATATACACTTGTGAGAAGGGGGTGGCGAAGCTGGTGACTTGGCCCTCTTCTGTTCCCACTCCTTTTTAGTTTATGAGGCCATCAGGGGAGACTCCTATCTGAAGTCTGGGGAAACACTATCCAAGTGTTGCAACCTTCCAGGGAGAATACTTCAGTCTGTGAAATAGCAGAGCAAAGAGAATTTTAAACAGAGAGATCTTATCTGTATTTTTGTTGTGGCCTTCTAATATATGCAAGTGCAGTATTATTACAACTTCAGGCACCATTTTTTATGTCTTCCTTTTGCTTCTAATGACTTCTAAGGAAACGTGCTTCACTTGGGTTTTGTTTGTTTTTAAATAGTGGGGCTATTTTTGTATTTTTCTGACTCAGTCTTTTAAACCTAAACATCAACTGTATTTATTTAGCATATATAGCTTGTTATGATTTTTTTTGTGAATTGCTTGGAAAGATATAGGGTAGCAGGGAAGAGTTATATCATAAAAATAACATTAATGCTTTTGAAAGAGTTGGAGAAAGTGTAAGATAATACTTGTGTTGTCCAGTGGTACAAAGATTTCTCTGGAGCTGACTTGCTGCTCAGCTACCTACAGACCTGTGGTTCTCAACCTGTGGGTCAGAACCCCTTTGGCAAACTTCTGTCTCCAAAAATACTTACATTATGATTCATAAAAGTAGAAAAATTATAGTAGTTTTATGGCTGGGGGTCACCATAACATGAGGGAGTGCATGGAAGGGTTGCAGTGTTAGAAAGGTTGAGAACTGCTGATATGGACCGACTGCCTTCAGAAAACTCTGCACCATGGCTGACCTTGCTGGGGATGGGCAGGGGTGCTGAAATCAATGTGTAACCTTTTCTTGTGCCCAATTAATTTTTCTGGACTTCTATTTTCAGTAGGAAAAGCCACTGGAATTGTTCATTTTCCTCTAAGACAACAGTAAATAAGTTAATTTTGACATCTTTACCCATAAGGTCTTATTGTCAAGTTCTGGAGGGTAACCAAGAACAATAGCAGAATCCATAATATTTTAGAGTCTGTGATTTCTTACTGGCCAACAGCTCCAAATACTATAATCCATTCCTAGCATTGGGCTTTTTTTTTTTGTTACCCTTTGGTGTCTGGTAGGGGCATTGTTGCCCCGTTATAGGGTAACTCCATTTCAATGTGTTTGTGTTTGTGTGTGTGTGTGTGTGTGTGTGTGTTGTTTATATTATAGAAATCATCTGCAGTTTTTCATGACTCTTTTAGAAGGTCTGTAGTACAAGTTATTCTTCCTTATATTCCCTCTTCTATCCTGCACTCCCAAAACACCACATAGTTGAGACATAAAACATGGAGAAATAAAGATAGATTTGACTTGGAGTTTTGTCCCTACTAGCTTTCACAGTACTGGAAGGTACTATGAGTGCTACTGGGAGAGAAAGGTCATTACCATTGTTACCCAGCGGTGAACTCTGTGTGCTACAATAATGACTGCTCTGGCAAGACATGCCCATAGTGCAAAGTGGTATGAATGTTATGGGCATAACCAACCACTTTCTGATTGGATTTAAGGCTCACCTCCCAAGATGGTCAAGCTCAAGCCAAACAAAATACCCAACACAGAACAGAGGTGAGGGCAATGGGTACGCAAGACATCTTACCCCTAGCTGAGGAACTCTTGGAAACTGGTAGCTTCCAAGATAGGAAGGTAGGTGGAACAAACACCCAAGATTATATAGCCAGCACTAATTGTACAGGATTGATTCTTAAAAAATAACGAGAAGACAAAGTTGTGTGTTTATGGAATAGAGGATGTACCTGGGAGGAGTTGGGGGAGGGGGAAAACTATCGAAGTACAATGTATGATGAATGAAAATTTTCAAGAGTTAATAAAATACATGAAGTAAGTCAATTTTGCAGAAAACTGCAGCAGGAAACATACATTATTAGCAAATATGTTTTCATATTTCATAAGAAGGACCTTCATAGTAGTTAATTATATATTCTTAAAGTTTCTACAACTAATCAAGACAAATTTAATTGCCTTGACAAAACTTAAAAGTTTTGGGGGCCAGAATGAAAGCTATTGATAAATGTTCTTAAAGCAACAAGATCCTCATTTTTTACATATACACCATGTTGGGAATCAGATAAACCAGTACAGGACAATTAAAAGCAGAAAATTAAAAAGACAAATAAAGAAAATATAACCAGGCTTCAGTAGTTGAATAAGAGAGAGACATAAAGTGACCTAATTGCTTTGTTAGGAAAAATTTCAAAAGTAATAACTTGTTGGTGAGGACACAGAAGTTACAACTGATGGCACTTGGGTGACATAGGAGGGCGGTCTTCACTTGACAATCTAAAGTGGTTATTTTCCCACATAAACTGGCATTTTAACTACTAAGAATATATTCCAAAGAAATACAAATGTCCATAATAATTTATGTCTCTTTAGCACAGAATTTCTAAGAAGACCACATAGGTCTTGCAATAGGTGTCTATTTCAACCATTACATGCTCATGTTCTAAAATATGGTTTTAAGACTCACATAAAATAGCATTTGGTGCCATGAAAAAGCTTAGAGTGTGTTATGATACAAAAAGGAAAGCAGACTACAAAGTAAAATCCACAACAGGGCTCTAAAGTTTGTAATAAAAGCATACAAAGCATTGGAATATCAATAGTCTGTGTTAGGGTTGCCAATACCATGCATAGTTATTAGTTTGTATTTTATGCCGTTTTAAAAACTTTCTATAACAACCATATTATTGGCTTTGTGATATAAATGAAAAATGAATAATATTAAAAGTGACTCAAAGGTCTGATTATCCAGTGGCAAGTTATTGACACCTTTTAAGACTGATACTGTCAAAGGAGTCAGTTGAGTAGTCAAGTTTAGTTCGGGTGTGGAATCCATTGTATCAGGATTTTTAGTGGTGGCAACATCTTCAGTTAAATTTCTTGTCATTTTGGCTAACAAGTATTGATGGAGAAGGAAAAAGGTATTATTCATTTTTAAGCATTTGGCGTATTTCCAAAGCAGTGAGTCAATTTAATGTAATTACTTTTTCATAATTACCATCTCCAGAAGTGCTCCAACTTCAGTTCTGACTAATCTCCAGTTAGCTCCTTCTGTTCCCTGCCTGTGAACGCGGGGGCTGAGAGGACAGCAAACATTTAGTGCATTGGTTGCTTACTATCTAAAAAGAACCACAGGGCTTAGTTATCTGAAGTGAATTCTTTTCTGGTTACAGAAGTAATGGCTACTGATGTCTACTTTGCTACTTGCTTTGCTTATATCATGGTTGCTTAAGTGAGGACTGCTGGCATTCTGGGGGTAATGAGTGTCCTATGGATGGCTGTTGGCTACAAGCCACAGTGACCTCTTGGGGGAGATTGGATAACAACAGCAACAATGTGCCCTGAAACAGAGCTGTGGGTAGCTTTGAAAAACTGATTGTTAGACTTTTTTGTAGAGGTTCAAATGTATTTTTATTTTCCTTTCTAAATTGCCTAAGTATCTGGAATCACTGCTCTTAATTCAGTGTTGACTATCATTCTGCCAGTTTTGAACTATACAAAGGATTGTTTTAAATAGAGTTAAAATAGTATTCATTGTTATTAGAGAGTATTAAAAAGATCTGTTTGTATGGGCTGACTTTATTTTTATTCTCTGGAATTTGCATACTTGCCCAACTTCTGAAATTTCAGGTTATCATTTTAATTTCCACCCTTTATGGCTGTGGACTATTGGCTAATCTAGGCTGAGTCTTCAGATAGCATCCCATGGCATATAACCCAGGAGTGCGTTCTCCTGATTCTGGAGAAATGCAGAGAAACAGCTTCTACAAACCTCCTAGGACTTTCAAGCCTGAACTTGGGTCAGGGCTGCAAGAGATGATACAGCCATTTTACTGGGCAAGAACTTAGGTTCTATGTAGCCCCAGCAATCAAATCATGCACTGTTTCCAACCCCTCAACAGAGTGAGGCTGTGGAAGGCAATGGGTTAAGTAGAGATGCATATAAAGACATGTTTGTGGGCCCAATACCTCCCAGAAAGCTCGGATCATACCTCAGTATAAGTGTTTTCGTGGGCTATAGCTTTACTATCTTCTCTGACAGAGACCCATGCTCAGAAAAACCCAGACTTGTGTTGAATCGTCACTGGCAGGATGAATGTTTTGAAGATGGTTCTCTGACCCAAAGTCATCTACAGCAACAATGTAATATCCACACAAATCCAATGATATTCTTCATAGATTCAGAGCAAACACTAAAGCCTGTTTGGAAGTCCTTAAGGCCACAGATAGCCAATGCAATTCTAAGTAGAAGAATACAGCTGGAAGAATCATATGATCTCAGCTCAAACTATACTATAAAATCATAGTGATAAGATTAGCATGGTGCTGGAATAAAAACAGACATGTAGACAGACCAATGGAAGATCCTGAGGTAAACCCACACGACTGTGACCATTTAATTTTTGACAGTGATATCAAAAACATATACTGGGGTAAAAGAGAGCCTTGTCAATCAACAGTACTAGTAATGATAGATATCCACTTGTAGAAAAATAAAATTAGTACTGTCTCTTTCCTCCTATAAAATCAGCAGGACCAAATATCTTAATGTAAAACCAGAAACACCAAAATTGCTAAAGAAAAACACTTCAGGATGTAGGTCTAGGCAAGCCATTTTTTAATATAACCCCAGTAGCATAGGAAATAGTCCCATGAGTTGGCAAATTCAATTGTATGAAATAAAAAAAACTTTTGTACAGCAAAAGAAACTATCAACAGAGCAAGCAGGCAGCCTACAGAAGTCAAGAAATTCTTTACCAACTATGCTTCAGAGAAGGGGTTAATAACTCTGCAAAGGGATTAAGACTGGGCTGGTTTAACCCCCAGAAACAGCTGACCAGACAAAGGTTAACTCTTGAATCCCAGGCATCAGCCTGGGAATCCTGCATGGGACTGATCAAGACCCCCTGAATCTGGGTGTCAGTGAGGAGGCCTAGGGAATCTATTGAGCCTTGGGCAGCAGATCAGTACCCATCCCAAGTATACACACGGACTTTGGACTCCCATAGAACAATGTGAGGTGCACTCTCACCCTGAACTCTTGGGGAAGGGTCTAGGCCCTGCCCTATATGAAATGACAGACTATGGACACCCCCATGGAGGGCCTCACCCTCCCTGGGGGAATGAGGGGATAACGGGGGGGGTGGGGGGAGGGCACGGGAGGAGGGGAGGGAATGGGAGAGGGACCTGGAACTGACTTGTGAAGCAACCTCGTTTCTTATCTAAATTTAAATAAAATATAAAAAAATAACTCTGCCATCTGTCTATCTGTCTGTCTGTCATCTATCTATCATCTATATATCTATATATCCTTATATCTTCAAATTTAAGCATAAAAAAACCAACCCTGTTAATCAATATGCGGGCCAATGAACCAAATGAATAATTATCAAAAGAATGTTTTCAAACAGCCAGTAAGCATTTTTAAAGTATTCATTATCCGTCATCATCAGAAAAATGTAAATAAGAGCTGCTTTGAGATTCCAACTCTCCCAGCTCTCAGCACGGCCACCATCAAGACAGCAAATGACAAGTGCTAGTGAGGATGTTTTGGGGAGTTGGGGGCGAAGGTTTTCCACTGTTGCTAGAGGTGTAAACTGGTGCAGCATATGGAAATTCTTGTCACCATTTCTCAAAAATCTAAAAATGGAGCTTACAGATGACTTGGCTACCCCATTCCTGGGCATATATCCAAAGGACTCCATTCCCACTGTAGACACACTTTGTGTATCCATGTTCATCTGGTTTTTCCCCACAATACTGAGGAGATGAGATTAGCCTAGATGTCCACCAACAGACGAATGACTTAAAACGTGGCACATGTATTCAGCAATAAAGAAAAATGAAGTAAAATTTTCAGAAAAACAGATGGATCTGGAATTCACTGTATAAATGAGATAATCCAGACTCAAAGGAATAAAAATGTGTTTTCTTTCATATGCTGATCTTGGCTTCTAAGAGTTACATGTGTGTATCTAGGTGGGAGTAAATGTGGAGGGAGACAAAGGACATAGAAAAGAGCCCATGAGAGAGGAGGAAAAGACACTTTGAGGGACATAGCGGGGAAAGCAACTCATTAGGTATTAAAGTGGAAGGATTAAATGTGTTACAAGGCGGTGGTGTGTGTTGGCAGACAGTTCTATAGTGATAGTGAATGTGCAAACAAACAAATACTTTTTATGTTAATAGAAATTTCTAATGGACTAGGCTTTACATTTTTAAGCATTTGGTTCCAGGAGAAGGTGTGACCAGATTGGAAGCTGGGTTCTGGATGAATGGCTTCCTGCTGGAAAAAGAAATGGACTATTTAGGTTGGTTTTTGTATACTGTTACTTAACACACTTAATCATGACCTTGAGAAATGCATGGCCAATTTTTTATGAACTTTTTTGAACCACTGCAGCCCCTGCCACATTTTTTTCCTTCTCGTTTCTGTCCTAAATCAGCATTCCAAGGTATGTCTTAGAGTATGGGCTGGAAAGCATGCCTTGCCTTTCCTCTGAAGATATATGAGATAGGACTTCTGAGACCCAGATGTCCTGAAAGGTATGCCAGTGGCTCCTTGGTTGTGAAGACTCTTAGAAGCACAGGCGCACGCACCTAGTAGGTAGGAAGGAATTCTGTATGTACCCATGCTAACTGTTAGTGTTCATTATGATACTATGTAGTGTTGCAGCCTGATTTTAGCCAACTTTAGAGACCTAAGGGGAGAACTTTTTCACCCATTGCTACAGTGGCAACATGCCTTCTCCACCTAGCCAGGCTTCCTTACCTCTTTCCCCAGGTGGTAAAGGTGATGTAGTTTCAATGGAAAATAAGACCCCCACTGTCTTTGAGTGTGTCTCTGTTACAACAGAGATCCATGCATAGCAGCTAGTTCATAGTGCAGGCACAGATACAGTAACAAATGACACACAGGACAGTTTTTGGAATGGAGAGTAACCTTGGGTATTCCTAGCAAGCACAGATGAGGACATTTTAACATCTTTCACAATGTATCAAGAGACAGCCATCTTTTGTCATCAAATAAGGAGTGATCTCTGAGAGTTAGAGGACTTGGAAAGGGCAATTCTATAAATTACAGTCATATTGGGAGTTGGCTAATAACATGAAGAAAGGCTTTTAGGGGTACAATGTGACATCAGTAAAGACTTTGAACTGTGTACCCCACCTGACTTTAGCTTTCTTCACTAATATAAGAAAAGAACTACACCACATCTTGTTAACACCGATAATTTAGGGGTAGAAAATATAGAGATTTCTCCCTCATTTTTTCTTAGGTTTCCTGCAGTTTCCGTGAACACACTGTTTAAGACTTAGGGGGAAATGATGTACCATAGCAAACCAAAATTAGTTGGGGAGACATCCGCTGGGAGAATGCAGGCTACTAACATTTTCACTATGACCCTGACAAAGCTGGGCTTTCCACTGACTCTTCTTTTCCTCTGAAGCTGATGCTAAAGCCCCAGTTTTCTGGGCCAGGAGCGGCTGTGTGCCGAGTCACCTGCTCCTGGGAAGCAACCGTTCCTGGGTTTCCTTAGCACTTGGGGCCTCCTCCTCCCTCTTCCTCTAACTTAGCTTCCTTTGTAGGCCAAGAAGCCACCCAGAAGCTGTAACTACCAGCAGATTCCCACATGACAAATTCGTCCTTTGTGCGGATACAATTGACTTGTCAGCTCATTTTTACAGCTAATTAGCTCTGTAGTAAGCAGTGGCTGGTGTCAGAGGTCATCTGATACCTGATTCTGGTAAATTGACCGTAAATGTGACTGTCATCTGTATTTGCTGTTCAAAACACTGCCTAGTGACCAGATTCTAGCTCTTTTCACAGGAGCCTCTGCCTACTTCTGTTGGTAAGACAGAGTTTCCGAGTAATGCTCCTGGAGTCGTTAGACCCTGAAATTATGGGATTGCTGCTCCTTTCGGTCACGCCACCCATGGGGGCACATCAGCTTCCAAGGCTTTCCCAGAGCTTCTTTTGTTTCCACCCCTAAATTAAAAAGACACTAAAGGAACTCTTGTCCTGATTCTCCCACCCTATTTTAGCTTCTAGAAACATGCTGATACTTTGTAACAATATCACCAATAGTGCCAAGAGCCACTGGCCTTTGTGCAGGGGTTTGCACTCTGCCAGACTCTACTCTAAGAAGTTCATATACGTTAAGTACTTTAATTCTAACATGTGGATGTGGAGACGCTTTGAGTCCTTAAAGAGTGGAGGAAGGAAACCCTTTTATCCCAATAGTGTAACATTTAAAAGCAGAATTGAGTCCTTAAAGAGTGGAGGAAGGAAACCCTTTTATCCCAATAGTGTAACATTTAAAAGCAGATTTAAGCAGACCTTTCACGTGGATCTCTTAGTCCCTCCCCTGGTCAGCCTTAGCTATTGATATACTAGCTGTGTGTTATTAAATATTATTAAAATATGGGGTAAAGTGTATCTGAATTGTCATTTTCTGTGGGGTATTAAAAGTCAAGGATATCCAGGAAATACAGAATGGTGACTGCAGAAGCAGGTAGAGGCTGGCCCCTGGTCTTGTTCAGAGGCAGATATCCCAGGAGGAGAACAGCAGTTGAAACAGAAGGAAGGCAACATGAACAGTGTTCCTCCCTAGTGGTTCTCCTAGGAAACCCAGGGAGGACCTGCTCAGCTGTGTACCCAGGACAAGGCAGAAGGCAGCACCAGTGTCACGTGGGAGCAGATGGCGGTGTGGAACTGTTACATCAGGGAGAGTGAACGCAGCACCGATTCACACGGCCTTCTTGACACCACTTCAGCATGGCTGGAACTCACTCATTTCTAAACCCCACTGGACTTTCAGAGACCCCGGGAGACATCTCCTCTCCTCTCCACACCCGCATTCCCTCTTGTTCCTGAGGGAGAGTGTAATGAGGAAGCCTTCTTGGAAGGCTTATTAAAAGGATTAGGTCATCGATCACTAATGAGATGTCTAGGATTTAGAAACAAGTAGACAGAATCTCAGATCTTAGTCTAGCCCAGTTTGTGCACGGATGGGGGAAAAATCAAAGAATACAGACACTGCAATTTCCTTTATGATGGATTGAGCAGATATAGTAAGAGCATTGATAATAATAAAGATATAAAATGAGCAAGAGTTTGCTTTTGCCTTACAGCAGACCAGAACCGGATGTACCTGACTGCTATGTAGATTGAGATTGCAGTCTTAAACATATGAGAGACTTGGTATGCAAATGTGGGACTACAGCACCATCAATCAGCAACCCCTAAGTGTATTGAATCGCCTAGGTAATATAGTCAGCACTGTGTGTTATGCCAAATGATGACACAGTCTTTGACCTTATCTAGAGAGGCAAAGTAGGTGCAGAGGAGACAGAGGGGAGGACCAACCACTTCATCATGAAGTTATACTGGAAGAAGAGAGATGATGGAGGCAAGGGGATTTTAGAAGTCAGCTTGAATTAAGCAAAAGGGAATTTGTTTGGGAATCAAGAGATTGGCACTCTCTCGCTAGATTTTTTGTGTGTGCATATCTGTGATAGCTGGGTGACATTGACCAGGTCCATTTCTCTCTTGAGTTTTTCCTCAGTTTTCTGTTTATAAAATAAGGGAGCTAGACAGATGAACCTCTGGTCTTCCCAGAGCTAATATCCTGACATAAATCACTGGAGGAGTTTCTCATAAATGAAATTAGAAAGGATTAATTTGTGTGTGTGTGTGTGTGTGTGTTTTGTGTGTGATGTGTGTATTTGTGTGTGTGGATATGTGATGTGTGGTGTGTATGTGGTGTATGTGGTGTGTGTATGTGGTGTGCTTGGTATGTGGTGTGTGTGTATTTGTGTGTGTGTGTGTGTGTGTGTGTGTGTGTGTAGGTGTGAGGCTTGTGAGAATTCTCAAGGGAGACAAGGATGATTTGCTTAAAACTATACTGCAGAGTTACGGAGAGGTCTATGCTCAGGTATGATAGCAAGACCAGTCACTCTAAATTTCAGCTGCAGGACGTCAACCAACTGCACTATTAGCAAACCCAAAAATCAAGATGCCATTTTTGATTTTTCTCTCTCCCTGGATAATCATATCTACGTCTATCAATAATACATGCTCAGATTAAGTGACTTTTCCTTTCTGTCAACATCAACTTAATATGGCTGTGGGAACATCTCTGTTAGATGAAAATGACTTTGAATCTATTTACTTTAGAGTTAATCCCCCATGAAGGGTCAGAGTCATCTTTAAAATCATATCTAGATCCTATTACCAAAACTAAAGCCCCTTCAGGACCCTGGACTGCATTTAGAACACAGTCCACTCTCCTTCCCCTTGCCCGTGTGGAGAAACAATGGTCCAGTCCGCACCTTGCCCAGCATCCTCTTCCACCAGGCAACCATCTCTGGGCCCCCAGTGGCCTCTTGCGTATCCTCAGATATTCTAGAACACACTCACCTTAAGAGTTTCACATTTATTCTACTCTTCCCCTATCTTTTAAAGTCAATGATCAAAGATCACCTCCCGTAGAAAGGTCCTTCAAGCTCCTGTGTAACTAACCACACAAAAACATCCTGTCTCATGAATTCAATGGTATACGGTGTAATTGGAAATCGCTCTGCACACTTTCTGCCTTATCATCTATTTCCCCTCTGACATGTAAGTCTCAGGAAGTAGGGACTGTTTTACATAGTTCATCTTTGTGCTTCCCATCTTTATAGCAGGCAGCAGTAAATGTTTGTTGAGTTAATGAGAGGATGATTAAGTAACACACAGAACTAAAACAGCAACACAGCAGAATAGTGTTGGGCCCATGGAGCAACTTTCAGGCAAACAAATTCGGACTCCAGTTTGATACTTCCTTAACAATCGTGATCCTGGGGAAGTTACATAGCCTTTGTAAGCCTTGAGGGTGATGTGGGTAAGAAGATAGTGTCAATGTCACTGCATTTCAAAGTGTATTCCCTGAAATAACATACACTAAAGTTCTAAGTTCAGAGTCATAGAATTGACTCTTTATTTTGTTTTGACTATGGCCTTCTGTCTATTATTATTATTATACCATCATTTAAGCTAATTTTCATGCACCTTGTACCCTGAGTATATCCCCATCCTCATACTTAACTGTCTTTCTTCTTCTCACCCCTTCCATTAATTAGTCCTCCTTGATCCTCAGTCTGTGTTGTTTCTACTTTCATGTCATCAGTACATACATAATATTATATATAATATGTAATAATATATACATACATATACATATATATATATATATAAATATAAAATTCCTGGGACTGTAAATGAGAGAAAATGTGGTATTTGTTTTTCTAATACTGACTTAATTGTCTAATATGTTTGTTTGCAGTCATATCCATCTTCCTGCAAATGACTGACTTCATGTTTCTTTATCACTATGAATATTTCCTTGTGTGTATGAGCTCCTTTTGCTGTTTCATTCCTCCATGGTTGGACAGCTAAGTTGGCTGCATAATGTAGCCATGTGAATAGTTTTTAAAAAACATCAATGTGAAAATTTCTTCATGATGTGTTGATTTGGAGTCTTTTGGGTGAATATCAAGAAGTAGAATGTCTAGGCCATATGACAAACATACTTTTTGAGGATTGTCCTAGATGATCTCCAAGGACAGATGTGGTTTCCGTCCTCATCAGCACAGTGTGGGGATTCCCATCGTCTACACCCTTAACAAGATTTTTTTGTTATTATTATATTTTTTTATTAATGCCATTTGGACTAGGGTGAGGTGGAATCTCAAGGTAGGTTTCACCTTCCTTTCTCTGAGTGTAATGACATTCTCTTAGGACAACCAAACCTAGATTTAAAGACCAGATCCTTGTGAGAAACAAAGGAACCTTTTCTGTCTTCTCTCTCTCTGGTTCTTCCTTTATCTTCTTTCTTCTCTATGCTCTCTTTACTCTCCACATCTCTTAGCTATATTGCTGTTTATATGACTATATGCAAGTGGTAATTATACATTATATGAAAGATATTGGTATAACTATTTATTAATATTTATTTGTGGCCAGGGTCCAGTGAGAATTTAACACACAAGCCTGGACACATGGACCCACCGTACCAACAAACTGGTCCACAAGCTCCATTCTCTCCTGTGGTACCTTGAGATGGCAGCCTGTACTCTTAACAGCAAGTGAAATCTAAGCAAACATAGGTCAGGTATTTCGCCATCTAGAACTCCTGGCGTTTTGTTAGGCAAGGAGCACCATAATAAAAGACAAGATGCCATGCTTCCTGTTGACTAGTGAAAGTTTGGAATCCAGCCCCCTTTGTAGGTTGCCTCAGCTTCTAGAACCATGCTGTCAGGGAGCCGCAGAAGAGGCAATAAGAGAGACTTCTTCCACTGGAGACTGACGCCACCATATGTGGATGAAACACGCTGAAACACTGCACTTTAACTCCTTTCTCTAGAGCATTCACTAATGGGCAGATGGCATCCTTGGAGATGAACCGAGAGCCCAGAGACTGACCTTGAAGGTGAAGCCCCCGATGAAGAACAGGGAGAGAGCCTCAGTCAGTAGTTTCTGTCCTGTGACTGTGACATTATGACTGTGAGACCAAGCCCTTGAAAGTTCAACTCTTTCTGTGGGAGCTGAGGGAGTCAGAGAGTAACTGCATTCCCTGTGCTGTTGTGCAAACCACAATGACTTCTTTTGATAGAGATTTGCCCATTTACAGAACCTGCAAGGTTACCACCAGGGGCGCTGATTTCAGGCCAAAAAGGGCTGGGGCATGACAGCCCTGTGAGTTGGGTTTCCTTTAGGATTTCCAGCTGTGTTGTCTTATGACCTAGCTTGTGTGTGTGTGTGTGTGTGTGTGTGTGTGTGTGTGTGTGTGCGTGTGTGTGTGTACACGCGCAGTTTTGTGGTGAATCCCAGCTGTAGAATCTCCAGGCTGCCTAACCCTGCAGTAGGTACCTTCTGGAGCACATGGTAGCCCCCAAACAAACTCCCTCTAGTATCAGGTATTTTTAGAAACCCATCCTCTTGGCACTATTGAAATCCCCTGGGAGAGTTTACAGAGACATTTCAAAGACCAGTGGTAGTCACGTTGTCTCAGGCTTAGTCCTTTCCTGTATCAGCCATGATGGTGGATGGGATGTGGGATCTTATCAGGGAGAGGCCCCCTGGAATAAAATGCTCCCGCCCACTGATCTGTAAGAAGCAGTTTTAGAAAGGAAAGAGACTCATCTGTGAAAAAAATATAGTTAAAACAATACTATGTTAAGCCTACCCTTCAAATGGCTCAAATGATTTTTAAGATATACAATAATCATTTGTGTTACAACTTTGCTTTTGAATTGTAAGCAGTAGCTGCACTCAATCTGATTGGTATGATATTATTCTCACATAACATAGGACGATCAAAAGTTTAGGGTGATGCCCTGATTTATGTCTCATCAGAAGATATGCCCAAGTTCTGTCCTTGGGTACCTGTGAGTGTAGCATCTGCAGACAGCCTCTTGGCAAATGCAATCAAGATCTGAGACTAGATCAGCTTGAACTGAGAGTGGGTTATTTTGCAGAGACACAGGGGAGTAGGTTATGACACGGGGGAGGAAGATAAGTGGACACAAAGATTGGAGTCCCATGTTTTCAAGGTGCTAAGAATTGCCCAAAGCTGCCAGAAACTAGGAGAGCAACACAGGACGTGTTCTGTCTCAATCCTTCAGAAGGAAGCGGCTTCTGGCTTGAGTTCTGCCTCCAGCATTATGCAAATAAAACTCTGTTGCTTTTAGGCCACTAAGTTTGTGGTCCTCCCTTCGAGTATTCCCAGGAAGCAAACACAGTAGTGACTTCAGAGCAGTTCAGTACTCACAAAAGTAATCATCTATGAAACCAACCAGTCTGTGTGCAAGGCTTGTGGGCATATAATGGTTTTCCAAGGTAGAGACTCACCTTACCTGAGCTTACCAACTTGTACAAATCAAACCCTCCTGAAAACACACTTTCTCTTTCTACAAGGCCAACCCCAGGCCATTTGGGGATCATTTAGTTTTTTTAAGTCCTGAAATAGTTTTATTTTTGATCTGACACCAGTGGTTCCTATGAAGGTTGCTGGGGGGAAGATCTTGATGAATTATCAATAATCTAACCCACCTGCAGACACTGTATGCAAAGCTACCAACCTTCCAGGCAAGACGTGACCTCTGGTGAAATAGAGGCAAGTTTGTTATGGGCTGCTCTGTAACGTGAGACCTGCTCCACAGGTGGAAATCACTCTTAGTACTATGAATCTGGTTGAAAGCCTATGGCTGTGGAGGCCATAGCCCCTAGTAGGGAACCTACTGCTACAGTTAGCTGAAGTGACTACCCTGAGCCCTCAATGAAACGGCTCATGTTATGTTAAGTGCAGTAAGAAGTCACGGCTCATGACTTCCATAGTTTCCTATTGCAGAGAGAGTAAAATAGGCACTTTTTCCCTCCCGAGTGTCTGGGTACTTCATGATCTGGCACAGCCTTCTCTCCACACTCTCATTTACGTGACTTTTGCCACAGACTTTACACTACAGGAGAGGAGAAGCTGTAACTGTCTTGCTCACCTTTCTATCCGCAGAGCTCAGTAAAGGGCTTTGAACGTGATAGCTACTCAGAAGTTTGATGACATGTGATTGATAGTTGAATAAGCAGAAGACCTTGGAAGGCCCCATTCCCATGTGTCTCTCCTTTTAAGACTGTGGAGCCTTTTTGATAAAAGTACATGTGTTGTTTTACATTTCATATTGTCTATAGTTTGACATTATAGTTTTATTTTTAAGACTGGATAGCCTCTCTAGGATTGAAGTCAATTGAAACTGTAAAAAGGGTATTGCTCATTAAAATGGGAATACATTAATCTTCCAATTTCTCCAGAAGCTGCCTGTTTTCATTTATCTTGCCTGTGTTTGATGAATTGCTCCTTTGCTGTTTGCAGACCTTCCCTACTCCCATGTTGTTTTGCCCACAGACCATCCCCCACCCACCCCCCAAGGATGGAGATCACGGATCTATCCTGGATGACTTATCTGCTTGCTCCGTTCAGCCAACCCAGGGATTGGCCAGAGACAGGGGAGTGTGTCAGTGAATTTCTTTCTTGCTCTCTCCATGCTTTGGAAACATTTTTTGTCAATGGAAGCACCCCTCTGGACTATCGCTGCTGCTCCAGGGTTGCCTTGAACTCTAAGCTCTGGGAACAATGTCTTCTCTGTGTCTGTTCTTGAATGAACTACAGGAAACAGAGTTTTAGATGCTAGTGCATTATTATCCATTATCGCTTTTCCTGACTTTATCCAAAGCATTATCAGTGCTTCGTTATTGGACTTTCTTGATCTACCTGTGCTGGATTCTTTTTCCTGTTGGACTTTCATATAGTTTATGCCTGTGTTATTAGGATGAAGGCTTGCAACATAATGATTCTAATTTTGCCCTGGTGATTGAACTTGAAGGTAGAGAAGGTACTCTTTACCTATCAGTCCAATTTCAAGTCTATTTAGTAGTCTTAATGCCATGCTGTGCTTGAAACTCCCAATCAGATTCACTAACCGCCTTCATGGTTTTACAGAAAAGGTTGATGCATGTGCAGTGTTCATGTATCACAGCTAAGTTGGGTCTTCTGAAAGGACCCCATCCCATAGCAAGCATGTTTTATTGATGTATACTTATTACATGGGGCATCTCTCACAGCTCCTATTTATGCTTCCTGGTTCATAGCAGTATCAGAGGTCAAATGTGCAGACCGTCAAGCTACAAGATGCAAGAGGGTTTCTAGTATGTTTTAGAGATTGAATGACAGCTTTTCTAATTACTGATGTTTTGGTTATATTGTTGCTTCAGCTCTGTCTAGCCTATTTTGACTAAGACATCTATTTATTACAAGTACTTTAGGCTTTTTTGTTATAAATCAGCCATAGAAAACAATCTTTTGCTCTCTCACAGCATATCAAAGTTTTAGTAGCTGTGGTGGTTTGAATAGGAGTTGTATCCACAGACTCCTGTGTTTGAATGCTTGGCCCATAGGGAGTGGCACTATTAGGAGGTGTGGCCTTGTTGGTGTGGGTGTGGACTTGTTGGAGGGTGTGGGTTTTGAGGTCTCAGAAGCTCAAGTCTGGCCAGTGTGTCATAGTCTTCTTCTTCTGCCTGTGGATCAAGATGTAGAACTCTCCAGCAGCATATCTGCCTGCATGCCACCATGCTTCCCACCATGAGTGTCATGGATTAAATGTCTGAACAGTAAGCCAGCCCCAATTAAATATTTTCCTTTATAAGAGTTGCCATGTTCATGGTGTTTCTTCACAGTGATAGAAACCACTAACTAAGACAGTGGCCATTGTTATTTTATAAGGACATTTGTTATGCTTACTATAACAAAATACTATAGACTGGGTAGGCTGTAAGTCACAGAAACTTGGCCTGGAGAGATGGCTCAGTGGGCAAAGTCCTTGCTGTGTGAGTCTGATGACCTGATTTTGAGCCCCACAACCCATATAAAGGTGGGAGAAGAGAATCAACTCCACAGTGCTGTCCTTTGATCCCCACAAACTCTGGCATATATGCATGCCCTCACCTATCATACATAAGTAATGTAGTAGTAGTAGCAGCAGCAGCAGCAGTAGTAGTTGTAACCCAGAAATGTATCTCTCACTGACATGGGGGCTGGGAAGACCAAGATCAAGGTTCCACCGAATTCTGTGTGTGGTGAATGTCTGGTTTTTGGTGCACGGAAGGTAATATTGAGTTGTGTCTTCCAGGGTGGAAGGACAAAGTAAGCTTTGAAGAGATTTCTTGTCAATGTGGTAGTTCACTGAGAGGATTACTTGCATGTGTTCAAGAATGGCTTGCCAGCTGGGCTTTGGTGGCACACGTCTTTAATCCCAGCACTCGGGAGGCAGAGACAGGCGGATCTCTGTGAGTTCAAGGTCAGCCTGGTCTACAGAGTGAGTTCCAAGACAGCCTCCAAAATAATACAGAGAAACCTGTCTCAAAAAAAAAAATGAATGGCTTGCCTAGATTGCATACTGGGTTGTAGGGTAAGACCCTCAAAACCCCAAAATAAAATAATAAAAATTTAAAATGAGACTAGGCTACGACAGGTAATTAATCATCAGTTATCAAGAAATACAATAAAAGCAAATAGCATATTTCATTATCTTGTCACTCAAGAGTTCCCATTCAAATGTTTCCTTTATGTCTTTTCTCTCAGCCACAAATCTGAGCCCATATATGGTTCTGATCATCTTTGCCCCCCAACAACACTGATAAATGCAAGACATGTTCAGCACTACATGAGTTGACTTTTATAAAGATCATATTCAACAGTTTTGTGACGTTGAGAAATGAGAGTAGTCACTACCAGCTGCATTATCTCCTCTCATTTAAGAAGCAAAAGCCAATGATTCAAAATCATTAACAATGTGACACAACAAATTACTGTTTCAGAAATGATGACTTGGCATCGTAGGGAAACCACTGTGTCTCCCTTAGGTATTGTTATAAAGGGAAGAGTGACCACTTGTCAATATCCTCATCCCATGCTACCATGATTTGCCTGTGATCTGCTCTGCAGACTTCTGTAGTCCTTTAGAGCTCTATGGTCTAAAGGGGGCTTGTTTGGCTTCATTGTAACTCAGCTGGTAGTGTGTTAATCTACCATGCATGAAGCCCTGGGTTTTATTCCTAGCATTACATATATCAGGCATGGTGGTGCAAGCTCATAATACTAGCAGAAGGATGAGGAGCTCAAGGTCATCCCTAGCAAACTAGCAAGTTCAAACATGAGGTTGAATTAACTATACACACTGTATAAAATGGGAAAATTCTCTAATGCCTTTCACCCATAAAGATCTTTCATTCTTTTTGAGCTTTCCAGGTTTAGCTCTGTGTTTACAATCAGGGCCTTATATTTAATTAGTGCCTTCTATTTCTCTGTGACACTTGATTAATTTGTTCTCTGCTTATAGTTACTCTTTGTAAAGGGAAGCCTTTTCCTTGAGAGGAGCGTTCCCGCCAGCCTGGTTCCAGAGTCGCATCAGTCCCAAATAAACACACAGGAGGCTGTATTAATTATGAAGCTGTTGGCCTTGCTTGTCTCTTACTGGTTAGCTCTGACTTAAATAATTACCCCATAATTGTTAATCTAAGTATTTCTCTTACCGGAGAATAGTTCCGGGCTTCCTACCCCATGGCGTTACATCTTGACTCTCTGTATTTCTCCTTCCCAGAGTCCTTCTGGACTCTTAGTCCCACCTATCTTGAGTCCCTATTGGCCAGCAGTGCTTTATTGACAAATGCACAGGACTTCCCCCCAACAACTCTTCATATCTTAGACAATTAGTATTTACTCTGTTGCCCTGGATGATACAGAGGACAGAGTGTAGATTCTGGAGTCTAGAAACCCTGGTCAGACATCTTGTCCTAACACTTAGGCACTCTGTGACATTGATAATAATAGACCTCTTTGTAATGTTACAGTCCTCCTTGTACACAGAGGGAAGTTGTTTCATAAACAGCAATTCACAAAACTGTTATGGAAGACAGTTATCGTATGTGTAATGAATACTATAAATAATTGCTGTGCGGTGAATGTTAATTACCTCATCTCCTTCCTTTCATTTTGAATAGCATTCTCCTGGCCTCTAATTACTTCTGAGACCTGGATTATTCCAGAGAAAGACACTCATATTGAAGGTTCTCCCTGCCCTCCTAAGTAGGTGAACTAGACATAATAGAAGAGGGCAACTGAATTAAAATCCACAGAAAAGGCCTGGGGAGATAGTTTAATGGGTACGAGTGCTTGCTCTGCAAACATGAGGACCTGAGTCTGAATTCCTAGCATCCATACAAAATACCAGATATGATTGTGGGTGCCTGTAACCCCACCTTTTGGGTTGGAGTCAGATAAATGCATGGGCCAGGCAGCCTATCCACAAAGACAAATTTGTCATTCAGAGAGAGACATTATCTCAAGCCAACATGGTATCCAACTTCTTCCTCTGGCTCCTTATGTGTGTTCAAGGCCCTCATATGACAAGTATGGTTACACACACACACACACACACACACACACACACACACACACACACTCAGCACAGATGATAAACTCCATGCCTATCCCAACACACACATACACACTCAGAATAGATGATAAACTCCATGCCTATTCCACTCTGATTCTGCATTCCAGGTGACACAGAATTAAACCTCTTGGCCAAATGCAGGAGTCCCAATCTTAATTGCTGTTCCATCTTTATGATTGTATTTCATGTAGCACATGCATAGTCTAAATAAGAGGATGTCAGTTATAGCAAATCTGGAAGTTTGCTACAGAAGAAAAGAAGTAACACAGAGCTGAAAACAAAGCCCCCACTCTGAAAATACCCAAGGGGCTGGAGAGATGGCTCAGCCATTAGAGGCTAGGCTCACAACCAAAAATATAACAAGATAATGCCTGAGGAACTGCCACATAACAGTAGATCAATAAGGACAAATTGCTTAATACAAATCCAGTTGTACACGTATGGTAAGGGGAGAGTTGTGTCATTTTGTTACCCTTTGAGCAGTTTGTATGCATTAAGAACTGTGCTTGGAGCACAAGATTAATATAAAATATGAATAAGACATGTCCATGCAGTTATGAGACTCCCTCAATTGGAGAAAGAAGCACACCAAAGAGCACTTGCATGATGCTCAGGAGATAAAAAGGACTTGAGTTATTGTTAAAAGGGCAGTAGGACATGATTAGCTAAGGACTGCGAACTCAAACTTCCACCACAGTCAAGAATATAACATGAACAGCTGACCTGAACAAGGGGTAGCTCTTGAATCCCATACTGATGGCTGGGAATCCAGCATGGGACTGATCAAGACCCCCTGAATGTGGGTGTCAGTGAGGAGGCCTAGCCAATCTATGGGGCCTTGGGTGGTAGATCAGTATTTATCCCTGGCATACAAATGGACTTTGGATGCCCATCCCACAATGAGAGATGCACTCTCAGCCTGGACTCTTAGGGGAGGGTCTAGGTCCTGACCTGGAAGAAATGACAGATTATGGACACCCCCATGGAGGGCCTTACCCTCCCTGGGGAAACGAGGGAATATGGGAGGGCTGGAGGGAGGGCGTGGGAGGAGGGGAGGGAAAGAGAGAGGGACCTGGGATTGACATGTTGTGAGGAGCCGCCCTCGCTATCGCTATTGCCGTTAGAAGATGGCGCTGACATCCACTGTCAGTTGGAGTTAACTGTCGCTGTCAGTTGGAGTTAACTGTCGCTGTCAGTTGGAGTTAACTGTCGCTGTCAGTTGGAGTTAACTGTCGCTGTCAGTTGGAGTTAACTGTCGCTGTCAGTTAGAGTTAACTGTCGCTGTCAGTTGGAGTTAACCGTTTAAACTGTGCCTCTCCCGTGACGTCATCTGGGGTGATGTGCAAACCACCAATCCCGGCTCTACACGTCTCACTCGGAGCTCCTAGGCTTATATAAGGGGCTGGGTTTCTTAGCTTGGGGTCTCCCTCTAAGAAGCTGATCATCTATCTCTCAAGATGCATTAAAGCTTTACTGCAGAAGGATCCGAGTGTTCTGCGTCGTTCTTGCTGGCGAGACGGTAGCGCGGGACATCTGGTGCCGAAACCCGGGAACTCTTCAACATCGCCGGCGCCGCGGGAGACCCCTCGGAAAACGGGGCGGATTCAGAACTGCAGGGACGTAGGTTCAGAGAGGTATGCTTTATCCTGAACAACCCTTTTCTCGACTTTGGCCTTAGTTTGTCATCACCGTGGGACGGGTCAGTGGAGGCTTTGGTGCTAGTCCTGTTTGTCCTTCTCCTTCATCGTGGCTGGTGCTGACAGAACGGTGCTGTCAGTCTGGTGCTGTCAGTCTGGTGCTGTCAGTCTGGTGCTGTCAGTCTGGTAACGGAGTTGAGCGCGTTTTTAGATAAGCTGTCAGCGCGATGGGGTCGTCACAGTCAGTGGTTACAGCCTTACAGACTGTGCTAAAACAAAGAGATCTTAAAATTGCACCACGAACACTTCAAAATTTTATGAAGGAGGTAGATAGAGTGGCACCATGGTATGCTTGTTCCGGGTCCCTCACTGTGGCCTCATGGAACAAGCTAGGTAAAGAACTAGACAGGAAGCATGCAGAAGGAAATCTCTGCTTAGGTACCAAAGCCATTTGGAAGCTAGTTAAAAACTGCTTGGAGGATGAGGCCTGTCACCCTGCTATAATAGAAAGTCAGGGAACCTTAGAGGAAGTTCAGGATAGCATGTCAGAAACTGAACGGAGTGAGAGAATGGGAGCTCGCAAAAGAAAAGACATGTCTAAGAAAAAAGGCCCTCCCCAGGAAGTTAAGAAAGGGGGAGAGAAAGAAGGGAGTTATCATTCACCCCTTAACAAATCTAAGAAAAAGAAAAAGCCAGAATCTAGTCTATACCCTGCAGTAGAGCTAGAAGCCTTGGAGCTAGATAATTCTGATTCTGACACTCTGGATTCTAGCGAAGAAGGTGGTCTAGAGGAGGAGGTGGCACGGTATGAGGAAAAAGATATCACCCTGATAGACACCGGCCACTGAAAACAAAAATGAATGTGAGGCCACCGCCTATAAATCCGGCGGGCTCACGCCTCTCAGCGCCTCCGCCATATGAGCTTCGGCTGAATACTGGTACTGACTCCTTTTTACCTTTAGAGGAACGGAGAAAAATACAAATGGCTTTTCCAGTATTCGAGAATGTGGAAGGCGGAAGAGTACATACCCCGTAGATTACAATCAAATTAAAGAATTGGCCGAATCCGTTCGTAATTATGGGGTCAATGCTAACTTTACCACATTACAGGTGGAAAGGCTTGCTAATTTTGCCATGACTCCCACTGACTGGCAAACGACAGTGAAAGCAGTGCTTCCCAACATGGGACAATACATGGAATGGAAGGCTCTCTGGTATGATGCAGCCCAGGCACAAGCTAGAGTTAATGCCACGGCTGAAGATGAGAATCAGAGGCAGTGGACATTTGAAATGCTGACAGGTCAGGGTCAACATGCCCTTAATCAAACCAACTACATCTGGGGCGTCTATGGTCAGGTGTCGGCCGCCGCTATTAAAGCATGGAAGGCCCTCACAAAAAGGGGAGAGTCCAGTGGACACCTTACAAAGATTGTCCAAGGACCCCAAGAGCCATTTTCAGACTTTGTGGCCAGAATGACAGAGGCCGCCAGTCGCATCTTTGGTGATTCAGAACAAGCTATGCCCCTGATTGAGCAACTTGTCTATGAACAAGCAACCCAGGAATGTCGAGCGGCTATCGCCCTCGCAAAAGCAAAGGTTTACAAGATTGGCTCAGAGTGTGCAGGGAGCTGGGGGACCCCTAACCAATGCAGGACTAGCTGCCGCCATTTTACAAACGCACAGGTATAGAGATTTATCTAATCGAAAAGCTTGTTTTAATTGTGGGAGAATGGGGCACCTTAAGAAAGATTGTCAAGCCCCTGAAAGAACAAGAGAATCGAAGCTTTGCCATCGTTGTGGTAAAGGTTATCATAGGGCTAGCGAATGCAGGTCAGTCCGGGATGTAAAAGGGAGGCTTCTGCCCCCTATTGAAGAACCCAAGGTACCCCAATCAAAAAACGGGTCACGGGGCCCATGGTCCCAGGGCCCTCAGAAATATGGGAACCGATTTCAGAAAAGCAATCAAGAGGAAGTAGAGGTTTCCGAGGAACCTCCGGAATGGACTTGCGTGCCGCCTCCGACTTCTTACTCATGCCCCAAATGAATGTTCAACCGGTCCCAGTCCATTCCCCTGGACCTTTGCCCCCTGCCACCATTGGGCTTATTCTGGGCCGTGGCTCCTTAACTTTACAGGGACTCATTATATATCCTGGAATTGTTGACCCGTATCATAAAGAGGAGATTCAAGTTCTCTGTTCTAGCCCTCGGGGTGTATTTTCTATAAAGCAGGGAGATAGAATTGCACAACTGGTGTTGCTGCCCTCCCTCGGGGATGGAGAAATCTACACTTTACAAAAAAGGGCTATGGGATCTTCTGGAAGTGATTCAGCCTATCTGGCTATACCCCTAAATGAGAGACCTACAATAAAATTGTTAATTAATGGAAAAGAATTTGAAGGGATAATGGATTCGGGAGCAGACAAAAGCATTATTTCACTCCATTGGTGGCCGAAGTCTTGGCCCACTGTTGTTTCATCTCATTCTCTACAAGGTCTTGGATACCAGTCCTCTCCTGCCATCAGTGCCTCAGCCTTAACCTGGCGGGATGCTGAAGGCAAACAGGGATGTTTTACCCCCTATGTGTTGCCACTCCCTGTAAATTTATGGGGACGAGATGTGTTACAAGCCATGGGCATGACCCTAACTAATGAATACTCCCCCAGGCATCAGCCATTATGGCAAAGATGGGGTATACAAATGGTAGAGGCTTGGGTAGGCAAGAACAAGGCAGAATAAAACCCATTACACAACACGGAAATCGGGGTAGAAAAGGACTGGGTTTTATTTAGGGGCCGTTGAGGCTTCACGACCCATACCATGGAAAACAGAGGAGCCGTTATGGGTCTCTCAATGGCCTCTATCCTCTGAAAAATTAGAGGCTGTCACAAGATTAGTGCAAGAACAGGAACGGCTGGGGCATCTAGAGCCTTCTACCTCCCCATGGAATACACCAATTTTTGTTATTAAGAAGAAATCTGGGAAGTGGAGATTACTCCACGACCTGCGGGCCATTAACAATCAGATGCATCTTTTTGGCCCTGTTCAAAGAGGCCTTCCTTTGCTTTCTGCACTTCCTCAAGATTGGAAGCTTATTATTATAGATATTAAGGATTGTTTCTTCTCTATTCCACTTTACCCACGGGATAGACCAAGGTTTGCCTTCACTATCCCTTCTCTTAATCATATGGAACCAGACAAGAGATTTCAGTGGAAGGTACTGCCGCAAGGCATGGCCAATAGCCCAACAATATGTCAGCTATATGTGCAGGAGGCTTTGGAGCCAATTAGGAAGCAATTTACATCTTTAATCGTTATCCATTATATGGACGATATTCTTATTTGTCACAAAGAGTTAGATGTTTTACAAAAGGCTTTTCCCATGCTGGTGGCTGAATTAAAACAGTGGGGATTAGAGATTGCCTCAGAAAAGGTTCAAATTGCAGATACAGGCCTCTTTTTGGGCTCAAAGATTACTCCCAAAAATATAGTTCCTCAGAAAATAGAAATTCGCAAAGACCACTTACAAACATTAAATGATTTTCAGAAACTTCTGGGAGATATAAATTGGTTGAGGCCCTTTTTAAAAATTCCATCTGCTGATCTAAAACCCCTCTTCGATCTCCTGGAGGGTGAGCCTCATATCTCCTCACCCAGAAAATTTACCCCTGCCGCCCACCGAGCCTTACAGATGGTGGAAGAGGCCTTACAGGAAGCACAATTACAACGAATTGAGGAGTCACTACCTTTTAATCTGTGTGTTTTTAAGACAGCTCAATTGCCAACTGCAGTCCTGTGGCAACATGGACCATTACTTTGGATTCATCCAAATGCTTCCCCTGCTAAGATTATTGACTGGTACCCTGATGCTGTTGCACAGCTCGCGCTTCGCGGAATAAAAGCAGCTGTTACACATTTTGGCAGGGATCCTGATTCCTTGATTGTGCCTTATACTGCTGCACAAGTTCAGACCTTGGCAGCCACATCTAGTGATTGGGCAGTTTTAGTTACTTCCTTTTCAGGACAAATTGATAATCATTTTCCAAAGCATCCAATTTTACAGTTTGCCCTAAACCAGGCTATAGTGTTTCCACAAGTGACAGCTAAAGACCCACTCCCAGATGGGACTGTGGTGTACACTGATGGATCAAAAACTGGTATGGGAGCTTATGTGGTCAAGGATAGGGTTATATCTAAACAATATAATGAAACTTCACCTCAAGTTGTAGAATGTCTGATAGTACTGGAGGTTCTTGAGGCTTTTCCAGGACCCCTCAATATTGTATCAGATTCCTCTTATGTGGTTAATGCAGTTAATCTCCTTGAGATAGCTGGAATAATAAGATCCTCCAGCAGAGTTGCTAACATCTTTCAGAAGATACAAGCTGCCTTGTTAAATAGGAGATTTCCTGTTTTCATTACCCATGTCCGAGCACATTCTGGACTCCCAGGTCCCATGTCCTTAGGGAATGACTTAGCGGACAAGGCTACAAAGCTGGTGGCCGCTGCCTTGTCTACCCATGCACAAGCAGCAAAAGAATTCCATAAGCGCTTTCATGTGACGGCTGAGACCTTGCGCCGTCGTTTTGCTCTATCCAGGAAAGAGGCTAGGGAAATTGTTACTCAATGCCAGAATTGCTGCGAATTCTTACCTACTCCCCACATGGGAATAAACCCACGTGGCATTAGACCATTGCAGATGTGGCAGATGGATGTTACTCATATTCCCTCTTTTGGAAGGCTTCAATATGTTCATGTTTCTGTTGACACCTGTTCTGGCGTAATGTTTGCCACACCCCTAACAGGGGAAAAGGCCTCATATGTGATTCAACATTGCCTTGAGGCCTGGAGTGCTTGGGGAAAACCCAGAATTTTAAAAACAGACAATGGACCAGCATATACCTCTCAAAAATTCCGACAGTTTTGTCGGCAAATGGATGTTACCCATCTAACTGGCCTACCTTATAACCCTCAAGGACAGGGCATTGTGGAACGTGCCCATCGTACACTCAAATCATATCTGATTAAACAAAAGGGGAGTATTGAGGATGTTCTACCCTCGGTACCAAGAGTTGCTGTATCCATGGCACTTTTTACCCTTAATTTCTTGAACTGTGATGCCCAAGGCCACACTGCGGCTGATCGCCACAGTTTAGAGCCTGATAGGCCAAAAGAAATGGTAAAATGGAAAGATGTCTTGACTGATCTCTGGAAAGGCCCGGATCCTATTCTTATAAGATCCAGGGGAGCTGTGTGTGTTTTTCCACAGGAGGAAGAAAACCCCCTGTGGATCCCTGAAAGACTCACTCGAAGAGCTCCTTCACAACTCCAGAATAAGAAGGATGGAGGCCAAGTGGGTGATGAAGACTCTCCTACTCGGGATGATGGTTCCTAGTATGATGGGAGAGTTACGGTGGGCCATCATGTCTACCTTCCCCTACCGATGCCAGTGATGCAGAATGCCCAGGTGTTCCCTAGATTTTTCACAACTAATAGAGAGTTGGGGCTTGCCTTTTTGCCTTTAGATCCTCAGATACAGAGTTTTCAGGATGAGAGAACCTTGTCATTAGTAGGAAGCTTGTGCTTTACTGTGATTTCTTCATTAAAGGATAATTTTATTCATATGGATCCAGAAAGATCTAATGCTAATCCTTTTGAATTAATGGAAGCTGTACTGATCTTTCTCCTATGATAGTGAGAAGGGACAGATTACTTTTGATTGGAAAGGGGCATTAGGCAACAGTCTGAGTGAGGGACAGAGCTCTGGATCATCTGATTGGTCCTCCTCCAATGTTAAGTATACCCCTTTTAAGAGAACTAATTATTCAGCTGCCCTTTATTTGGGTTGTGAGTAATGATACCTTAGGTAAGAATCAGAAAGAAATAAATTGTTCTGCTTAGAATTGTTTTTATGCATTATGCTGGGATGCTATTAAGCACCCTTTTGCTTTGGTAATGCGCATGCCTCGATTTATTCCAGCTCCTGTTGAGGCGCCAAGTAATTTGAGTTTGTTTAGGGAAAAGCGAGATTTTTGGGATCTCTGCTATTATTGTGGGCCTGATAGCCACCGCCGCGGTTACTGCTTCGGTTACCGCCTCGGCCCTTGCACTTTCTGCCACTGTGCAGACAACTCAAACCATTAATGAACTATAGGCCACTGTGACCATGGTCCTAGATAAACAGGCCACTGCCAATTCTCAGATACAAGGAGGCCTGATGTTGGTAAACCAACAGATTAATTTGGTTCAGGAACAATTGGATATATTGTGGCAGATGGCCAAATTGGGATGTGAACAAAGTTGCCTGGCCTTTGTGTCACTTAGTACAATATGAGAATTTTACAAGAGCAGCTAACCTGTCAAAAGCTCTGTCTCAACATTTATTACAGAATTGGACTTTTGAGTTTGAGCAGACACTCCGTGAGTTGAGAATGGCGATCCTGCAAGTGAATTCGACGCATCTGGATCTTTCTCTGATGGAAGACCTCTCCCCTGGATTTCATCTGCATTTTCTTATTTTAAGGAATGGGTGGGGGTAGGATCATTTAGCCTAGTTCTCTGCTGTGGAATAGTGTTGATGCTTTGGATGGTGTGTACGCTCAGAGCCCAAACAAAAGGAGAAAGTGGTGGTGGCACAAGCACTTGCTGCCTTAGAACACGGAGCCTCCCTGACATTTGGTTAACCATGTTAAAGCAATAGGTCGCTGGCCTCCCAGCTCTTGCACCCCACGAGGCTAGTCTCATTGCACGGGATAGAGTGGGTAGGCTTCAGCAGCCCAAGGAGTTGCAAGGCTAAGCACTGCACAGGAGAGGTCTGCGGTATAACGACTTTCTCCTGGGAGATAAGTCATCTTGCATGAAGGTTCTATGTCATGATCTCCTTCCCCCAGAAAAAAGACATCGGACTGGTCAGGACTTCCTCTGGGGATAAGACCCTGGAGAGGAGCTTTGTACATGTTCCGAATTTGCACATGGGGATTTGACCTCTATCTCCACTCCAAAGTTGTGGGTGTCCTATTGCTTCAAAAATAAATGAATAGGGGGAGATGTGAGGAGCCGCCTCGCTATCGCTATTGCCGTTAGAAGATGGCGCTGACATCCACTGTCAGTTGGAGTTAACTGTCGCTGTCAGTTGGAGTTAACTGTCGCTGTCAGTTGGAGTTAACTGTCGCTGTCAGTTGGAGTTAACTGTCGCTGTCAGTTGGAGTTAACTGTCGCTGTCAGTTAGAGTTAACTGTCGCTGTCAGTTGGAGTTAACCGTTTAAACTGTGCCTCTCCCGTGACGTCATCTGGGGTGATGTGCAAACCACCAATCCCGGCTCTACACGTCTCACTCGGAGCTCCTAGGCTTATATAAGGGGCTGGGTTTCTTAGCTTGGGGTCTCCCTCTAAGAAGCTGATCATCTATCTCTCAAGATGCATTAAAGCTTTACTGCAGAAGGATCCGAGTGTTCTGCGTCGTTCTTGCTGGCGAGACGGTAGCGCGGGACAACATGTGAAGCAAACTTGTTTCTAATTTACTTTTAAATTTAAAAATAAAAATTAAAAAAGAATATAATATGAATGAAAAACAAGTGAAATAAAAAACATCACTTTAGTAACAGATGTTCAGTCTTCCTAGAACTTGATTAGTATTATTGCCTTTACTATTATTACCTCTGTTTAATTGCTGAGTAAATGGAAACTTTATAAAGAGATTCAACAAGTAGTTCCATCATTCAGCCTCAAAGGAAACTAGTTGGAACTCAGACTCACACAGTGTGGGTCTGAAGCCTTTGGTAGTCACTATGTGCTTAGCCAGTCTATCATAATAACAGCACAGACAATATGATCAGCAGCCTCCTTACTGAAGAGATGATAGTAATAAAAACTATATGATATTTGTTTTCACAAATAATACTTAAATAATTCTTTTATCACCAGAAGAACCAAGATAAAAAAACCTTGCTGCTGTTGTTAACTACCCAAATTTTTAAATGTTGAAAAAAACAACAATGTTATAACTCAACTTTTTATGGATCAAGCAACATGTGCTCATTAACTTACACAGCTTCCAGTTAGCAGGTTGAGACCTCAAGCTTAGACAGACAAAGAAACAGAAGTAGTAGCATGTGTGCAAGGAACAAGCAGCATAGAGATCAGGAAGGGATTGAGTAGATGAAGTGTCTGGAACACCAAGGTCAAATGAGGCTGCAAACTTTGGCACATCACCGTTATGAATTTATATCCTTTACAGTTTGTAACAGAAAGCCAGCAAGGAATCCTGTCCCTGTGGTGTTGCTGAAGGTGAGGTAGTCAACGTAGGCTGAGTCCACAGTGACTTCATCCAGGAGAAAGTGTCCTAGTCACCCAACTGTTCATAGCTCCTGAATGCACCAATAGGATGGGTATTGCTTTAACCCTGTTCACTTCTTTCTGGGAGAATGTCTGTTCATCTGTGGAATAAATAATGGGCTGAACACGGGCACTATTGCTATTCTGTTGCTACCAAGGTGGGATAGCCCAAGTACTTTCCCTTTTATTTCTAAGGTCTTTACTGCTTGTTTACTGTTTTTAGTGCTCTTTTTCAACAGGTAGAAGTTATAATTTATTCATTTAGTCTGCTTTTGGGCACAGTGGGGAGGCTGAGATGTTTAAGACTTCCTCAGAAAAATCGTAGTCAGTGACTGGGTGAACAGGGTGTTACCTGTGGATAGCTACAGTGTATGAGGAAAGGTTATGGTCTTTCGGAAACACACCCTGACATTCCCTGTCTTGGCCAGAGACCCATTGCATAACTGACTCCCATTGTACCTTTCTGCGCTACTCGCCTTTCAGTTATGCAGGGAAGCAGCCTATCCTCTGAGAGCTGTGTTTACTGTCTCCAACAGGTATTAGCAATCTGTTGGAAAGATGTTAACAAAGGTAATCAATAGAGCAAAGAAAGATGAACCACTGAAAAGAATATAATTAGATGGTAGAAGTCACCTCAAATATTTTACGGTTGTGTAATTGCAGAATTTTCTGGCTAAATTTAGTTATTCTAGTGAAGCGTATTCAAAGGCTATCTGCCCAGCATGGAAACCAAATAACTATATGATATAATGATAATGGTATAAGATTGTTACAGACATTGATTGTCTGAGAAAACCAGTTAAAAGCTATGCTTTGGTTAGTCTACTAAAAATGAGGGGGGAGTTTTGCTTAGCAAAGATATTTTGAAATATCTGTCAGGATTCCCTTCCTGAATACTTGATGAATTTCATAAGACTGGGTAGAATCTGTAATTTAAGGACCACAGGTGTGGAGCGAGTGATTGCAGGCTGCTAACCATCTTCCCAAATTTAGAGCAATCTGAGCACTAACACAGTCGAGATCTAATAGGATTGAAATGTTGATCTACAGTGCTGCCTTGCAGAGTCATTCATCACTGTATTTGATTGTGCTATAAAAGCCTGTCTGATTCCAAACTTCTCGGAGGGGAGAGGAAGATTTGCCCAGAGCCATGGTGAGTACAAGTATGTCAGAGCGTCTCTCATATAAACTAGAACTTGTAAATACACCATGGAGTATTGCCAGAGGAGGACTTGCCTACATTGGGAGCCTTACTCTCCTGCCCACTAGCTATGTGATAGGAAGCATGCTCGTTAGCCATTCTGGATTTCATTTCCTGTTACTATCACGAAATTGAGTAACACTGTAGTGAGTACAGTTCCGTGGTGCTCTGAGCTGTTATTCTTTTCCCCACCCATTCCCTCCCCTCCCCCCCCCGCCACCACACTGCCACTTAGTTAGTTAAGGGACATAATAAGCCAAGAATATGTGTTAATGTAGGGTATTTATTTATTTATTTATTTATTTGCCTCAGAATATCTTTTTTCTTCTAAAAGGCATCAGTGCAGAGAGGAATGGGGAAGTATGGATCCCCATGTTGGTGATGTTTATATCCAAACAGAAGTTAAAATATTCTACAAATTCTTTTGCATGGACTTTATTTCTTATTAGACTATCGTGGTTTGAGAAAACAATAAGAAAGCTGAAATTTAGATGAGTTTTTAAATTCATTTTTCCAACAAACAAGGAAATGGATGGAGAACTGGACACATGACAAGTCCTTACATTCTCATTTATTCACTTAGTTAATTAAAAATTCTACTGCTATTTTACATGCCAGTCACAACTATGAAAATATTAACAAAATGGCTGTCGTCAAAAAGTACACATTCAAATAAGCTGGGTAGTCTCATGTCAGCTTGACATGAGCTAGAGTTATCTGAAGGAAGGGAACCTTCCTTGAGGAAATGACTCCAGGAGATCTGGCTGTAAGGTGTTTTCTTAATTAGTGATCAATGGGGGAGGGCCCATCCCATTGTGGGTGGTGCCATTCCTGGGCTGGTGGTCCTGGGTTCTATAAGAAAGCAGGCTGGATAAGCCATGGGAAGCAAGCCAGCAAGCAGCACTCTCCATGGCCTCTGCATCAGTTCCTGCCTCCGGGTTCCTTCTCTGAGTTCCTGTCCTGACAGTGCTATGGGTGTATATACCAAATAAATCCTTCTCTCCCCAACTTTCCTTTGGTCATGTTGTTCCATCACCACAATAGAAACCCTAACTAAGTCAAGTGGGATCTTAAAAAAGAATTAATAAATAAATGCAACAATATTATGACTAAGGTTAGATCAATGGGGTGTAAAAATAAGGACTAATGGGGACCTTGCCATCTGGGTTGGTCCTCTGAGGATACCAGAGGGACGGGAAAGCATCGACTTTTATGGATCAGAGAATGCCACAGCCAGTGAGTTTTGCTCTTAGGTATCGTAGGTCTTCCATTAATTGTTTTATGGAAGATCTGTGGCATATGAAATATTTTTAGACAGCTCATAGTTAAAAAAGTGAAATAACACTTGTGGCAATGCAGCCGCATACCAAGGCAATTTAGACGATTTGCCAGTGCCATCCATGCTTTCTGCAAAACAGATATTGGAAACATTTATTTATCTTTTTTTAAAGGGAAAAGCTTTATTTTGGCTTACAGCTCAGAGAAATACAGTCATCACTGTACAAAAGCCAAGGCAGTGGCAGAAATATGCTTGGTCCATGGTGCCAACCAGGAAGTACAGATGGGATAGCATCACTCAGTCCAGAACCCACGCTCATGGGATGGTTGTGGTTATCTTCAGATATGTTGAGAGCACAACAGATACAAGGCCCTCTCAGAAGTCCTGATGATAAGACAAAAGAAACACAGCTCTGTGTCCTTGCTAAGGAGCAGACTTGGCAAGGCCAGTCTGAGGCTGGGGCCAGAGCCTCACAGGAGTTAAGATTTTAGTACCTGAAAACTTGGTTTTTCCTCATGAAGAGACTACAGTTGTCAGTCCAGAGGCTGCTGTGTGCTCAGTCTGTAATGTCCTTTGAGCGACCCTGAATTCCTTTGATTAGCCTCCTACTGACATTGTCTCATTCTCCCCACAAGTAAATAAGATGCTGTTTTTAATACATTTGCCTGGCATGAGGCATAGCTTGTGCAAGTCTTCCTGAGGTCGTTTGCTCCGTCTTCTTCATCCCCGATTTGCTCAACCTCATCCTTCTCCTAAAAAATGATCAAAGTTGCAGGTCATCTCTCTGAAACCCCCTCATGGGGCACACCCAAAGGGGTGCCTCATTAAAGATCTAGCTGCTTCTTAATCTGATCATGTTGACAATCTAAATTAACCATAATTGTCATAATGTCTCCCTACAGTTTTAGAAAACCAAGGCACAGACAATACTGCTGAACATTTTGACCCACAGTTAAAAATGCAGAGCATCCTAGCACGTTTATGTTCGTTTTACTGAGGAATCTTCTTAGCAGTGTTGGACAATCCCCTCCCACCTGCCCCTACTCTTATGGAAATATGTCCTAGAGACAAAGGTGAGAAAAAACACTAAATATACAGAATAAAGGACAAGTCTACTTTCAAAAGAGATCATTTCTCTCCAGAAGCCCAAGCAGCTTGGGCTTGGGCTATTCTGTTGATTCTCTTGCCTTTTTCTTTCCACTCTCCATTTGGTTATTATACTCTGCATTAGCATTTCTATTAAGCAGTCCAGAAGAGGAGAAAAAAATCAATCAAGGACAGGAGCAATTCAAAGCACTGTGGGTGAAAAGTGGAATCTAGTGGTTCAAATCAGCTTACTTTTGGGATTCTCTGTGGATTTACTTTGTCCAGGTTATTTCTGTCCTCATAGCATACCCCAACACAGTTAGTTATATTGCAGGACATAGTCACATATGCCAACATAATTGGTTATACTGCATGGCATGTTTATACGCATCTCTCACGACTTCTAGAACATGCACTTATTTGAACTGAAACCTATAGGTGGCAAAATGAGAGTGACAGTTTGAAGAATGTTGAGGAGACTCACCTACAAAAGCAAAGTGTAACATGAATAATAGAGACCCAGAGACAGATATTGGGGCTTAAGGCAGCTGGCCACTAGCTCTTACCTCTACCTCAGACTGAAAGGGTGATCCTGTCTCCTTGAGTCCTCAGATTGCATCTCCAGACTGCAATGCTCCTCACTAAATCTCAGACTGCTCCTGAGACTGCACTGAGCTCCTTATTTTCTCTGTAGTGCTGGGATTAAAGGCATGAGCTCTGTTTCTCTTTTAGACTGATTCACTTGCATGTAGCCCAAGGTGGCCTTGAACTCACAGAGATCCATCTGCCTCTGCCTCCTGAGTCCTGGGATTAAAGGTGTGTTCCACCACTGCCCAGCTTCTATGACTGTCTAGTTAGTGCAGCTAGCTTTGCATTCTGATCTACAGTGTCTTTATTAGATCGTAAACAATGTATCACCACAGCAAGATTTCACTTAAAACACCTATAATACAGGGTCCAACAATTATGAATCTTGGAAGTAGCTGACTTTGCCTTTCACCCCCCCCCCAAAATGTCGGTGTATATTCTCAGCCTTTTACTATTCTTGGGGAAGCCCTTTAAATGTTACAAGCTGAGCTGTGTGGTTACTTAGAGCCAAGGGCTACATGATTAGTGCCTTGGAAATATTCACCATAAATGTACAAAATCCCAGAAACACACCCCAAGTTATAGTCACCACTCTTTCAGTTTTTAAGTCTTCTCAATGGCCTCCTCTTCACAGGCCTGAAGCTATTTCTTTCTGACTGATTGTTGAGGATTTGGAAGCCAGACATAAAGAAAGATGCCCCAAGGAAATGGAGTGTCTTGGACCAGAGTCTACAGAGTAGGTTAGAGAAGGACACAGATGCTGTGTCCTTGGTGAAGATGGGTTTGTGCTGAACTTGCAGAATGGACGGGTTCAGTGTCATCCGTTTTCAGTATTTCCAGAACAATTGATTTATTCCACATTATTAATGAACTTTGCAGCAGTTGTACTTGTCAGAGCCTACTCTGTAGGGGTCAATAATGAGAGGAAACCTGATGTTAGTGAATCCAGCGTAAGTGATTCTGTCATGCTAACGATTCAATATATCAGGACAAATGTCAGTTCCTTCCAATATGTTAATTCCTCTGATCCTATTTGCATAAACTACAGTCAATGAAATACAAGTCTCCCTTTAAGACAGTTAGTGGAGATTTGTAAAGGATGCTTAATTTCCCTTTTGGGCTCTCTCTCTCTCTCTCTCTAAATTCAGTTACTGTACATTTTATTAAAATTTTTTAACAAATCTGAAAACAGCAGTAGTATAACTATCACCAAATTAATTTTACTGATATATTTCTTCTTTCTTTCCTTTCCTTTCTTTCCCTTTCTTTCTTTCTTTCTTTTTTTCTTTCTTCTTTCTTTCTTTCTTTCTTTCTTTCTTTCAACAAGGTTTCTTTGTGTAACACCTCTGGCTGTACTGGAACTAGATCTGTAGAGCAGGCTGGCCTTGAACTCACAGAGATCCTCCTGTATCTGCATCCCAAGTGCTAAGATTCCTTTCCTTTTCCTTTATTTTTTATTTTTTATTTTTTTGAGACAGTTTTTCTCTGTGTAACATCCTTGGCTGTCCTGGAACTCACTCTGTAGACCAGGCTGGCCTCGTACTCACAGAGATCCACCTGTCTCTGCCTCTCAAGTGCTAGAGATCCCTTTTCCTTTTTTTAAATAGTAGTTTTTGTTTATTCTTTGGAAATTCCACAGGACCTCCGCAACACATTTCTATCCCATGCTCCCACATACATGAATAGATGAAAGCAAGGCTCACAGGTAAGAAGATGAAAACACTACAGAAGACAAACTGCAACATGACAAAACTTCCTTGGAGGTAACTGAGTTCTTTCTTAGGAATTCTGTTTCCAGAAGAATAACGAGTTTCTTTAAAAAATCTTGAAAGACAAAGTGTTTCTCACATTCAGGTTTTAAGTCTCTCCGAAATCATTCACCAGTTCATTAGTACTTCCAAAGCACATTAATCTGGCTTTCCCATCTCCTTCACTAACTCACTTCATCTTGCCAGGACCACTGACCTGTGTGATAACAATATTGTTGCACAATTTCTACTTCAGTTACTCCAAAATTCAGAGGAGCATACACATATCACAATTAACAACTGAGAGTAAGAGATCAGAATGTATTTTATGATATAAAATAAACTTTTATATAAATTATGTGATTTATCTTTGTCATCATCCTCCCCAACCTGTTCTCTTACAAACTCCAAGTTTTCCTTGCATTTGGAGTTCTTTTTATAAATTTTATCAGTTGATTGACAACTGAGATTTATTTGTATCTAATTTTCTACCCTACTGACAGTCTCAATTCTCGTTTATACATTGCAAACATTTCTGCCACCTATTGATATCTTGGCTTTGTGTTGCTTGTGGTTCAATGTGTTACTTTTCTTTTCTTCCCATAACTTTTCCTGTAGATAACTTTCTCACAGAAACTTGGTAGAAACTAAAGGTTTTCTTGTTGATATTTGTGTTAATTTACTGTAATCTGCATAGTTCTTCAGGTAGGTTTTGTGTGTTTGTTTTTATCTCATGTAAGATGAGCATTGTGCATTGAGGTTTCTCACTGCTGGCAGCCTGGCCAACTGTCTATTTCTCACTTTTTAGGTTACAAACTTAAAAACAGAATGTTAGCTAAATCATTTCTCTTACCTGATTGCTGTGTTTCACACTCTACTCTCACGATTCATTTAATTTTAGATATTCATAATCTGGTACTCCTGCTTTGCTCACTGTTTTCCTGACTGCATACAATTTGGACTCATACTATCAGCTGTGACCATCTATAAAGAGTAGGTAAAACATTTTTGTAGACATATATGCAAATTGGACAGGAGTGCTATGATCTAGGATGACAGTTCCAATGACCAGAGAGTTACTGCAGTGCTTTGAGTTCTACAGACAGCTCCCAGGAAGCATTTTGATGGACAGCCTCAGAGAGTTGGTTTGCTCTTGATATCCATCTTCAGGTTTTCTATGAGTTCCCTTAGAGTAGATATACTTTTACTTTGGTCCAGACTGTAGAATTTCCAAAAGGATAGTGGTTCTTCTTTGCACAATTGACATAAAAACTGCCTCGTATGTAACATGTGAAACTTGATGTATCCATCATGAACACTTTATCACAATTCATGTCTGAACAACTCCATATCTCCAAAAGTTCTTTCTATCTTCCTCAGTCATAGTTTCTACTATTTTGTGTGGGTATGATGACAACTTCACATATGATCTAATAACTTTCTTATTTACCACCATCAACTTCAACCTCAAATAATTAAAGCATACCCAGTTGTCAAAGAGAATAATTACATAAAAAATGGGAAGAACTGACAGAGAAAGGGAAGACAGAGTAAGCAGAATGGTCATAACTGGGAAAAGTTTGTATAAAGCTGGGAAGAAAGGAGAAGGGCTAACATATTGGATAAAAATACAGAGAAATCCTGTCTTGAAAAACCAAAGAAAGAAAGAAAGAAAGAAAGAAAGAAAACCATTGTTTTGATCCAGGTTCTCTCTGTGTAGCCAAGGCTAGCCTCAAACTCATAACCCTCCTACCCCAGTCTCCCGAGTGCTGGAAGCACAAGCATACTTTGCCATCATGGCTTTGAAAAGGCATGCATCCTTGAGGAAAAACAACCAAGATTTTCCTAGCAGTTAGGTCTGAAATAATTTAATGAGGATATTTAATGCTATAAGGAAAACAATATATTTATTTACCAGACAGAGAGAGAGTCACACAAGCTAGGAGTTAGAACCTACAATAATTGTCTTGACTTTCTTGTCAGATGAACACATACATTTCTTGATAATATAATTGCAATGAAAGCAATGGAGCTTCCCAGCTACATAGAGTATGCCTTGACATAGATGAAGGAATGAAGCAGCATTGTCATTTATGGTTAGTGGCAGAATGAGGTGCATCTTACCTTTCTGATGAAAGTATTCACTCTGGGAACAAAATGCCATATACAAAATGTTTACCCTAAGAGTATTACATTAATATTGATGACTTTCTAGTTGGCTTGTTCTCATGTTCCTCATGGTGATTCTGGAGTTAGCCTCTTGGGGTTCCCTACATTGTTATTTGAGACATGAGGTTAATCTCCAGCTTCTTCACTATCAGCTTGTTGAGCTAGGATAATCACACATACACAAAAAATCATTTCTTTAGCTCTTTCCCTAGACCCTTTCCTTAAGCCTTCTGAGCTTGAAACCAATTGAGAGTTTGTATTGTAGCTATGACAGCCAGGGCTTTGCATATAGTTCATTGATAATCTCATAGATAAATGCTCTCCACAGAATGCTACGGTTATTTAATACTTCCAAAGGGAATGCGATGGTTAGTACTCATTTTCAACTTGACAGGATCTAAAGTCACCTGGGAGATGGGCTTCCATGCATGCCTGTGGGGAATTATCTGGATATGTTAATCGAGATGGGCAGGTTTGCCCACTGAGGATTGCACCATTTTCTGGATGCAATGTTGAACTGTATAAACGGAGAGAGGGAAATAAGTAGGGGCAGGCATCCATCCTTCCTTTTCCCGACCGTGGATTCAAGGTGACCAGCTGGTTCACATGTGACTCCTTGATTTCCCTATGGTAGACTTTACTATTGAACTGTGAGCCAGAACAAAATTTTTATGACTTATTGTTGTCTTTGTCCAACTATTTTATCACAGCAATAGGAAAGGAGATGATGATAGAGATCCATTAGCAGGAGATGAGACTGAGTGTACAATGAGTCAAATCGCAAGTTCAGTCATTGTGGAGTAAGACGGGTATCTCTCCTATTGACTGTTTGTCACTTTGCTGAGGTCTCAAATCAGATCTGTTTGCAAACTCATTTTTGTGGGGAATGTCCTTTCTGATGATATACTAAATGCTTCCTGTGTTTAGAAACTCGGATGTTCTATTCCTTTTCTGGAACATGTACTCCTTTTCCCAGTCTCCAACTAAAAACAAATGAAGTCTTGTATTCATCTCTTCACTTGTGTATTCTCATAAATTCTTACAATGAATCCAACCTAGACTCAAATTGGAAACCAGTTACAAATTTAAGAACAAATTTGAATTTTTGATCCAATTAAATTGAGTATAATATTTTTAGCAAGCACTGTCTTTTATGTGGTGTTCCATGGATGTAATTTTTATATTGCTGCAAATATTTTGATTATTATTTTTAAAAGAAATTTCAGGCTAGAAAATAAGAAAGGAAAGTTTGTACCTTGAACAGTTATTGGATGGTGACATAGGAAACAGCGCTAGAATCGGTGGCATGTTTGTATATCATTGTAAGTAAAAGTCAGACACAAATTACCCAGTTTCATGAGAAGTTGAGAGAAAGGCTATAGGTGTACAGTACTTGAAGATGCTAGAGTTTCCTTTGCATTTCTCTGAACTCAGTTTTCTCCCCCCTTTTGACCTATTTCTCCAGGCAAAACTGGAGTATCTGTTGCGTGGCTCATGCTTAAAGAAGACAGTAGCCAGAAGAGGCATGTGTGTTTCGCTCTTCGCTTCTCCTTTCTTCCAGATGCCACCAGGAACACCACCACCCAGATCTAACTGGCTGGCAATAACTTCATGATCACTCATAAAAGGAACAATACTCGCTTAGTTGGATTAGACAGATTACATAAATTGGAAGGGATACTGAGAGGAATGAAGTTGGAAAGGACATCCACAGCATCGTATTACTGTCAAGCAAGGCCATTGATATGTGTTGGGCCATCTGCAGCCCTTGCTTTGGAGCTGTGGAGACCAGTTGTGACAACTTTAGCTTCACAGTGATGGCTCCCTGAGGTCAAGAATTATAGAATCATAGGCATCCCACAACAAACTAAGTGAATAAATGAATGAAGGAAACATAAAGCCAGTAAAGAACTTTAGATTTATCTAGTTCACCTGCTTTGTGAGAACTGTTTTCTTAGAACTTGTTTGGATGGTTCCATTAAAGAACTCTAGAGAATTCCTACAACTTGGACTTACTACAAAAGTCACTGTTGACAATTTTATCAGGAAATTAGCAATTCTAAAAGGAGATAAATAGATCTAAAGATACCTGTCTCTGATGCATTAGCTGGCTCTGTGGAACCTACTCCCTATGGAGGAATGCCTCGTTCAGCCTTGATTCAGTAGGGAGGAGTTTGGTCCTGCCTCATCTTGATATGCCATGCTTTGCTGATTGCCATGGGAGGCCTTATCCCATCTGAACTGAGACTGAGGAGGAATGGATGGAGGTGGTGTAGAAGAGAGAGGGGAGGGAACGTGAAGAGAGAAAGGAGGATAAACTGGGGTTGGTATGTAAACAAATTAAAAAATGATGTGAAAATAGCTCTAAGGAATGTGTAACACATTCTACTAATTCACAGAAATGCAAATTAAAGGAGCAATGACATATTCTTCATTTACCATCAGAAAATTAATGCCTCCTGCCATTCTTGATCTTGGTGCTGGTGATGGCTTGCTGAACTCACATGCTATTGGTGGAAGTAACCTGGTTCAAGATTCCTAGGGCAAAACTTGACAGTAAAAAAATCATAAAAAATAATAAAGTTTGTAAATATACATCAATTTAATACTGGGAAGTTCTGTTTTTAGAAATTTCCTCTGTAGTAAACCACTTGTAGCCAGTTATCAAAAAACATTAAAACATTATTGAATCATTAATTATGAATATCAAAATAGACACAAATGTAAATATAGAGTTAGCTAAACTTTACTATACACAGGGATAATAGGATTGAATATTTAATGGTATAAAATGGAATACAATAGTCAAAATGTTGACATTGGATGCAGACCTTACTATGAAAACAAAAACCTGTAAAATCATATGTAAAGTACAGAACAATTAATGTTTTTATGATAATATTGAAAGCCAGAGAGGACATACAACAATAAGAAATATGGTTTAGGGAAGTAAAAAGATAATGTATTTATATTTTTATTCTTCTTGTTATTTGTTTTTTAACTCTTTAAGGAGTATAAATACGCATTAATTTCATAAGAAATATATTGCTAAAATGTTGTATATAGGACTCAGAAGACAGTGTGGTAAGTATTAAAACCTACGTTTGATCCCTGAACTCTGTAAGAAATAGTGCATGCAGTGTACAGACTTGCAATCCCAGCACTGGGGAGGCAGAGATACGCAGACCCCTGGGACTTGCTGGTTAGCCAGTTAGTCAAATTGTTGAACCCCAGGCCAACAACACTGTTTCTAAAAGCAAGGTGTACTGATCTTAGGAATGATACACAAGATGCAGCCTCCCCATGCAAAAATGCGTGCGAGCACATATGCACACACATATACAAATGTGGGCTCACACAATACATACCCATGTAGACACACAATTTTATTTACAGTTCTTGTATTTTCTTTAAGTTTTAAGGAAATATAGCACAATTAAGGGTCATCTTCAGCTTGTTCCTCTAGTGCTGCCGCTTTTATGTCAACTTGATGAAAGGTAGAGTTACCTGAGAAGAGGGACCCACAATTGAGAAACTGACGCTCTGAGATCAGCCTGTGGGGTATTATCTTGATTAATGATTTATGTGAAAGGGCACATTCCACTCCTGGGCTGGTGGTCCTGCGTTCTATAAGAAAGCAGGTTGAGCAAGCCATGTGGAACAAGCTAGTAAGCAGCACGCCCAGCTTCCTGCCACATTTGAGTTCCTGGCCTTATTTCCTTCAAGGATGGACTGTGATATGGAACTGTATGATGAAATAAATCCTTCCACCACAAGCTGCTTTTGTGCATGGTTTCATCACAGCAGTAAAAACCCAACTAAGACATCTCTTGACACAGCTGCTATCGGCTCTGTAGGTTCCCTTTTCACTTCACAATTTTTATCCTACTTGTCTGGTGTTGATTCTCTTGGTATTGAAGTGGAGTCCCAAAAGACTCTCCTCTGAAGCCATTTGGAACCTCTTATTTTACACGAGTTCAGAAAGGAATAGTCTTCTCAAGCTGATATCCCTATGTTGCATCAAGATGGGGTACTCACACTCTGAAATAAAAACTCAGCAATGTTCAGAATCTGAAATCCAGGACTTCATGCCAGCTGGATTATACAAACCTTTTAGCAACCTTTTATTTCTCTCAAACTTGGTTTTCTTATATGTAAATGGAGTAATGATTCATGCATACATGAGTACATGTATAGCTAACAGAAGTCAGAGGGCTGTGTTAAATGCCCAAATGAGATAGCATATTTGAAAGAGCTTAGCAAATTCCCTGATGTTCTACAAATAGACTTGTATTTATTTCCTTGTTGAGCAGATTGGGTACACAAAAGAGCAGGAGGTGTCCTGGAACTACAGAGCAACCTCTTTTTTCCAGAAGCCTCAGAATTATGCACAGATCCAATGTACTCCATGGTCTCGTCACGGCACAACTTCCCTTTCACCTCTGTATCGTTGCCCTTCCTTCTACCTGTTTTCCTATTAACAACTCAATTAAGTGTGCTAGGAGAGAACGTGTCACTTCGTAAAAAGCCTGTCTTGGCATGGTATTACAATTTGCCATCTCTGAAAATTGACATGTGACCAAATCATTTCACTTTTGGTAGCAAAGATATATGGTATGGCAGATTCCTCCACTGCCAGGAAGGCATAATCCAATTTAAGAGAAGCTCAGAGAGAAGGAATGGTGATAAATTTCTACCTAAATGGCTCATGTCCACATGAGCTCATCTGCTACCTCTCCTCTGTGAAGAAAGGAAATTGCAATCCAGGAAATTGAAGTTACCTTCTACTCCAGAGTTCGTGGATACCCAGAACTCAGGGCTAGATCCTCAGAATCAAGTCTGGGGCATTGTGTCCCAGGTCTTCTGGCCTCCATTTCTGAGGGTCATCAAAAGCTTTAAGACCAAGGCAAGATTTTTGCCATCTTGTATTTCATTTGGGAAATGTCATCAGTCCTTTTGTATGTATGGCCATATAGAAATTCTAATTGAGGTTACTGCTAATATTCACACAGGATAAAGTCATCATTATACAATCCAAACATTGCTTGTGTCCTACTGGTTGATTTGAAGAATCAGTAATAAATCATTTTGCACTGTGGTAACCGGATATAGTCACTTCTGTTTATTCAGCGGTCTTATCCTTGTTTAGATGAATTTGGAGTTACAGTTTTAAATCTGCCACCCTGGCTCTGTGCCAACCCTCATGCCAGCTATTACAGTAATTGATTCAGGGGTTTTCTTTCAGTTCTCTCCCCCCCTTTTTTTTGACTGCAGATATGAGGGTGTTGGAATTTCTAGGGCCAGGAGAGATAAGTATCTGCTGCTGTGTTTTCTCTTGCTTTCTCTCTATATGAACCCATTCTGATAGATCTGCAATAAAGAGATTTAGTTGCAGTAGGCAGAGGTCAGTGTCTTGTGTATTCAATGTAGTCAATAATAAAGTCAGGACTTATGCTAGCTGAATGTTAATAAGGAGGCCCAAGGACCTTGCAAAGTCATTATGTCTGGTCATTGGCTTCATAGTATTACTCCAATTGGCTCAGGAGGCCAATGCAAGGAGATTTTAGAACAAGTATCAAGGAAAGGCCAGAAAAATAAGGAGATGATTGTAATGCTGTGTAGCTTGTAAGGTTCTTGTGATGCAGCAGAGCTCAGCAGCAGAAGAATTTTAAATGTGGTTTCTATGTAGCAGAGGGAATAGTATGGTTTCCTGTTGAAGGAAACTTGGTCTTTATCTAAATGTTGTGGTTTTCTTGTCCAAACAATATAATTTCTTTTAAACATTCATTGAGCATCTACAGGCCCTGATTGTGGATCCTTTAAGTAGAGTCACATGCAACTAATAATATTTCTTATGCAGAGTACTTAATACATCACTTTGTCTGGGCAGATGGATAGGGCAAAGCTTGGGGTTGGTGACTGGTCTATGAAGTACATGTCAATAGAAAGCAGCTCCCTTCTTTCATCCTCTGAACTTTCTCTTAAAGTTCATTGCTTTACAGTATGAAGATACATCATTCTTTTGCATTTAGGCCAGATTTGGATTTCTGACACTGCCTCTTTCTAATCTGTGATACTTTATCCTCAGTAGACTCATATTCATAAGGCAGAGAAGGAGGCTGTCTGGTACTAGTTAATTGCCCTAACATGGAAAACAAGCTTGCTGCTGTGCAATGGCCATGCCAGGGAAGCACTGAGTTGTGCTGCTGGTACTCAGAGGAAACATCTCAGTTCTTTAGGGGGAGATGACAGTATGACGAGATCTCTTCCCTCATTTCTAAACTGTGGGGCATCTTGGCTTCATCAGAAACTCTCCAAGAGATTCACATTTGCTCTTGGTTGTTCATTGCTCATAAGCCTTTTCATTGTACAAATCTGACATGCATACGCACAAGCATGTAAAAGATCATGTATTCATAACTAACTTCTTGTTGAAGACATTACACTATATTATTTGATAATATAGTATATGTGATATAGCATGAAGATGCAAAATTAGGAGTTAATATTTTAAAATATGAAATACAAATTCACACAAATATTTTCAGTTTGTGGTTTTGTTTTAGGGTCATTTTACTAAACCATCTATACTACAATTCTGTCCTTAACTCTACACCAGGAACCTTGTTCTCAATGGCACAAGGGGCAATAGATTGATTAAAAAAAAGCCACAGTCCTCTGTATCCATACATATGTATCAGGTTGAAAATATGAATACAACCTCTGCCAATGACAAAATACTACAGACAAATTATTATTTGCTCTCTGTATGTTAGTTCCACACTTATTTTTAAAGATTTATTTATATTATTTTTAACTACATGCATGCACTCACACATGTGCGCACATGTGTGTGTGTGTGTGTGTGTGTGTGCATGTGCATGACTGTTGGTATCAGCAGAGGTCAGAGACATCAGATCTGGAGCTAGACTCACAGGTGGTTGGGAGTCACTTGATGAAGGAATTGGGAATCAAACCTACTCCTCTGTATATTCTCTTAACCTGTGAGCCACTTCTCTAGTTCTATGTCCACAGTTCAAAATGGTTGTACTGAATCTGTATCATCAGCTGGCAGCACCACTTGGAGTCTTCTTTCAACCTTCACTCAATCTTGCTTCTGTGGATAGCTGTCTATTTCATGCTTTACCAGTCTCCAGTCATCTTGATGGCCTGAACCAGGTTCTCTGGAATACCCCTCAGGAGATATGAGAACAGTAGAAACTAAATTATTGCTTCTGCCTATTTCCTGTGTACCTGAAGGTCAGTTTTTCTGAACAAACACATCTTCATGCTACATCTTATTCTTGGGTACTTAAAATAATTTCTCAGTTTTCTTTTGGCATCAAGTGTTATAGACAAGCCAATAATGTGATCATTATGTAAGTTATATAGTCTTTTAATATTGACTCTAAGATAATTTTTTTCTTGAGATCCCTCACCACATTATTTATTTCGTTCTCATTTTCTGCTGTTCTGGGTTTAGATTTTCAGGAATAGAGCATTCTCAGTGCATTGTTTCAGATGTCTTTTGCACTTGGGACATGATTTTTACAGTCGCTAGAATTCTTTGTAGTTCTCATGCGTGTTGGTTTCTTCTAAAGGTTTGTGTTATTGCTGTACAGGCTCTTCCTAGCTACTTTTGTGTATTTCTTCCTTATACTAAAACACTGATGTTTATTTGTTCATTTTTAAAGAATTGTATTTGTTTTTATGTGTACGAGTATTTTGCCTGCATCTGTGTACCATCTACATGCCTCGTACTTGAGGAGGCCAGAAGAGGGTGTTGAATTTCCTGGGACTTGAGTTATAGCCAGTTGAGTGTGGGAATCATACCTGGGTTCTCTGGAAAAAAGCAACAGCTGGGCCATGTCTCTAGCCCCTGTCCATTTGCTTTTTACATCTAATTTTCTTTGTTTTGTATTTCTCTTTTAGCATTGATGCCTACCCTTGCTTTAATTAAGTTGTTTCTGAAATAATTTTTAAACTTATAATTGAATGTTATATCAATTATTTATACTAATTTTTATTTATGTTACTCTTTCATATGGTATGAATTTCTTTGTTTTAACTCAGTGCATACTTGTTTTTTATTCTATTTACAGTAGATGCAAATCCTTAAAGACAAAAGATTGCAGATTCACTAGATCTTACAATGAAGCAAAATACCCTGAGGGACAGAAGAAAATCCAAGCTCAATTAAGGCAAAAAGCAAAACACTTCCTTCTCCTATGTCCCTTTATGCTGATGACACCAGAGGGTGTGGCCCAGATTTATGGTGGGTTTTCCCACCTCACTTATTTCAGATTTTGGGTGGGTCGTCCCACATTGAATGATCCAGTGAAGAAAAGTTCCTCACACTGTGTTCGGTTGCTTGGAGTTTAGCTGATCCCAGAGGTAGTCAAGCTGACAAGATTAGCCATCCACTCTTTTTTTAATTATTTATCTTTAAATTTAAATCTAAATTAGAAGCAAGGTTGCTTCACAAGTCAGTTCCAGGTCCCTCCCCTCCTCCTGTGGCCTCCCCCTAACTCCCCCAATATCTCCTCATTTCCCCAGGGAGGGTGAGGTCCTCCATGGGGGTGTCCATAGTCTGTCATTTCATATAGGGCAGGGCCTAGACACTCCCCCAAGAGTTCAGGGTGAGAGTGCATCTCTCATTGTTGGATGGGAGTCCAAAGTCCATTTGTATACCCGGGATAAATACTGATCTACTGCCCAAGGCTCAATAGATTACCTAGGCCTCCTCACTGACACCCAGATTCAGGGGGTCTTGATCAGTCCCATGCTGGATTCCCAGGCTGATGCCTGGGATTCAAGAGCTAACCCTTGTCAGGTCAGCTGTTTCTGGGGGTTAAACCAGCCCAGTCTTAATCCCTTTGGTCATCAGTCCTCCCTCTCTGTTACTGGCTTTCTTTAGTTCAGCTCGGTGCTTATCCATGGGAGTCTGCCTCTTCTTCCATCAGCCACTGAATGAAGTTTCTGTTTCCCAGACTCTCTGGCCATAGGATTGTAGGCTGGCACTCCCCAGATCTATGTCTAAATTCCATATATGAGAGAGTACATGCCATGTTTCTCTTTTAGTGACTGGGTTACCTTACTCAGGATGGTTTCTTCTAGTGCCATCCATTTGCCTGCAAATTTCAGGATTCCATTGTTTTTTTCTGCTGAATAGTACTCCATTGTGTAAATGTACCACATTTTCTCTATCCATTCTTCAGTTGAGGGGCATCTAGGTTGCTTCCAAGTTCTGGCTATTACAAATAATGCTGCTATGAACATAGTGGAACAGACATCCTTGTTGTATGAATGGGCATCTTTTGGATATATGCCTAAGAGTGGAGTTACTGAGTCTTGTGGTAGGTTTATTCCCACAATAATTTCTGAGGAATCTCCACACTGATTTCCAAAGTGGCTGAACCAGTTGGCACTCCCACCATCAATGGAGGAGTGTTCCCCTTTTACCAAATCTTCTCCCGTATAAACTGTCGTTGGTGTTTTTGATTTTAGCCATTCTGACAGGAGTGAGATGGTATCTCAGAGTTGTTTTGTAGCCATCACACTCTTACATTCTTCCACAGTGTTCCTGGAGCTTGGTGGGGTATGGTGTAAACATCTTACTTAGGGCTGAGCATCAGTAGTCACTTATTCTCAGCATCATGCTTCTCTGAGAGTAGCATTTATAACAGGCATAAGCACAAATATTGATAAGGCAGTTTGATTCTATCACAGCTTAGCTAAACATTGTATTCTGGCCTCACCTAGTGTCTGTGATCTTCCCCAGAATTTTTTTAATACAGGTTAATGCTACCAAACATAAGCTTTCCACTGTGGACTGTGCCTAAATTCTAACCAGAAGGTGGCTGGTTATTCTCATAGCAGTGTGTCTCTATTGCATAAGTGGGTATATCTTACCTGAAAAGATGTCTTTTCTCCCCACGGCAGGCTGTGTAGCCACCTTTAACCTTGTGAACAATCATTAGTGGTGTGTGTGTGTGAGCGCATGCAGCTCTTTTTCTCTGCATCCTTCACTGTAGATGTATGGTGTCATCACCAGCAGCATCCTATGAAATAGTTCTGGTGAACAACCAAGAGGAATGGTAGGAGCCTGTGATTTTTGTGGGCTTCCCTTACTAACAACTCATTAGGTGGTATCCTACTTGGGACTAGGTTTTTGTTTGATACCACATGAGTTTTATGAGCAGTCTTTCCAACCACATGGGGTTATCTCCCTTGAAATTCTTTTGAAAACATGAATTATACTTTTTAGTTTGGTTAGAAGATAGTATGTTTTTATATGCGTTTTTCTCATCCCCTTTATTTTGGTTGAACTCCTCCACTCTTTCTGTGGTGGTTGGAATGAGAATGCCTCCCCCCAACCATAGGCTCATATATTTGCATACTTGATCCCCAGTTTGTGGAACTGTTCTGGAAGGATTAGGAGGCGTGGCCTTGTTGTAGAAGGTATGACACTGGGGTTTGGACCTTGAGGCTTCAAATGTTCATAACATTTCTAGTTAGCACTCTCCCTACCCCCTCTCCTTCTGTTCCTGCTTGTGGATCAAGATATTAGCTCTCAGCTACTGCTCCAACGCCATGCCTGCCTGCCTACTGCCATGTTTCCCACTGTGATGGGTATAGACTCACCCTCTGAAACTGTGAGCCCAAAATAAATCCCTTCTGTAAATTGCCTTGGTCATGATATTTTATTACAGCAATGGAAACATAACTAAGGTCCTTTGTGATAAAGCTTCCCATCCCTAGTATTTCCCCTCCTTTATACAATCTCCTACTTTCACACAATTTCCCCTACTTTTATACTATCCACATTCTACCATGTACCCTACATTAAGGCTCCCCCTCTCAATAGCCTCTTCTTGGTTTCCTAGTTCCCGAAGGTATTCCATACTGAACACATGAAATTAGAAGTTCAAACATGGGCTTCATGTGGCATGAATTTCTTAAAGATATTAGATTATTTTAAAATACAATTTTGATCTCTTTTTGAATAAGTACACATGACATACATTTATTGTCCGCATCTTTACTGTTTAATAAGTTAACTTCTAGCCTCACACAGCAATTTAAATTTAAGAGTTAGAATTTAATAGAGTTGTTCATTTCCATGTCATGCTGGTTCATAACCACATAAGGATGGGAACTGATTTGCTAGATACCACTTGTTCTGAGAACTTTATTTTCATCAAAGTGTGTTCTTCCTTTGAAAGGGGTGCGATCAAACAACCTTGGGCTGTAGACCCATTGTTCTGGTTTCTCTTGTCTTTTCTGTCATAGTAACTTCCATAGCAAGACATGGACCTTGCTATTCTTCTGTCTCTCACTGTGATGGGGATTTCAGTCTTAGAAATTCAGATGGATTTTTCAACTTTTCCCTCTTCTTGTTAGGATGACACCATAGCTTGGTTGCTGAGCTGTCTTGGTATTTCCCCAGATCCACTTTTTCTCTGGACCACCTCCTTTATTGTCTTCACTTCCCCATCCTCTTTATTCCTGACTCTATTCTTTGCAGTAGTTTGTCCCCAGCCCAGCAAGACAGCCCACTCCGGAGGTGTTCCCTGGCTCTTAGTTTCTAGTGTGCTTTGTAAACATTGCTCCCTCTTTTAGATCCTTCCTTGTGGCCTTTTACTCATGTAATTTGGATTATATAAATTCTCATTGTTGTCTACAACTCTTAAACTGACCCTGCCATGATTTTTGAGGATATTTGCTGGCTGTTTGGGGGGGTCTTCCTATTGTCAGTCCACAGAGATGTCTTTTGCCCTTCTCTGCATTCATGCTGGCATTTTGCACATCTTGTGGCTAATGGTGGGTTGCCTTCTTGCTTGTACTAACAGACTCATATTACCTGGATATTTTCATTTTGTTTTATGGCTAATACATGTGTGGTCCATGAGTTTTTTTTTTTGTGCTCCCTAGTTGCTTCATTGTAGTGGCAAAGCTGGAGATATTGTAAACTTCTATTGCCACTTCCATCCCTTCAGATACGTGGGTCTATTCCTTTGAAGAATAAATTACTTAAAAAATCTTTCTAAACATCTATGCTGGGAAGTAATAACCCCTCACAAGTATCTAAGTCATGTCTGAACAAAGTGCCTAGGGATCCCATCAGGACTTATCTTGAGCTGAGGTGATGTTATAGACCACCAAGGTCTTCCAGATATTCCCCAGCCTACTTGAGTTAGACTTACAACAGCTAACTTTTTATTTTATGAAATCTTTTTCTGTGTAGCTGCTATACATCTACATAAAACATGTTGGTTAATGAACTGGCTATAAGTCCTAGAAATTCTTGCTCATTATTTAGAACATCAAGATAAATTTAACCTTAGTTTTATTATAAACTCAGGCTGAATATGTGTGTGATAACTTTTATGTAACATGGTAATTGTTTTATGAAATTGGAGTGTGAATGCATGGTCTTTCCTGGGTGTTGAGGCAGGCCTGCACATTGTAGGGTGTTTAGCGGCATACCTGGCTTCTACCCACTAGGTGTCAGCACCATTCCCCAATTGTGACACCCCAAAATGTCTCTAGATATGAAGAATGTCCTGGTGAGAGTATGGGGTAGGATGGAGTGGTGGATAGGGGTTGTCACCTGTTTATGACCAGTGAGCTAGTAGATTTCACATGCTATATGTTAAAGTCACATGATTATATCAAAAATGTGATCTAGACTCTCTATAAGACATAGTCACAAAGCATGTATTGTTATGTAGTTGTATTTCATATTTTAAAACTGCTTAAACTATTTTTAGAAATCAGAAATAGATCTTCTTGACATAATTTGGTTCTAAATGGGGCCTATTAATTTCACAGTACCTCTTGCGCTCCTCTTTGGTTCTTGGAATGCACACTAAAAATGTTTACAGGCATGTCTTTGGACTTTGGAGGAAAATGGAAAAGTTCATATAATTATATCTATAGGTTTGCGGTTTTCTAGTCAGATAGTTATTTTGAGGTTGCCTTCTCTTCTGGAATTTTCTTTAATGGAATTTGCCAAGATGAAGAAAAAATAATGTTAAATATTCACCATCATTAAAGACGTTTTGGGGAAGCAGCCAAGCTGGCCAAGGAACACAAGGCTTCTAGCATCTTTTTAACTGGTGGGAAGAATCCTAACTCCAATTTGGTAATGCCTTTATCACCATCTGCTGGAGATTTATGACAATATATTGTCTCAAATCTTTTTACATTGTTTAGACAATTGACACAAATAGGGATAGAATGGAAAGAATAAATGCAAAGTATGTGTGTTTGGCAAGGATCTATTACCAAATCATTCTTAGAGCTGGTAGTACTGGCTATTTTCTATGTTCCAGCAAAACTTTCCATTTCCGTTTTTTCATTGTTTTGAGTCAGGGACTCTCCTTTTAGCTCTGCCCTGGAACTCACTGTATAGACGAAGCTGGCTTTATTCACAGTGACCTGCTTGACTCTGCCTCTTGAGTGCTGGTATTTAAGCCATACATCACCACATCCAATTGTTTTCATTTTAATATCTTTTTCCCCTGAACATTGCAAGTTTTATATATACTAGAAGAAGAATGTAGCGATGGCTTTCATACATTTGATGTGATAAAGTTGACCTGCCGTGGCTGTTTTACTATTATATAATGATAGAGATGTACAAATGTTTGTTTTCAACAAGACTTTTCTCTATGGTCAGTCAATGGAGTGTCTTTTACAGGACATGCCTTCAAAAGACATCTTTTCTTTACTTAGAAAGTTATTCACTTTCTCTTCATGGGATCCAGTATAAATGTCCCTTAGTTTTTATTTTGCACAATGGTAAGTGGTGTTTGAGGAACATGGAGGCAGAGAATGGAGTAAAGGAGAGATAATGTTTGCTGAGCATGTAACAAGTATATGTGCGATGTCATCTCATCTGCCCCTTAAGTAACTCCAGCAAAGGGGACTCTTGTGCCCTTTTCCTTGATCTGGAGATATTTAATATGGTAATGATATCCTGTAAATGAAACTGTCATATTTGCTCTACAGTTGAAAAAGGACTTCAAACATGCTGAATGAGTATCAGGTGTTAGGGATGAATACTTACTCATCTTGTAGTTCTTTGTTAATATTCATTATTAAATGCTTTAGAGATTTAAAGCCTTTTGAAATGGTATCGTCCAATGAAACTCCATTAGGAAGTTTAGTTTAAGCAGTGCATAGGGATGTAATAAATGCTGAGAAACATTTATTGACTAAGTAGATTAATTTGCAAGGAAAAGGTAATGTATACATCTCATTGAATTCTAAGAATTGAGTGAGATGATACAGCTGCTGCAGTTTGGGTGTGAAAAGTCCCCCAAAGATTCATTTGTTAAAAGCATGATGCCAGTTTGGTGCAACTGGAAGGTGGCAGAAACTTTAAGCAGAACCAGTGGGAAACTTCAGGTCACTGACGATACGACTTGAAAGGGACCCTGATATCTTCACTGCCCACTCTCTTGTACATGGTGGACACAAAGTGAATGGTTTCTACATGCACTTCCACCATGCTCTGTTGTTACTTCACAGGCCTCAACACCGTGGGACCAACTACTCATGGACTGAAACTTCAAAAACTGGGAGATAAAAAATATTTCTATTTCTAGTGGTCAGCTTTGCTATTTGTTGTATGGTAGCAAATGACCAAATTCCACACACTTACTGTGTTCTCTACTGTAAGCATCAGGCCTGAACAAGCTTTGTGTCCCCATCCCTGAGAATCACTAGTGGCTGGCCTTCACCTTGAGCTGAAGTCTTCAGCGGCATTCTCAGTATGTCTGAATTGTCACACTACCCCAGAAAGTAATCTGTAACATTGGAGGCACGTCTAATTGTAATGTCTTCCGTATGAAATTGAGTCTGTAAGAGAAGTTCCAGGTTGAGGACAGATGTAAAAGGCATTGCTTTGAATTGTATGGAGGGCTTTGAGAGAGGGCCATACCTTTTGGTGTTTGAGGGACAGACCCCCACAAAAAAGCAAAAACATTGAAAATTATAGAGTTGTTTGTCCTTTTGATGTGGTGACTTTTCATTAATATTCATGGTACCTGTCTCAGTACTTCTGGTTGAGGATCTGTCTTCCCATTGTCAGTGACAAAATCTATGTTCAGGTGCTCTGCTGGAATTCCCGCTGAGTTATGAAAACTAATTTTCTTTCTTTGAGTTTATTGCACAGCTCTATTCTGATGAGTGTGTGGCACAGAACTAGAAGAGCTTTGCACTCTGCTTTTCCATCTTCGATTTCAAGCCCAGTTCCCTCGTGCATTTGAGCTACACAAGAACCTCTGGTTTTCAATATGTGCAGTTATGTGCATTTTAACAAACTTTAAACTGCAGAAGTTATGCCTTCCTTCCTTCGCTGCAGTCTGCTAACTGCATGCATAGTAATGAAGAATTGAAGACTTGGTAGGGAGAGAAGGTCCTCTATGGCAATTATGCCTGGGAGAGAGAATTTAGCTTTTCATCGAGTTACTGGTAATCCCGAATCTCCATATGGAAATGGAACTCATTTCTCTGCCTGACTACCACATACATTCAGAATATTAAAAAGGAGGAGGGCTTCTCCTTTCTCTCCTATATCCTGCCTCAATAGAAATCAGTGTAACTCAAAATGATTAATGTTAACAAACTTAATACAACGAGTTAAGGAAGGTGGATTTCCCACAGGGAAGGAAAAGGAAGCAAGAGAATAAACTGTTTCTTTATTCCTGAGTGGGAGATTATCCAGTTATAATGTGTTTGCTTTTTTTGTCTTCTGGAAAAAGTGTTTGGGAAACCATAAAATGATAATTAGATGTAAGTAGCTATGCATCTAAATTTGCTTAGTTTTGTTATAGCTTGAGCTTCCCCCTTAGTACCTGTGGGATGACCTTTACAGGGACAGCACAAAACAATTGCTCATGATCTCTACAAATGTTCATATCCTTTCACCTTCTCACACGTTAATGTTAACCATAAGATGGAGAGCTCTGTCTAGTGGCTGCTTCTCCTTCCTTAAAACAAGTTGATTACAAGGCTCTTCAGGTATCTTCAATGTATCTTGGGAAATATGTCTGTCATTCAAGTTTGTTTTTCATAGTACCTGCTCATCAAGGTGACCAGAAAATTATTGTTAGGGTGCACCAACACATTCTGTTCTGTCAGAATATTCTAGCTATTTCATTGGAGAATATTATCGTCAATCTGCACATGGCCTATTTTAATTATTAACAGTGCAAAGGAATTTTTCACAGGATTTGTTCCTGTTGGAGTAGAGAGATGATAGTAGATGAATGTTGATGTTGCTTATAGCTTCTAGAGAGGGACCACTTTTGTTAGCACCAGATTTGGATTCAGACCGACTTGAGTATATATCCTGGGCTTGCTGTCTGCTGGTGCCACTTTAGGAAAGTTTCCTAACTTCCTGTGACTTTTCCTAACTTCCTGTGACTGAGCAGGAGGCATTCAATGAAATGTATTTTGTTTGAGTCAATGGCTTATAATCCTCATTTTTCTCAATATGTTTTTATTTAAATTGGAAACATGAATGCTTCACATGTTGATCCCAGCTCCCTCTCCCACCCCTCCTCCCTTGTCCCTCCACCAGTTCCCCCTCCTATCCCCCTGCCCAATCCCCACATCATTCCCCAGGGAGGGTTAGGCCCTCCTTGGGGGATCTGCAGAGTTTGTCATTTCATCCAGGGCAGGACCTAGGCCCTTCTCCATGTGTCCAGGCTGAGAGAGTATCCTTCCATGTGGAATGGGCTCCCAAAGTTCATTTGTACTCTATGGTGAACACTGATCTACTACCCAAGGCCCCAGAGATTTCTGAGGCCTCCTCACTGACACTACATTCATGGAGTTTGGATCAGTCCCCTGTTGGCCTCTCAGCTATCAATCTGGGGTATAATCCTCATTTTTATTTTCCTTAAAATATAAAAATAACACGTACGTAATAGAACTGTTAGAGACTCTGTTGGGCAAACTTAGAAAGTTAGAGGATCACTTGAATATTCCGTTACATGTACTCTTTGCTATCCACCTGTCATTTTAGCTTCCCATCACATATACTTATAGTTACTTGTACATTATCTTTTCTTAAATTCACAAGTGATTAGCATGTAGTTTTAGCATACTTTATATTAATGTAGTTATCTTTATTTCCATAATACTGTTTAATTTTACTATCATACTGAACACTGGAGATCATCAACTACGTTTTATAGACCAAAAGGAAACCTGAGTTTCTGAAAGAATTTACCTGAAGTTACATCAGTTGCCAAAGTGTGACCAGAAGCTGGATTTTCAGACTTAAAACCTGGTGGGCTTTATGTAGTGCACTGCTGTTTTCTTGGTAAGCTGGGTTTCTAAAACACACTGAGCATTTCTTTATCCCTGCAAACTAGTTACTTTTGGTGAAACAAAGGGATGGAGATTGGAGTCCCAGGCTGTTGTGTAACATCCACACAAGTACATTTATGCTACTTCTTTTTTTAATCTCAATTATTTGTGAGTGGAGTGAGGAAGACACAGCATTGAGAAAAAACCCATTAGGCTGGCCAGCTGTGTTTGTGTTTGCAGCTGTTTCTGTGCACACACGGCCACAGGGACACTCATTCGCTGGTAGACTAGCTAGTCTTGTGGTCAGTAGATGGTTTTGAGTTTAAGATGATACCTCCCCCTTTGTGAGCATTTGGGGATGTGTTGAAGCATGAAAAGGTTTAGAAGAAACCCAAAGTCTTATGCAGACAATGAGCCTTAATTTTGAAGCATTAATGTCTCCACTAAAAAAAATAGGCACATGGGGCCAGAGAGATGGCTCAACAGTCAAGAATGCGTACTGCTCTTGTAGGAAACCTGAGTCTGGTTTCCAGCACCCATGGTGGGTAGCTCACAAATGCCTGTAACTCCAGCTCTAAAGGGATCACTTACCTCTACACTCTGCAGGCATGTGCTCTCATGTACACAGCTCCCTCCCAACTAAAAATGTGACAAAACTTGTAAAAAAAAAGTCCTGCTTGTGCCTAATAGACTTGAGCAAACAGAACAGCTGTGGAGGGGCCAACTAAAGGTGCAGCAGCTGAGACTAGTGATGGCTTCAAGAAGTGATTAGAATAGCACTTCCAAGTGAGAACTATGAAGCTAAGCTGAGCCTGCATATGAGTGTTTGAAGGATACAGCAGTGGAAAAAATAACCCCCCAGTCTTATCAAGTTTGCATTCTATGGAAGAAAGAAAATCTGTAAATGAAGCATGTAAGGACTACATAAAGATCAAGGAAGAGGACCCAGTCCAATAGTAACTGTTTCCTCTATTCTTCATCCCATGGAAATCTTTCATGAAACAACTTTTGCATATATGAATGTCTAACTATTGTGTTACCTTCGGTTTCTTCTACTAACTCTATTCTTATTCCTTCCAGTAAAGAATGAGCCTCAAAGTTTGCATTGGGTGTGAATGAGTGCTGTTATCAACATGCCAGGAATAAAGAAAGATAAGATGAAGAAGAGAAAGTGGGAGAAAATTATTTAGCTATAAATAGGTATTAGAAATCCACACTAAAGTGAGCTTCCTTTCTTTTCTGCTAACTTCTCTACTTTATGTGTATTAGCATTATAGAATGAGTTATGACTCATCAACCTCAGGTTCCTTTCCCTACTTTTTGTATATCAATATTATATAATGAGTTATGACTCATTTAACTCCTAGGTTCTACTCTCAAAAGCCTTAACACAGAATAAAGTGATACTTACATTTCCCACACACATCATTTTTCTGTTCAAAAGAGATCTTAGGAATGGTCATCAGAATGGAATATGCACAGAACAGCACTAAAAACAGTAGGCCATAAGCACACTATAACACACACCAATGGGGACAAAGCCTACCAAGTCACCACAGGGGACGATATTGTGCCTTCATTTAATTTCTTGATGAATTCCCATCATAGACAGTCAATGATGGTGTAGCAGGGAGAATACTGGACAGTTTTTCTTTAATGGCTTTAGGGCTGATGCAGACCAGTTGATGGCTGAACTGGGTGGGTATGACTGACAGTCTCCTGTGTGGCTTTGGAGACCAAGTTGGAAGTATGAGGAGATAAAGTGTCTCAACTGCAAAGACAAACAGAAACTCAGGGCTTTGCTCCAGGAGGAGGAAATATTTTCATGGCCATTTTTTCAACTTCCTTTCTAGCCTTAGCCCTCAATCAAAGGCAACCTTTTTTTTTTTTTAACGAGACAGGGTTTCTCTGTATTGTTTTGGAGGCTGTCAGTCCAGCCTGGCCTCGATCTCACAGAGATCCGCCTGCCTCTGCCTCCTGAGTGCTGGGATTAAAGGCGTGCACAACCACCGCCCGGTGGCAACCATTTCTTTATCTGACATGCTCCACATATAGAAATATATTGTACTTTACTACTATACATACATGTGCACATACATACATGTGCACACACAAACAGCTCAAATAGAAACTCCCCCAAATTCTCAAAATGATATTTTTCTGTATCACAAGCGAGGTACTCCAATTTAAAAAAATCTATTCAATACTTTTTAAATTGCTACTTGTCACTCACTAAAAATGCAAATTTCATGTAATTTATCATAGCATAATTTGAAAGTTACACTGAATTATTTTTAACAAAGAAAGCAACTTTTTAAACTTTATATATGTCTATACCTAGATGACTGGACACATATCTATTGATGTGTATAGGTGGTAAAATGTCCCTCAGCAATTCCAGTGTGCCACATTTACTGTCCTCTAGCCAATCCCAAGTGACAGAATGTTAGGGAAAAAAAGGAAAGGGAAGAGAAAAGGAAGGATTTTTTTGGCTAAGGTTTGGAGCAGAGTTGTTCTCCTTTATCCTAGAGGGCACCACTTTCCAGCAGGGGCAAGTTTGGGCTCTGATAAAGTCATGAGCAGTATCTACTACAATCCTCAGGAGACAAGTCAGGTATATTTATCTGTAAAAGGCACACATGCAGTGAGAGTCCATTCTTTCTGCTTTTAAATCCTGTGTGTTTAAAAGAAAGGCTTCTATTTGATTCCATTGGTCTGCCTGTCTATTTTTGTGCCTATGCCAAGCTGTTTTCAGGACTATAGCTCTATAATAGAGCTTGAAGTCAGGGATGGTGATGCCTCCGTACGTTGCCTTGTTGAACAGGGTTGTTTTGGCTATCCTGGGTCTCTTGTTTTTCCATACAAAATTGATTATTGTTCTTTCAAGGTCTGTGAAGAATTGTGCTGGGATTTTAATGGGGATTGCATTGAATCTGTAGATTGCTTTTGGCAGGATTGCCATTTTTACTACATTGATCCTACCTATCAAGAGCATGGGAGATCTTTCCATTTTCTGAGGGCTTCTTTAATTTCTTTCTTTAAAGATTCAAAGTTCTTGTGATACAGGTCTTTCACTTGTTTGGTTAGCGTTACCCCAAGGTATTTTATGTTGTTTGTGGCAATTGTAAAGGGTGCTGTTTCTCTGATTTCTTTCTTGGCCCTTTTATCATCTGTATATAGTAGGGCTACTGATTTTCTTGAGTTGATCTTGTAGCCTGCCGCTTTGATGGAAGAAGAGGCAGACTCCTACGGCTAAGCACTGAGCTGAACTCAAGAAAGCCAGTAACAGAGAGGGAGGACTGATGACCAAAGGGATTAAGACTGGGCTGGTTTAACCCCAGAAACAGCTGACCTGACAAGGGTTAACTCTTGAATCCCAGGCTGATGCCTGGGAATCCAGCTTGAGACTGATCAAGACCCCCCCTGAATGGGGGGTGTCAGTGAGGAGGCCTAGGTAATCTATTGAGCCTTGGGCAGTAGATCAGTATTCATCCCGAGTATACACATGGACTTTGGACTCCCATCCAACAATGAGATGTACTCTCACCCTGAACTCTTGGGGGAGGGTCTAGGCCCTGCCCTGGATGAAATGACATGAAATGACAGACTATGGACACCCCCATGGAGGGCCTCACCCTCCCTGGGGGAAATGATGGGATAATGGGGGGGGCCTTGGGGGAAGAGCACTGGAGGAGGGGAGGGAAAGGGAGAGGGACCTGGAACTGACTTGTGAAGGAAGCTTGTTTCTAATCTAAATTTAAACTTAAAAAAAATCCCCAGAAAAAAAAGAAAGGTTTCTGTTCCCATAGGGCAAAGCTGCATGCGTTCCTGATCACAGGCACCAGGCTCAACACTGATGATGGCTGTTTCCTTCACAAACTGTCCAGTCCCTTGCCAGGGTTCCATCTTTCCTGGATTTTATCCGGGTACTCCGGGACGTTGTCCACAGCCTCTAGTACAGGGACACATTGAATGCAGTCACAGGATGAGAGTCTATCTGCATGTGAGTCTTCAGTCAGGACTCAGAGGGACAGTCAAGTTTAGATCTCATTGTGCCTGATACTCAGAGAACCACTTTTTAATGACCTTTAATAACCTATATGTGATAAAATTGTTCTCAGTAATAATGGACATGAAACAAAACTGATACATGTTGGAAAAAGAAATGCAGAAATTGACATTTTAAAATTGATAGTGATACATGTAATTCTGACAGTAGAAGATAAAAGCTGTAATGAAATGTGTATTATGGTACAAAGAGAAGGCTATAGACTAAAACATTTTAATTGCAGTAACATGATTTTCGGAATTATCTTATATGTCAAAGTAATGAATAAAGCATCAGACCTTCCCTCAGCCTTGAAGGGTTCCCGAATTTGTCATGGTATTGTGTAATTTTATCTCTTCTGCATGTTTATGTTCAGTAGAGTAGGATATGGCAATCTATCTTTGCTCATCATTTATTACAACATTTTTAATTAATTTGCCATTTGGAACATGTCTTTTAGATGAAGCAACAGATTTCTCAGAGAGTTGGGAAAAGGCTTAAAAATAGGATCATAAGAATTATTTTTGATGAAATAGTTCCAGAAATTTCAATAATCCCTCTCCTATTCCACTTTGGATCAATTTTAGGAATTTGCAAATATCTGAATGGTTCCAAAGTCCCACTAAAAACTCTCAGCAAAAACTTCTTATCACAAATTTATGTTAAATTCTGCCAAATCTTCTGAGGTTTTTTTGTTCTGCTTTGTTTTTCAAGACACGGTTCTCTGTGAAGCCCTGGCAATCCTAGAACTCATTCTGTAGATCAGGCTGGCCTCAAACTCACAGAGATCAACCTGCCTCCACCCCTGTGTGCTGAAATTAAAGGCGTGTGCCATCACCTAGCCTTCTGAGGTATTTGTCTCCTGCAAAAACCATGAATAGAGTGACTGTGGCCGAGTGGCTCTTTTAATCCACTGCCTTCGAAGCAGTTACGTTGTTGAACTAACTCAGGGTTTGCATCATTTTTTTTATGATCTCTATGCTAATCCTGGCTGATTACAGACTGCTGTTTAAAGACATGGGGCTGAAGCTCCAAACTGTGGCAGACACAAGCAGACTCATGAGCAGATGTGTGATCCAGAGTTCTTTGAAGAGCTTCCAGTGTAGATAGAGTTCAATGCTTAGTTGTAGATAACCACACATATAGAACCATCTGGAGCCTTTACAGAAGGTAGTTGAAATACACCACTCTCTATGGGCAGCAAATGTTTTAAATTTTGGCCAATATATCCCTGCCCCCTGGGGGGGGGACAATATTTACAATTGACATGAGTTATTTAAAATTGTGAGCACAGCATGATACTAAAAAGCAGGCTAGATTGTGGTACCCTGAGATTAGGGCTACACTGGTGACCATTTGTAACTGGGAGAAGGACCCTAGTGTAAGTGGATGAGATGAGTATGAGGCCCAGCCTGAGAGGCAATTCCAACCTCTCTGGTCAAGGTCTTGTTGCTTTTCATCCAAGTAACTTCTTTCCAGACTTTGTGAGTTGGAGGATGCAAGATGCCTGGTCCCCAAGTGGAAGGTTGCAAGGCCCTGGGCATTGAGCCTTAGAACCCCAGTGAAAGCACCTGAGGTGCCTTTCTGTAAGTCTCCTAGCCAGAGTAAACATGAAACACTATAGGTGTTAAGGAGAGATTGGTGGTTGAAGTAGACACTTGTGGTCACAGAAGAACAGAATGGTTTTCACACGGGTCCACTTTTGTTGTTTGAATCTCTTGGTGTGCAGAAAGGCAGTGGTTCTCAACCTTCCCAGTGCTGTAACACTTCAACACAGTTCCTCATGTGGTGGTGACCTCCAACCATAAAATTATCTTCATCGCTACTTCATAACTGTTTTGCTGCTGTTATGAATCATAATGTAAATATCTGATATTCAGGATATATGTATGCTACTCTCAAACAGGTGGAGACCTACAGTCTGGGTGTTACCACAACATGATGAACCATATAAAGGGTCATAGCATTAGGAAGGTTGAGAATCACTGACTTAGATGAATTTTTGGATGAGTGATAAAACCCCATGGACCTGCTACTGCTTCCCTTTATAAAAATGAACATATTGCAAAGTCACACACTGAGGAAAATGATGATCAAATCAAACAAACCTTCCAATCACTAGAAAGTGAGGCCTATTGCAGCCAAGAACTTCAAATACCACTTTATTTACAATAGTCAAGTGTAGCATGATATCCACCCTGCCCACACCTGTAGCGTTGACCATGCCCATTTGGTGTGGTCACAAGCACAGACATGATGGATAGTGGTTTTAGGTCTGGGGTCTGGGCACAGATGGCTCTCTCTTGCTTCTGGTCAGGTCATGGAGAGCAGGCTGGGTACATCCTTGGAGCAGGAACTTGTGGTCATCTGCTTCTTCTGTAAGTGCATTTTCCCCAAATAAACCTCATTTGACCTGTACTGAGTCTAGTGAATCCTGATTCCCACTCAATAGTCAAGAAGACATCAAAGAGTTGAAGGAACGAAAATCCTATAATGCCATTGAGACTCGTTATGTTTGCCAAGGCTGGACTAAAATGGTTGCATTGCTTATGGTAGAGCAGGGGATCTTATGACATGTTTCATGTGTGTAAAGATGCTAAAGAAAGGGATAGTCATGTCTAGTAGCCACCCTTCCTACTCAAGTGGTTGTGTTAATTCATTTCAACTGGCTAAGTCAGCCTCAAAACAGAACTATGCATTTCTAACTATAGATTCTTACAAGTTTAGACAACGTGGGTTTTAGCTTTAATTACATACATCAAAAATCGAGATGTCTTAGTCTAAGTAAATTTTTTTCTATTAATTTTAGAGGTAGGAGTAGCTATTTCCTCTGAGGAAAATATCCTATTTATATTTCACATTTAGGTTATGATGTAACTTACATTGGTTACATCTCACCTTTTTAGCATCTCCTTCATACATTTCACGTAATTTCTGTTTGCTACTATATAAGAAATAATTTGATTAAAAATTATAAGCAGAACATTTATTTAGTGCCTAGAACAAATGTATGTGTGGGAGAGTGAATGCTTAAAGTGTCCCCAGTTCACCCTAATATAAGACCAGAAGGTAGACTCAGATGACCTTGTGTAGGTTGACCCTAACTTTGAACTGACACTGTGTCTTGATTTTTTGTTTTGTGTTGTCATTTCAGTGGCAGATGTGATTTGGTTTTGAATGGAGAAGTAACTCATTTCTCCCCTTTCATGAGTACTTTTATAAGGTACTTCTTACTTTTTTGTAAGTAAGATGATAGATGATAGACAACAAAATTCCCACACACTTGGAAGAGTGTGTTTCAATGAGATTCAAATTGGTGTGTGTGTGTGTGTGTGTGTGTGTGTGTGTGCGTGTGTGCGTGCACATACATTAGGAGGGACAGGCTGGGGAATGAGGCTATGGGACAGGAGAATATTTTAATTGGTGAGTCATTTGCTTTGAATGACTCTTTGAGCTATAACATTCCAATAAGTCTCTAAATTTTGCTGGTTTCTTCAGGCCATAGGGATCCCAAGATCTCTTTCATCATTCTTGGCCAGTGGCCACACATTTTGGGATATTGATTTTATTTTCTTCTGGCTGGCATATTCCAGGTCAAAAGCATTGTCCTTTGTTTTACCTGTCTTTTTTTTGCTGAATAGAGAAGGAATCAGAAACTAGCATACCCCTACTGCTGTTTGCCTCCACATGTCATAATAACAGGCTAAATATGTTTAGTGGAATAGTGATAGGCATCACATTTAATACTCACTGATGGGGTAAAGTATTTTTTATTAGTTGTTGGTTTTTTTTTTGTTTTTTGTTTTTTTTGACAGAGGGTATCATGAAGCCTGGGTTGGCCTCAAACTGGATAAGTAGCCCACCCTAGCCTTGAATGCTTCAACCTCCTCCATTCTGCAATTATAGGTGGGCACTTCCCTCCCCTAATGTGATGAAGTCATTTAAAAATAATTTTCATCAATTGACATAATAGAGCCTTTAAAGTCCATTTGGAACCTGCATTAATTAAATATTTAAAAAACAAATATCATAGATTATGATTATGTAGCCAATGTAGATGTGTTTTTTTATAGAAAATATTTTTCAGGGAGATTTTCATAAAACAAATTCTAAACCTTAAAGCACTGGAAAATTAAAACATACTTAAGACTCTGTATATCTATGTATTTTCTATATTGGAACAAATGCACATGTAATCATTAAAGAAAAGTTCTGAGAAACAGGTCATGGATGCCATGGCTGGGTCTCACAGCTACATTTCCTTAAAAATATGGGCCTGTTATTGACTTAAACTAATTTGTTTCCTCCTATTCTATTGACCACTTAGTCAATCAGTTCTGAAACTGTTTGCTGCATTCCTGCTATGGACTAGATGATTCACAACTAAATAAGATGCCCTTAAAATGGGGAACATAGCTGTGACCAGTGCAACTGAATTAAGGGCGGTATTTTTTTTTAACCTTTAGATGGTAAAGACTCAAGATTTGCCAGAAGAATGTCAGAGGGGGCAGATTTTGTTGCTGAGGGCATGGAGGGAAGCAGAGGAGCACAGGCCCGTCTTAGAAGATTCAGGATGTGAGGAGGACCAATAGAAGAGGAGGTAGGAAGACAAGGACACAGTGACTGGCTGCAAGATTTACCACCAGGTTAAAGGGTGTGGTGTCTCTGCCACAAGCATTGGGAGTACCTGTGTTTATAGACAAAGGTGAAACACACAGAAGAAAAGCTTGTGGCATGGATTCCTGTTACCCCTAAGTCTCTTGAGGTATGATGGAAGGATTTCTATCAAGTCCAAGGATTTGGCAATGATGTGAGGAACTGGGGATGGTATAGTTAGGCTTAAGACTTGCTCAAAGGGAGAAGAAAGAGAGTCCATTAAAGTGATTGACAAGTAGCATCTAGAAGATATAAAAGTCACAAATTTATCACACAGCCGATTAGCACCATTGTACCAACTTTCTGTGGCAACATTCAACAGGGAAGGTGAAGGTGGTTGTTGATGCTACTGATACTAATTTCACAGGCAATATTTCTAATGTCTCCTTAGTCCCCTTAATGCCTATAGTCACTCAGCTTTTGTCAAGATCTAAGATGAAGGCCAAAAAAAAATGTGCTGGTGTGTGTCTTGAGGGATGGGAGTAGAAATATTTTGCCAAGAATGGACATGACGCCTTTTTGACAAGAGACAAATGTTTCATTCAAATGCTGCATTTCGCATATTGGAAACAGTAATGAATTCTTGTGCACCTTTCTACCTAGTTCACCATGTCAGGCCCAGGCCCTGACGCACCTCGGGCTTTCCTCACAAAATTAAATTTAGTGTTACACCCTCCCGCCGCACGGTGCATAAATCAGGGCATTTGATTTGCATGGACTGCAGCAGGCAGCTCTGTTTGGGACAAATATAAACCCAAGTCTGAATATTATGTCAGAGACAGGGACAAAGCAATCTAGGACTTCCAATCAAGTCAGCTACCAAGTGTAATTCATGCTGGTGTTACACCGCTCTGTGGCCAGCTGTTATTAGAACTCTAGTTTTAACCTCCTTTTTTCATTTCAAAAGAAAATGTTTTTCTTGACCTCCCTATATTCAGAAAACTAGTGCACAGTCAAACCAGTACTATTTATAAACTGGTGTCTACTAGTGACACCCCAAGCATGTATATTTTCTTCTCTATCCACCCCATCCAGTCTAGAGTACAAAAAAGGTGTGTGTGTGAATAAAGAGAGAGAAAGGAGAGAGAGAGAGAGAGAGAGAGATCTAGTGGGAGGAAACAAAACCTAGGGCAAGGAATAAAACACACCCAGGAGGTTAGGTGACAGGGACATTCACTAATGTCCTCCCTCCAGCGGTAGTCCCAAGAGTATGCTAAGAGCCATTTCCAAGCAGATGAGTTTAAAAAACGACCCAGTTGCCAAAGTTAATGTACATTTAGATGCAGAACATGTGTCTGACTTGGGAAAAGCGAGCCTAAACATGCATCATTTGCTCTTGCTTCTGGCCTCCAACATATGCTGAGTTACACCGCCCCGCCCCCCCCCATTTATATTTTCTCATTGCAGAGTATCTGGCCCAATGTGCTAAAGTTAAAATCACTGCTATCTGAAATTGTGTGAGGCTTTGAGACAAGAAACATTTTTTTACAAATGCAGAATGAGTCTGCCCTAAATCTCAGAAGAACATAAATAGATCATGAACTTGCGTTATTCTACTTCACGTTGAAGCCTGTCATGTTTATTCTGGAATGCTGTAGACGTATTACAAGCAAAGCTTTCTCCTGAAGCCAAGTGCATTGCCAAGAAGGCACAGATGTCCGAACCACATAACCAGGTGAAGATGTGAGCCTGAGAGCTGGCTTGATGATTGGGTAGCTGCAGTTTAATGCCTCCCAGCTGTCCACAAACATCTGTTAGATTTTGGCGTGCTTCAAGTTCTGACTAGGTGAAAGTAAGTGTCTGAAAAAACAAATTTATGATGTATTAAGGATTAATTCATTCATTTGTTGATAGAATGAACCCATAAATATTTATTAAATGTATACAATTTGTAGTCACTCTGCTAAGTAGTATGGGGACTATAAATATGACTTAGAACCAGATTCTACCTTTAGAGAATTTAGTAAAAAAATTAATGTATATGAGATATAAGTAACTGTTGTTCAAAACATAAACCTCAGAAGGTACATGAACAAACAAGGATATAATATTCCTAGTTGGACAGGAAACCTGAGTGGGCAGGACTTGGCCCTGTCAAACAGGGGCAGGAAAGGGAAGAACAGTGGTGGGGAGGGGCTGGGCAAACCTTTGCATCCAGAAATTCTATGCACAGACAGTGAGTAGTGAATAGTGACTAAATCTGCGGACTGAACGAGGCCAAGCCGATAGACACGAGATGGACAGGTGTGCTGGGATCACCAGTGAATTACAGACCAGGCAGGTTAGATGGTGAGAAATAAGCAATGTGCGTCAGTGTCTGGAGGTAAGAGAGCGACTTAATCTAACCTGTGCTTCTAGCAGATGAATATGGTCTGAGTACATAAAATAGATTAAGGAGGAGAGGCTGATGTAGTCCCAGAGAAAGAAAAACAAAGCAGAAGAATAGCAGTGGGAATAGACAAGAAAGAGACTGAAGTTATGGACCGGGGAAAAGGAAGAGAAGTAAAGTATTTTCAAATGGTTGTTGCCATCGTTACACAATCACAATAAAAGCCCTAGGAATTTGTCATTCTTATTATCCTGCTAATGCTTTTAAAAATTCTTAAAGGCAGACAGAGTTTAGCGGGTCTCAAGTAGAGCAAATGACTAATTTCAGGTACATTGACTTTGTTGATTGTACTTTGAAGGTCCGTATTGGAATAGAAGCACCTCTAGCCCAACTCAAGTTTATTTTGAAAGCCCAGTCCATCCACTTCATGGATAAGGTATTCTCTAATCGACTGAAACAGCAGGCTGGCTGATCTCTAAGCCAGCCGGTCAATATCCACACAGAGGAAGCTGGTGCCTGCAGGCACCCTCCTGCAGGCCAAGCAATTAACTGTGCATCGGTCATTTAGGTTAAGAAATGCGACTATGGAGGGAGCCAGTGTTGCCACAGGACTCCTGCTGTGGAAATAAATCCCCTCCCATCCTGGCAAACTTAGAGCAGACCCAGAGAATTTGGCTTAAGTATTAAAGAGCAGGAGTTTTGAAAAAGCCTTGATGTAGTTAATCGTACCTGCCATGCAGTTGGAATGTGCAGTTACTATCACCCTTGGAAGTGAAAGCAAATCTGTTTTCATGAGATCCTTTTTTTCTTCTACAAATGGCATTTATCACATTTAAAGAGGGTGACTTCTTTCTGTTTTGGGAGAGGCCCTCTGAACTCTCTAGATGGGTAGCAAGTATGGAAGGGATGAAGACGTCTTTTTGGAAGTTTCTTTCTTGCTCTTAGAAACCAGGAAGGAGAGAATCTATACATCAGGAAACAATCAAACAAAAAGAACTGCTTCATCTTAAAATACCTCAGATAATTAGGGAAACACACTACATATAATTTGCTTCTGACTTTTTAAATTTATTAAAGCAACAAAATAGCTCACATACCTGGTTGTTAATTCTAGTTAATATCTCTGCTCCAATTACGTGATCCAGGTTATTGCTACTGTAAAAGAGACATGGTATCAAATAAAGTATGGAAATGGTTTGATCAAATTAAGGGATATCATTTAGGACAAGACATATTGAATCAATCCCTCTCATCTCTACTTGCTGTCCCTAGGAATTTGCTTCTGACTTGCAATAAATGTTGTGGTTGTTGAGCTATTTAAGCCTGATTAAGGCACTTGTTATGCATTTGATGGCACACTGCAGTGCACAATGTCAGTTCTCAACTGTCATCATCAAGATTAAAAAGGGTACAAGAGAGTGACCTCTATGTGGAACAAGTTGTAATAAATAACATGAGTGCCATGAACCGTCACTCCAATCACAGGGTTTAGCCAAAATGGATAAAAACCTAGCAAGACCTCTCACCAAAAAATGTAGTTTAGTAAACGATGCTGAGTTTTCTTATTAATAAAAATGACTTTCTGTTATCCAGCTATTGTTAGAGCATCTCGTTATGAATACAAATGAGAATTCAGTTGACTTCAGGGAAGCACATGACCTTCCTGCTTATTGGAAGTTGCTAAATTTTTCCTTTTTTTTTTGGTTTTACGAGACAGGGTTTCTCTGTATTGTTTTGGAGGCTGTCGGTCCAGCCCGGCCTCGAACTCACAGAGATCCGCCTGCCTTTGCCTCCCAAGTGCTGGGATTAAAGGCATGTGCTACCACCGCCCGGCAGGAAGTTGCTAAATTTGAAAACTAATTCAGGCTAAAGGGAGGCAGTCCAGTCAAAACTCTGACCAAGAGATGACTTTGGTGTAAAACAGCAGTGCAGCAGGGCTAGCAAATCTCAAGCTCGTACAAGAAGGCCTTGTAGATGTTCATTGACTGCCTACTTCTCTGTCTCAGGAATGGGCTGCAGTATAGCAATTCAGGCCAGTTCTTCATCGGGGGAGTCTCCAAGCATGGTGGTATAATGTCAAGCAACTAATTTACCTGTTTTAGTCACTGGGTTGTCTGAAGCCCCCCCACAGCTGAAACCCACATTTTTTTTCAGCAGGAAATTGAACATCAACACAAGGATTACTTCTCTTACTCCTAACAACAACCAGGCTTGCTACTGTTATTGCCTTATTTATTTTTAGGAGGAAGAAGATTAAATAACATGCCTTGACTAATGTGGTATGTCTGACCTCAAGCTGAGGCAGGCTCTCCTTCCTGTTCTCTTACAGATTAACCATTGCTTTCTTTCTAAATATAGTATTTGCAGAATAATTTAAAAACCTGCATCTATTTAATTGTGGCCAAGACTTTTTTTTTTTTACATAAAAACTTCCTAACATTATATTAAATAGTTTTTGCCTGTTCATTCAAAACAGTTCAGTATCTGATACTGTTGATGCCAAGGACATTGAGGATAAGACATATTCCTTCAGGTCAGGCAAATTTTTATTGATTGCATCAACAGATGCTGCATTGATATACGTGCTTTCTTGCATTGCCATGGTCATCATGGTTCTGTGTAGGAGTGAACCCCACAAAGCTAGTTTAGAATTTAGGTGGAATGGATATGTTTAACTTAGGATAAGTAGATTATAACTTAATCATCACCCTCTATGTATATATGTTGTATATGTTTGAGTTTGTATCAAATTTAAATCTTCTATTTAGACTAAAAGGGGAATTGTAGGAGTGAACCCCACAAAGCTATCTGCCCATGAGGGCGGGGACATGTAAACTGACACAGGTAGATATAAAAGGAAGTGAAAGGAAAAGGACCCTCCCTTTTTTTCTCTTGGAAGCCAGCCATGCTTCTAACTCCTAGCTTGTGCGACTCTCTCTCTGGTACATAAATATATTGTTTTCCTTATAGCATTGAATATCCTCTTTAGTTCTGGTGTCTGTGCATGTAGTATGCCTCTGAAGGCCAGAGGGCAACCTTGGATATTCCTTAGGCACTGCCCTCTTTTTTTTTTTTTTTTAAACACAGAACCTCTAATTATCCAGGTCTGGAACTCATCAAGTAAGTTCTGTCCCCTGGCCAGGGAGCTCCAGGGATACACTTGCTTCTTCCTCCCAGGGTTGAGATTCCAAGTATGCAGCAGCACACCTTGCTTGCTTTAACACTGATTCTGGGACTTGAACCCAGATCCTTGGGCTTGCAGAGTGAACACTGTGCTAACAGGGTTATAGTATGCTAACTAATCATAACTTTTGCTGTATGATATGACCTCTTGAGACTGGATTATTTTTTGAAAAGAAAATAGCTTCTATACTGTGGTTACTTGTAAAGGGAATAAGAATCGGGTAATATAGAGTAGCAGGAGAGGGACAGTTAAATTCTCCATCACAATTATTGTTCACTGTTGGCACTCTGGTATATTTCTAATTACCTTCCTTTTTTCAGTAAAAAATGTGAATTGCTTTCTGGACCATTTGGAGTAATCTCTCAGTATTACATGGCATTGCATGTCTTCTAAGTTTATGATAGTCAATATGGCAATAATAATTCCCAATAGTTTACATGTGATCACTTGAAGGTACATTGTTTTGCAGTGACTTACACTGTGAGGTCAGAAGAGCCGGTTGGTTATTGTCCTCAACTTATTGATGAGCAAACATCTTCAGTTTGTGATGCAGGATGTTAATGTTTTGCAAGGTACAGATTCTCTCGCCTCTAGCTTTCCTTAGGCCAGCTCCAGACAGCACAGAGATGTCTGAAGAACCCTCCCATATTTTGCTTTGGAAGCTAAAGTTCAGGGGCATACATTTTACACCCCTCAAGCAATACTTCTTGCCTTAAAGAGCTTCTCTTGCATATTTTTCCTTTGGGTTGGCCTGACAGCCACTCTGCCTCTTCCATAGCTCCACTCAGCCCGGGCCAGGTAGATTCCACTCTAATTTGTGAGCCAGACAATAAGTACAGAATATTGCCGAGCCACTGGCTCCTTGCTCTCCTCATATTCAATCACAAAGACTAATGAATCAGAGATGATTACGGTGCTAAAAATCCAAATGCAGATTTTTGCTGTCCTTACTAATGAGAGAAAAATATAGTAGACCATTGGCCTAAAGGCTCCAGATGTAATTCCTTTGTAACTTAGAGTGCATTAAAAAGCCCCAGTCAGCAGGATAAGTTAATTTTTTATGACCTTTATAAACTCTTTTAGCCTGTATCTTGGGAGCTTCTCTTAAAGATTAAATTTTTTAAAAATCCTTTTATCTCAGGCCAACATGGCATCTGAATCTTTTTTGCTTCAAAGGCTACCTCCAAAATCTATAAAGAAGATCTGTTCGTGACAATTATCGTCAAAGGAATGATTAGCCAACATGTCATTTTTCGTTTTGTTCTTCTTGCATCTACGATCCTAATCCAATAGACCTCACTTCTTCTTAATGCAAGAGTTGCATAAAGGACACAGTCACTCCCAGTTGACTATGCCTGCATTTTCAAATTCTTGCAAGAGAAAATTGAATGAATTGTCACTGGGGACACGTCTTTCACCTGACTATTGACAGGTCAAAGGGGTGGGGGGAGGGGCTAGGTGCAGATACCAAAACATTTTTAGAAAGAAGCATAGATCAATCAGCAGCCGAAGAATTACCAAGTGGTGTTGATATGTGACTGCCACCTGGGCTTCTGGAAGCTGTATGGAAAGGTTATCCAAGGTAATTTCACAGGGAGGAAGACTGTGAAGGATTCTTCCTTGATGGCATCATGGGTTGAATCTAGCACATGAGGAATGTGGTTTCTTCCTACCTCTTTGGCTGTAGGTTATCAGTTTCTCTTCCACACTGTGCCTTTGACTGGCGTGATTGGTGACTACAAGAGTCATAATCCCTGGCATCTGTCACTGCTTCTATTACATCCAACCTACTGACCCAGAAAATCTGTGGTTGACACAATTGATTTCTTTATAACATTCATTCAGCATTTATTTTATTTTTGACATCCACCCACAAAGTACCACAGAAACCTGGTCCACACATGTCTGTGTAAGAGGAACACAGCTTTTTAGATAAGACACATGCACATACCCTGTAGCGGGTGACACACAGCCTTTTAGATAAGACATATGCACATACCCTGTAGTGAGTGACTGGGGCAAGGCATGAACCCTGCTTAGACTGATTCAGGGGTGCAACTGGACTATTTCAGATGTATATGGCATGCCAAGGGCAACAATAAAACCACAACAAAATAATATTAGCACTAATAAAAAATGACTCGAGTTAGACATGTCTTGTGCTTTTATGCTTTATACTGGATCAAGCCTTCACCTCCCCCGCCCCTTTCTCTTCTTCCTTTTTGAAATTCTTTTTCCATTCCTTAGAAAGCATCTTGGTTTCAAACTAAGATATAAAGCCACAGAGTTTAAGTTGATGAATGACAGTTATCTATTGCTTTTCCTGGGTACCTCCACGCTACCTCATTATATAGAAAGGTTACATGATTTTTTTCCCAAGGCATATAGATAATTAGCTGCCAGATTCAGAATTCAAACTCAATTGCTTATCTTATAAATATATTGGCATCTTCCAAGTGCTCTGAGATCTAATGATCTGGTGGGATCATGAATCATCTGATGAATTTTGTTGAGAAACAAGCAAAGGGAAGGAGTGTGAAGGTCTAGATAGAATTACATGGTGGGCTTTTCCTACTGAATTCACAGTTTACTCAGGTTGAATTACTTCTCTTTTAATCTCAAAAGCTGAAAATGTTCGGTTTGGGTTGAGTCTGCTCTAATCAGAGACAGTTAATAGTTAAGATTTTTCATTGTTTATCTAGTCATCAATACCGGCATTTTATTTTCATTTTTAGCGACCTAATGGGACCACATTTTTCTAGAGAAACTCTAGTTTTTATCTAGGGCAATATAAAAAGGTCTGTTGACCATAGACACAGCTAGGCAGAAAGGTCTTGTAACCAGTACCCCTTGTTAATTTTTTCTGATTTTAGTAAGCATTGTTTTCACTCTACAACAACAGTGAGCGCAATGGCTTTGGGGAGGAGGCATCAGAGTTGGCTGTATCTGTGATACAATAAACCTTGATTCCTGGGGCTGCCTTTCACTGGTGCCACCATGTAAGATTTGAACATCATTATTTACTAGAAATAAAGGAACAAGGCAGAAATCGATTGCTACGACAGTAGATTTATGTCTTCACTGCTCTCTCTATACATCTCTGTTTGTCCTAACTTCATGGAGAAGATATTTAACACACAATGGAAGGAGCCTGTTGCTTTTGATTTATTTTTTGTTTATTGTTTTTGGCATTCCATAGAGAAATTCTGGAAATCAATACTGTCTGTGTGTGTCTGAGACCCTGAGTGTAGCGTAGATTTAAAGGTTCTGAGGACACAAAGGAACTTCCCGGACTTGCTGAATTCTCCTTTACTGTTTCAACCAGCTCATTTGCTCATGGAAGATCAATTAGTTATAATTGCAACAAAGAATACTTTGTAGTTTTTTTTAAAGCTGTCTCCCTAGGGTCCAAGGAATGATTCTCGGGAATCCTAGCTTTCTCTTGGTGACTAGTTAGAAAATTAAGTCTATGTGATTAAAAAAGGCACAGATAAGGAATTTCACATTTCCTGAGTGATTGAGAGGGTGGTTAGTAATGTAGTGATGAAAACCAGCATGGACCATGTTTTCAAAAAGACCCATGAACAGGAACACACACACACACACACACACACACACACACACGCGCGCGCGCGCGCGTGCACAGATGCACACACCTGGAGAAATGTCTGTTTTATCTTCTTGCAACAGAGACTCAAGAATGACCTCAAATTTGTGGGAATTCTCCAACCTCACCCCCTGTGACTCGTGAAACTGTTACACTTGGCTAGGATTTTATATTTTAAGTAAGGACTGTGCTTTTCTGTTGTATGAATTTGTGATAGGTGGAATGAAACCCACGAAGACAGAATGTTGCAAAGAGAATGAAAATAACAGGTTGAGTGTGCATATCTCAGGAGAACGTGGCCAAGTGATGCTAGAACACATTAGGGATTCTTACACAACACAATGTGAGCATGAAGCTGATGGATGGCCGTGAAAATGCTGGAGCATGGATTAAGGCCTAATGGGTGAATCAACAATTTCTAAGAAGGAGATGGGTCAAGGATTGTTTTAACATGGGGAAACACCCAAAGACACCGCTTAACAGTATTATCAAAGATAAGAGACACAGATGTGGGCTTAGGATATAGCACTGGATAGCAACAAGTAAGTTTATTTTTATATTTGCTAAATTATAGATGTGAAGTAATAGACTTCTTAGTAAAATCTGAACCTGGAATTCCCTGTGCTTTAACAGATACATGTATAGGAAGTGTCTCATTCACGGGAGGCTGCTCACAAAAATGGGCCTAATTGGGTTCTATTCTGACTTTTTATGGTTCTGACCTTCTGGACCTGGCTTTATCTCCTCATGGGGTTTCCATGTATTCAGTCTCTCTGCTCCTCTAGTTTAGGGGCCTTTTAAATTAATCTCTACTCAAATATGAACAACCCAATTTTCATGGATTACCTATAATAAAGATGAAATTGTGGTTTTGGAAATTAGGATTACTGTTATAACCATTACAGACAAAACGGAAGTATATATGAGAGATCAACATTAAAACCGTGTTTTAAAATTTATTCTTTGAAAATTTCATATGGGTATACAACAAATTTTGACCACATTATCTCCCAGTGTTCCCTCATAGCCCCCAATCTCTCTGTATCTCTTATTCTTTTCACCAAAATCTCCCTCATACTTTACAATCCTTTATAAATGACCTACTGAGTTTAATTAAGGTTGCTTGCATATGCATGTGAGATTATTTATTGGACTATGGACAATTTATACTGGCTTTACCACTGAAGGAAGACAAATCTCCCTTCCCTCAAAGCCATTAGATATCAATAGCTCTTCAGGGAGAGGTGGGACCTCATGAGTCTTTCTCCATAAATGCTAGAATATTGAAGGGGTCAATCTTGTGCAGGTCTTTTTCCAACAACCACAGCATGAGTATAATGGCTGGAAGTATATATGCTTGGAAGACAGCATTTCAGAGCACTCCCCCCCATCCTTCAACTTAAATATTCTTATATTCTTCTGAGATATTCCTTGAGTCCTGGCAGGTAGGGGTGTGTGTGTGCGCGCGCGCGTGTGTGTGCACGCACGTGCACACATGTGTTCATGTTTGCGTGCACACCTACTATCCCCTTCCCTACTTAGGGCATCTTCCTCCTCTCCACCCAATTGGTTATTTCTAGATCCCTGACCTCTAAAACACTCATAATTGAATACAAAAATCTCAAAATTCACAGCTAGGAACTTCATTTGAAAGATTTATTCTACAGGGTCTAGGTTATACCACTGAACACAATATTTTTCAGTTCCCCATATTTTCATGAAAATTTTATAATTTCATTTTCATTTTAGCTGAAGAAAATTCAACTGTGTGTATAACACATTTTCATTATCTATTCACAAGTTAGTGGACAGCTAAGGTAATTCCATTTCCTAGCTGTTGTGAACAGAGCAGGGAACATGGATGAGCAAGTATTTGTGTAGTGGACACACAGGAGGGAACATTTCTGTCAAGAATGATGTTTTTTTACATTTATCATAGCTAATTTGTTCTGTAGCCTAAGGCTTTTGCATCAACACAACCCCTGTGTCCTCAGACTACTTCTAAGTGTAGATGGTAGAAATACTTTTCTTAACATCTCCATCTGTAGCTACCAACTTGCCTCTACCAGCCATGTCTCAAAGTGAGGCTGCCTGAGAACCAGCATTCATTAACACTGTCTTTTGTCTGGTAGAAACCAGAGAACACCTCAAGATGAGTCTTCCTCTGGAGTTCTGCCTTCTTGCCTTAAAGACTTGGCTTACACATGGCTGCTTGTTGAAAGTGTGGCTATGGAGTCTTCTCCAGAATTCAATTCCACAACCATAAGCTTACTCTAAGCAATACCAGGGACACACATCTCTCATTGAGTAGACAGTATTCTAGCTCTAGAGGACTTAAAAAAAAACAGGATCGTGTATTTAAAGGCCAGGCAAAGTGCCGTTGGGACTCTTAGAAATAGCTATGTTAGAGGGATTGGAACGGTTAAGATGTTCTAGGTAGAGGATTAGTTATGAAATAAAGTCAAAAGACAAAAGCTTGAGAAATAATGACCTCGAGGTTACAGCAGTCTCTAGAAGACTCAGGAAGTAGAGTTTGGGTGGGTAGCAGTGTTACAGGATCAGTGTGTAGTGAGTGACAACCACAGAAGGGTGAGTCTGGATTGATGATCTGGCCGCACAAAGTACAGAACTGGCTACCCTTGGAAGTAATGGAAGATTGCCTTTAGAAGATTCTGCAGACACTATAATCTTCTGCAAGATCTCTGCACACTTTCCACATTCTTTATGTTAGCAGAGCCTCTGCAATATAGACATGTACATTTTGTTACAGTGCATTATTTAGGGAACAATGACAAGAAAGATGCTTGTGCAAGTTCAGTTCAGAAGGAATTTTTTTCTCAAATATTTTCCGTCCATTCTGGTTGAATCCACACATGAGAACCATTCATGTGGAAGGTTGGATGTAACAGGATGAGCAGGTTAGGTTCTGTGGCTCAGTACATAGGCTGTTTTAGATATATGCAAGATATGACAGCTATTTGCAGTTAATTTTTTTTATCAAAGTGACTCCTATTTGAGTACCAATCAACATTTAGCTAAGATTTTTTTACTCAGATTTGTTTTTCAGCATCTCCAAAAGTAAATGTGCTTTTGGGAGAGGGGATAATGGAGTCATGTTTGTTCTATAAGATTAAGGAAAGATACGCTGATGCATATGAATACCATGCCATCATATGTAATATGAATAATAATCCATATTCTTTGTAACAATGACAGCTAAAGAAGAAGAGGCCATAGATTTGACAGTGGGAAGACATGGGGGGCGTTGGTGTGGGAGAGGGTGGGGTAGAAATTATGTAACTGTAGTACTCAAAATCAAAAATAAGATAAAAATGTAAAAATGTAAAGGATTAAATAAAGAATTGATTAAGAAATAGTGACACATCTTATCTGATAACTGCAACGCAAACAGTAAAATTTGAAAGTATTTTCTTTTTCATTAAAGACAAAGGGTTTTGAGGAACCAAAATTTGGAAATGAACGTAGCCCTCCACAGACCATTTCCTTTGCCACTCCCCTCTTACTGGTCCAGTTTGTATGCCCAACGCTACAGTTGCTCATTCTTCACAGACTTAGGAAGCTGCTTGTCTACCTGTCCATCAGCCTTGAGATCTCTCTAATATTAGGTCTGGTGACAGTCTTTCTTTGTCAGGTTTTAAAACCACGAATATTAATACAGATTAACAGCTACCAAGTATTATCTATTTACCACAAGTTAGACACTACAGTAAGTCTATTAAATGGGCTATTTATTTGATTCTCATAAAACAACATGATGGACTTGTCAAAGAAAAAATTCAATAGAATTTATAAAATATCACAACTATGTACAGGAAATGTCAGCTGCATTCCATGCTTTGGAAAAATCTCTCTACATGGGATCTAGGAGACAGGATGGGGCCTGGATTCAGTTATCCACAAATTCTTGGTCTTGACCCATACTTGTGTTATCAGTTAATACACATGTCTGTGCCTTTAAATTGTGGTGCTTGACTTGTGATGACTCTGCCTTCTGATTTGATACAATCATAAACTTAGGTAGAGTAAGTCATTGCAAAGCTGTGCATGCCTCTCCATTAATCTTAATAAATGAGATGCTTATTAAGAAGGCCTTGCATATCCCATTACCTTTCAAAATGTCATGCTCAGCTAAGGTTAATAGAATATTATATGACATATTAAAATATGGAAGTCAAATTCCAAGTTCAAACAATCACATCTTTAAGGAACAAAATGAGTGATTGTGATGTTTTCCTCTAGAAATAGGAATAACCAACCTCTCCTTCTAGTGTTACACATGGCCTCACAGATGAGATTTCATCTAATATAAAGTCAGTGTTAAGTGTTTAAACAAATTCGCTTTAACACACCTTGAAATATATTGGACATGCACTATAATCTACATCTGAGTGCTAAAGTAGCTTGGCCGTGAATATGTTATTTAATCCCATCATCTCATAATCCTTTATGTAAGTTTTCAAATGAGATAAGTTAAAAGGTTTTTTAAGAACAGTGATACTTGAAAAAATACAAGTAATAGAAATAGAGAACTTACAAATTAGCCAGCTTTTTTCAGAGCTGTGTCCTTGTGTGGGTTGACAACATCAAAATATATTTTGTGTAGAATAGAGCTTCATCAGCCTATTGCTAAATTCACAACTGAAGCCTCCATAGATGAAAGAAAGTGTTAAAGGGAAGTGTTTCGTGGGCATCACCAGACAGAAGTGTCACACCCCTCTGATTCTGCTCTTTGGGAGTATATCCATTCTCCTTGGAGAAATGCAGTCATAGTTTCAAGCAAGCATAGAAACAGACCGATATGTCTTTGTCATACACAATGAAGGAAAAGTTGTCCTGATTTTATACAGAATCAATAGACAATGTCTTCTGAATAAAAATTAGTATCTTCTAAGGAATAAAAAACTTTACCCTATATTTCTTATATAACACTTTTTCTTTAAAGGCCTTTTGGAAAAGCCATACGAAAACCTACTACTATAGGAGCGAGGTTGGAGTTATCCTATAATGAAGGTGACAATACCCTAATTACATATCATATGCTAACAAATTCAAAACCCCAGGGTCAAAAGTTTTGAGTTGTTGGCCTGTGGGATTCCCATGGATCCCCCAAATATTACAGGCTATTCCCATTGATTTGGTTCCTCCAGAATTTGAAAGTAAGACTCAGCCTCCTGGAGGACCCAATTACCAGGAGCCTACTGAGAGAGCCTGCCTACTCGCACCCTCACTCAGAGGGCAGAGGTGAGCTCCAGGCCCCCTTTCTGGTCCCCACTTCCTTCTGTTCACCCTCTCTGGGATCTCCTGGATTGGGAACTGCAGCAAGCTCCACTCACCCCTGGAGGATCAAGCTACCAGAAGTCTACTGAAGAGCCTGCCTATGACTACCTCCATTGAGGGCAGAAGGCAGAGTGCAGAGCTCCCACCCACTGGGAGAGGGAGTGTCTGAGACCCATCTGCACCCACTGTGAGACCCATCAGTGAATTGGACCTGCTTGCACCCACTGGAAGAGCACCTTGGATGTGTACTGACCAGGAAAAGAAGAGACTCCACCTGTACCCACTTAAAGAAGGAAAGGGAAGACAAAAATACAAGAATAAATTCAATGACAGAAAAAAACAATATGACACCACCAGAGTCGAGGGACTCTACACCAGCAAGATCTGAACAGCACAACACAGATGAAACAGAAGACAATGACCCAAAAAAACAACTTCAGGAAAGATGATAGAGACCCTAAAAGAAGAAATGAGGAAATCTTTTAAGGAAATGGAGGAAAAAACAAACCAAAAATGGAAGAAAAGACAAACCAAAAAATCCAACAAATGCAAGAAAGAGAGGAAAAGACAAAGCAAAAAATGCAAGAAACAATTCAAACAGTGCAAGGGTTGAAAGCTGAAATAGAGACAATAAAAAAACACAGTCTGAAGGAATGCTGGAAATAGAAAAGCTGGGAAAACAGTCAGGTACTACAGATACAAGCATAACCAACAGAATACAAGAAAATGGAAGAGAGAATCTCAGGTGATGAAGATACACAAGGGGAAATAGATTCATTGATCAAAGAAAATCTTAAGTCCAACTAATCTCTAACACAAAATATCTAGGAAATATGGGACACTGTGAAAAGACCAAACCTAGGAATAATAGGTATAGAAGAAGGTGAAGAAAACCACCTCAAATGGGCAGAAAACATATTCAACAAAATCATAGAAGAAAACTTTCTCAACCTAAAGAAAGACATGCCAATGAAAGTACAAGAAGCCTACAGAACACCAAATGGAGTGGACCACAAAAGGAAATCCCCTCGACACATAATAGGAAAAACCCCGAACATACAGAATAAAGAAAGAATATTAAGAGCAGCAAAAGAAAAAGGCCAAGTAACATACAAAAGCAAACCTATAAGAATTACATTTGACTTCTCCATGGAAACTCTGAAAGTCAGAAGGTCCTGGATAGATATTCTATCAACACTAAGAGACCACAGATGCCGGCCCAGACTACTATACCCAGCAAAGCTTTCAATCACTATAGATGGAGAAAACAAGATATTCCATGACAAAACCAGATTTAAACAATACATTTCCATAAATCCAGCCCTACAGAAAGTACTGGAAGGAAAACTTCAATCTAAAGAATGTAACTGTGCTTACAAAAAAACATATACAATAGATAATTCAACTTTACCAAAAGGCAAAAGAGAAAGGGGCATAAACCCAGAAACAATTACACCACCAACAACAAATAAAAACAAACAAGAATTAACACTCAATGGTCCTTAATTTCCCTCGATATTAATGGTCTTAATTTGCCTATAAAAAGGCACAAGCTAACAGAATGGATACAAAGACAGAATCCATCCTTACACTGCATACAAGAAACACACCTCAACTTCAAAGACAGATATTACCTCAGAGCAAAGGGTTGGGATAAGATTTTCCAATCAAATGGATCCAAGAAACAAACTGGTGTAGTTATCCTAGTATCGAACAAATTAGACTTCAAACTAAAATCAATCAAGAGATGAAGAAGGTCATTTCGTATTCATCACAGGAAAAATCCATCAGGATAAAGTCTCAGTTCTGAACATCTATGCCCCAAATACAAGGGCACCCACATTTGCAAAAGAAACACTACTAAAACTCAAATCACACATAAGACCTCACACAGTTATAGTGGGAGACTTCAACATCCCACTCTCACCACTAGACAGGACCACCAGACAGAAACTCAACAAAGAAACAAAGGAACTAACCGAAGTTATGACCCAATTGGGTTTAACAGACATATATAGAACATTCCACCCAAACACAAGAGAATATACCTTCTTCTCAGTGCCACATGGGACATTCTATAAAAGCGACCACATACTTGACAACATAGCAAACCTCAACAGGTACAAACAAATTGGAATAAACCCCTGTATCTTATCGGACCACCATGCTTTAAAGTTAGAATTCAACAACAACACAAATTGCAGAAACCCTATAAACTCATGGAAATTGAACAACGTGCAATTGCACCATTCCTGGGTCAAGGAAGAAATAAAGAAAGAAATTAAAGACTTCCTAAAATTCAATGAAAATGAAGACACAATATACCCAAACTTATGGAACACTTTGAAGGCAGTACTAAGAGGAAAGTTCATAGCACTAAGTGCACATATGAAAAAAACTAGAGAATAGTCACATTAAGGAATTAACAGCACAACTGAAAGCTCTAGCACAAAAAGAAGCAAACTCAACCAGGAGGAGTAGAGGCCAAGAAATAATCAAATTGAGGGCTGAAATCAATAAAGTCAAAACAAAGAAAACAATACAAAGAATCAATGTAACAAAGAGTTGGTTCTTCGAGAAAATTAACAAGATAGACAACCCTTTATCCAAACTTACCTAAAGGCAGAGTATGAACATGTAAATTAACAAAATCAGGAATGAAAAGGGGGACATAACAACAGACACTGAGGAAATCCAGAGAATCATCAGGTCATACTTTGAAAACCTGTACTCCACAAAATTCGAAAATTTAAAGGAAATGGACAATTTTCTGGGCAGATATCACTTACCAAAATTAAATCAAGAGCAGATAAGCAATCTAAACAGACCTATAACCCCTAATGAAATAGAAGTAGTCATCAAAAGTTTCCCAACCCAAAACTTCCCAGGTCCAGATGGCTTGAGTGCAGAATTCTAACAGAAATTTAAAGAAGAGCTAATTACAACACTCCTCAAAGTGTTCCACACAATAGAAGTAGGAGGCTCATTGCCAAACTTTTTACAAAGCTACAATTACTTTGATACCCAAGCCACACAAAGACACAACTAAGAAAGAGAACCACAGACCAGTCTCCCTCATGAACAGTGATGTTAAAAACACTCAATAAAATATTAGCAAATCAAATCCAAGAACACATCAGAAAAATCATCCACCATGATCAAGTAGGCTTCATCCCAGGGGTGCAGGGATGGTTCAACATACGAAAATCTATCAATGTAATTCACCATATAAACAAACTGCAAAAGAAAAACTACATGATCATCTCATTGATGTGGAAAAATCCTTTGACAAAATCCAACATCCCTTCATGATAAAGGTCCTGGAGAGATCAGGGATAACAGGAACATACCTGAACATAATAAAAGCTATATACAGTAAACCAACAGCTAACATCAAACTAAACGGAGAGAAACTCAATGCAATTCCTCTAAAATCAGGAACAAGACAAGTCTGTTCTCTCTCTCCATATCTCTTCAATATTGTACTTGAAGTTCTAGCTAGAGCAATAAGACAACAAAAGGAGATCAAGGGGATACAAATCAGAAAGGAAGAAGTAAAATTTTCACTATTTGCAGATGATATGATGGTTTACATAAGTGACCTGAAAAACTCTACAAGGGAACTCCTACAGCTGATAAACACCTTCAGCAAAGTGGCAGGATACAAGGTTAACTATTATGTACAGATGATAAATGGGCTGAGGAAGAAATCAGAGAAACATTACCCTTTGCAATAGCCCCAAACAACATAAAATATTTGGGAATAACACCAACCATACAAGTGAAATACCTGTATAGCAAGAACTTTGAGTCTTTAAAGAAAGAAATTAAAGAAGATACCAGAAAATGGAAAGATCTCCCATGCTCTTGGATAGGTAGGATTAACATAATAAAAAGGGCAATCTCGCCAAAAGCAATCTACAGCTTCAACACAATCCCCATCAAAATACCAGCACAATTTTTCACGGACCTTGAAAGAACAATACTCAACTTTATATGGAAAAACAAAAGACCCAGAATAGCCAAAACAACCTTGTACAATAAAGGAACTTCCGGAGGCATCACCATCCCCGACTTCAAGCTCTATTAGAGAGCTATAGTCCTGAAAACAGCTTGGTATTGCTACAAAAATAGACAGGCAGACCAATGGAATCAAATTGAAAATTTTGATACTAACCCACACTTGATTTTTGACAAAGAAGCTAAAATTATACATTGGAAAAAAGACAGTATCTTCAACAAATGGTGCTGGCATGACTGTATGCTGGCATGTAGAAGACTGAAGATAGACCCATGTCTATTGCCATGCACAAAACTTAAGTCCAAATGGATCAAAGAACTCAACATACATCCAGCCACACTGAAAATCTTAGAAGAGAAAGTGGGTGGTACCCTTGAATGAATTGGTTCAGGAGACTGCTTTTCCTGAACATAACACCAGTAACACAGACACTGAGATTGAAAATTAATAAATGGGACCTCCTGAAACTAAGAAGCTTCTGCAATCAAAGGACACAGTCAGCAAGACAAAAAGGCACCCAAAGAATGGGAAAAGATATTCACTAACCCCACATCTGACAGAGGGCTGATCTCCAAAATTTCCAAAGAACTCAAGAAGCAAGTCTCCAAAACATCAAAGGATACAATTAAAAATTGGGGCACAGAACTAAATAGAGAATTCTCAATAGAGGAGTTTCAAATGGCTGGTAGACACTTGAGAAAGTTCTCAACATCCTTAGCCATCAGGGAAATGTAAATCAAAACAACTCTGAGATACCATCTTACTCCTGTCAGGATGGCTAAAATCAAAAACACCAATGACAATTTATGCTGGAGAGGATGTGGAGAGAGGTGACCACTCCTCCATTGCTGGTGGGAGTGCCAACTTGTATAGCCACTTTGGAAATCAGTATGGAGTTTCCTCAGGGAAATAGGAATCAGTCTACCACAAGATCCAGCAACTCCACTCTTAGTTATATACCCAAAAGATGCACATTCATACAACAAGGACATATGTTTCACTATGTTCATAGCAGAATTATTTGTAATAATCCAAACCTGGAAGCAACATAGATGCCCCTCAACTGAAGAGTGAAAATGTGGTACATTTATTTACACAATGGAGTACTACTCAGCATAAAAAAACAATGGAATCTTGAAATTTGCTGACAAATGGATGGCACTAGAAGAAACCATCCTGAGTGAGGTAACCCAGACACAAAAAGACAAGCATGGTATATACTCACTCATATATGGATTTTAGGCCCGAAACAGGGGAGTACCAGCCTACAATCCCACTGCCACAAAGTCTGGGAAACAGGGAGGACCCTAAGAGAGATATTCACGGTAACCTAGAGAAGAGGAACAGGACAGAATCTTCTGAGGGGATTGGGTGCACGGGGCAGGGGTGAGGAAGCCGGGAGAAAGAAAGGGGGTGAAGAGGAGGAGAGAGGAGAACATGGGGGAGCAGGAAAGTTGAGTAGGGGGAAGAACAGGGGAGAGAGGGATGAGAGATACCATCATAGAAGGAGCCATTATAGGTTTGAAGAGAGATCTGGCACTAGTGAGATGTCCAGAGACCTGCAAGGATGACACCAACTGGCAAGCTAACCAATAGTGGAAAGGCTAACTTAAATGCCCTTTCCTGATAAGGTGATGTGTGCCTTCCTTGTGTGCCATCCTAGAGCCTTCATCCAGTGGCTGAAGGAAGCAGAGACAGACACCCACAGCCAAACACTGAACTGAACCCCTGGAACCTAGCTGTAGAGAGAGAGAGGGAGGAGTGATGAGCAAAGGGGTTGTGACTTGGCAGGTGAAACTCACAGAATCAGCTGACCTTTACAAGAGGGAGCTCATGGACCCCAGATTGATGGCTGAGTGGCCAGCATGGGACTGATCCAGACCTTCTGAACGTGGGTATCAGTGAGGAGGCCTCAGCATCCTTTGGCACCTTAGGCAATAAATCAGCATTTAGCCCTGTCATCCATATGGACTTTGGGAGCCCATTCCACAGGACCTTGCTTCCTAGGCCCTGCCCCATATCATATGACAGACTTTTGGGATCCCTCAATAAGGGCCTCACCCTCGTTGGAGAGTGGAATGAGGATTGGTGAAGTGGTTGGGGGAGGGTTGAAGATGGGTGGGAGAGGAGGGGAGGGAGAGGGAGCTAGGATTAACATGTGAAACAAACGTGTTTCTAATTTAAATTAAATTAAAAAAGAAACTAAAAAGAAATTAAGACTCCCTTTTTGAAGACACCGCATACTTGGATCATAAAACAAGAAGGAATGAAGCAGGTTCTGATGCCTCATTCCCACTGGCTAGCTTTCATGGTATTGTGGGGTGGGGGTCCTCTGTGCACCGCCAGAGGAGAAAGGTGTTCATCAGTGTTACTGAGCTTCACACCCTGTGAGCTGCAGTACCTGACTCGGACAGGCATCACCGCTGGCACAATAGGGCATAAGTTGTTATGGTAATAACTAATTATTTTCTGATTAGATGATGAAACTCATACCTGGCCCAATCACGGGGGCCAAGTACCTGTAGCTACTTGGATCAGAGTCCTTATAGGAGAATGTTAAAAAATATAGAAGCCATAATATGTTTGCAAAGGACAGGTAAGGTTTAAAAAAAAGTGTTGTCAAAACTTTATGAGACAGAGAATCTCCAAAGATGCTACTGAGTTCATTTTGTGTTGTCCATCTACTGCTGGCCATGGGACCTGGTCTTAAGAGTGGCTTGTATCCCCACTAAAACTCCAGTGGAGAGGACTGATTTTTTTCATTTGTGAGTAGTTGACACTGAACATAGTCTGGGTTAGCGATAGGGGCTTGGGTACACTTCTCCTCTCAGTCCTGGGAGCCTGTCTGGTGCAGACCAGTCAGGGCCTGTGCACACTGCCACTGTCCCCGTGAGCTCATGTGTGTGTCAGTCCTGCTGCGTTTAGAGGACCTTGCTTCCTTCGTGTCCTCTATTCCACTTGACTTTTAGAACCCTTCCACCTCCTCTCCGGCAGGTCCCCTGAGCTCTGAGTGGGGGGATTTATTGGAGACATCCCATTTAGGATGGAGTGTTACAAGGTCTCACATTCTCTTGTCTAGCTGTTGTTCTCTGTGTTAATCCTCATCTACTGGAGGAGGAAAATTTTCCAATTACGGCTGGGCAAAACTGATTTTGGAGTATAGCAGAGCATTGTTAGTAGTCTTTTATGGATATGTTCTTTTAGAAAAACAATAGTACTTAGTTTTCCCCTAGGTCCCTGACCTATGTGGCCACCGTTTTTTGGCTACTGTGACAGTGTCTGGTGTGGGCTGGATCTCATGGAGTAGGACTTAAATCCAGTCAGACACTGGTTGTTTCCTCCCACCACATTTGTGGCACGGTTACACTGTCATAGCTTGTGAGTGGGTCCTCATTGTAGACTGAAGTTTATAGCTGTGCTGGTGTTTACCTTTCCCCTCTGGTAGTATGTACCTAGACTGTAGGGGTGAAGGCTCTGGATAGACAATAGCTCAGCCTATCCATGTTCAATGAGTTGTGTAGGTGTTATCTTCAGCAACAGGGTCTTATTGTCTGTGGTGAGCAACCAATAGGCTTGTCAATAGCCTGGATTGTTCGGGGACCTCTTTGACCAATGAGTTCATTAGATATTACCCAGTCCCATCACTGGAAGCTTCATTTGACAATAAAAGATGTCCAGTTAGGGTTCTGTCTCCTGTCCTCCACCATTATTTGGCAATTTTATTCAGTTTGTATATATTTTAGGAAGCATCTACTGTATTAGTTTCAGCTGACTTTCCTTGTATTTCCTCCCTTGGCTTCCCTTCGTTCCCCTCTCTGTTTGATCCTCCCTTCCTGTCCCCACCCTGTCTATCTAGACCTATCTGCTCTATTTCCAATTCCTAAGGAGTCCATTGCTTTCCCTAGTTCTTTACTTTATACTTAACCTTTGTTGTTATATGGATTGTAGCTTACTTAACAGGCTTAACAGCTAACATCCACATATAAACAAATCCATGCCATATTGTTTTCCTTGGTCTGGGTTACTTCACTTAGGATGATTCATTTGCCTGAAAATTTTGTGATTTCACTTTTTAATATTTTTAATAACAGCTGATTAATATTCCATTGTGTGAATGTACCACATTTTCTTTATCGATTCATCCCTTGGCAGACATCTAGGCTGCTTCTAATTTCTGGCTATTCTAAATTGAGCAGCGATGAGCATGGTTAGGCAAGTGTCTCTGTAGTAGGATGTGGTGCTCTTTGGCTATATGCCCAAGAATTATATAGCTGGATCTTGGGGTAGATATATTCCCAGCTTCCTGGCAAACTGCCACATTGATTTTCATAGCAGTTATACAAGTTTGCAATTCTGCCAAGGATGGAGGAGTGTCCCCTTACTCCACATCCTCACCAGCATGTGTTGTCACTTGTTTTAACTGATCTTGGCCGTTCTTACAGGTGTAAGATAAAATCTCAAAGTTGTTTTGATTTGAATTTTTGTATTTCTCAGTCTACCATGCAGTTGTTCTCTTAAACACTGCTTTTAGTTGGGATAACTCACACCTAAAATCTAAACATTTGGAACCCTGAAGCTGTGAGGTCAGCCTAGGTTACATAGTGAGACCCTGTCTCAAATCAGTCAATAACCAGCTGAATAATCTCTCTTCAGGGCAGAGTCACGTCAGAAATAGAATTCTTGTAAGAACAAAAAAGTGCTCAGCTCTGAACCCTCAAACTTCTGAAGCCCATCCAAAGTAGCCAATCGACAATGGCCTCATTGATGGCTACCAGACGTGAAAATGTGATACAGGCGTGCTCTTGCTGGAATGCCTGTGTTTAGTCACAGCATTGTGTGACTAAAGTGTGAAACCTCTCAGCATGTCTGTCCCTCTGCATTCTGCACCGTGTGTGCATGTCCTCAGGCTGCACAAAGCTCTGTGAACAACACAACTCGGTTCCAACACTTATCAATAACAATTTATAGCTGATAGATAGCTCCATGGAAAAAGAGCCAGAGCCCACTGAAGCCTAACATCACAGCCCCCACAAAGGCTCAATTCCAGCTTGGGATCAATGTCATCAGTGAAATTTATGGGAATGCCACCAAATCCTCTGAGATGCAGTGGCATTATCCGCAACCTTTATGGGATCCCATCAATTACGATCTAATGAGATCCTTCTGCCACAGGAAAAGCCTTTCATTCAGCCCCCGCCTCCTCTCTCAGGTGATGGTTGACTAAAAGCAACTACTCCTCGATCGCAAATATGGACCCCTGAGAGATGCATTTGGAGACATCTTAATTCTTGGGGATCTGTTAAGTGCCCACGGATTCCCTCATTGGACTTGTTTACTCAAGGGAGTTTTAATGGATAGGCAGCTCTTGAGATCTCTCTGCAGTGAAAACAACAAAATTTGTTCAGAAAGCGTCTTACATGCCTGCATGTTTGAAACCTGCTAAGTGACAAAACATGAGTATGTATTACAGTAGGACTCTTATGCAAGTAATCCAAAGCTCTGTGCATGGTAGACTGGACATGTGTTTGCTCTAGTTTTCAGCTCTCCCATTGGTGAAGAGCTGCAGGCCCTAGGGCCTTTGACTGACTTTCAACTCATCTCTAGATCATCTTGATTGGGACCTCAGTGCTGGCATCAATAGCTTTTAACCAAACACAGGTTGCCTCTTTGAAAGGCAGGACTGTGGATTGCACTAGAAGAGTCAGTGACAGGGCGCCTGCCTCTCTGAAGGACCTCTCAGTAACTCAGGGAAGATAGATTTTATATCATTGATGGACTCCTGCAGTAGAGTCATGAGTCATCAGCAAGGACATAACCTTAGAAATGCAGGCGTAGGTTATTTCACAATCAAGACAGTTATAGTATCATTAAGCCATGCCTTCTTTTGGAATCACCATTGTATATGTGGTTCATCATTTACCAAACTATTCTTATACATCACATTGCTGTGTGAGCATCCGTTTCCTATTTATACACATGGTTTTGGCTGTGCATGTTTCGAATGTTGATAATCTCATTGCTCCTTTATAAATGTATCATTCCAGTTTTGTTGTCTGATGCCATGTGGCATTTCCTCCTCACCCCTTGTAAATACACATGATCTATCAATTCTTACACAGCCCCATCTTAACTGATTACATCTTTAGTGAGCCTGTTTGCAAATCTGAGTGTCAGGGAAGCTAACTTTGACGGGACACTGTTTAACCCAATGCAATAAACACCATAAGAGTACTGCAGTCTTTCAATGAAATATTCCTTAGGGCATCAGGTGACTGTATTAATCTGCTGCCACCTAGAAGAGAGAAATAGACAAGGGAAGCACTGGGGAATAAGAGAAGGAAAATGAACTGGGGGTGGAGGTACAAGCCTTTAACTGCAACACTTGAGAGGGGCAGGTGGATCTCTGTGGATTTGAGGCTAACCTGATCTACAGAGGGAGCTAAAGCTCCTCCAGGGCTACAGAGTGAGACCTTGTCTCAAAACAAAAACAAACACCAAAAGATAAACAAATAAATAAATTAAATAGAAACGGAGTATCTACTAGCTTCCTGGGGCTGTGTAAACTTGAATGAATGGAAATGAAGCAAAAATTCAGTCTTTTAGCCTCATTAACTACATTTCAAAATCTGACAGCCACACACAGCCATCTGCCCAAGTATAGTTGGTGCAGTCATGGGACTTACCCATCATTGCAGAGAATGATTCTGAAAGTCATCATCGGAGCAGCTATGGCAAGGGATCTCAAGCATGATGCATGTCTGGAAAAGTTCAAGAGCAGAGACATTTTCTTTTAGGAAGAGAAGAGACCTGGAAAGAGGGCCAGAGGAGAAGGCAAAGTACTCTTCACTGTGAATCATCACCTCACTCTAGTTGTGGCTCTCATGTGTTGGCCTTGTAAATGTACACACTCAGGAACCATTTGCTGAACCTTCAGAGGACAGAGGATTCCTTCAAACATGGTGGAATCTCAAGGAGACCGAGAATGCCACACACCGAAGAGCATGGCTTCTTTGGGGATTCTATCAAACAGTCTTTGAAACACCAGTTAATATTCACGTGATGCCCTTCAGTTAAAGTGCAGGGGCCCCTGATCCATGTGCCTTAATCCTAGTGCTGTCTGCATGCTGCCGCTGGTGCTGGGTTGCCTCGAGCACAAACAGCCTCCTCTGCTTTGGAAGGAATGTAGGTTTGCTCTATGGTACCCATGCACTTGGCCATTGTACTAGTTCAGTAATTTCTCTGTCAATTTTATGGTGCCTTAGTACAAAGCTCCCAGTCACTATCATGCTTGACCAGCTCTGGGGACAATCCTCTCCCTTGGCAATCTTTCTTTTTCCTACAAGAAGAGGTTTAGCAACTCTGGTTGAAAGGGTGTGTATTGCAACTGGTCCTGTGGGTTCTGGCAGTTGTCTGTTGCTCCATCTATTACTGGAGAGGGCCACAGCCTAAGCCTAGACTGTCATTCTTTGTCAGGTTCGGTGCTGTGAGGGAAGAAGGGACTTTGCATTATCGTAATGGGGATTTGCAGCCAATAGTGACTCTCCAACACACATACACACACTCACATGTGTTGACATGGCCCAACTGTTGTTGTCAGTACTCAGAGGAAGCTTCCTTCACATCCTAAGCCTATGTGGGGTACTCCTCTTACTTGTCCATTTCTTTGTTCACTCTTGACAGCATTCTAAACACAAAGAGAAAGGTGCCCTTGTGTTCTGAACTGGGTCACCTAGCAGGTTCTAAATCAGCCAACACCAGGGTGTTGCCTCCTGAAGAACACTGGGTTCTAAACACAATATTTGGATTGCAGGAATAACAACTAAATGATGTAATAGAAAAATTGTGACTGGTGAGCAGTTCTGAATATCATATAACCTTTCTGAACAACAAAAGTATTTCATCACTGGGGATGCCTTGAAAACATCTGTCAACCATAACACTGCATGGCTGTAACCCCAACACTCAGGTGGCTGACACAGGAGGGTTGTGGGTTGACAATCAACCTGGATTACAGTAGTGTTTCAAAAAGCTAAGATCTAGAGATATAGCTTGGTTCTAGAGCACTTGCATACTAAAGTGATGGGTCCTGGGTCTGAGCCCCTCTACTATAAAACCATCACTATCATCATCATCATTTTTATTTATTTATTTTTAATCTTTTGAGAAAATCTCACTGGCCTTGAAATCATTTTGTAGCTCAGCCTAGTCCTGAACACCAAATCCTCCTGCCTAAGCCTCCTGAGTCCTGGGATTACAGAAATGTATTGACATTCCTGGATTCAAGAGGTCTGTTTTTAGTAAAGTATTACTCAGATGAAGTTAATGCCATACATGGATTCCCAGCCCTCACAGAGGGTCATACTTCTTGACCCTTCATTGTTGTATTGGAACCCTACAGCAAATTTGATCCAATGGATTGTCAGCAACACTCATATAACAAACAGAGAAAAGTCACAAAATTCCTTCAGCTTTTGCATTTTCTGCCTTGCCAATGCTGAGATGCAATGTCTCAAGGTGATAGAAACCTCCTTACCCAGTGACAGTATATAGCGGCAAGACAGGGTCCCTTATCACACTGCACTGGATAAGCACAAAGTAAATCCTGTGTGAAGTAAATCCTTGTGTGTAAAGCCATTGAGATTTAGAGTTTTATTTGTTATCACAGAATAGTATAGCCTTGCTGACTGTTACATATGCTCCCATGGTATCAAAACACTCAGAGTTTATAATGACACTTAAAGGTCCATTTATCGGTTACCTTGCTGGAAAATTTGATTGAAAAATACTACTCACAGGCACTTTTGACATAGGTGATATTTGGCAGTTCATACCCAAGAAGAGAACGAGTGTGCAGTAATAACCCCAACGGGAATCCCAGTTCTATTTGCAAGTGCATGCTCACTCTGGAACGTTCTGGGGTCACATGGTACCTCATCAGAGGCAGGAACTCAAGGAGATCTTTTACTTACTTTTAATGAGCATACAAACAGTAGTTTCCCCTGTGACATTTTGACAGAGGAGCATCATGTATGTTGGTGTTCATATCCACTAGCTATTACCCCCTTTCCCTCCCCCTTATGCCCACTCATCATCCCTCTTAGTCCCCCGATAACCTGCTTCCTGCTTTGTGTCACACATGTGTATTTAACTCTAGGTTCTGGTATTACAGGAAGCGTGTGTCAGTTGATTATTTCCGAGACTCATTCTATTGCTCAGCACGCTCATTTCCAGCCCCATCTGTTTTCCTGCAGATGACATAGTTTCGTTCCTCTTTATGGTTGAATACACCTCCTTTGTATGTCCATACCATGTTTTCTTGATCCATTTACCTGCTGGTGAACTTCTAGGCTGGTTCCCTCGGGTGTGCAGCCATCTCTGCTGAATCAAGGGAACTGAACTCAAACGTCTTTGACTCCCGGATTGAAATGCGCAACATAACTGTAATGTTCCTCCAATGCTCAGTATATATAAGACAGAATACAAAATTTATTGACTGGCTAAAACCTGACCTGAAGCCTCTCATGTGTTGTTTCCTTATAGTTTATTCATTCTATAAATCTGTGTGCATGTGAGTGTGATATGTGTATATGATATATGTGTGTGATGTGTGTATGATGTATGTGTGTGATGTATATGTGTGAGGTGGTGTGTGTGTGCACATGTGTGTTGCATATGGAATCCAGAGCAAGAGGTCAAGTGTCTTCTTGATTTTTACCATTTAACCTTGAGTTCACCTTTGGACTGTGCTGACTGGCTAGTAAGCTCTCAGGTTCTGCTTGTCTCTGCCTCCCAATCCCAGAGTTACAGGCATATACAGTCATCACAGGCACATGCAGCCATGCCTGGCATTTTTATAAGTGCTGGGGGATTTTAGCTCAGTTCTTCAAGCTTGCAGGGCAAACATTCATTCCTCTCACCATCCCTCCAGCGCCAACATTCCATAAATCTTAGTATCACCATGAATTTTCTACATGTTGACATTTTACATTACATCTTCATATCATTTGCTGTTTTCTATTGTATATTTTTAACACAAGGATATTTTCTTACCAACTAAGTGATACTGGACTGGGCACATTGGCTCATGCTTATAATCTCAGCATTTGGGAGATGCAGGCAGGAGTGTTACTGCGAGTGTGAGGACAGCCTATGCTACAGAGTGAAATGTTGTCTCAGAACAAAAGAAAATACAACACACAAAACAAAGAATGGGTATTCCAATCTTGACACTGCTGTGGTCAACTCATTTGTCAGGTCAGAGGCTCTAACTAACTATGCCAGCTGGCGAGCACCCCCAGGAGAGTTCAAGTCTCGTGGTCCTACCAGTAAATAGACGCACATCTTGACATGGTCCTACTGATCAACAGATGCAGATTTTTAAAAGAATTAGCTCTTTGATCACGAAACCAAAGAGGAGACTTGACGAAGCCCAAGCAGTAGTGGCTCATGGGAAACTTGGTGAAGGAATGCATCGACTGGCACCCAGGAAGTGTGTTCTGAGTTTGTTTCCCTGAAACAGAAGATTGGGAATGATAACACCAGATGCTCAAGTGGAGAGACACACTTTCCAATATGTGAGAGCAGCTCCGTGGTTCATGCTGCCGACAACCACAACCATTCTGTTTCACCCTCACAGATAGGAGCATGAAGGGATGGAGGGAAACATTTCCAGCGAGCCCACTTTCCACTTATCGACTAAGAAGGCCCAGGACAAACAAAGGCTTTTTCTTCATGTAAAAGTTGAAGCTGTTATCTGAAACAAACAAAGGACAGAAGGGATGTCTTCTCTCCCACAGTTTCTGTCTCTAACCCATGACAAGATGGAGGACAAGTGCATTGGTTTCTTTCTTTCTTTCTTTCTTTCTTTCTTTCTTTCTTTCTTTCTTCCTCTCTTTTTTTTGAATGGTTTTGAAATGAGTAATTGGAACTTGTCTATGTCACTAAGCCTCTAGGGCCTAGCTTATGCTTATGCTTCCTGTTTTACTATGCATGCAGTTGGGCTATATTTACACTAAGTCACAACACATTTGTAACAATTACTAAGCTGGGATTTCTCTTCTCCCTCTTTACCAGACTCCAAAAGAAGTTTGTCATTTCAGGGGTTTACTACTTAATCACTATGCGGAAATACAGTGAGATGAAAAACTAAGAAGCATGGTTAGATCAGAGCATCGGGAGTCCCTCGGGATAAACACAGCGATTGCTCCTGTCTGTAGTCCTGTTCCTCAGGGTGATCACAGCGATTGCTCCTGTCTGTAGTCCTGTGGTCAACTTTGCTGATGAATTCTTAGGCCATCTGATGCTCAGAGTTCCATTGTGTCCTTCAGCTTCTGCTTGGTCTGGCTGAGGCAAGATCACACATCTGCGATCCCAGTGTGGCTGCAGAGACAGAAGAATCCCCAGAATCCTCATGGGTCATATACCGGGGTATGCAGTAGCAAACAACAACAGAATCAGCAACAATGAGCCTGCGTCAAAGTAGAAGTCAAGGGACAAACACTATCCCCTAACCTGTACGTGTGTGCTGTGACAGTGCTTACACACACACTCTCTCTCTCTCTCTCTCTCTCTCTCTCTCTCTCTCTCTCTCTCTCTCTCTCTCTCACACACACACACACACACACACACACTCACACACTTTCAGAGCCTCCGTTCCTGCCTTGCTTCTAGATGACTTGTTCCTTCATCAGAATCACCTAGTACAATGGGGTGTTGATGCCCAGGTGTCAAGTTATAATTATCATGCTAGGTGATTCTGATGCAAACAATGTGGGACCCCGTAATCTTGGGGTCACTGGCTTGACTTTGGTCTCAGTGATCTTTCCTAGTCATTTCTTTTGAGGTCCCCATTTCTTTCTATTAGACACAGAGGAATCATGGAAGCCAGTGTAGACAAGTTAAACTACCTTAGACAGGTCCCACTAAGGAGGAGAGATCCTTGCTTTTCCTTTCTCAGTTATATTCTTCTGGATCATGGCCCAAAAGAACAGAGACGAAATAATTTGTAAAATGAAAGCAAGATTGATATTTTATTTTCGCATTGAATGCATATTCCTGTTAAGTTGTTGCTCATTTATACATGTTATATATTTTATACACACAAAAGTTATAATACTCTTTATTATGTGGCAAATTAACACCATCAATATAACAAACAGTACAATGTTGTTTACAGGTGTTCTAAAACATTACATTTCATATGTGACAACATGTTAGTTACAACTGTACCATGAGTTGCATTTATCTGATATGTTAGTCTTTGGCTTTGTATACAGGATTATTTAACCTGCAAAAATAAACAATTTAATATACTATGTAGACTCTTCTGTAGGTTTTAAAAGATAAACATTTGAAAAACACTCCTACTTTACAATGCAACACCAATTTGTACCCTGCCTTCTGTATTTTCTATCTATTCCTATGTATTGTGGCTACTCACTGATTACTTAGGTGATGAGTGTTTTGGCTATTGAAATTTTGGTGAATTGTATACATATCAGGAGCTTCTGAGATTCTATAGCCTAGCCGTGACATTTTTACGTTATACGGCTGGTGCATTTGTAACTTAAAACTTTACATTTTAGAATAAGAGGTTAAGAGAACGATCAAACAACTAAATATTTGGTTATGTTCTGTGAAAATTCACATCAGCTCCCCGACCCCCACTTTGTGGCAACCTCCTTGATCTCCTCAACTCTTTACCAAAGAAAATTCCTTCAGAATTTAATCAATGGATGCATATGATTTTTAATTTCTACATTTTCATTTAATATAATGACATATGGTTGTTTTTATTCATTCAGTGCACTCATAAAACTAATCTTATCTAGTGTCTCCTGTGGTATCAGCATCCTGGGGCAGAGATAGAATTTCACTCTGTGTCACATTCCACATAATCATGTGACTTTATTTAAATAACAATATCACATACTATTCTTTAGCTACAGTTTGCCTGTACATTTTCTCAGTGAGTTGTTGTTTTATGCTGTATTTTATTTTAGGAGTAGCTCCATACATGTCATTCATGTTTGAATCAAGGACTAACACTCACTTAATGTGATTTTAGCATGAGGAAGAACATGTGATTAATCTTCAGACCGCTCTGTTATGGTCACAGTTCAGCTATTACCATCAACCACGGCAGCTTTGCCTTTCTCACTGCTCGCCCAGTCCATGACCTAGGCTGACACAGTTGTGAGGGATCTGGATATTTGTTTATCTGTAGCCCAGGCTGGCCTTGAACTCCCGAGATCCGTCAGCCTCTGCCTCCAGAGTGCTGGGCATGCAGATGTGTACCTTCACGGACTTCAGAGTTGATTAGAATACTGGATCCTTGGCTTACTAGAGACATGAGCTTGGGCAAACTCATTATCCTCCTGTGCTGTAGCTCTCTGTAAAATAGAGATGTTATTCCACCTGGTTCATACTTGGAGAAATCCTTAAAAGAAGACGGTCCCTCTGGCTCAGCACCAACCAACTGATGTCAGTCTCTGCAGAGGTCAGCTTTCCCACCAAGCTACCTGCAGAATGTACTCAGTGAGTACAATTTAGGTGAAGAAAACCATATGGAAACAATGCCTTTGCTCCTTTGTAAGAAGGAAAGTGTCTGTGTGTTTGCATGACGCTAAGCCTGTGGCTTACAGGAAGCCTCTCACTGTGATGTCAGGCTGCAGGTGTGACTTCTGGGGAAAGGGCGTTCTAGTGGACAGGTGGACCCACGTGGCACACAGACTCATACTCAGACACACTGCGCATGCACACCCACCATGCAGACACAGACACACTAATGTGTACTACCCACACACACGTCTTGCACTCATACATACACACATTGTGCTCAGACATATACACAGTAAGGAAATGAAAGATGGTTCCAAAAGGAACAGAAGCCAAGAGGTTACTGTTAGTGAGAACAATCATGCCTGTTTCAGTATTTTACTTATTTGGTAGGTTCTTTTTAAAATGTTAGTGCAGGTCTTTGGGGGGGTGCTCTTGATCCACGTGAATACCCAGGTCATGTGTTCACACCCCCAGGTTATGTGTTCACACCCCCAGGTTAGAAAGCCTAGCAATGACTGGCCCTGCCAAAAGCAACTCTAGCTCATTTCTACAAAAATGCTCATCACTGCCGGCCACTGCCTCTCTCTTCTCTCTTATCTTCTTTCCCTTTCTCTTTAATTTGAGAAATGAGCTAAAGTAAGTGTGTCTGCACTGACCTCAGACTGAGCTCTCAGAGATACTCAGAAAGGAATCAGAAACACAGAGCTGGCAGAGGTAAGGAGTGAATTCTCTCTGCAGTGGGCTCCTATGAAGTCACTGCTTAATATAATTAAAAGCCCGAGTTAATTGCATTGCTTTCCATTAGCTTTCATTGTATACCTGCCTCCCAGGGACGATGCCAGCTATCCTCTTGGGGCTCTGGTCCCACGTTTATTCGAGTGAGATGGTTGCTTTCAAAACCCAACCTTTCATCAATCCCTTATTAATTAGCTAAATGCCGCATCGGATTATCCAGTTGGGCCTGAGGGCCGACGGTAGCACCAGGATAGCAGAGCTCGAGGTCCTTTTGGCGCATCCTCCAGCCTGGTCATTGGTATTCCAGGACAAGTCAGCTTACTGTAATTTGAAATTGGTCTGCCATCCCATTAGGAATCTGCCCGATCAATAGCAAGTGAATTAGAGTCTCAGTGATCTGATTAACTCCCCATTATTTTCTACTGTGGCTGATTTAGAATGCATGATGAGACAATATTCCAGTTTCTTTGCTTTATCCCAGTTTAAGTGAAATATAGACATCTAAGGAAGCAGTGGCTGTGCATTTGATTTGGCTCGGCTGTAATAAAGTCAAACACCATGAGTATCTCCCCTGTCATGACAGTCTTGAGTGACTGAGGGCTGCTGCCAGCCCGCACACCACTGGAGAGTGTGAGTGGCTTGGGAAGATGTAGGTGGGACCTCTCACTGCTCATCTGTCTTCTCCTTTTTGGCTTTGTTTTCTGAATAGAGCCTGCAAGGCTTTTTAACAGGACGCTTTCCTTATTTGTCATCTGGTCAACATCAGCAGCTTTGTGTCTGAGACACTGGGTCATGTGGTTGGAAGGCAGACCATAATTCTCTCCCAAAGGTCCATGACAATAGAGCAACTAAATATTGTCTCCTGATGATGGAAAACAAGCCGGGGAGCCAGGCAGCCAAATGCTGGCCCTGGGGGAAACACTTGGTGCCCGTAGGGAGTGAATTTTCCCTCCTGGACAGCCAAAGCACTTTCATGTCTGGATCATGGACTCAGAGAATTTTAAGTGGGTCTTAGCAAATCCATGTGTGGATTCTTAAGGTTTTAATTGCAAGCCAGTTGAAATCACAGCACTCTGACCTGATTCCAGCCATGGAGCTGTGTCTTTGAAAAATAGAGTCAGATTACTCGCTTATATATTTGAATTTGACTAGCAGCACACTGCCTGCCTGGTAGAGTTCTTAAATAATTGATTTTTATTTATTTAAGTTGGGAAATTTGAAATAGGTTTTCCAATTGCTCTGATGTTGTCCAAATACTTTGAAACATGAAAGCTGCATATTTTTCAAATATGTCTGAACTCCTTGTGTGCTCTTTTGTGTGGGTGATGACTGAGTACTGTGGCCTACGTGGAGTGTTATCTCATGTTTTTTGGGGTAATCACTGGGTGTGCAGGGTTGAGAACATTTGGTTTGAGATGGGATAATAACATATCTTAGCTAGTTATGGAAATACCCAGATTGAAGCTGTGGATTTGGGGAAGGGAAGCAGCTTGGCAGATAAATCTGGGCTTGATGAGGGTTGTGTTCAGCTGCAAATTTTAGGAGTGTTTATCTCTATCATTGATCATTGCCCAACTGAGCATTTCCAGACCTCCCCTGTGTTTTATCAACTATAATCCATGCAACTTAATCAGAACAAAGTTACAATGGTAGTTTATAAAGACAAATAACAGCTGGGCGTTGGTGGCGCACGCTTTTTAATCCCAGCACTGGGGAGGCAGAGGCAGGTGGATCTTTGTGAGTTCAAGATCAGCCTGGCCTAAAATAGCTAGTTCCAGGACAGCCTCCAAAGCCACAGAGAAACCTTGTCTCGAAAAACAAGCAAACAAACAAACAACAACAAAAAGGCAAATAACGTTTGAAGTACCCCAAGTCGAATCAAAGAGAACTTTGCTCAAACTGTGTTTGCATGCTACTATTTTCAGGTAGTTAAATTATATAACCACAATAAACAGATTTTTAGCAATAAATGGAACAGTGGTGTTAACATTTTTATGGCATGTTCAGTAATATATGTGTTTAGTGAATAACAAATGCTTGAATCTCGTTGGCTTCTCTTTTTCTCTCATACACTGATAGAATCTGATAACATTTTTCATGTCATTTTCTGCTTTGACATGAGTCTTAATTGAAGAGACAAATGAATTGTGTCAGATACTTCTTATGCATATGTTTTAAATGGAAAATTACTGGGATATTGCCAATTCAGTGAATGTCTCAAAAAGTTCACCTGAGGAATATTAAATTTTCATAAAGAAATTATTCATGCAAACAGAATGACTGATGACTCCTCTTAATTATCAGCATAAGGCTCTTGCAGAACCTCCCCAGTAGAGGCAAGAACCTTCATCAGATCTCCAAGTGGCGAGCAGTGCAGTTTGAGGAATGCCAGGGCCTGATCTTCACTGTGATCAATTTCCATTTGCTGAATACACAAGTTTCTACTCTGACAACACACCCAGGACCGCCTTCCGATTCTATTCGTAGACATAAGCCATGCACTATTTAATTGTACTTCTTGTGAATTAGAACTTTCAAGTTGTCCTGTATGTATCCTGTGGTGTTTAATTATTTTATAACAGGTGAAGTTTATTGTTTTCTCTCAAATAAGTACTGTAATTTTTAACCTTTCTTACTAACTTTTGAACAACATTTGCATCCTTCTTGTATTGTGAACATAACTAATTGAATTCCTAGCTTTGTTAGTGGCACTAATAAACATCCTTGTTTCAATGTTGAAATCCAGTCAGGGGCTTAAGGTTAAATTCAAGGAAGATCCTGTTGTCTCTGGAATCTTTCAGTCCACAGTTTTCTGTTTTGTTTCTACTGTGATGCTACAAGGTTCCTGGTTGGCCTTTCCCAACCCTCTTGTATGCCCAGGAACACCTGGCTGTGTGGATGACATCAGTAGGCTCCTGAGCTATCTACCTTCTAGTTGTGTATAGCCAATGGGGTGCTGTTTGGAGATAGGAGGAAAGCAGTGAGGTCAAAGGGCGTATTTCTTTTTCTATCTCTTTCCCTGCTAAATTGACATGAGTTGGCTTCTTTTCTGGACTCACGTCCATGGCTCCCATGGGAGAACTATCTGCATCTCATGACTATCACACAGTTTGTGGACTATGAGACTAAATGGACAGTTACATTAAATATAAGTCATTATATTAATATCAATTTATGTCTATTACAAATTACTCGTACAGATTTGCTGACTTGTACATAGGAAATGCATAAAAACACATAAAATTTTATCACCTTCAGATCACTCTATTTGATGACACTATACTGTTGCATTTTAGTGATAGCTTGAATGTTGCCTGAAGCTTGTCACATAACCCAAATGTCACCATTAAGTTATTAACTGGGTGGTGAAACACTCATACTTAGCACTTAGATGTTGCTTTTCATCATTACTGTGTATGACAAATAGGAGCTAATCAATAGCACAGCAGTGTGTTTGGGGTGATCTCTCACTGGTGCTTGGCTCACTTCAGTTCAGAGGCGTTGTACTCACAAGCCCATAAAACCGGTGACAAGTGTCAAATTAATAGATAAGATTTATTTGGGTCTCCCCTCTATATCTCTCCTCACCCATGAGACTTCTCATCAAATGGTGAATCTTTAGAGTTAGAGATTGTCTTTGGTCTTCATGTCTTCACACTGGATCATCTCAAAGGTCTTTCATTTTAAGTCTCAGTTACTGGTGATTCATACATATCTGCCCTTTTCTGTTTGTTTAAAGTAATTAACGTTTGGATCGATTCTTCCTCAGTACTAGCTCGGATGCTGTTTTCAGTCATGTGTTCTGACGGGGTAATGTCCTTCTGTATATATGTTTCTGTTATTGGTTGATGAATAAAACACTGATTGTCCAGTAGTCAGGCAGGAAATATAGGTGGGGCTATGAGATGAAGAGAATTCTGGGGAGAGGATCAAGAGAGAAGTGGCGAAGGATAAGGCCACGTAGAAATATATAGATTAATAGTTATGGGCTAATAATTAAGAAAGAGTTAGCCAGTAAGAAGCCTAAGCCATTGGCCAAATAGTTTAAAAATTAATATGTCTCTGTGTGCTTATTTGGGGGCAAATCGACTGTGGGACCAGGCTGGAAACTTTTGTCTACAAGTTCCATGATAGTTTGGTGTGATTGACCCATGAAGGTAAATTGTCTTCTTGTAAACATTGGAACTGTCCCATTGCTAGTTTCAGAACAAGTCTTGCCCACCAAGGGAGGCAACAGCACCCCTGAAATGAAAGCTGGAGTGAAGCTTCCTGAGTCCGGATGATAATAAATCTAATTCTGTGTAGGTTTAAAACTTGTAGATTTAACTAGTTGTTATTGTCCACATTTTAATTCTAGCACTAGGGACACAGAGTCAGGAAGACCTGTGTAAACTTGAGGCCAGCCTGGTCTACATAGGGAGTTCCAGGCTAGTTGGAGTTATGCAGTGGGATCATGTCTCAATAAATACATAAATAAATAAGCAATAAACAAATAGCTTCAAAACATACATTAAAGAATCTATCAGGTTCTACTTATCTTTAATGATTAGTGGTTCATTCTTTTCTAAGTTTTCATCTTTACAATACACTGTCGATGTATGATAATATGTTTAAATGACAATGAAACATAAATCTGTTTCAATTTTGGGTCAGTATGGACATGACAAGATTACAGAGATGAAGCATTTTGAGAAGGGGTGGGACTGGAGGGTATTGGGACAGAGTGTCTGTACATATGGGTGCAGCCTCCTTATTGCATGCAAGGGTATTATGCCCCAAAGAAAATGTTTCAGTCCATGAGAGAAGAGATCAGGTAGATGGCCATTTCTTTATTCTGTCCATTTTATAGAGCTTTGCATTAAAATTCAGTCCTTGTTACTAACAGCAGTGAGCAGCTCAAAAAAAAAACCTCACTCCCCGATTGCCTTTATGCTTCTTCGGTTTCTTCATTCTTAGAACCAGGCAGTGATTGCATGTGAACCCTGCCTTCAGGGAGGCAAGTCAAAAGACACACAGAAGCAACAATACAAGTCTTTTAAGAACTCAATTTCTAAGTTGCATTTTAAATTCTGTTACAGAATCATATGAGGTTTATGCAACTGGCATACATAGCTGCACAACAAACACAGATGACCAGAAAGGTCCACTGCAGCTCTTGGGAAGAGGTGGTAGAGTGAGGAACAGCTTCCAGCAGCCAGCATGCCCTGCTTCGCATGCAAAGTTGGCTGTACAATGAAGAAGATCTGTGGTTTCGTTATGTGGAAGCCTGTGAAGAAGCAGTGCTGTAATTCCTCATAATTTATGAGGCGCTTTAGCTAGCTGGGGCAAGGGGTGAAGGAGGAAGAGAATGAAACTCATCTTTGAAGGCTTTAATTTGCTCTTCCTGCTCTTTATCTTTCTCCGAAGCATTCTCTGCATGCTTGCTTGCATTGAAATAGCTTCCTAGGAAATAGCTGATGGCTAGGGTGGGAATGGAGAATGTCCCTGAATGGTCCAAGCTCGGTTCCCAGCTCAGTGTTCAACAGGGTGGTGACAGGTCTGTGCAAGCGAAGGGGCATGTCTTTCCCTTCCCGCGATGCCCTGACTGCTTCATTGCACGTTCCCCTCCAAGCGTGATGGGGGCAAATGACCACACATAAAACCTCTAAGACTGTGAGACAGAATAAACGTTTTCTCATGAGCTGACTACCTCAGGCATGGCCATGATGATGGAAAACTAACAAGTACATCGACACTAATTTTCTTTGCAATATGCTAGTGATGAGGCTTGATACACAACTTAAATATAATCTATAATATCACTATAGGAATGTGTCTTTTAAAATACTAACAAGAATCATTTGCGCTTGGCACTTGTGATTTGAATGAAAATGTCCTCCATAGGCTTATAGGGAGTGACACTATTAGGATACATGGCCTTACTGGAGGAAGTGTGTCACTGGGGGTGGCCTTTGAGGTCTCAAAAGCTCAAGCCAGGCCCAGTGTCTTATTTTCTCTTCCTGCTGCCTGCTGATCCAGATGTAGAACTCAGCTCCTTCTGCAGCACCATGTCTGCCTGTGTGCCTCCCTGTTTCCTGCAATGGTGACAATGAACTAATCCTCTAAACTGTAAGCCAACCCCACTAAATATTTTCCATTATGAGAGTTGATATGGCTGTGGTGTCTCTTCAAAGCAATAACCCTAACTAAGACAGCACTTAAAGGAACATGTTAAAAGGGGTATTTTTTAAAGTTTGGTGGAAGAGTAAAAGTAGGATGAAAACTTCTTTGTCTCTCAGGATTACTCTAGATGTTTATACCCGTTGAACATAGACGACTGTTGTGTTCATGTGACTCCATCTGTCAATCATTGATGCCCTCATGGCAGGTTTCTTACAGAGAGATTCTCACTTTGAAGTTGTTACATCTCACACTAGTTAAAACTCTCTACCAATTACTTTATTTTCTGTCCTGAGGCTGGGGAACTAATGGGATAGGTAAGAAGATTTTATTTGGGGATTTCCAATAAAGTAACAAGTGTTTATATTATGCTTGCTATGTGACATAAACTATTCATTCTGACAGGAAAGCTATGATATTTATTATTACCAGTTCATAGTTGGAGAAACTGAGACACAGAGAAGGTAATATACTTGGTCAAAGTCACAGCTTGTGAATGCCAGAGTGGCCCTTGTAGACACCAAGGTCGATTTTCCTTATGAAATTTCATTAAAGCCATCAACACAGAACTCAGAACTGCAGGGCCCAGTCATCCTAACATGGGGCTTTGCTGTGTTTCCTTTGTAATGATGCTCCCATCTCCATGAGGCATCCATTGCTCACTGTGATTTGTTCTGATATGTTTCCAATTAGAGACTGACTCTACCTAATAAAAATGTATGCTTCCCTCTTTCACCTAGAAGAACTTTTAAAATATTGGACATTTTGTAATGACAAGTCTTGGCATTGATTTTTATTGTGCTTTATTCCTCGAGGATTATAAGAGATCCATTTTTTTTTCAGAAGATTAACCAATGCTGCATTCGTAATGACACTCGGGTCTTGGTTCCCATGGTTTTTAAAGTAAAGTGTAGAAATCTTGATGCTTAACTCATGACAAAATCTTTTGACAGCATTTGGAAGGCTTTCATTACATTCTTTACTAAATTAGAAAATGCAGACATTAATGCTGTCAACAAAGCTAGATTTTTAAATGTCATTGGCAAAAATCCCTTAATTTGACCAATTTTTATACAATTCACAATTTATAGTTATACTTATTTCTTGGAAACTTTGGTAGAACTCCATTCATGAAAAGTCTGACAACTGAACTGTAATAATTCAGAAGTGGTACAGCCATATCTGTACCACTGATTATATATCATATATTTTCAAAGTTTTACTATCCCACAATACATCTATGCTTGTGTGAAAAACATTGCTGAGTGGTGGCTGCCTCAAAGAGACCTTTACTGAATCATGTTTGCCTCTCTATTTGTTCTTGAATATGGTGGATCTTTTCTTAGCTAAGAATGTATTTCCAATGTTTTATAATCTAATTCTGTCAAAAGACATTATGCGTTTAAATTTTCTAGAGATCAACACAGGAAAATTTTACCTAAGCTCTAAAAAGTGATATCAGTAAGATGTGATACTGTGTACAACTGACATTGTAACTTCTGGAATCAGTTTTCTCTGTGTTTAAAAGTGGATATGAATGAAGCAAGAGCAACTGAACTCATTAATGAAAATATTTTGTTAGTTTGGTTTGTCCCTGAGATAATTTTGCTTATATGTTTTGGTGAGTAAGCGTTTGTTTAGGACTTCTGTGCATGACATATTGGGAATGTAAAGAACAAAGAAATTTTGGTTCAGCCTTCCAAAAGTACCTGTCTAATCCTTGGCTGTGATGATGTAGGGACCCACAGGCTTTCCTGACTCAGGTGATCTCATTTGGAGATAACACCACTAACTTAGAGTGGAGTCACTCATAATTAATTTGTGATGGAACTGGCCACAAGTTATAGGGATTGTGGCCAGTATTTGGTTTAGTTAGGAGAAAGTTAAAAAAATTTGGCAGGTATTTTATTGGATTGCCATGATGTATTTAAATTTATTTTTTGTCTGTTTGGAAATATAATTTTCTTTTATTCTTCTCAAATTTGGGAAGTGTGGAGTGTATTTTTGCCCAGTGGTTTCTTCTCTTGGGACTTAAATCTGTGTACATGTGTGTGAGAGAGAGAGTGTGTATGTGTGAGTGTGTGCATATGTGTGAGTTAGTGTGCATGTGTGTGAGAGTGTGTGTGAGAAAGTGTGTGTGTGTGTGCGTGTGTGTGTGTGTGTGTGTGTGTGTGTGTGTATGTTTCCTGTAGGTGCATGTCACAGAGCCTATCCCTGTGTTTTGTAGATCACTCAATCCTTTCTGGGCTGGCTTTGCCTATGGAGACCTGCTTCTGAGCATTAGTGATGATTTTGTAGGGACCTTACTTATTCCTCCTCTGGCCCTGAACTTTGACAAAGGCCTTCTGCCTTAGGGGTCCCATGCTTCACCCTTCAACTGTACTCATTGAATATAATTAGTGAAGACACAGCTCTTAAGGTGTAGTTGTTTCCTGATTGGACTTCTTGGAAATGTAATGCGCAATGCCAACTCACATAAACCTTTAAGACTGTTTAAAGTTGGTCAGGTTTCTCTTTACTTCTCCTGTTGCCACCAGTGCTGCAAGTATAATAGCTCTTCTGGGAAGCTGTCATCACCTCATTTAGGTACATTTGCTTTGACTATGATTTTGCAGATTAGTTACCTTGTTCTAGGTAGTGGACTATCTTAAGGTGTTCCAATATCCTCCACAGTGCATAAGAATAGAAATAGCTGCCAACACTGAAAATATTAAAAGATTGGCATAACTATCTTATTCCTGAATTCGCTTGAGAAATTAAATGTTCTTGCAAGACTGAGTCTAAATTTCTTGGCACAAGAATATGTCATTTTAAAGGGGAATTCTTCATAATGTCATTTGATTCTGAGGCAGTAAAAAAAATATATGTTATGCATTGTATAATTTTGTATATTGTATTACCTATATACTTTATTATCTATCTATCTATCTATCATCTGTCTATCTAATTTGGAATTTATTAAATTTGGAACTTAAATACAAAAACAAAGAGTATGATAGAGCTATCATGTTTACCAGTGAGTGATGGGCTACCTAGAAATCAATGAAGACTTATCTCACACCTGATCTGGAAATGACTGCGTGATTTTCCTCCTCACTCTTAATCTATTTGGAAAGATGAGTTTGAACTGCACAGTTTCACTAGCTACATCCTGTAGGGCAGGCTGAGCTGTAAAAGGGAATGTGGATTAGTTCAACACTCTTGGATGTACCCCTTCACATTTCCTCAGAAGCAGTTACTTTGAAATGACTTCCTGGGAATGTGGCCTTAGTCTCTCCAAGGAAATCCTTCTGAATATTCTGGATTGCATAACATTTCATTTTGGGGGACAGTCTAAGTTTTGAAATAAGTATTCTGGCTATCACATTTCTCTGAAACAAAATGAGTGATTGGATATTGTTGCATGTATAGGGTAGATTCATTTCTTTTTGAACCTTTAACATTTTTATTTTCTATGCATGAGTGTTTTTTTCTGTATGTATGTCTTTGTACCATATGTATAACTGGTGCCCATGAAGGCCAGGAGGGTACATAAGATGCTCTGGAGCTGAAGTTACAAATGTTTGTGAACTGACATGTAGGGGCTAGAAAAGGAACCTAGGTCCTTAGCAAGAGTGACAAGCACTCTTACTTCCTGAGCCATCTCTCTAGCCCCAGAATAACTTTGTGAAATGAGCTGAAAGCTTCTGAAAACCCAGGCTTACAGAATAAGACAAAGCAATACTGTCTGGAGAAGCAAAGTTGCTGTTGCCCCCAGATAGTTATGACTGTGAAATCAATGAGGTGGAGCTGTGGTTAACCAGATCTGTAGCTAAAAGGTGGATTCTACACATCTATGATGTGAGAGGAATAGATCGTGATGCAGCAATTATTTGAATACAATACTAACATTAACAATGTATCTAACAGGGCATTAGAATGACAACATAATAAAGCCCAGAAGCGGGCAGGGATGCAGAGTTTCTTGGTAGCATGATGTGGTGTTGTGTACATGCAGCAGCTTGCAACGGGAAGCATTTGTGCTTCTTCCTTTTGTATTCACCATGGAAAAACAGATGATCTGGGTCTGCTGCTCTCAGAATAAGAACATGCCACAATTCTCTGTGAAATCCATCAGATTTTCTGAAGGTACATATGGCTGAATGTCCGACATTCTCTACAGACTATTTTATTTATTTATTTATTTTTAATAAATAGAAACTATTTATTATGATACAGCATCATCAAGATTATTTGACAAAAGGCAGTAACAAGCCAAAGGAAAACACTTTTACAAGAAGCAAAACACCTTGTATAAGCACATATGTTATGGTGAAGATATTTTGCCTTTTAGGTACAGGGTATGTATGTATACATCTCCAATTCTGAGTAATTATATGAGCTAATATTCTATTTATTCTGGAAAATTCATAATCATGTTAAGGGTAGGCATTCAGTAGTATTTTAATCAGTGTTGAATGTGTTCACCAAATGTCTCAGACCAAAACTCCAGAACAAACTCGCCTATTATAGCATTTGAACAGGAAGCATTGCCTCATCTATTCTGGCAAAAACCAAAAACAATAACAACAAAAAACATGAATGCACAATCCCATAGTAATGAAGGCCATATGTTGGTGCCTCAAGCTTAAAAGAACATAGGAAACAATGTGGGTTCTCCCACTGTTTTCCTAATTTGAGTCTGTGTCTCTCTATTTAGGCCGGGCAGACCAGGCTGGCCTCAAACTCACAGAGATGCACCTGCCTCTGCCTCCCAAGTGCTGGGCTTCAAGAAGTGTTCTACCATGTCCTGTTACCATGCCCTGCTCTGCACCATCCATTTTTTCTCATTCTGTTTCTTCACTACAGACTATTTTATTACTTTAAAAAATATGACTAGAGTTTGTGCAAACTTTTTGTAGATAATTTTTGAGTTAATGATAGTGAGACAATCAGCCAGTTTTAAATAGTCGTCTTGGGATGAATTAATAGATGATACATTGTAAGCAAAGGACAAAACAAAATGACAACACTGGAGTTAGAGGAACTTAAGTTGAGTTTTATTTACTGTAAAGTGATTATAATATCCTACAGCTTCTCTCCTTGTTCTCTCTCTCTCTCTCTCTCTCTCTCTCTCTCTCTCTGTGTGTGTGTGTGTGTGGTGTTATATGAGATGCCATCTTATTTGGCTAATGAATATAACAGGGCTGGTGTCTTAGTGTCTATGAACAATATAAACATAGTTGTTATGAGATGGTAGAAGAAAGTATCTTTATATACCCGAAATTTATTTACAATTGCAAATAACCATTAATACTACTAAACATAATCTTTAAATGTTTTTATTAATTCTTTGAAAATTTCATGTTATATTTTGAGCATATTGCCCTCCCTTTCCCCAACTCCTCCCAGAACTACTCTCTATTCTGTATCCACCCAACTTCATTTCTTTATTCTTTTAAACCCATCAAGTCCAATTTTTATTACCTATATAATCTTGAGAATGTAGCCCTCAGCTTTCTACCTGCCATGGGTCATATCCTTAAGGAAGACTAATTCTCTGGGCAGCTGTCAATTACCTACCGCTCCTTAGCTGGGGAGGGGGCTTCTTCATACAAACCTCCTAGCCTTCATGCTGTTCTTTTGTATGGCTTGAGCTTGAGCAGGTCTTGTGCAAGTTTCTGTCACAACTGCTTTGAATTCATTTGTGCAACTGCCCTGTTGTTTGCCAGCTTTGGTGGATGACAAAATGTACTTTAACGAACACAAGTTACCTTTTCATCAGTCTTGCCCATGGTGTTGATGTAAAGTAGGTGGACTGAAGACTGGTTTCAAAAGTCTTAGAATTTGCAATTTTCTCTATTTCCCAGGTCCCTCTCCCCCCCCCACCCCTCGCCATGTTCCCCATCTGTTCAGAGGATCTTGCCTCATTTCTCTTCCCTTGGGTACCATGTATATCTTTTAGGTTCTTTCCTGTTTCCCAGACTCTCTGTCAGTGGAAGTGCAGACTGGCACTCTCCTGATTCATGTTTAAAATCCATATATGAGTGAGTACATACCATGTTTGTCTTTTTTGTTACTGGGTTACCTCACTCAGGATGGTTTCTTTCAGTGCTATCCATTTACCTGCGAATTTCAAGATTCCATTGTTTTTTTTTTTTCAGCTGAGTAATACTCCATTGTGTAAATGTACCACATTTTCTCTATCCACTGTTCAGTTGAGGGGCATCTAGGTTGCTTCCAGATTCTGGCTATTACAAATAATGCTGCTATGAACATAGTGGAGCAGATGCCCTTGTTGTATGAATTTGCCTCCTTTGGATATATGCCTAAGAGTGGAATTGCTGGGTCTTGTGGTAGATTGATTCCCATTTTCCTGAGGAATCTCCATACTGCTTTCCAAAGTGGCTGTATGAGTTGGTACTCCCACCAGCAGGGAAGGAGTGTTCCCCTCTCTCCACATCCTCTCCAGCATAAATTGTCTTCGGTGTTTTTGATTTTAGCCATTCTGACAGGAGTAAGATGGTATCTCAGAGTTGTTTTGATTTGCATTTCCCTGATGGCTAAGGATGTTGAGCACTTTCTTAAGTGTCTCTTGGCCATTTTAGCCTCCTCTATTGAGAATTCTCTGTTTAGTTCTGTACCCCACCTTTTGATTGGATCCTTTGGTGTTTTGGAGACTTGCTTCTTGAGTTCTTTGTAAATTTTGGAGATTAGCCCTCTGTCAGATGTGGGGTCAGTGAATATCTTTTCCCATTCTGTGGACTGCCTTTCTGTCTTGTTGATTGTGTCCTTTGCCTTACAGAAGCATTTTAGTTTCATGAGGTCCCATTTGTTAATTATCGATCTCAGTGTCTGTGCCACTGGTGTTATGTTCAGGAAGTGGTCTCCTGTACCAACTCATTGAAGAGTATCTCCCACTTTCTTTTCTAAAAGTTTCAGTGTGGCTGGATTTATGTAGAGAGTAGGACGTGGAGGAACAGGAAGTTTGACTGGGGGGGTAGGATAGGGGGAAGAGGGAATCATAGGTTAGAAGACAGATCAGCCACCATTGTGACCTCTAGTGATCTAAACGAATGACGCCAATTGGCAAGCTAAGCAATAGTGTAGAGACCACCTCGAATGCCTATTCCTGATAGTGAACTTGATGTCTATAACCATCCTGGAGCCTTCATCCAGTGACGGATGGAAGCAGAGGCAAACACTCACAGTTAAATACTGAACAGAACCCAAGGAACCCAGCGACAGAGAGAGAGGAGCGAAGAGCAAATTGGCAAAGAATGGGCTGGCAAAACCAGCAGAGACAGCTGATCTGAACAGGGGAGAGCTCTTGGACCCCAGACCGACAGCTGGGAGGCCAGCATGGGACCGATCCAGACCCCCTGAATGTGAGAGTCAATGAGGAGGCCTGGGCTACCTATGGGGTCCTGAGCAGTGGATCAGTGTTTATCCCTTGAATACTAACAGACATCGTGTGTCTACAACACAAAGAGGGTTGCTCTCTCTGTCTGGGCTCTTAGGGAAGTGCCTGGACCCTACCCTGAATGAAATGATAGACTCTAGATATCCCCTATGCAGAAGGAATTGGCAATAGGGTGGGAGGATGGGGGGGATGGTGGGGGGAGTGCAGGAGGAGGGGAGGGAGAGGGAACTGGGATTGACATGTAAAACAAGCTATTTAAAATTAAAATAAGAAAATAATAATAATAAAAAAAATTTGCAATTTTTAAAGTGAGAACATATGATGCTCTAGTCTTAAGAGTGACCGTTGAGTAGTTGAGATGGTAGTTCTGTTGATAATGATGCTGTTTGTGTCATAGGCATGAAGACCAGCTTCCCATCTCCAACACCAAGCAAACTGGTTGCGGTGTTTCATGTCCATTGTTCCAGCACCAGGGAAGTAGAAGCAGGAGGGTTAGGTGTTCAAGGACATTCTCATTCAAATAGCAAGTTGGAGGACAACTTGGGCCCTGTCTTAAAAGGTGGCAGTTGATAGACAGTACATAAGAGCAAACGTTTCCCTTAGTGCTTTTCTTGAAGGTTTAATGGGCTGTAATGAAGCCTTCTGTGGGAAGTTGTGCCTCTGGGTGTCGAGTTCATGCTTGTGTGGACATTCTAAGATTCTCTTCACATTGGCTAAGTCACTGCTCTTTCTGTCACATTTGAGGGCTACTCTTTTTGCTTTGTTCTGCAGCCATGAGTACAGGTTGGGTGTTCACAGTCACCTTTTTTGTTATTGTTGATAAAGCATTATAATCCCCAAATATGAATCTCTAGGAAAGTTCCTGGGCGCTGCTCTAAAAAGAAAATGTTTCATTTCTCTTCACCAAATCACAGGAAAGGACTTTTTGTGATATGAGAAGTACAACATGGCATTCCTGTAGAGGGAATAGGCAGTCGTCACCTTTTGATGCCTCATACACATGTTCAAGTTTGTAAATTTAATAAAAAGATAAAAAATGTGGCAGTGTTTTATCTGAAGCAATAAACCCTGATTAAATTGTGCCAGCTTGATGCTCTGGGTCTTTCTGGGTAGCACGACAGTGAGTAGGAGTGTTAGACAAGATAATAGCCCCAGACAAATGTGAAAGCCCATGATGTCTTAAAGAGCCTTCCAGAGCACTGACGAGTCCAGGAAATTAAAATAGTCAGTGCGGTGTCTCATGCACATGACTGGGCTTAACTGCCTGAATTCATTCACTTCTCTGTTAAGTAAATATATCTCGTCCCATGTAATGGTTGATTTCATGGCCCTTTTTATTAATGTTTAAAAATAAAGACGGGCCAAAAAGTAATCTGCACAATGTCTGTTGAGTCTAACAAGATGCCAATCAGCCAGACACCATGGCTTTCATAACTGAAGAGGTCAATTGAGGAAAGCGAGGGTGGAGACAGGAATGTATAATAACAAAGTATGCTGAATAGTTTTTATGTCAGATTGGCACAAGCTGGAGTCATCTGAGAGAGCAGAACCTCAATTGAGAAATTACTTCTGTAAGACTGGACTGTAGGCAAGCATGTAGGCCATTTTCTTAATTAGTGACTGGTGTGGGAGGGCCCAACTCAGATGTGGGTGGTGTCACCCCTGGGCCAGTGGTCCTGCCAGGTAAAAAGAAGTAGGCTGAGAAAGATGTGAGGAGCAAGCCAGCTGCAGCACTCCTCCATGGCCTCTGCATCAGATCCTGCCTCCAGGTTCCTGCCCTATTTGAGTTCCTGTCCTGACTCCCTTTGATGATGAACAGTGATTTGGAATCATAAGCCAAATAAACCCTTCCCTTCTCAACTTGCTTTTGGTCGTAGTATTTCATCATATCAGTAGAATCCCTAACTAAGACATAAACTAAAACAATTTCTGTTGTGTTTTACAGAAGCTACAATATATGGGAAGCAAGAATTTAATTACTCCAAGGCATGTCAAAATGCTTGAACTGTGCAGACATGTCTTAAAAACATTAACACTAGCAGTGATGGGAATGCCAGAAACTTCAGATGGTGTGTTTTCATTAACAGTTATTGAATTTGTTTCCATTTAGTATACATGTTTATATAGATGTGTGTAGCAAAGTGGGCTTTTTACTTAGAATAAATTGTAGTTAATATGATATTAACATCATATTTTGACAATCATGCTCAATTCCTTTCTGACATGCATTCATGTGGGTAAAATTTTGATAATAGAAATCAACACTTGACTATATGAATATAGCCAAAAGCAATGCTGATACATCACAGGACACACATACACACATGCACACACACACGCACACACACACACGAAAATTTTTTTGCCTTAAGAAAAATTGTCTTGGGTAATGTTGCCTAATATTTGATTAATTGTAACATCACCAAATTTAGGTTATAGCTGATAGTTTTTTGTTCCCAAAATACTAAAAGCAAACTGAGCTGGCTTCTTTTAATGTTTCACAGTTGCCGTTGTATTAAAACCTATTAGTTTGGCATGGCCTCCCAGAGTGTCCCCACTGTGAGACAAAGGGTGCCATAATGGCTTCTGGAGTGATCTACTATTTTTGGCATACAAAAAGAAGTTATAATGCTGTTCTTTAAAATTTATGTTTCATAATAAAATGAATAATTCATTCACTCATCCACTGACAAGCAGAATACTTAAATTAATGTTTCAAAGTAAAAAATCAGCAGCAAACCACAAAGCTGGGGCTGGAGGTAGGGATGGCAGCCTGGCTATTAGGATATAATACATTTTCAGAAGATAACCATAATATAAAATGAGTCTGAAAGTCATTTATAAAGAACAGGATATTAAAAGCTATAAGAAAAAAAGAGACCATTTATCTATTTGTGTACTATTTTGAAGGCTTGAGCCAAATGTTTCATCAGTGATTTGGGTGGTTTCCAATAAATTGGGCAGGAAGGGGGAGGGGAGAGAGCAGCAGTGACTTTCTTTAGCTGGCTTTATTTTAAGCTTTCATTCATTAATTCAACAGGTGCATACGTGTAGGACAAGTAGCCAGGTACTATGGCTAACATAAATATATAAGGCACAGTATCTGAAGAGTTCAGAATTAATAAACAAAAAAGGGGATAGCAGGGTGAATTTTGGTCAAGAATAATTTAAAGTAATTCAAAAGTAAATTTGCAAATGAAATTAGCTTATTAATAACTAATGGTGAGTAAATAAGCCTCGTTTCCTGTCTCCCTATTACTTTATAGCAAAGAATTATCACAACCATCATCACTATCATCATCACTACCATCATCATCCATCACCTTGTCATCAACACAATGATAGTGGCCAACAGGTAGGCCCAGAGACATTGTTCTTGATGTTCTTTTGCATAAAATTACATGCCTGCAAAAATGTTATGGTGCTATTACTCTCTCTACTGAACAGAGGGGAAAACTAAGGCACAGAGAAGTTAAGTCCCATTCCCATGTGGGAATACTTACTAGTGGAGTAAGGGCTTCATCCTAGAGCCCAGTCTTTGGCTTTTGGGAAACAATACACATACTGTTATTAATGTAGAATGATTCTCTGATAAAACTTAGTAGGTATTCTAAGAAGTCGGCATGGTGAGGACATTCATTTCAATTTCTTATTTGCCTTGAAATTGTTGGTAGTTGTTTCTAGATATTAGGAACAAACCAAGAAACTTAAGCTTTGCTTGAAAAAAGAAATGAGCACGGTAGATCTTTTCTTGTTTGTACTGGAACATCTCCTTTTATAGATAATATTTTATTTCCTAAGGTGGCTGTTTATCAGGGCTGGTCAGGAGAGTTAGAATCAAACAGGGAGGGATGTTTTCTTCACTGTTGTGTCATGTTCACCACCAGGGAGTATTTTTTGGCTGGGAGCTATGTGCATTTGATATCATCACTTGTGGGGACTTTATGTAGTGATGGTTGTAGAATTTTTTCCCTTTTTAAAATTTAAATTAGAAACAAGCTTCTTTTACATGTCAATCCCAGTTCGCTCTCCTTCCCCTCCTCCCCTATCCCATCCCCTTTCTGCTCCCCAGGGAGGAAGAGGCCTTCCATGGGGGATCTTCAAAGTCTATTGTATCATTTGGAGCAGGGCCTAGACCCTCCCTCATGTGTCTAGGCTAAGAGAGTATCCCTCTATGTGAATTGGGCTCCCAACATCCATTTGTGTACTAGGGATAAATACTAATACACTACCAGAGACCACATAGATTAACCAGACCTCCAAACTGACATCCTCATTCAGGGGGTCTGGAAAAATCCTATGCTGGTTTCCCAGCTATCAGTCTGGGGTCCTTGAGCTCCCCCTTGTTCAGGTCAGTTGTTTCTGTGGGCTTCTCCAGCCTGGTCTTGACCCCTTTGCTCATCACTCCTCCCTCTCTGCAACTGGATTCCAGAGTCCAGCTCAGTGTTTAGCTGTGGGTGTCTGCTTCTGCTTTCATCAGCTACTGGATGAAGGTTCTAGGATGGCAGATAAGGTAGTCATTAATCTCATTATTGGAGAAGGGCATTTAAGGTAGCCTCTCAACTATTGCTTAGATTGTTAGTTGGGGTCAGGACATTTCCCTAGTGCCAGATTTCTCTTTAAATCTATAATGGCTCCCGCTGTTATGGTATCTCTTTTCTTGCTCTCCTCTATTCTTCCCCTAACTTGATCTTCCTGCTCCCTCATGTTCTCCTCTCCCCTCCTCTTCTCCCCTTCTCCTTCTTCTAACTCCCTCCACCCTTCCCCCATGCTCCCAATTAGCACAGGAGATCTTGTCCCTTTCCCCTTCTCCAGGGGACCATGTATGTTTCTCTGAGGGTCCTTCTTGTTACCTAGCTTCTCTGGTGGTATGGATTGTAGGCTGATACTCCTTTGCTCTATGTCTAAAATCCATATATGAGTGAGTACATACCATGTTTGTCTTCTTTTGACTGGGTTACCTCACTCAGGATGTTTTCTTCTAGTTCCATCCATTTGCCTGCGAATTTGAAGATTCCATTGTTTTTTGTTTGTTTGTTTGTTTGTTTTTCCTTTGAGTAGTACTCAACTCTGAGATACCATCTTACTCCTGTCAGAATGATTACATCGAAAACATCAATGACAGTTTATGCTGGAGAAGATGTGGAGAAAGGGGAACACTCCTCCACAGATGATGGGAGTGCCAACTCATAACAGTAACTTGGGAGGTCAGTATGAAGATCCCTCAGGAAAATGGGAATCAGTATACCTCAAGATCCAGCAATCCCACTCTTAGGCATTTACCCAAAAGATGCGCATTCAAATAATAAGGGCATCTGTTCAACCATGTTCACAGCATCTTTATTTGTAATAGCCAGAACCTAGAAGCAACCGAGATGCCCTTCAACTGAAGAATGGATGGAGAAAATTTTGTTTTGTTTTGTTTCTAAATCCAAGCATAAAGTGAAAACTTGATATGGTAACCTTTTAGGTTTATTTCAAGCCTTGTGTTCTTTGAATTTATATTTCTTTGTGAGCTTCTATATTCAAACAGTAATAACCAAATAATAAAAGCAAAGGTGTTAGCAAAGGAAATCATGACTAGTTTGACAGGTAGGAGGCATCTTTACATGTATAGTGTCTTTATTTCACTGACACATAGCTTCAGCCAAGTCAACCAGTTAACATTATATAAATAAGTATATTGCTTGGTATTTGGTCTATCTCACTGATTTAAGATGATCTTATTCAAAAGTATACGTTATTTTGAAAGGTTTGCATAACATATTTCAGTATTTAGTTACAATTTCCCACCCACTGGTTGTGTTATAAAGTAAAATAAATGTTATGGAAGGAAATGTATATATTTGAAAAAGAAGACACTAAAAATGGGAAACACATTTAAAAAGTGTTGGCAGTAGCAGAAAAATCATTTAGTCATTTTAATGCCTCTTGTTGAAAAAATGTGTATATTTGTCAGGGTTCTCTGGAGGGACAGAACTGAGGATAAAAATGTATATATCAAAAGATGATTTATTCAAGGGGCTTACAAACTGTGATCCAAGTAGTCCACCTACTGCTGCTTCTGACTAAAAGGAGAGGAGATTGGTGGTGATTCTATCCACAAACCTGGATGACTCAGCTGGTCTATGTTGTAGTCCAGAAGAAGTAGGTTCCAACACCAGCAAAGGGATGTACAGCAGTAGAGTAGATGGACTTGCCAGCAAGAGTGAGGGCAAGCAGGCAAAGAATAAAATCTTCCTTCTCCCAAGTCCTTTATGTGGACTGTCACCAGAAGATGTAGCCAAGACTTAGGGTGGGTCTTCTTGCCTCAGACAATCCAGCCAATAAAAACCCCTCGAAGGTGTTCCCAGCTTCTAGGGTTGTAATTGACTCTAGATGTGGTCAAATGGACAAATCTGATTAGCCATCACCATGTGCACATCTTTAATAATCCCATCTGTCACAAGTCTGTAGGTATAAGCTTGTTAATCTTTTAACTTCTAGGGTTCTTCAGCATCAAGTTCCTGAGCCAGAAGTCCTGTTAGATAATTCCTAGTACCTGAGAATTTTTGTTACCCAGGCATGTGACCCTAACATCATGTGATGGAAGTCCCCTGGCTACATGGCTGATCGGTAGTGTCACTGACAGGAATTTACCTACTCTTGGGAAATAAAGCCTTAAGGTCTTAATGACCTGCTGTTGTGTGACATATCATAGGCAAGCTACTATTTCATGTCACATGCACAGTTAACTCTCTAGAAGCATGTAGGATAAACCCAGGCTCTGGTCTAGTCAATTCTTTCAGCTCTGTCCTGGTAGGGCTAGTCAGGAACCTCTCATTCTCTTACTCCCTGGATTATTCAATGGAAACCTGGACTCTTTGTTTATAAGTAATGTTTCTTTGACTCATTTTAAATATGATCATAATGCAGAGGGAGGTTTTAGAGGAGAGACAAAGACTGGAAGACTCATATGAGGTGAGTAATTTCAGTCCTGAGGCAAAACTTTGTGTATACTGATATAGAAAATAGAAAGGTGAGGTTTAGTGATGTTTTCTCAACATTTTTGATGTGCACCAAAGTCATTTAGAAAAGAGGTAGTTAAATTAACAAAGTATAAAAAGAGTTGTGTGTGTGTGTGTGTGTGTGTGTGTGTGTGTGTGTATGTTGGGGTGACAATGTTGGTGTCTGTACATGTTCTCTCTCTCTCTCTCTGTCTGTGTGTGTGTGTCTGTCTGTCTGTGTGTTTAACATGTGGCCTTGCACATGGTAAGAAATCATTCTACCACTGAACTCTATTGCCATTCCTAATACTTTTATTTTGAAACTGGGTTTAAGTTGCCCACGCTATCCTTGAGCTTTCTATGTAGTTCAAGTGATCCTTGAAATTGTGATTTCACTGCCTCAGTTTCCCTAACAGCTGGGATTATGGGCCTATACCACCAGGCCCAGCTGCATTGGTGCCTTTATTGCCAGGTGACTGTGGCAATGTGGACTTGTTTCTAGGCTTTTCATTCTGTCTCTGCTTTACTGTGACACTTGAGCTGAAGCCTCCATGTCTGAGGAACTTTTGCTCTATAGTTAGTATTGAAATTTTGTAGCAAGTCCTATAGCTTTGTTCTTAATCATTCTCTATCTTTCCAAGACTAGTCTTACCTTTCATATTTCAGTAGCACTATTCTTTAAAGTTTTGCCTTCGAATTATTTTTAAAGGAGGCAATCTTGGAAGCAGTAAGGAAACTTTCAAAACAAGAGACTGGTTCTCAAGCTGTTTCTTATGATAAAACATTCAGTGCTAGAATGAATTCTTGAAATAATCTTTGTTCCTGTTTAGTTATGAAAATACTCAATAAGTACCTACTTTGTGACTAAATTTTCCTCATTAAAGAAACAGTTGCATCATAATCAGAAAATGGTGTTTCATAGCATTCCTTTCCACTTTCCTGCTTTCATGATCCTTCTGCCTATTCCACTGAAATGTTCTGTGGGCCTTGCTTGGAAGAGGTAGTATAAATGTCCCACTTAAGGCTGAGTATTCAACATTTACTTAATCTCATCCCCTTGATCAGTTATGAGTTTCTGCCTTAACTGTTGCCCATGGTAAGAAGACGTTCCTCTGATCCAGGCTGAGAGCAAAATTTGTCTATGGGCATAAACATAACTATTCCTAAGGCAGTTTGACAGAATGTACATTTAGTAAAATAGTAGCAACAAATCCTGCCCATCCCCCCAGAGCCTGTAACCTCCAAGGACATAGGCTTTTGACCTGATTTACAATAGCAAACATTTATTGCTTCCCTTGAACAGGTCTCAAACCCAATCAGAGAGTGGTTGGTTACCTCTAAAATAGTTATGCCACTACTGCACCCTAGGCAGATAATGCTTTCTATGTCAGTATTGTAGCATTTAGGGTGCACATCTGGGTTAGACCATTGATGAGCTTTCTCCTCTGGTGGTCTGCACAGTGCCTTCTGGTATTATGAACACTAGCCAACAGGGAGAAAGCTTTCAGTTTAATTCCAGATGATTTCTCCATGTCTTGCCCTGAAAGTGTGGTGTCTTAGCACTTAGTTCTGGTAGGCAACCCAGAGCAATTTCAATAGTCTCTGTTGTTTACAAAGCTTTTAGAGGATCCCTGGCCAACTTACAGAAAGGTAATCCCTCATTTGACACTTAAGAGTTTTGTTTAAAACTGTTTGGCATCTAGAAGCCACATTATCCACCACAGCCGGCTACAGAAGGAGTCATTTAAAGACCTTTTTGCTCAAACTCTTCCTAACATAAATAAAAGAGATGCAAAGTTATTTATGTTTTTTGTTTATCTGCCTCCTGCTCTGTAAGTTTTCTTTCTGTTATACTCACCATCCTATGCTCACATTACTCTGGTTCAGAAAAGCATATGTCTCGATACTATATCTCTTGGTTTAACTTTCGGGAAGAGATGGTGACCCTATGGACATTAAAGGACAATAAAGGGGCAAACAGTGTTTAAAACCTATTCAATTGTGTATGTGTGTTGTAGAGACATAAGTAAACAGAACTTCATTTGAAATTATAGCTTACATCTTCAAATCTGTAACTCAAGTCCTCATGAATTTATGTCTCCCTCAATTGTTTGAGCTAAGACATTTAAAGCCAGGACAGCTCATGTTGATATGAGAAGCGTAAGTGTTTTCACACTCTGCATGCTCATTTGCTTCAAGAAAGGAAGTCACCACTCATTGATTCCATTTTTAATGCCTGATTTTGGTACCAAACATTAGCTGTCTGCATTTTAAAACTATTTGGCTAGTAGTGAACCCAAAAAGATGAGGTATACCATTGATGGGGATCTCATCTTCTCCAATCAGTTTCAGACACTTTTTATTCCCCTCCCCTTTTATTTTATTTTAATCACTCTTCTGAGACATTGCTGGAGCTGACTCTTCATCAAGGTGTCCAGCTGAAACAGCGATCAGATCCTGCTGAGGCAGGGACAGAGGACAGCAGCTCTGTGGGTGTGCAGACTGGGATCTTCGGGAGGCAAAGGTAATTAGAGAGCATACGGTCCACAATAAATCTGCACAGTAGTGCTGGCTTGTATTAATCGAGGGATTAGAAGGAATAGCAAACCCTTATAAACAGTGTGTTAAATCTCAAGTTACATTTCCTAGACTTCATACAGCTCGGCATAAATTTAGCAGTTTCTCCTATTTGATATAGTACATGAAGTGTGGGGAGATTTATGACGTAATTTGTGTACATGCACCATGATCAAAATGGCTGAGGAGGGCCTGATAAAACATGAACATCTGGAGGTACAGATGTCATCCTTGTGACGCTGAAAGCTGTTTGACTGGGAGAGGGAACATATGACTGCGGAGGAAGCTGGTCTCCAAAGTGCCAAGTTCCACACGAGTTTGATAGAAACGTGTTATGAGTGCTTAGTGTTGTGATTGATGGCTTTGGATGAAGTGAACTATCCGGTAAACCTGTGGTTACATTTCTTTTTAGATTTTTGGGTTACTCTTTGTTTAAATTGTTTATTTTACATCCTACCACAGTTTCTCTTCCTCCTCTCCTCCCAGCCCACCCTCCTCTCTGCCTCTCCCATCCATCCACTCCTCCTCCAGTTATCTCCAGAAAAGGACAGGCCTTTCATGGATATCAACAAAACATGCATATCAAGTTGTATTAAGACTAAGCACCTCACCTTGATTTGGGCTGGGGAAGGCAACCAACCCAGTATGAGGAATAGGGTTCCAAAACCCAGTAAAGGAGTCAGAGACAGCCCCTGATCCCACTGTTAGGAGTCCTGCAAGAGGACCAAGCTACACAACTGTCACATATGCAGAGAGACTAGGTCAGTCCCATGCAAGCTCTTTGTTGCCCCACTGAGCCCAGGTTAGTTGATTCTACTCTTTACTCTTACTCTTCATAATGATGACTTGTAGAGAAAGGCACTGTGTTTCCAACCCTGAAAGACAAGGTTATTGTTCTGGGACCAGGAAAGCTGTGTATGAGAAAGCAAAAGGCATTTGTACTCTACCCTGCCTGGAACTGTTGTAAGAAAGAGCAAGGTGAGGTAGTAAATTCCTCATCCATTTATAAGGACTCCATGTCTTTTTAGTAATAACCTCAAACCAGCTATTGCAATCTAATGCCAATATTATTTGCACAAATCACATGGATATTGTTTCATCTTATTTTATTTATATTAGCTATGATTTATATATGGATTCCCCAACTTATTTATTGTTATCTGTTTTTTGAAGTTGTAGATTGTCTTACTTTATTATCATATGCTCATTAATGAATAAAATAAAATACTATATTTTCACTAGAGAAATAGTAAATGGACTTTTTCACTTGAAGTAGGAGTCTTTACCAGAATTCTTGGTTTTAATCCATCTGTATCTAACTGACTCCACTGGCTTCTCCTGGTTTCCTCAGGGTCAAAGTGTAGCTACTACATCTTTTCCTTTTCTCACTATGACCAAATGAAAGAGAGTGAAGTGTAGTTATTACTGTCCATAAAACAGTGTACTCCCTAAGAAGACTAGAATAGACTAGGATTTGATTATGGTAACTGTTATGAGTCCAAATGAACAAAAACACTTGGGGCCTGTATGACTTTTCTCATTACTGTGAACAAATTCCTTACTACAGCAACCTAAGGAAGAATGGGAGGGTCTATTTTTGCCCATGGTTTGAAGGAATACACTCCATCATGGCAAGGAAGGGACATGGTGGCAGGGGCATGAGGCAGCTGGCCACATTTCATCTGCAGTCAGGAAGCAAAGAGATGAACGGTGGTGTTCATTTGGCGTGCCCTTTTCATTCAGTCTGGATCTCCCTCTTTAGTTCAACTTCTCTGTAAACACCTTCATCTAGATGTGGTTTCAAATCCAGACAAGTTGACAATGAAAATTAATAATAACAAATCTACCACTTGTCAACCTAAACATACTACTTTTAACAGTATCCCTTGTCAACTTGTCCCCAAAGCGTATTACTTTCAACACTATCCCTTGTCAACTCGATACCAAAACATAGTGCTTTTAACACTTCATATCTGATCCTCAGGTGCACATGGCCATCTCATAATTGAAAATACACTTAGTCCACCCTTAAGTGTCCCCAAAGCCTACTCTTTTCAAAAGCCCAATGACTCTATTGGGACTCAAGGTAATCTCTTAACTGTGGACCCTTGTCAGTCATGTGGTCAAAGGTATCACAGCAACAGCCCCAATCCTCACTTCCAATTTTCTGTATTACTTTTCTTATTGCTGTAACAAAATACCTAAGGAAAAATACTTTATTTTGATTGGCAGTTCTAGGAATATAGGCCATCATAGTAGAAAACTTGGTGGTGAGCAGCATCTGAACAGACACAGATGCAGGGAACAGAAAGAGGTGATGCTTAATTGGTTTTTCTTCACTTTTTTTTTCAGTCTGAGACCCTATTCATGGGATGGTGTTACCCATATTCAGTGTGAGCCTTCTCTCTTTCTTTAAGCTTCTTTGAATATCTTTACAGATGTCCACAGGCATGTCTCCTGGGTTATTCTCCATTCAGAGAAGTTCATAATCGAGATTAACTATCATGAAGTCATACAGTAAAGAGTACTTTTATAGGTAAAGAAGTCATGCCTCCTGGGAAATTCCAGGACTGTGCTTTGGGATGGTTGAATAACCTTTCCTAGCTGAAGAGGTATTTCCCAAATATTAAGCCCTCATTTTTCTAATGAGTCAATATTTTTGATGAAGATTTTTAACAAATGTTTTTTATGATGATTTTAATCCTGTTTGATGCCACTGAAGTGGTCAGAACTGATTTTTCAATAATATTTTTAGTAATTCCTTGACAACTTCACATGATATATTTTGATCGTATTTAATCCCTCTTAATCATTCCTCCTAGACCCATCCTGACATGCCACCCACATTCATGTTGTCTTTGGAAGAAGCTCCAGTGTTGCTCAAGTATGGTGACATCTGGAGCATGGTAGAGTTACCGGGAGTCACATGCTTTAAAAAAAAAACCAAAAGAATGACTCCTTTTCCAAGCAGCTATAAATTATCAGTGTCTTGAGCTCACACAGGTCTTGTGTGTGCTTTTGCAACTGCTGTGAGTTCATAAGGAAAATTATCCTGTTTTGTGTAGAAAATATTTCCTTATAGTCATCCATTGCCTCTGGCTCTTACAAACTTTCTGCCTCTGAGACAACCTGAGCCTTGGGGAAGAAATGTGACAAAGATGTCATATTTATGCTGACTGCTTCTCATAAGCAAGACAAAATTTCAGAATCAATGGAGTAGGGTGGCATGAGTTCCATCCCTAGAAAGACTAATGTTCAAGAGTGGCTCCTCCCTGTGTCCTGAGCCAGACGTTTAGAGACTTAGATGTATAGCTTCTGCTAACTTCATCATCATCTTTACAGGACAGAATATGTATAATGTCTTAGTTAGTAACATTTTGTGTATAAGCAATGCTGCCTTTTTTTTCTTGCTGAAGGTACTGTTGCATTGGGAATACTGTGGCTAGCAAGAGCAAAGTAATTAAGACAATATTGAGTTTCTCTTGTAGAGCAAGCAGGGATGATTATATAGCTGCAACCTTTGGAGCTGGATAGCAACTTTAGCTGATCAGCAACTCATTTTTCACCCAGAGTTGTTCTGTTCTTTCCTGGCCCCTTAACCATCCTGCAGATGAATCACCATGTTCCCAGATTTACTGTTCTGCCACCAACGAAGGAAGCAGCTGCTTGTGCTGTGATGATGCATGCACTCTAGAGATGCCAGCCAGGCTTTTACTTCTGTCTATTGGGAGCCATTTTCTTGCTGATTTTTTTTAACAAGTTACTTTGTATTTCACGCTGGTGATGCTATGTCATTTGCCTGAAGAAGGGGTTAATAGTCCCCAAACTTGATAGAAGTTTAATTCTGGGGGCAAAGTCTGTTTTCAAAGAAAGCTTAAATGCTGGTGGGGCAAATGATGTTAGTGTAAAAATGCCAAGGAATATTTTTCAGTTCTTCTGGAAGCAAGTCAAATGAGAAAAAGAGATACAGATACAAGGAAGCACACACAAGCCATTCTTGGTGGCAGATCTTGTATAGAGTTTTTATTATATTATTTATAACCTTTTTTATTTTAGACAAAAGGGGGAAATGTGGTGATATTTTGTTTGTGATCTAACAAATAAAGTTTGCCTAAAGAGCAGAGGGCACAGCTAGCTATACTACTTAGCCATAGATGCCAGACAGTGATGGCGCACGCCTTTAATCCCAGTACTTGGGGGGCAGAGGCAGGTGAATCTCTGAGTTCAAGGCCAGCCTGGTCTACAAAAGCAAGTTTCAGGATGGCTGTAAAGATGGTTCAGTGGTTAAGAGGACTTCCTGAGAAATCTCTTGAGAGGAGGATTGGAGTTCAGAGGCCAATATCCTCCTTAGATGGCTCAAAAATGCCAAGAACTCTGCCTCCTCCTGCCTTACATTCCTCTCTCCACTCAGTCATATCACTCCTGTCTCCACTTCCAGGGCGCTGGGATTAAAGGTGTGTGACTCCCAAGAACTGGGATTAAAGGCATGAGCCCCCACCACCTGGGCTATATGAGATTGACCCAGTCTAAAAGAGAATCAGAGCCAGGTGGCCTTGAATTCACAGAGATCTGCTTGTCACTGTCTCCCAAGTATGGGACCACTGCCTGGCATTTATGGCTAGCTAGGGTGGCTATCTCTGCACTCTGATCTTCAGGCAAGCTTTATTTGTTAGATCACAAACAAAGTATCACCACAGCTAGAAACTCTCTTTATAACGACAACATAGGAGTTTAGATAAAAGAAGTCAAATGTGAATTCTGATGATCTACATGGACTATTCCAGTGTCGCCTTAAACATTAATGTGTCCCTGGGGACACATTCATATGGGCACACACATTTGCTATGAAATCAACCCCACACACAACCTAGTGAAGCAAAGCTGTGGTTGAGTTTTTGAACTGTGAACCCTAATTCTCAGAAATGCAAGTGTATGCCATAAAGGCCCTGACTTTTCTTTGTCTTATCTGTCTTCCCTATAGACCTACTCTTGTGTCTCTGTCCCAGAAACTAATTGCAAAAAATCCCCAGTCTCTGTTGAGAGTAAAGTTGATGGTCTTAGACAACTTCATTTCCATAGTGCTAGACTTTTCTGTTCAGATTTGCTGCTATATCAATCTATGCACTCATCAGACCTTCATGAGTCGAAATTCTAACCCAATGCATGACTTGCAAAAGTAACTGTACAGTTAGGTTTCATAAAATGTCTGTGCTGCAGTCAAGGTTGACTTTGTTGGTTTCTTGATCATCGTGCCGTTTATGGCTGAAAAAGGACAAAAATTCTCTATCTTGGCATATTGTTGCCTAGAAAAATTTGTCTCCATTTATTTTTATAATTTTGATGTTGTAGCTTTTCTGTAATGACTGCTCTGTTGGTATTTTCTGCCCAAATTAGAAAACATTACTGATACAGCCAGATAGTCAGATACAAAATGTTGCTTTTCTTGTCACATACTAACTTTTAAAAGGGAATACAAATGTTTGAGAAATCTCTTATACCTAATAATATTTAATCATTTGATAATTGTTTCAGGAGAAATTGCAGTAAGCAGTAGACTACTGCTTCAAGTGTACACACGCATACACGTAAACACACATATCCATATACACACACACATATATACACACAGACACACCTTAAGATGTTATAGTTAGATAATAAAAATATAGTTTCCAAGAACAGCAAGACCAGCAGCACAGTCAACAACAAGATCACAAGATACTAGTGAGTCGGTTCTATTGCCTACTACATAGGAAGGACTGATAATCTTCCATGTTGCATACCCTAAACAATTACCATCTCTCAAAAATGTCTCTGGAGGGATGACGGCATTAGGAATTGATGCACAATGGACCAAGGGCCAGCTTTAACAATAACTAAATTCTTTCTTACACTTGGGGATGCAAGCTGGAAGCTGTGTGATGGGCTCTGGGGCTGCCATTTTTGAACTGCCAGAGAAACGACTTTGTAGAATGAGAAACAGCACACAGATACAATGGCAGATGCCATCTGAGCCCTGAGTGAACAGCACAGGCTGCAGGTCTCAGGGTTTGCTCATCCCTTTCCTGAGACCCCACTCTAGCCAGCATTCCCACTATGGCACTTTTTCTTTATGTTGTTTCTTGGTGTATGAAGGAATGGGCAGAAGATGGAAAGAGTCTAAAAAAATTCTCCAACTTAATTCTCATGTTTACAGATAGCTAAATAGAAATTCACTGAGGTCGGGAACAGAGGACTTATTAAGATCGCATAGAGGCATAATAGCTTCTCTGCTCATAACCCTCATAGGACACCGAACAGCCCCATCAATACCCTGATACAATGATAACACATGAATATTATCAATCACAATAATCATATCACTTGAGAGACCTGAGTGTTAACAATATTTTCACTTCACAGCATGGAGAATGTTTTTGTCTCCACGTTTTCAGAGTGCAAATTGCTTTTCTGATGGATGGCACAGAACATTCCCTCACTATGAGAAAGCATGACCTATGATCTTTCCTAAGTTCTCTCTCTAGATTAATCTTTACTCTCTTCGCACCTGTGATCTAGCCGTTATTCCTTCAACACATTTAGATTTGCTCTTAACATTTTTATTTGTAAAAGAAAATGTATTCATGCATATGTACATTTGTTCATAGTGCTCTTTCCGTAAAATGGAATTTTCTATTCTGGTTGTATATCAGGAGTTTCTAAGGAAATTTAGAAAACCACTGACACTCAGATAACTGGATCCATGATCTAACTGACTATTCTGCGGTGCAGGGTATCAGCTAAATGAAGTATAAGCTATGAACAACAAAAATTCACCCACTTACCCATTGGTCACTTTTGTGCAGTTATTGTAGTCAGCATCATAACCAAGACTTGTCATCTAGTCAGTAATCATAAGTCTGCTTACTGAGGTTTCTTCTGGAGGAGTTCACCGACTTGCAATTTCCTTGTACCTTAGGACAGTCGGTCTCCTCCTCTGGGAGCTGCATGCAGGGAACCTCTGATCTGCTGTCACTGTGTTGCTTTGTGTAACATTTTATACTAATGGACACAAAAACTGTATAGTCACTTAGGTTTGCTTATGTAGGGGCATGTGCTGATGTTTGGGGATTATTCGTCTTATTCACACATTTGTGTCCTTTATGCTGCACAGTAGGATTTCATGATCTGGGTAAGTCATGGTTTGTACAGTTGTTTGGCTATTCTGAAAAATGTTCTCATGGGTAGCTACATGTTTTCATTTCTGGGTCATATGGTAAGTGTACCTTTAGCTGCATTGTTTCTCCCAGAAGCTGTACCATTTGTGTTACCACCAGTGTTTTGTGAGAAGTCCAGTTGTACTACATCCTCACCAACATTCAGTGTTATTGGTCTTTTTAGTGTAGTTGTTCTAATGAGAATGCATACATTCAGCCACCATCATTTTTAATCAATGTCAATTCATGCATCACTATTAAAATGTAGACTCTGATGATTTTCATGTCAGCTTGGATGAAGGTGATTGTCAGACAATATATTCTGTAGGCCCTAACTTGAGTTCTTATTTTTCCATGAGAACTTCTCATCAAATATGGGAGCCATTTTTCTCACCTGAAACCTATACCCATCACTAGTATTTAGCAAATCTTCTTTGTATTTCAATTATTTATCTATGCAACTACTCTATTCACCGGACTCTTAGGTCTTTGGGGACTAAGATTTTATTTTTGTACCTTACCGTTGTGGACCCTAATGAATATTTTTTGAACGAACTATGAATATTTGCAACATTTGCTCCATATTTAATGTAACAAAGTAATGATATTGAGATCACAGACTCTGGAGCCAGACTGTCTGCATTTGGATGGTAGGTCTGCAACGTGTGACCTTTGTGAGCCTAGGCAAGAAAATTAATCTTTCTAGACCTCAGTTTTCTAAGTATGAGACATTTTGGATTATGCTTAGCATAAAAAACGTAGAAAGCCAGTGTCAGCTAACTTTTAGAGCATATGTGCTTTTGTCCTGTGCTGGATATGAAGGTTAGAAATAAGAGTGTGAAAGCAGTAACCTTAGAAAGCTAGGAGAGAATAATGGGGAAGAAAGAGGCTAGAATTCTTCCTCAAACACTGCTGTGTGTGGCTTAACATCAAGGTGTGTTATGAGAAATCTGTTCCTAGGTGGTTTCATCATGAGTGAACATCAGAGTATATTTACATAAACTTAGTCTGCTGTGCATGTGCACTGTGTGGTAAAGTCTGGTACCCCTGACTGAACAGCTGCACAGTATGCCCTTGTCTTGGTTGCTGTGGGCAGTTGTAACACAATGGGAAGTATTTGTGCATGAAAACAAAAGTTGCATAGCTAGTATGTAATTGTTTGCACCATTATATGCCTGTGGAAATGTTTTTATGTTTGTGGTCATCCATGAAAATGTCCTTATATGCCATGTGACTGTGTTGGCTTTGGAAAAAATGGAAATCATGTATTTTTTTAAACACATGAGTTAAATTGCCTACAGTGAAATTATACAGTTAATGGAGGACTCACCTCGCTCTTCCCCCGGCCCAGCACCTGGACATTCAGAAATGTCCCTCTCCTCCAATCTGTCTCCCATCACTGGCTGATATCACTTGATCCAGAGGCTGTTCTGACAATGGATCTGGCTTTCAATAAAGCTTCTCAACCAAGATTTTGGTTCATTGTCTTTAGTTCACTCTTTACCTCATGATTTGTCACAATCTAGGCAATATTGTTTTGACCACCTGATATAGAATAACTTTTATCATGAGCATACTTCTGGCTTCAAGACATGTTTTTGCACTCAGGAACATCCTATGTTTTCCAGACACAGAGCCTTATTACCATGGAAGAGGATGCTGAGCTATGGGACTAGACATAAGGATGAACATTTCTTGGGTTATTACAATGTATTAGACATGGCGCTCACTACATAGATTATGTCTTTTAATCTTAATTGTATTACAAAGGAGAAATTACTGCTTTCCACAGAGTATGAGTGAGGAGGGGTTAAGTAAGTTGTTTAACATTGCACTGCAAATGAGAAGCCACACTGTCCTTTGTTTAGTTATTCATTTGGCATTCTAACACCAGTACTTACATTTCCTAGGTACTTGTAGCAGATGAAGCACCTTTTAAAATTTGTTATTAATATTTTCACTGTGTGCATGTGTGATGTATGTATGTGTGCATGTGTGATGTGTGTATGTGTGCATGTGTGATGTGTGTGCATGCATGTGTGGTGTGTGCCTGTATGGGTGTGCATACATGTATGTGTATACAGAGGTTGATATTGAACATCTTAATCCAATACTCTCCATTTTTTGTTAGAGATGAGGTTTCTTATTGAACCTGAGCTTGCTTACCTTGTTAGATTAGCTGGTCAGTGAGCTTCAGGGATATTCTGGTCTCCTCCTCTCCAGTTCTGGGATTACAGGTTTATGTTGCTACTACCCAATTTCTTTATATAGGCACTGAGGATATGGTCTCAGGTCTTTGTGCTTGCATGACAAGCACTACAGAAATAAATTGTTCTTTTAAAAGCAGAGATTTTAATCAGCAACAATAATTCTGTCCTTCCTATTAAATTCCCTATTAAAATGTTCTTAATCTGCTTGTCCAGAAACTAGAATATCTCTCAGTTATTTAGTGTAAAGGCATCAAAGTAAGACATCAACTTGATGATACCCCTTTAGTCCTATTGAGAGCAGTCAACTTGATGATACCCCTTTAGTCCTATTGAGAGCAGCTCCTCAAAGCCGTTGACTGTGTCAATGCTTTAGGCTCTTGATTTGCCTTGGCGTGAGAAAACCAGAGAGGAGAGAGAGAGAGAGAGAGAGAGAGAGAGAGAGAGAGAGAGAGAGAGAGAGGGAGGGAGGGAGGGAGGGAGGGAGGGAGGGAGGGAGGGAGGGAGGGAGGGAGGAGAGCTCAAACATTTTGGTGGGAGGCATACTGATTATGCCCCCTCTACCAACTGGTCAGACATTAATTCTTAAGGACATTCTACGCCTCTAACGTGGAGTTGACAATGTCTCTATTTAGAGCAGCTGTCAGAAACTTGGTCAGCCTTGTTTCTCAGGAACTTGGGGATATTTTTATTCATTTAACCTGTATTCCAAATGACAGTGTATCTTTTCAGGATGGAGAAGAAAGTGGTGCTTGTGCATTCCAGAGGATGCCTTCATATAAAAGCTGGCTGGCTTGATTTCTCAACGAAATAAATAGAGTATTTCATTGGCTCTGGGAAACACCAGGCTACTTGTACTCTGATTGTGCTCGTGCTGTGGGAGGAAAGGAGCCACTGGGATCATCTGAAGTCTAAGTTCTGCTGACAGTGCTGGAGGGGGAAGCAGCTTTGGATGAGGACTCCTCTCCCTTCCGACGTGTGGTGAACTTGGGGATTCATTTATTGAAACACTGGATGTTTTACAGCCACCCTACGGTGCAGACTCTTGCCAGATGTTCCCTGGCTCCTCCAGGCAGAGCTTGGCCCCTGTAGGGCACAGAGTGTCTGCTGTTCTCTCTGTTCTTGGAGGTCTAGCCACGAGATCTCTGCAGGATTAGAAAATGGTGCTAATGAGGCCTGGGCAACAAGCAGGATCCAGGTGTGAGCCAGCTACCTTTTCACAGAGAAAATCTTTGTCCCCTAGCCTCAGTTTGCTCTATACCCTGTCAGTCATTCAAGGGGAAGCTGGGGGAGAGCACGCAGATGAATGAGGGATTCATTTGCACCCTAAGGACTTGCAGGACCAGTCTCCAGCATCATCCCTGCAGGTGTGGACCAGTGAGGGTAAGAAGCAGGAGGCAAGGACACAAGTCAAGTGTGAAGCCTCATGGAAGCTTCTGCTGTAGAAACAAGCCCAAAGAGCTTTCATGCCCGTACTGCCCAGGGGGAAAGCAAGGAGCTTAACTACATGTGTTTATGTCTAATGCGTGTCCACTGTAGCTCTCATTCTTCATGTAGTTGAGGGCCCAACAGTCATTGAAGCTAGTGGGTAAATCTGTGGACAACCTGAGGACAAGAATGCAGGTCAACTGGAAATATATCCAAAATGTCTCGGAATTACTGGAGAGAGATCATAATTACAGAATCCACTACTGATTAGTCTGATATGAATTTCTCTTCTTTTTCCATCCTAAGATGGAAGTCTTGGGCTTTATCTTAGGATTCCATGGGCTATTGCCTGATTATATGCTTCATGCGGACTAATCTCACATCCAGCTTCAGGGATTTTAAGCTGATTATTTTAAATCAATACTGGGAATGTTGTTAATTTCTCATACACATAATTTACGAGCAGTGATGCAGTCAATGCTGGCCAGGAATAGCTGGAAGGAAAAAGTGTTAAGTGAAATTCTCCTTATGAGAAGGATGGAGAGAAAGAGGGAGAGCGTGGAGATGAGAAGGAGAGGAGGGGTAAGAGAGAGGGAGGGAAGGAGAAAGAGAGAGAAAGAGGGAGAGGGGGAGAGAGAGAGTAGGAGGAAGGGAGGAAGGAAGGAAGGAAAAGAGAGAGGAGGGGACAGAAAATGAGATAGCAAGAATGAGAGAGAGACACACATACAGAGAGAGAGAAGAGTCCTTCCTTCTTCCCTCAGTGGACATGGTACCTGAGTACCTGAACCACAGCACAGCAGCTGGTATGGCAACTGCCCATTCCATCTCACTGATGTTCCCTGTGGCTTCAAGGTGAATTTTATTCAAGCCACATCAACATAGTGTATGTGAGGATAACGTTCTGTAAAAGTCCATGTTCAAAGTGACTACTGAAAGAAGAATAGAATTTTGACAACTAGAATGCAGATAGTTAGATATGTTAGTTAATGAGGCATTAAAGGTGAGATAAGAGCATTGCAGATTTTAAAAATAAGTTGGAAAGGAAGGCATAGGGATGAGAAAGTTTAAAGAATGCCGATTTTGATGGGCATTTGAAATTTTCACGTATACTTGGGATTAAAGGCGTGTGCCACCAGCACCTAATTTGTTCATTGTGAATTTTTTTATTCAAGTATGTATATTAAATTTAAGTTTCTCTTGGTCATTTACATGATAATTTCCATAAAGCAGGAACACTGCTTAGTAAATCATTGGAAGTATTCTTACTAAAGAACAAGAAAAACATCTGTTATTGTATAACATTGCGCTCCAAGCACAAATGTGTGAGTGTTAACAACAGACATATGCAATATAAATTTGAGGGATGGAGATGTAACAGCGTGAACACAGGACTCTACGTTTGTTCCTTAGAACGACAAAACAGTTGTAATGATAATAATAATAACAACAATAAACACTGCAAAGACGGTAACATTCAGAAATTCAAGAGGGCTGGGCAAACTCTCTGTTTACAGTTACTTAGTTAATGAAAAGCCTAAGAGAATACATTTAAATTTTAATTAAAATTTTATGGCAGGACAGCCACAAAATTATTATATATTAGTGAAAAATACAGTGAGCATCCAGTTATGAGATTACAGGAAATATCCCCACTTATAGCAACAGGAATACACAAAAGTATTGAGAAGGAACCTCAGAAAACATGAAGAACAGGAAGGAATATGCTGCAGTCTTGAGGTGTATCTCTTAGTTTGGAAACTCAGCATCATACAGAGTTAATATTCCATGGGATCCTTTATAAACTACCATATTACCACCAACAATAAAAATATCAACAAATGATTTCTGAAGGGTGGAGGGGTAATTTGGAAAATTTGGAAAAATGAAATAGTTTTCAGAATTTTACATTTAAAAAGTAGGAGCACTGCAAAAGAGTGTTGTAGGTTTTGCATGTATTGGGATGTTCCTGTTAAAAGGGTGAGTGTTTAGACTGCAAAACTAAGCAGAGTAAAGTAAGACAAACCCTAAGATTGAGTGAAAGTCTTGATGCACATGTACAAGAACAATGCATGATAACAGTGATACCTCAAATGCTGGGAGAACACACAGACTCCCAATGCTGGTTTGACTCAACAGGTCAACATTTGGAAAAGAAAATATTGAATCTTTCCTTCACACCATTTGCCACTAAAAATAATGAGAAAAATCAATGGCTGCACTGAGGGGCCCCTGCAGTTGTCTAGGCAAGAAAGCAAACCACAAAGAGGTGAGAATGAAAACCCGGTTCAGATTGACTCTGTCAGTCTGGATCAGACTTGGGGAGCCAGATGCCAGATGGTTCCTTGTCAGCATATTTAAAAGACAGTGTGGAGGGAACCTCTCTCAGCCTGGACACGTCGGGGAGGGCCTATGCCCTGCCCCAGAGGAAGTGACAGGCTCTGGAGATCCCCCCATGGAGGGCCTCACCCTCCATGGGGAACGGTGTGGGGATTGGGGGGGGTTGGGGGGCTGGTAGAGGCACAAGGGAGGAGGGGTGGGAGAGGGAGCTGGGATTGACATGTGAAGCAAGCATGTTTCTAATTTAAATTAAAAAATATATTGAGAAAAAAAAGGCAGTATACTTTGGGAAAGTTTCCAGGCAGCCATCATTCCCATTCCAGGTGTCCAGGCACCAACCACTCTAGTTCCAGGTGTACAATGAAGCTTAAGTCCTTTACAAAGCACGTGAGATACAGAGTACATGAGAACACAAGGTGAGTACTATAGCTAGAGTCTAGAATCTACCGTGCTTTATGACTGAGATAGCATAGATGTCAGAGGCCATAGAGTACACTGACATCTCCCCTAAGGATGTGTAACATCCACAGAAGGAGAATCTGGAGTGGGTGAGGTCTGCCTGTATAGGAAAGGGTGGATGAGGTCTGCCTCCATGGACAGCAAAAACATCACCAGATCATTAGCAAACTCCATTGCCAGGATATTTTATCTCCTGCACTGAGGAGAGGCCCCTGTGTGTTTAACATTCTGGTTTCCCTAGTGTTCTGCGTGAACAAGGGCCTTTGTGCCCCCAGAACTGTACTATGTAAAATAAAATATGTCAGGGAATGAGAGAATGCTTTAACAATTTTGACTTAATGAAGAACTTTCTCCATGTAACTAAGGGAAGAGCTCCTACTTTGGAGAATAAAATTCTAGTCACCTTCATTAACGAAGAACTCCATAGAACAGTGAGGGGAGGGGCGTGGGGTTGGTCACAGCTCACAGCAAAGAATTCTCATGGCTGCTACATACCTGAAAGGTCACTGATCATTACTCATATAACTGTGGTATCGATTCTGTTTGTGTTTTATATTTCATGAAATGCATGATACTGCATAAACACATTGTGCTAAAGCATTGACGTATATTATTGTTTACTAATGTTTATTTAATATGTTTTCATCTATAATTACATTTTCTGGAATACAGTTGGAAGCAAATAAGTGCAAAGACAGATCGATGCCATCATGTATGTTCTTTTGGACTTACACAGTCTTCCTTTTCAAAATGTTATTTCTTTTCATGCCAATTTTTGAAAGTAGCTTACAAACCAGTGGATTTCAGTATGGGCATCTTCATTTATTATTCATTCTCTTGTGTTCTTCTTCCTCTCTTATTCTTCATCCCTGCACCCCTCTTTTCTTCCCAAGAGCCCCTTTTCTGCTTTCAGGTTATGTGTATAAGATACAAGTTTTCAGCACATGTTTAGTGGGGCTGCAGCCTCCCTGTCTGACTGCCTGAGATTAACTGTGAACTTCAGCTGGGATGTCTACACAGTATGACCTTGCAGTCAGAAGTGCTGGGGTCTGGAGTGGCTGCCTCCCTGTAGATGCAACTGTCCTGGAGAGCTTTCTAGTTTAATCTCATTTATGCGTGTTGGCTGAAGAGAGATGTATTTTATATACTCTTTGCCTGTTTGACCACTTGGTACCTGAGACTGTATTACTCATAAAGGACATAATTTTTTGACTCAAGGCTCTTGAAGCTGACCACTCTGAGATCAAAGGTAGACACCATAGAATTGACACAAAGAAAAAAACACTTCCTAAGTAATCCTAGCAGATTCTCCAACTTTTGAAAAAATGCCAGGTTTTGAATTTTGAAAACCAAAAGACTGTTTCTTTTCCATATACTTGAGTCTATTTTTCTTTTTGAGTAAGTCAACACTACTTTAAAAAAGATATTTAGTAACTCATTTCTGTAGTTGAATATTATATTGTTTGAATTATTTAGTGTTATAATATTGTTCATAAGATTCTTAAACACATATATTAATAAACATTAAATGTTTATATGTAAGACAATAAAATAAAAGAACACAAAATAATCACAAAGGAGAAAAAAATCATGACTGATAGAAGAGTGGACAATACCTATGTTTCCAGGTATAAATGGGACCTAAGAGTGTTTTATGCTTACAGTGATCTTGCCTCCTGTGAAATAGATTCTCTGACAAGGACTCTGGCTTTATTACACACAAATTAGTGCATAGATGAAGCATTCTGTGGTCTGTTGGCTCTAAAATGCTGCATTTATTTTAAAGAAGGGATCTGAAGTAACAGGCTCTCTCACAACAGCTTCAAACTCCTGGTCACATGAAATAGCTCTCCATCAGTGGCCCACAGGGACCCAAAATTTTGCATGGAGGAGCAAGCAATAAAATAAAGATTGCAGTTTCAAGGTTTCTCTCCTCGAATATCCAGGGCAGATATGACTCACATGCTGCACTTACTTTAAGGGTGTGGATTACACATGTCACCTGCATTGTGATTACCTGTTTTCTGCCCCTCTGTCCTTGACAGAGAAAGCTTGATACAAATTTTGAACCACCATGAGCTGCTAGAGTGTTTTTAATATGTCTCTTGATTTATAATGCTATTCCATTTATGTAATCCTGGAACTTGACAGATAAGAGTCCATCTCTGTAGAGAGAGAGATTCCTGAATAAAACTAAAAAGTTTGTTCATAAGTAATCAGAGTGAAGGGATTTAGGTTCCCATGTCTGTGTAAGATCTGTTCCCGAATTTTGATTCACTTCCTACGTGTAGACAGGTAGATGTACTCCCTCTTCTTGCTAACAGCTGCAGGGTGGTGAGCCCTTTCACACTGGAGGTTCTCTTGAAATGTTCAAAGTGCAAATGGGGATATTTTCACGGTTCCTTCTTTGGCCTCCCTTAATTCTACTTTATCTGAGAATGGCACGCTGCTCCCCTGGCACTACCAGCTAGAAATTGGGCCCTGGGAAAGAACTGTGATGCTACACCATGCTGTTTCATATACACTTTATAGAAACAAAGCTCCATCCTTAGGGACGCAGGTCAGAATCACATGGTCATATCTCAAAGTCATCATTTCACAGCCTATATCCACCATGATCAAGAAAACGAGTTGCTCCACAGTGTGCACACAGGAGACTTTGGTACCTTCTCCCTTCCTTAGCCACAAAGCTGAATCTTTACCCTGGAGGGGAAACAGCTCCCCGCTGCTTTCCAGAACACCAGGATCTCTCATTTCCCTCCTCCTTGACTCTGCCTAGTGTGTATTTCCTTTCCTCCCGTCTTGGTAACTTTTCCCCACTGAGTTCCTCTTCTGTGAAATCTCTGGTGAGTGCTCTCCTGTTTCATCTACATCTTGGTATTTAATCTGGTGTTAGACTACTTGCATCATATGATGGGTTCAATAGCTTCCTTATTAATTTGTTTCATCATTATAAAATCTACAAGAGTTTTCCTTAAAATCAGGAATTAATTATTAAATAGATAAAGCTCATTTTCTTATTTACTTAAAAGTAATCTGTATGTTCCTATTTCTGTATTGTTTTGTTGTCGAAATGAGCAGTAAGTTAGCAAAATTTAAAAAAAAACAAAATCCTAGACTTACTGAATTCAAAGGCTTAAGGAATTTGAAGAATAAAATATGAGACTGTCACTAGTTTTTAAACTTGTAATATTTCACTTGAATTTAAACACTTAAAGCAAATCAAAAAAATCAAAGTATATTTATTGCTGGCTTGAAGTCACATAAAATAACATTGAGACTTGAATATGATATTGATTGAATTCTCTTGGAGATGTGTAATTTAGTTTTATGGTGAGTTTGGTAATGGAAATTGTCAAGTGACACCTAAGCAGTCTATTAATTCCTATTAAGTTTACTACACTGATATCAGATCGGGGCTCTTATTATATGCTTAGCAACATACATCCCTGGTAGTTCACATAGAAATTATCTGTACTCTTTTACAGTGTTGATTCCTGCATGGCACTCTTCCTAATGAGCAGATATTTAATGAGATATGTTTCACCACCAAGACCACACCAACTTTTAGATCTTTGATGTTGACTAAACGTGTGGCTTGAGTAGCTATGTGGCTTCCGTGTGCTGTGGTGGTGGCAATACCCTCAGACAGCACACAGAGGTCAGCTAATGGAACACCTGAGAATTCACTGGCAATGTCTGCACTTGCCACTTACCACATTTCATCAAACCTAAAACTTTCATCAATTGTAAGTCATGGTGATATTTTATGTTCCATTAAGAAATAAAAATGCTGCCAATTAAACTAAGACACACCGTTGATTAATTATAAGACACCTCTGATTTCAGACATATTAGATGAGAAAAGTAAATCTGTCTTTAATAATGGAGGTGTCAGTTATAACTCCACTGAACGTCTCCACTCGGGGAGCTTTTGCTGTCCCTCCTGACTCACACACTTTGGAGGTGACCTGATAACCATGAACACAAAAAGAAGTGGTAAGAAAATGTCTGTTTTTGTGTGGCTGTTAATGTGGGGAAATGTAATATCTGTTACTATAACAGAGTTCTCCATCTTTGGTCTCCAAAAAAAGGTGCTAGCTAACTAAAACATTAAACCTATGTGATGGACAGTTGACTTTTCCTTTCATCAGGGTGGCTCATGGGTGTTCAACACCTGTATATCTCTGCCCAGCAGTCCTAACACACCAAACCTCTTGACCTTTGTATTTAATAACTACATCAGCAAGGTGGTTACAGGAAGCTGTTCTGACAGGCCTGTTACATTTTTCAATGATGAAAAATAGCAGCACCATACTGTTGTGCACATACATGTATCCACATACAGGGTCAAGTTCTAACATCTATTTAGGGGCCCTTAGTGATTTTCCAGGCCCTCTCACACAGCTAAGAAATACTGTACACCATCTTCATGTATGCACACTTTATACAAAAACACTTGAAGGTGGAGGGAGGTGAGTATGGAGGGAAGAATGAGGATTATCATTCTGCCAAGTAGAAATGACTTTAAAATAAACTAGAAACCAGGAGTTCAAAGCTTGGTGTTTCTGCTCTTAGTTGTATTCCGACTAGGTAAGTTCTTAGGGTGCCTCAGTATATCCTCATGTGGATGGCTGATCTGAATCTCTAGTCATGTCGATGTCCCCTCTTTTTTTTTCCTTTCAACTTTCATTTAAAAATGATTTTATTTGGAAAGGGGCAGAAAGCAAGCTTATAATTCTGGCAACTGATGGGTTGGCATTTTCGGGGTGCCTTTATTTCACAGTCAGCAATGGGAGATAAAGGAATCTTCCCTAGGTCCAATGGATGGTACCAGATGTGGGAGAAACCAGCACTACTAAATAATATAGTTTGAGAAATGTCAAGGTACAGACTTTGGATTATTCCAGGCCCCGGATGTTAATGACAATATGCTCATCCTTTTAATGGAAACATAGCCGGGAGGCTCCCGGCTACACCATCCATCACTCCTCGGAAGACTTGCTGACTTATGCTTTGTGACAGGCCAGTGAGAAAAATATACAAACTCATACACCAATGCTGCAAATCAATTCTGCAGCAAAGTGGAAATAACTTGTGTACCAATAAGCAATGAGACCTACAGGGGAAAAAATCCCTTTCTGAATTTCCAACTTGTACGTAGAAAGAGAAGTCATCAATCACACTGGGGAGCTTCCATTTCAGGGCTGTTGTTCCTAAGGACAAACCAGATGCAATCGGACAAGACCAGAATATGCAAAGGCCTCTGGGTTTTTCCATGGGCTTGGTGCAGAGAGGAAACAAGGGGAAGTAAGAATTTCTCTCTGTTTCTTCTACATGTGAAAATGGGAGACCAGCAAAGGCATGTACGTAGGCTCACTTTATTGTCAAAATGACTAATTAATCACTCTACAAATGGCTATTCATCATACATTAATGAGATACTGTCTTTACTCTGGCAAAAAAACAGGTTCTGTGGAAACCCTTTCTCCTTGGTACCCAAAGCAAGCTAAAAGCATGCAGAACTCAATTAATCTTGGAGAATCGTGGGGTGTTTGAAATTGCTTGGTTTGAAAAGAAGCACATAGCAAAGCCGCTTAAACTGTCCATATTTCACTGTGTAGATTCTGAATCACTTAATCATCGCCTACAATTCTCCCATTGCCTTTCTTCCTCTATCGTGTTATCAGTGTCTCAAGCCTCCCCATTTCCCCACCAACCTTGTACCCTGAAGCACAGACCAGAAAGAGTTGGGTAGCTAATAAACTGGATTCTCTGTGCTCCTGGATGAACAAACATACACGTGTATATATATGTTTGTGCATTCCCGTGTGTGCGGGGACACACACTCTCACACACACACACACACACACACACACACACACACACACACACACACACTCCAGAAAAAGAAACACCTATATCTAGTAGTAATCATTATTTATTGAATGCCATTATTTACTGATCAGCATCTACTAAGAGTTCTAGGTCTAGATGGATGTAGGATCAACCCAGGGAGGAAAAGCTATGGTGTCTGCCTCAGTTTAATCCTCTATTTTTATAATGATATCTTTTATCTTGCTATGTGTTTATCCCATGCCAATCCCTGTTCTGGGTATTTAGAATAGGTCCTGGTTTCTGTTGCTGGTATAAAATACCCTGACAAAAACTTGTTGTTTTTTTGTTTTGTTTTGTTTTTTACACAGCTCAATTCCAGGTTACAGCCATTCATTGCAGGCAAGTCAAGGCAGCGAGAACTTGAAATGGCTAGTCACATCCACAGTCAAGGGCAGAGACAGACTACATGCATGCGTGCATGCATGCTTGCTTCTCAGCTTGCCCTCTCGTTCTTACATAACTGAGGACCAAACTGAGGGAGTGCTCCATCCACTTTTAGCTAGGTCTCCTCTCATCAGTTAAGATCATCTCTGCAAACATGCCATAGACCTGCCTGACCTAGACAACCCTTCATGAATATTTTCTTGCCAGGTAATTCTAGATTATGTCAAGCTAACAATTAAAATGTCATAAGATAAAAACATGAATTGATCTTATCTCCTCCCTTATGGGTCTTCTTACATCCAACCATGAAAATGAACTGTTGTTTACTCAGGAGATTAAAGTCAGGAAGAACATTCAGCATCAGATACATACACACACACACACACACACACACACACACACACACACACACACACACGCTTGTTGAAAGGTTAGTTCATTTGTAACAAAGGAAGACTAGATGTTGGTTGCCTTGCAAAGGCAGCATTAGATTCTGAGACAAGAAGTTGAAGCCAGATTGGGAAGGGTGTTGCACATCTTTCTTAATGTGTTCAGAAACATCAGTAGCTTTTCCCAGAACCAAGTGTCAGGCTTTGAGTTTACAGCCATGATTACAAAGGGTATTTGTTGGTTCTGGAATGAAAGTGAGTACATTTAGCATATTGGAGCAACATGAACAACTTAATTCGTGAGGGATAATTGCGAAATATTTATTTTATGAATGGCACCATTCTTCACCCTTTCCCAAATCCACACTCTGTTCAAAATGGAACTTTGGTGTGTCCTCACTTTGTGGGTAGTGCTTTCTTCCTCCTAGGTAATGGCCATAGGCTCTCTCCTCTCTACAAGTTGTCACTTCTTACTTACTCAATAAGGTCCTCATCTCAGTACACAGAGATTGCATGTGGACATCAGTGTGGTCAGTTGTCCAAGTTTCAGTGAGGTCTGGGACGGAGAGCAAGGAGTGTGTTCCTCATCTCTGTAGATCATAATCTTCCTTTTGTACCACTTGATTACAGACAGTTTGCTAAAGAAAACCTTTAACTTCACGCACTTGTAATATGTTTAGGAGTGTCACATGGTGGCATATTACCTGTTCTACAGAGCTTCTGGTGTCATTATACTTTAGGAAAAGTGTTCTGGTTCCATTGAGACACATGCACATGAGTGCACGCACACATGTGCACACACACACACACACACACACACTCATACACTTGTTGAAAGTTTATTTCACTGTCTGGGCCTTTGACTGTCACTGCTGTTTATTATATATTGTCAGACCTTAAAAAGCAGGTCCAGCATAGAAATACACTGAATCAGGCATTGAATAAATCTCATAAATGTAATAATGATTGCCTATGGAGAGGCTAGGCCAACAGGCTTGATGCCAACAAAATGATGCCAATGTCAGCACAGAAACATCAACTCTAATACAACGCTATTGATATCAGTGTTTTAGTATTAGAGTAATATCATTGGCACCAGTAGAAAATGGACCTGAAGTAGACTATTTGACCTTTGCTGGCTTAGAGTTACTCATACTGTATCTTACAAGTATTAGGGCATGTGACAAGTCTGTATATGGAAAATAAATGAGAATTCAACAACAATGATGCTACCTATGTTCTATGCCATTTTTTCTAGCAATTATTTTAAAATTTACTTATTTTCAGTTTAAAAAAACATCATGGCATGATACCTAAAGGGAATGCTGGAGTTTTCTGGTTATTTTAACTCATGTGTGCTCTCAGTTCTGGGGTAAGGAATATAATTTCATGCATTTCTACTGCTACCATTGAGCCTTTTCCTCTGAGTCTAACAAGATGCCAGCCTTGGCTTACTTCCTAAATATTACATAATTCTTTGTCATGTAGCACATGGCTTCTGTCTTCAGTTGCCAGCTCAGCCCTCTCTCCAACTTTAGGACATCTCCTAAAAGCTTCCACACTGTCCAGAGAATGACATGGACATAGATGAGCAACAAGACATAAAACAGACCTTCAGTTCAGCTGTGCTGTATGTGCCGTGTTGGTGTGAATGGAGTTAGTGGAAGGGTTTAGTCAGGTAACTCCTCCATAAAAATGCTTTTCATCTTCTTCAGCCCCCAGGATGCTGGATTTCAAGAGTATTCATGATATTTTTTAAGATCTAGACTTAAAACCCTGTGTCCAATGTTGTTTTTGAAGGGTATTTGCCCAGTGACCTACTTTTGATTTAGGAGTACTTCTAATTCATGGGTGTGGCCATCATCTGTAATTGAACTTCTCAAGGACAATGACACCTTTGCTTAAAAGCATCCTAAAGCTATTTCAGTGCTTAGTTTCTATTATTTTATCTTATAAGGTAGATATCATATTCTCTTTGCTTCTCCATATATCCACGTTATCTCTATTTCATATTATATATGTCTGTAGGCACTTTAGAGAAATTTCCATGTTTTCATGACTGGAGATTTAATGATGGGCATAAAATAAAAGATCTTTGTGTTCTATTTCCAGTGATGATATTCAAGGATGCAAATGTCTTTCACCACCATAGAACCTAAAAGAAAACATAGGATAAATCTTTTCTATGAAACTATAAAGGAGCAGCGGACAAATAAAATACTGATAGATTGAATTCTGGGTTAAAAAAGAGAGATTTTTACAGATTACCATAAACGAGGGCATATTCTACACTAAGGGAGAGTTTTCTAGTTTGGTAGTATGAATGAAAGAAGGAGCCTGTCATCTAAAGATACTACATGCATGAAAAGAAGTCTATTTGAACCTTAGATAAAAAGCGGGAGCCAGAAGAACAGGCCAGACATTATGCAGAGAGAGAGTCTAAGTGGGAGGTCTTCATAGGGTCCTTCCCCTCAGAGCTCAGGGAACCTCAAGGAAGAAAGAGAAGAAAGACTGTAGCAGTGAGAGGGGATGGAGGACACCAGGAGAGCAAGGCACTCTGAATCAACTAGGTAGGGCTCACATGGGCTCAGAGAGACTGACGTGAGCACACAGCCTGCATGTGTCTGTGCTAGGTCCTCTGCATGTGTGTGATGATTGTGTATATGTGGGCTTTGTGGGACTACTAACAGTGGGAATGGGTGTGTCTTGGACTCTTTTGCCTGCTCTTGGGAGTCTTTTTCTCCTATTGGTTTCCCTTGTCCAGCTTCAATGTGAGGGCTTTTGCCTTCTCTTATTGTATCCTGTACGGTTGTGTTTGGTTGTCATCTCTTGGAGGCCATTAGCCTGAACTGCGGGAGAATTTTCTTAATGATTGATATGAGAAGGTCCAGTCCACTGTGGGTGGTCCTCCTCTGGGCAGTTGGCCCTGTGTTATATAAGAAAACAGGCTGACCAAGTCATGGGAGTAGACAGCTTCTCTCTATGATTCTTGAGTGTCTGATCTTGCTTCATTTCCTGCCCTGATTCCCCTCTGTGATGGACTGTGACTTGGATAAGTAATTATATGCCAAGTAACCCTTTCCTCCCAAGGTGGTTTTAATCACTGTGTTTTGTGATAACAATAGAATGCAAAGCAGAAAACACTGAATATCCAGAAAGAAGGTTGTTATGGGATTTCCCGCCTGGTTCTGCAACCGCCTTGCCCCAAATGAACACACAGATGCTATATTAATTATTAAACTGTTGGCCAGTGGCTAGGACTTCTTACTGGCTACCTCTGTCTTAATTATTAACCCATAACTGCTAATCTATGTATTTCCACATGGTCTCGACTAACCAGAGAATGTCAGACTTGCAACTCCTTTGTCTGATATATGGCGACTGTCTCTGGCTTACCTTTCCCAGAATTATCCTCTTCTCCTAGACCCTCCTATCTCCTTGCCTCTATTGGCACAGTGTTTTATTCGTCAACCAATAGGACAATATACATTTAGAAGGACAACCCCATCAGAAGGTGAAGCCACAGAGCTTGAGACCACAGAGAATATATTGTCATTGAGTGAGGCATTGAAGTCTTTGAGTGCACAAAAAGACACACTGATCTTCAAAGGAATCAAAGACAAATTGTAATAATTAAAATGGTATCTTTAATAAAAGATGATGCTATAAAATGAATAAACAACTGATCATTTGGGATGAAACAAGTGTTACATATGTATCTAATGTTGAACAGCTGTCTGGGCTTTATAAGTAGTATCTACAACTTAGTAATAATATGGACAAGCAAGCCAATAAATATTGATGAAAGTCATGAATAGATACTTCACAGTGAAGACTGAGGCATAGGCAATGAGTACATCCGATGTTATCAAAGGTCATTAGTAATCAGGGAAAAGGCCTGTTAAAACCGCAAAGAGACTCATAACTGTTCCAAGTGATGCGAGTTAGACTGTGAATGCTCAGCCCTGTATGGGACAATTCTATTAACCCACTTTCACTAACGCTCAGGAAGCACCAGAGAGGAACAGAAAGAATTTGAGAGCTGGAGGATGGGGAGGGGTGCTGGGAAACGTTGTCTTCTGGACATGGTATGTCTGTTGTACTCATGAACTCAGAGTAGCTATGGATACCTGAATAAGAGCGCACATGGCATCAGCCAAAAGCCCAGCACTGACAGAAGGCACTCAGGAGGCCGCTAAATGAGAATATCTACTGGGGAGAAAAGAAATACTCTTAGAGGGGAAAAACTGATGATGGATGGTTCATGCTCTTATGTGTGGCCTCACACACGGACATGCAAGCAGCACTAAATGGAATTAGTAAGCTATTCTTTTTTAAAAGAAGGAGCTGAAGTTCAGGAGGAAGACATGTTGGGGGACCCTGTAGAAAGTAGAGGCTGATATGGTCTTATTTCATGGTACATATTTAAAGACCATATGAGATATAACTTAACAACATGGTTAAAAAAGTTTTGAAAATGATAGCAGAAACTACTTATAAAAGGGACTTATATTTAAGAATGCAAAATAGTACAAATATGCTGGAAACCTTTGTGACATTTTCTTACAAAGTTAAATATACATATACCTTCTAACTGAGGAAATCCATTTCAAAGTATTTATTAATTTAAAAAAACACCCTCTAAAAGATGCAGGTTAACAGCTGAAGCTTGAGAAATCTGAACAAGCATCAGTGAGAGATTGAGTAAATAACAGAATGGATTCAGCAATAGAAATAAACAATCTCTGATCTATATGACAGGCATGGAACCCACAGGCATACGATGAGTGAAAAGCCCAAAGCATGGATGACTACATGCTAGGGATTGGGGGGGGTTCTACGTTTGTGAAGTATAAGAATAGGCAAAGTTCACCTACCATGGTAGAAATTAGAGTAGAGACTGACTTGGAGACCAGAGTGTGATTAGCAGGGAATGTTAGTTACTTGTCTTGTTGCTGTGACAAAATTCCTGTCAGAAGTAATCGAAGGAAGGAAAGGTTTATTGGGATTGACAGCTCCAGGGTGTGGGTCCTTGAGTTGGGAAAACATGGCAACCAGAGTTGGAGGCAGCCATTCATACTGTATTCTCAGTCAGGGAGGGAGGTGAAGGCTGCTCAGCTTGCATCCTTTTCATTTGGTCTGGCAATTAGGATGTGTCTTACTACACCTATTACCTAAGCCACAGAATTCCTAAAAGCATACCCAGAAATTTGTCTCCATGGTGATTCTAAATTCTATCAAGTTGACATGATTGGCCATCACACAGGGTATGTGGGCATCTTCTTGGGTTGGTGGAAATGTTTTGTGTACTGATTAGGATATGGCATCCAGAGATGCCACAGTTTTCAGAGCATCTAAAGGAAGCTTTGGGTTTTCTTTATCATTATCATTCTGTGACAAGAAGAGGACATCATCTTCCATATGATGAAATTATTACTATGAAGCAATATCACAGTCACAAGCAATGATGGAGACCAGAAAAGGAGACAATGAGTTGAAGATTTTTTTCAGAGAGATGAAATTCTATTTACAATGAACATTGAGTGTAAGATGAATACTAGCTAGAAGAGTGTCATAGGAGAGTGTTAACAGCAGTATAGACAGAAGTTGTAACCAGCCATACAAAGGTTCTGACAGCTGGAAGGCACAAGGCAAATTCAGGAAATGAGCCATTATGGCTGGAAGATATCTGCTGAGGCTAAGACAGTAAGGCAATTCATATACAGGATATATAAGATCACATTGGTTTTGGTGTACTTTTTATTCTAAAGACATTGGCAAATGTCTCATGTATCTTTGCAGGCTGACATGGTTGACAGCACTTAAAACTTGCCTTTTGAAATGTGAAGAATGATTGTGAAGTGTCCAGAGGGTACATGGACTTCACTTAGGGGGCTATTGCTGTGGTCTGAGATCATCATGTGAACTCGGGTTAGAACAAGGGAGCTCGTGAACGAGGGATCCAGACAGTAAATCTAACAGAACCCCTTACTGAATAAGATTGAGGGCAGTGGTGAAAAGAACCTAGGAGGAATGTGATGCCAGCCACCAAGACACAACAGAAATGAGAAAGCACATCACAAGGACAACACAGGAGTTGCTTTTTGAGCAGATACAGATCGGTGCAGCTTTGAGACTGCTAAGTGGATATTGATTGAGCAGTTGGGATGCACAAAAGCGATCTGGACTGGAAATGTATTTACTGGAAATTTGGGAGTCGCTCACTTCTGCTAATGAAGCATTTCTGATGTCATTCAGGAAGTGATTAAAGTGAGAGAAGAGTTTAAGGCCAAGCGCTGAGAGATGCAAACACTGAGATCTGGCAAAGGAGAGAGGAAACTGATAGAGGAATCAGAGTGGTGGGTGGCAGTTGGCATGTAAGTGAAGCCAGAAGAACCATGCATGAATGGAGAAATGGCCAACAAAATCTAATAATACCACCTGATTCAGTAAGATAACTAGAAAAAATGCCTATTTTGCTTGCTAGTACAATAGGTGTCCATGGAAATTAAAAATAGAGGTCTACAAGGACTCTGGACTTACAGAAGCTATCTATAACACTCACAGGTCTGCTTTCCGGAATTTGTGTTTGTGTATATGAATGCAGGTGGGAATCCATTCTCAGATTCTGCACCTATAGATCCTTGATGAGGAATATTGATATTTATTTTGTAAATGAACATAGATGGTTTTGCTTTTGTCCTTGATCAACAAAATGAGGAAATTCTGCTAACTTTTCGTAGATCCTTTGACGTTGGGGAAATAGTGTTGAATAATGGCTGCTTAGAATAACTGAATTTTTATATTTCAGTTTCTTTCTGGAATAGGCAACTAGGAGGGAAATTGGGGAAGTAAAGTTTTGCAAATTAAAGTTTTATGAAGCAACAAGTAATCTTTACTATTTGTATTTCATATGAAGAGATGTAAAAAGTAGGAAGGTTCTCTTGGTGTCGTGACTGGTGTAGACAAGGCTGAAGGGACAGGTACTGGTTTCATACATCAGGGCAAAGTGTCAGAACTCTGTCTGCTGGTTACACTCAGCACACTGACTGCAACCAAAACAAACCAAAACAAAACCCCTGAACTCCCATCTATGAGGTGGGTGATAGCATATGAAAAACTATGGTGTTTTGTATTTTATTTCATTTTTTAAAATTTCATTCATTCATAAGGTGAATAGAACAATATAAGCATATAATTATCATTAGTTGTGTATTAACTAGTCAGTTTTTAAGAGGGAATTTAATGGCGGAACAAAATTGGTCAAGACTTAAGTGTTGCCCCTTTTCAGTGGCTTGTGAGTTCTTAGGTTTTCACTTGAGAATGTATTTGTGTTTCTATAAGAGGAGGATGGCAAAATTCGCTTTCCTTTCTCAATAGCAGAAAGATTTGTCTTTGGCTATGTGTCAGTGAACATGTAGCTCAGGACCAAGGGTCTAAAATACTGATGTGGACTCATTCCCTCTACAGAGACGAATCTTCATTAACTTCCCCATTAGTGCTACAAATGTTTTGCCTGGATTTCATACAGTGAAATTGTCTCATTTCACTCAAATATGGAGATACCTCCTCACAGCAGATGTTTGAGGTATTGTTTATAATTCTGCAAAATGGAATATATTCTATGTTTGTCAAGTGACGATATGGTTATGACAGGCATCTGTCTTCCTCTCCATTCATGGTGAGAGAGAAGTCCACAGTACTATGTGGTGGTTTAGAGAACTCGTAGAAATGACCTTCACCATCTGTGGAACTCTCCTTGCCTGTGTCATACATTGTGAAAACAGATAAGGAGAAGCACGAAGGTGATGAAGAGGAAATGATCTCTGCACAACACTGATTTTGAAATCACAGTTTAATAATATAATCCAGGCTATGTAAAAATGGAGATACCAATTTTAGTGGGAAAAAATTTCAAACACTTGAGAAAATTAAAGGAATTAAATATAACCTCATTAACGCATAGGGTCTGTTATTATATGTTAAGCTACATTGCATTTTTCATTTTATTTTTGTGTGTACAGGCATTTTACCTGCATCTATGTCTGTGCCCATTATGCATTCAGTGCTGGAGGAAGTCACAAGAGGGCACCAGACCTCTGGGAGACTTGAGTTGCAGGTGGTTGTGAACTGCTGTGTGGGTGCTGGAAATCAAACCCGTGGGCCTCTGGGAGAACTGACAGTGCTTTCACCCACTGAACCACCTCTCCATCCCCAGGCTATATTAATTTTTAAAAACATGGGTTGTGACTGTAAAACAGCAGGTTATTTTCTTTAGGACATTCTCCCCCTTCTTTGTAGTCCCATGGGGGAACTATTTCAATAATAACATGATGTCAGCACTTCAAATATTCCCTGGAACATAGTTTGGTGGTGTTGTCACAGTGCCTTCCTGCCATGCCTTCACTGTACTTGTCCCCAGTGAGTCTTGACTATTTGGAGTCAGGGAAACTGCCCCCAGAGATGAAGAATTCTCTACTACAGAAGTTATTTACACAATTCTACTTCAAGACTTAAGTGGGCATTCCAAATCTGGTTTTAGGATTGACAGCATTGTTGAAAAACAGAGTATAAGAATCTGGTTTTGTCAGCATTAGGGCAGCATCTTGACTTGCTGGCCCAGATGACCTTACTTTAGCACTGAAAGTCTAACATCCTTGAAAAGTACTCAACTGCAGGAAAAATGAGGGGCAAGACGACCCTAAAGATGTGATGGTAAGCTTGGGCTCTCTGGGACTCTAGTAAGGTATGTGATATCTAAAAGAGTATCAAGTATCTGGTGATGTTCAGGTTTAGTCTTGTATCCATTCTTTGCTGTTTTCATTGTTAATACAATAGAACCCTAGCTATATAGATATAAAACAGCCCAGAGTAAAGTCTCTATTGCTAATTCTCTTCTAGCTAGGTGTGGTCACTTGACCAAGGACTAGCCAAAGGGACTGAACTGTAGGTAATATGCAGAATTTCTAGTATATGTTCATTGAATATGAGTGTGAATTACTTTTGTTGCATGTTAACTTTGTATTTTTTAGAACACTCAGTTTTCTCTCCCATTTAAAAGACTACTTTGTATTTCTTTCATTCTCCACCAGGGACTTCAATTTTTAAAATTTCAATTTGAACATTAAAACCAGTACACACACACACACACACACACACACACACACACACACACACACACACACACGAGGGGGGAGAACAGAGGGAGAAAATCTGTTATAAATCATATCTCTATTTCAGAACTCTGCTCCCTTAACAACAAAGATATCTTTCATAGTAGGAAGGTAAATAATTTTGAATTAACTTTATTTTATACATAGTTACCACATTAAATACACTCAGTTTTCTAGTCTCCTGTGGTGATTTATTTTGCTTCCTTCTACTTGGCTCAAAATGGTCCAATTAATGAATTTTATTTGAGTGAATCCACCAACCGTCCATGGCACACAGTTTGAAAAGCATTCACTGAATTCTTCTCAAAAGAGAAGGCAAAAAAAGTGACCCAGGTGTTTTCCAAAAAAGCCTGGGTAAGATAATAGCCACTGCTCACTGTGTTTATGGTAGTGATGTAACGTCTCCCCTGCTGAAGTGAAGCAGAGGCTGGGACTCATCTGCTTTTGGATCTTATATACTATGATCATATTGATGATGTCCACACCTTTGTCCCAGCTCAGCCTCTCTGCTGCTTCAGTCACCTACAATTAATGGCTTTCTGAGAAGTACATAATTCATATCTGTACAGCTCAAATCCAAATTGATTGTAACGATAAACTTCTGAGATGGGTGTGCTGATGTGCCGTTGCAGTCCTGGACCTGGGAAATGGAGGCAGGTGAATCAAGAGTTCAAAGTTTGGGCAGGGCTGGAGGATGACTCAATGGTTTAGAGCACTTGCTGCTCTTGTAGAGGACCTGGGCTCAATTCCAAGAACCAACATGGCAGCTCACAACCATCTGTAACTCCAATCCCAGGGGATCCAATGCCCTCTTCTAGTCTCTGCAAACACCAGACATGCCTGTGGCACACAGACATACCTGTAGACAAAATTCCTACACATTAAATGAATACAGCAAAATCCTAAAGCAAAATATTGAAGAGTTCAATGATGTCAGCTTCATAGTGTGTGTGAAGACAGCTGAGCCACACAAAACCTGTCCCAATAACAGTGATGACAAATGCATGAACATAAGAAGAAGAGAATGCTTGCTTCCTAAACCTGCCTCACATTGGTACGGTTTGGACATTTGTTCTCCCTAAAGTCATATGCTGGGTTCTAATCTCTCTGCAGTGTGATGTATTTGGAAATAAGAATTGGTTGTTGTGGGATATTTAGATCACACTCTGACACTCCCGAGACTGACCATAAAGTTTACCTTGTATCAGAGGGCAGAGCTAGCTACTAGCTGACCAGAGTTAGCCATAGATATTTTGGGGGACCCAGGATGTATAGAGAGACACAGGAAGTAGGAGGGAGGGGCTTAGAAAGAGTCACAGGCCTTTTTGATTGAGGAAGGAGAGAGGAGGTCATTGGGTGCCTCTCTGCTGCTTCTCTGATCAATTAGGTTTTTACCCGACATCTGACTTCCGAGTTTTATTTAATAATACAACAATATAAATAATTGCTTCAGTTGGTAGTGAGTGCATCAGAGGGGTAGAGCCCTCTTAGATGCATTTTTGTATCTTAAGTCTGCCAGTCTATGGCCTCCTGCTACTGCATACTGACTGGGACACATATTGTGGTCTCAGTTTCATCACCCATCACCTAAGTCAGAAACCAGCCATTCCTGACTTTGCCATTTTACCCTCCCTCCAAGACAGACATTTATCCATTACTCAAGCCTTGCAAACTTTGTAGCTTGTATATTCTCCTGTATTTTCCTCAACATTATTGCCTCTGGCTGGCTCTGGGCTCACCTGTTTTTCTGCTGTGTTACTATAGAAACCTGAATCTCCTTCTTGCTGTACTTTTGTGCTCCTCCAAGCCCATTCCTCCACCAGGGAGTTATAGGAACTAATATGCATTTCAAATCTGTTTTCTGCCATCCCATGTGATCCACTGGAAGAAGAAGCTTGGACAGAGATGACAGCCTTGGTCTGGAGGGAAGGAAGTCACCATCCACGCTGTTTTCAGTAGAATGTGAACAGATTCAATTCAACAGTAATTCTAGAAATAGATTTTGACCATATTATTCTTGACAAGGTATCTAGTCAATAAAGTTTGCATTTTAAAATATGATACATTACACAGATTCTATAAACTCTTAGAAAAGTAGTTCATTTAAATAAGCCATTTTAATGGCTTGAAGATTAATTTCCAAGTAAAGAGAAATTGGATTGCCTCAATTGTGTGTAATATTTGGCAGGAAGCTAACTAGCTTCAGAATGCAAACAAAAGTAAGCAACTAAAATTCCCCTTACCAGAAGGCTCTTAAATACATTTTAAATCATTTATATTTTTAGTGCATAATGACTAATTTATTCCCATCTTTCTTACTGTTTTTAGATAGTCCTATAATGTAGACCTGGCTGGAGTGGGACTTGCTGTACACCAGGCTGGCCTTGAACTCCTGTGCTTGCCTCTGTCACCACGTACACACACACACACACACACACACACACACACACACACACACACACACATGATGAGCATAAATCACAATATCACAAACGATAAAACCCATGTTTCATATGCTAGAGGAATTTGGGTTATGAATTTTCTTAGTATACCTCAAACTAGGGCCACACATCATGGAGGAGTGAATGGATTAACTTTAAGACCATGTCTTCTTCTGTGAAGACCGGTGGGGTGTGTGATGGCACAGTGCTGGAAAACTATTTTGGTGAAAGGCTGGTAGTGATCTTTGACAGTGAGGTGTAATTTAAAAAAACACTACAGTGGAAGCCTTTATAAATTTTCTCTTCTGTTCCTTCCCCTTAGGTCATATGCAGCTAGAACAGTAGGACAAGGCTAGGGTGATATGTCTTGGGAAAAGATGAGGCTGCTCCAAAATAAATACTTGAGGTAGAAAGAGACTGTGAGCTTCATACAGTATCTGATCTAAGTTTCCAGAATGGAAAAATCTCACAGTGAAATGGTGATATAGTTGTAACTGACCGTAAAATCCTATATTTATTTGGACAACTCTTTAGAATTGAAATTGTAGTATGATTTCTTAATTTAAGGATACTATACTTTTCATCTATCACAACTAACATGAGACACAACAGTATTTACCATTTTAACCGTGGCTGCATTTTAGATGGAGCTACTGTGAGAGCAAGAAAGGGTGGAAGAAAGATTGCTAGAAGTAAATACATATACAAATCCATATGTACTTATATTTAATATATACGTGACAGTGAGATTTAATAGTTGCTGGCATTTACTCCAATGTTTTTCTTTCTCTAAAGCACTGAGGTTGATTTTCAAAATGATTTATCCTCATGGCTCACACTAATATATCAACTTTAAAATGTTGCTTCATACAGCTGTAGCTTTACCCATATGCCACAGGAAAACAAACCTTTTTAATATATGAAGGGTGTCAATGTTAGTCATGTGATTTGTAATGCTTTTGCTTAAATATTGATTTTTTCCAAATCCAATTTTTATTGATTTTGCTTAAATATTAATCATTTCTAATGACAGCTTAAAAAATAGGCTGAGCCCCATGAACATTCTTGCCATCCACTCCTGGTAGAAACAGAGTACATTTTAGTATGCTTCAAATTAAGTCAAACAAAAACATACTGCTTTTTCATTTCAGGGTTGAATGTCATGAATCAAAGGTTGGTTTGTGTGAATCCAGGAATTGATGCAGAGCGTGACATGTGACCGTCTGGTTTCTTCCTGAACAATGCAATAGCATCTTTCTCTGGACATTTTATCTGTGTGTGGCTCTGTGACTGCTTTAGGGAAGCCATTCCTAGACTAGAGGTCAGAGTACTGTAGATAAGGTTGTAACTGGGCACAGTTTAAGAATATGAACAGCAAGTTGCAAGTCATTAACAACTCCAGTGGACGTGGCTTTCCCTCTCTAAGAGGATGGAAAATGTCTGGGCCTTCTGAAAACAGGTCTCACTTCCTCACATCTGCTGACATCTACATTTTTGATTGGGAAATCATCATCTCTGAAGGACAGAAGACTTTGGTTATAAGTATCATAACTGTGGACTGTGTGATCATTTTGTTTTGATTCTAGGAATTTTCAAATTTTCCTCCCTGATTTCTTTACTGATCCAATAAAGTGTATTGTTCAAGCTGTAAGTGGTTATGCATTTCTTATAGTTTCCCTTACTATTGATTTTATTCTATGAGATACAAGCAATCACTTATCTGTCTGTCTATCACCTATCTATTATCCATCCATCTATCTATCTATCTATCTATCTATCTATCTATCTATCTATCTGTTATCTATCTATCTGTTAAGGCCTGATTTGTGATCTCTAGTGTGATAAATGCTTGAAGTTTCTAAGAGCTGCTGAGAGCATTGGGTATTTTCTATCTACTGGATAGATTCACTATTCTGATATTGAACCATAATAACTCTTCTTTTGTCTCACAGGTAAATAGGGAGCAAAGCACAGCATAATGAGCAAGATGTGGCAGTCTTGGGTGAAACAAGATGATCCTTCAAAAGTCAAATCAGGCAAGAGTGTGGGGATGGTGAACTATGGAGAAAGGACACAGAAGAAGTAGCTTGTACGAGGTTTCAATGTCAAGAGAAAAGTTCTGTGGGCTTGGAGGTAGTCATCTCATGAAATCACACAGCTCCATTTTTCTTACAAATCTGATTTAATCAAACCCAGGTTCCAGTTCAGGCTGTACCACATCAGCACCATGCAACTCAAAGTTTTACTTAATTTTTTCCGCTCAGAAAAAGTGAAGGCTAAGCTAAAGTGAGCTATTTTGGAGTACAGGTTGGTGGCATGGAGTGCATTCAAAATGCTGGACAATGTTTACCTATATCAAAATCTTTTCACCAACTTCCCAGCTTAACATACACTTACTGGATCATTGTGGGATATATATATATATATATATATATACATATATATAGTATACCATTATATTCATATTAAATATTATTGATATAGAATACATTTCTTGCTTATTTTTTGTCAATTTGATATAAGCAAGAGTTTTTGTGGTCTGGAGAGATGATTCAGCAGTTAAGAGCACTGGCTGCTCTTCCCAAAGAACCAGGTTCAATTCCAAGCACCCACATGGCAGTTCATAACTGTCTGTAACTCCAGTTCCAGGGTATCTGACACCTTCATACCAGTGCACATAAAAATAAATTTATACACATTTTTTTAAATGTAGGTGAGCTGGGTAGTGGTGGTGTACCCCTTTCATCCCAGCACTTGGGAGGCAGAGGCAGGCAGATCTCTGTGAGTTCAAGGCTACCCTAGTCTACAGAAAGATTTCCAGGACAGCCAGGGCTACACAGAGAAACTCTGTCTTGACCACCCCCCCACGGAAGTTATTTGTGAAGAGGAGCCTTGATTGATAAAATGCCAGATCCAGATTGCTTGTATACAAGTCTGTAGGGCATTTTCTTGATTGATGATTGAAGTGCATGGGCCCAGCTCATGGGGGCCAGTGACATCCCTGGCAGATGGTCTTGAGTTGTATGTGAAAGCATGGTGAGCCACTAAGCACCATCCCCCACGTTCTCTCCTTTAGTTCCTACAACCAAGTTCTTGCCCTAACTCCCCTTCATGATGCTTGTGGCCAGGACATGTAAACTGAAACAAAGACTTTCCTCCTCAGGGTGGTTTTGGTCATGGTACTTTATGCCATCAATAGAAACCCTCACTGAGATGATATCCCAAACACAAACCTTGCAGTAGTATGAACTGTCAAATAGTTTCTCTTTTACTGTTTGGTTCTGAGTCACTGATCCTTGAACGTAGGTATTTGGCTAATCAGTGGGGATTTACACAGTCTAAACTCCTTCACTCCTCTCCTCGGTGAACTCCTTTAGTGGCCTTGTTGGTTTAGGGGTGTCCTGGGACATTCGTGTCGACCTGCCATGCTGTCCTTTGCTCTCACCTTGTCTCCTGCCTTCTTTTCTAAACACAGCGATGCTTCCATCCATTTGGTGGGCCCTGGAAATTCTTTTTGTATCTGTGAACACAGCATGCTGACAAGCTTTTTCTTGGCATGACACAGCGTGTGAGACTCTATGTCACATCCAAGCAACTTTGTTCATAGTTAATTTGTCAAATTCTTTGGGAGAACAGACATGATGTTCCCTACTGAGTAATCGGCACAGCTGTGAAGCTAGGCACTAGCCAAACAGAACCCAGTGGGAAATGTGTATTCAAAGTCCACAGACAGCAATCATGACTAAGCCCCTGAAAGTTTGCTGGCCTCACTTCGGAGACATAGTCTGTCTAGGAGCCCTGGCTGCCAACAACCTTAGGAACATAAAGTGTCTGTCTAGGAAGGGGTAAACCTACAGAAAGACATCTGCAATTGACACTATAATCTCATCCTGCATCCATTGTCTCCTTCCTTTGCTCATTTTTATCTTCCCTTTCTTTTCTTCTTTATGTGTATGTCTCCTCTCTCTCTCTCTCTGTCCCTCTTGCTCTTTCTCTTTCCTATTTTTTGATCATTCTAATATTTCCCTTCCATCTACTTAGTTGCTTTGATCTTGGTGTGGTGCCCTGTGACAATCAAGTGATGGAGACTGGCCTTCTGACAAGTCATTACGAAGGGAGCTGGGTTTTAAAAGGAAATAAACCCCAGACACCACTGGCGTGAGCCAGTACAATCCATGAACTACCTTGACTAAGGCAGACAGTGGGTGGGCAATAGTCTGTGTGTACGTAGTCTTCGATAAGCCCTCCCAACTAAGTTCCCCCAGCTGAGATGATCAAAGGCTGCTTTTCCCAAAGAAAGCAAATCTAGGGGTTCTGAAAGGCAGCTTGGCACATTATGGTCAGGACCACAGAAATAGCCTAAGTAGTTCAGGAGCTAATCTTTGCCATCATGGGTGGGAAAACAAGCACAGACCCAAGAAGATGGATGTAGAGATTCGAGGCAGTGAGCCTAGTGAGATGATCAACAAGCTCAGTGTCTTTCTTTTGCTTCAGTTTTGGGGTGTTTGTAGGCGGCTCTCTAAGGCTAATGTGCTCACAGTAGACAAGACGGTCTTCTTGTGGGAATAAAGTTACAAACGTCTCCTTCATTGAATTCTAGGAAGTCTTTAATTTCTTTATTTCTTCCTTGACCCAGGAGTGATGCAATTGAGTGTTGTTCAGTTTTCATGAGTTTGTAGGATTTCTGCAATTTGTGTTGTTGAATTCTAACTTTAAACCATGGTGATCCGATAAGATACAGGAGGTTATTCCAATTTTTTTTAATCTGTTGAGGTTTGCTTTGTTGCCGAATATGTGGCCGATTTTAGAGAAGGTTCCATGTGGTGCTGAGAAGGTATGTTCTTTTGTGTTTGGATGGAATATTCTATAGACGTGTGTTAAACTCAATGTGCCTATCTGGTCCAACATTGGCATTGCTGCATTCACTTTCATTGTCCCTGTCCCTGTGGACAGTTAAGTAATTAGATCACATCTTCGGCAATCACCATAGGTGATCAATTTTCATAAATCAGAAAAGCTCAAGATTTAACTTAGTGGTCACACGGAGGTTAATTCTGTTATAATTGTAAGGGAGAGAGTAGAGGGACAATGGGAGGGCAAGAGCAAAAGCAGAAATTTCTAGAAACTTAGCTTTTGTGAATATGTACTCTTTTTCCTTCCTGTTATGGCAAAAATCAGCTTCTGGACTAGACAACTTCATTGGGGTGATGTGATCCTGACCCTGGGATGCCTGGCCGCCTGTCACCCATTATTTCATTTTGTATAAAGTGGCTTTTGTCTCAACTGGGAAACTTCAGTGGGAGGCCATATGTAAGACTGTGTACACTCATGTATAAGACATGAAACAGATCTGAGTCCTCATAGAAGACTGTGTACACACATGTAGAAGATGTGAAGTAGACCTGAGTCCTCATGGAAAACTTTGTACACATGCATGCATACAACATAAAGTAGACTTGAGTCTCTATGGAAGACTGTGTACACACACATGTATACAACATGAAGCATACCTGAATCCTTATGGAAGGCTGTGTACACGCAAATGTATACAAAGTGAAGCCGACCTGGGTGCTGTGTTTGCAACATGCTTTCAGAGATCGTATTAGTTTCTTCTTGCTGCTAAATTAATTACACAAATTGTATTTGCTGGTACAGCAACAACAACAATGTATTGTTGTATTATTCTAGATGTCAGAACTCTAAAACGATCCCGGAAAGGTTCATTCAGGGGTCTGCAGAGCTGCATTCCACCTGGAGGCTTTAGAGGAGAGCTCAGACCCTTGACTTTTCCAGATTGTAAAGGAAGCCTGGATGTGTGGTCTCAGGGAACACACAGAATTCCTGTCACTGTGCCTCTGAATCTGCTGCCACATCCTCTCTCCCTCTGGCACCTCCCTCCTTTTGCAGAAGGATCTCTGGAATTGTATTGTCTACCTGGGCAAATCCACATCTATCACTCTGTCTTCAGATTTTTGGTCACAACTGTGCTTCTGTGTGGTCATGTATCCAGTGTCAACAGGCCGAGTGGTGGGGCCATTGTAGAAAAGGTGTTATTCTATTTACTGGAGGCAGTCATTAGAGTCTAAACCCAGTATATACACCTCCATGACCTGTTCAAATTTCTGAAAATTTCTCAGAGCTTCTCATTCTACATGAATAGCTAAGAATGAAAACTAATCTAAACATTATCTAAAAAAACACACTTAGTAGGGGCTGGAGAAATGGCTTGGTGATTAAGAACTCTCAATTCTTTTCCAGGGTGATTGAGTTTGGTTCCCAGAAACTACACTGGTGGCTCAAACCCACATCTAAGCCCATCCTCAGAGTATCACTATTCTTCTGCCCTCACTGGTGTGGCACACACACACACACACACACACACACACAGACACACCCACAGACACACCCACACCCACACCCACACACACACACACAGACACACCCACACCGACACCCCCACACACACACACGGGGCTGCGGGGGAGGAGAAGAAGAAGAGAGGAGGAAGAAGAAGAGGAAAAGAAAATCTAAAGCAACCCTCACATCAGACTGAGGCATAAATTTTGATCCAAAGTTCTGGATACAAAGTGAAGCAAGTGAGATGAACAGGTCCCTGTGGGGAAGGGCGTAGGAGGAAAATCTGGATGTGATGAATACAAAAGTGTTTTCACAATGGTGACATCTGGTCACTGTTTCAATGTGTCATCATGAGGGTCACCAGAAAGTTCACACCTTCATACTGCACCCCCCCTTTTAGGTGTATACACAGTTCATTTTAGGTGACACATAGCTAATCAGACAGAGCCAGGCCTTACACTCAGATCTGTCTGACTCCAAACCACACCACTAGGTGGCCTGCTGTGAAGTGTGTGTTAGGAAGTGTGGTGGCTATCATCCACATGGAATGGTCTATGGACATTCCTGGAGGATCACTTACTTTGAGACTACCTCTAGAGAGAGAGACTAAGTTGCTTTAGCAGATGCAGCTTATATGGAGGTCTATTATGAAAACAGGAAATATGTCAGGTCTCTTCAACAGAGCATGTAACAGGTGATTTGTTATACAAATGTTGAGTGGTTGGGAAAAAAATGAAAAATCATGTCATGTCAATGTTCAGAACCTCATGAACAGGCTGTTACTTTTCCAAGTTGGGTTCAAGTCATGCAGGTGACTTGATGGGGTTACCAGAGCCTCTGGACACCCACATCACTGCACTTGTTCCTCTGGAGGAAAGAGCATGATTGGCTAAAGGTGGTACCTGTGAGTTTCACAAATGGTGCTGGGAGCCCTAGGGAAGGGAGCAGGGCCTTAGCTAGCACTGTGCACGAGGAACAACAGACAAAGCTGTTGTCAACTGGAAGCTCTTGGTACCTTTTGCCTTGACTTCTCCCCTCATCACCTTCAGCCCCCAGAAACTGATAACTGTCCAGAGCAGGTGCTTGGGGAAGGACTGCAGAACCCACAAACAACGGTAAGCAAAGACCCACAAACAACAGCTGAATCACCAGTACATGGGTTGCATTGTTAGGGGTGTGTTTACATTTGCTGCATTCTAAGTATTTACCTGCAAGACATTAGTTAATTTTACCATCCTGCAGGGTACCCGTAATGAGTCACAGGGAGAATCATCAGTAGAAATTGATTAACCCCTCACATATCCTCAGTCCAGAATTTCTTTCGTTAGTCCTATGGATCCCAAGTGAATTTTTTCTCTGCTCTTTTTGAGCTCATTTCCAAACATGCAACTTATGAATGGCAGATTTAGGTCAACTCAGGATCTCGTTAGATCATATAATATCTTACTGAACTAAACCTCATGGTCATTCAAGAGTTCAGGAGCGCTCTGCATCTATTACATTGTACAATATCTAGGCACCTCAGTTTCCTAACCTGCAGAAATTGATACACTCTCATAAGGCATTCATGATTTAATTGCAGTCCCTTACACTTGGACTTCACAGCTCTCAGCACCCTGAGATGATTGCACCAAGACAGGAAATGCAGGGAGACAAGCCACCCGGTTGGAAATGGAGTTTAGAATGTACACGAAATCCACGAGGTTAGTTTTGGGTCTGGTTTGGATCTGGGAGAAGGGTATATAGCAAGGGTGATCATGTGTGATGCCAAGGAAAATTCAGTCAGAACAAACGTAAGTCAAGGCTTGAACCCAGGTTGGCCCGCAAAGCCCATTCCCCAAGGGCTGCATCTCTTCATGCTTCTTTGTGCTATTTCATCTTGGAATTCACTTTCTCTTCTCCACCGCGCCCTGAGCATCTATCTGCTCTTCAAATCTCGGCCCATGCACTTGTCTAACACAGACCCCCAGGCAGCACAGCCAGCCTCCTCCTTTCCTGTCACATTCCTCCACCATGTTTTCACTTTCCTAATACAGCGCTTAAGACCTCGGACACCCCAGTAGCCATTGACCTAAGGGAAAGTAGCCCCTTTCACGACTTTGAACCAGCAGGTCCCACTGTTCCAGTGACCTGTGGCTTGAATGCCGAGTATCTCCCCATGTGTTACACTGGAGCTTGTGTTTAGTCCCAGCCACTGAGGCTTGATTTGCCCACTGAAGTTCACTCCATCTGTTCCACAGCCCTTCTGTTCCTGAAAGATGCAATCAATCAGACCTTTAGTCCCTAAAACCAGATCTCAGGATGTGTGATTCCCCCCATGCACATCCCCAACACATCCCACACAGCATGCTTTTATTTCAAGGTACTCTGAGTTAAACCCAATAATACAAATATAATCTAACACCAAATAGAGTAAACCTATGCCTTTGTTGTTCTGAATATTTTTAACCTCTTTAGATATTGCCTATTCTCTTAGATATTGGTATTCTCTTAATTTTCATCTGCTGGTGTCTACTGAGTTCATAGTTAATTACTTATTATAGTTGTGGTTGTCTTTTGATTATGTCTTGGGGCTTATTCAAATGAAAGTTTTTTTATAACTCTGTAATAACATTCGGCAGCATATTTCATGTAATTACAGCCAAATTTGTGCTGAAACTGCATACTGAGATTGCTTTGGGTAATTTTTTAAAGTTTCTTTAAAATGCACTGTCCAAAATAACTGTATAATTTTGTCTCTTATTGAGTAATAAAAACTTGGCCTTCTTGGATTATTAACTCAACAGTTTATCAAAAACAATGTTCTATTAAAGAAAGTTGAGCTTTCAATTTGAGAGAAAAACACCAACTGAAAAGAGCCCTCAATTTTCTTCATGACAAAATGGAAATCTCTCACCTGCTTCTCAAGAACATGTCTGCAACCAGGTCTCTGCAGTTTCTTGGCATCAGTTTCTAAAATGTCTGAGATGACACAGTTCTCCTTGGCCTTCCCAGCAATACCGCTTCTTAACACAATATTGAGCATCAACATAAAGTGACCCAGCTCTAGTTTTCCAAAAATGTAAAAGTTGGAGGGACACATGCTGGGATAATTTGCAAGGAAAATTATCAAATAAAAGTAATGTATACGGGAAGGGTAAGAGCATTTAAGGACAAATTTCACTGCTTGGAAGCATCCACATGAGTGATGAGGAATGCACCCTTGCGTGTGAGTCAGGAAGTCTACAGTCTTGCTCTTAAGAGCACACTAGCCACAACGTGGTGGTGCATAGCTGTGATCCTAATGCTTAAAGAGGGAAGCAGGACTTAAGAAGGGAGTTCAAGGACAGCCTGTGCTACATACTGAGGCCTGTTTGAGAAGAAAACACCAAAACACCAAACAAACACAACCCACATTAGGCCTTCTAGTAGACATAGCAAGAACTCCATTCCAGATGTCCTTAGCAATGGTGAGCTGGCCATATCAGGCAAGGCCAGTGTTTGAATTCTCTTGCTTCTGAAGCTGGGAGTCCTGTTGGCCACTCTAGATTAGGATCCCCTCTGGTTTCCATGTAGTCTCGTGTACAGCACTGAGGCTCTCATTTCTCCTGCCTCCAGTCTTTACACTAAAAACAACCTTCCTATAAGACAAGATAGCTTCAGTTCACACAGAGAGATCTTTTTCTTTGTGAGTATTGTAATGCTTTATTGGAGTGTCCAAATTGAACATTTGTTATTTTTAAGAGCAGAGATAGTTGAAATCAGATCTGACTCGTGGGGAGAATTGGCTATTAGAAAACTGATAATTTCCCAGAGAAGACCAAAACCCCTCCAGTCAAATATACAACCTTAGTGAAAATGGTGGGACACTGAGTCAGGGATACCATAAGTTTAGACTAGCCTGGGCTACGAAACAAGTTCAGGACAACATGGAACCAAAAAATGCAGGCAAATAATTAGACTTAAAATGTTGTGGGTTTCCCTCTGTCTCTCTGTCTCTCTGTCTTTCTGTCTCTCTGTCTCTCTCTCTCTCTCTCTCTCTGTGTGTGATTTCTCCCCACATCTTTAAGCAAATAGCTTCATAAACACTTGGTTGAAATTTTGAAATTCTCACTGAACACAGGGTCCAGGAACAACAGCTAGTTACATAGGGCACTTGCATTGCTGTTATAAGGTTAATCAATGAAGAAACAAGGTAAGAACTGATGTGGTGGGAAGTCTATATTCTGAGACCAGGTCATCTGCTAAGATTTCTTTTTAAATTTTTTTTGTTTTTTTTAGGGGGAAATGTTGTTTGTTTGTTTTGTTTTTCCCCAATGGATTTCTCTGTGTTTCTTTGGAGCCTGTCCTGGAACTCTCTCTGTAGACCAAGCTGGCCTTGAACTCACAGAGATTAGCCTGCCTCTTACTCCTAAGTGCTGTGATTAAAGGACTGTACCACAACTTCCCAGTGCTCTAAGATTTCTTTAATCTTTCTATCATCTTTTACAAAACACCCTTCATTAATCTTATCATCTACTGGTGCAGCAGACTGTCCATGATGTATAAGAAGTGTTCATCTTATTTTCCCATTTACATATACATCTATATATGTAATATACATATATAACATTTACAATATCTATATCTTGTAATTTATAATATATATACTTGTCTTCCTATTTATAATATATATATGTGTGTGTTCACGCATACATATATTATATTCTTGATATATGTTTAAAAGCTCCAGATAAGTGTTGATAGTTGTAAAGAAAGTAGTTAAGCAATAATAGGCTTGTAAGTAGAATGGACAGCTTCATCTTTAAATTGATCCCAGCCCGACTCCTTAGTCATTTGAAGTCATATCTTTGATTTTTCACAAAGTATCTATGCATGGCTGTTTTAAAAGCTGTAGTCTTCTTGTCTATCCATCAGAGTTATAAAGCCATGCATCTTGCTTTAGGATTCAAGGGGAAGAGTTATTTGTAGACTATGACGTTGTTCAGTGCGTAGGAAGAGTCACTGTTAGATTATTAAGTATTTAGCATATTACAGTACCCCACTTGACTAAACTGATGAATCAGAATTTGATTTGCTAACACTTAAAGGTGGTTTAAATCCTTAAATGCTGCTTCTTTTTGTCTAATAAAGCAGTGACTGGTTGGGGAAGACAATACCTCATGTTAAAGGAGATGGAAGCATGCGGCGAATCTCCCAAGTTGAGCATGAAATTTCTAGTCCTTCATTCCACTGGGGCTAAATCTGGAAAATAAATTTCCCTACCTGCTTCTTCATGCCCATTGACTTGAAAATAGAAAATAAAATGGAAAGAAGGAAGAGGAGAGGGAGATGGAGGAGGAAGAAGAAGAAGAGAAGAAGGAGGAGGAGGAGGAGGGAGGAGGAGGAGGAGAGAAGGAAGGAAGGAAGGAAGGAGGAGGAGGAGAAGGGGGAGGAGGGGGAGGAAGAGGAGGAGGAGGAGATCATGCCGAAGTTGTCAAGGTGTCAAAGCCACTGTGGTTTTCAAGATAGGGTGGATGGCTCTGTATAGAGCTTTCTGGCACTTCACTTCTTTATATGCATGATCTCAGTTCTCTAGAGATTGCTTCCTGTTTGAATGAATGAAAACCCACAGATCCCCAGAAGTCCTCACAATGATTCAGGCACAGATCCTTAAGGGAAAACTTTTTTGAGCTAATTAATGTTTTGCCATCATTACTTTTAATGACTTTAAAATTGTTAAAAACTGATTGCTTATTTGCTTGTATACCTCAATAGTAAGCATACCAAGACCCCATTCTTATGAAAGTGGTGGGATAGAGAGAAATTCACTATTAAGTCAATAGTGCTGGTGGTAGTTATCTCAAGAATATGCTTCATTATATTGTGTAGTACCTCTGAAGTAAATATGTGTAAATCACTGGAGAAAGGGGGATTTAAAATAGTGTGTTTCTGCCATTCTGAAACTTACAGCAAAATGCAAAGTGATGGACACTAAAACAAGAAAAAGAGACCAGGTTTCCACCATGAATTTGACAGCAATTCATCTTCCTATAAAATGATGGAATGGGTTATGCATTTACCCCATTGAATATACTTGTGTTAATTTTATTAGTTGCCTTACGAAAAATTATTTGCACCTGTTTTATATTAGGTAGCTTCCAGTTTTTTGACCCCTTGATTTTATGGAGTCCATGCTGATGTATCTCCTTAATGAAAAACGTTACTAATCATAGATCCTGTTTGGGAATCTTTATAATAAAAGGCCTGTGGGTCTCACCGTCATTGGGAACAATTCATACTTACTTGGCTCTCATTCCGTACATTGCTCGCTGCCTAGCATTACATTTTTGGATTGTTATGTGTGAGTCTTAAGTCCATTTTAATTAAACAGCTCATGTAGCCAACTAAAAGTGCAGTGTTGCAAACCTGGTCTAGGCTTCTACATTATGTCCTTTATGTTCCAGCCTCCTCATTGTACATGTGAATGATTGGATCTGGCAGTCTTGGGAAGCTTAATGAATATTTTTATAGGACTTTCTCAATAGGTGCTACATTTCCTTTGAGTTACTCAATAATTTCAGTGTACAGTATAACTGCTAGAATAAGTATAATTCTGCACTTCTCACAGTTGGTTCCTCCCACTCTGCCTCTCCTTCTCCATTTCCTCTATTATCCTCTGCAAGTCCCGAACACAGTGGCCTGCAGAGGAATAATTGTATTATGCTCACCTCTGAACCCCATGAGGCGTCTCTCCCAGCCTCTCTGATTTATTCAGGGTTCCTAGCGCCTTTACCTACCTTATATTAACAGCTATTTTTAACAAGGTCTTCATTACTTCCTAATTCTGCAAATTCCATTTCCTTATTTATCTTGCCAAAGACAGAGTTGGAAAAGGAGTTCATTATCTCAGCTGTTTTAGAGTCATTATTAATTTCACTGCTTCCCTTATTTGTTAATGGCTCTGCATATGCTCAAATATTTCTTTCCCTAGTACAGTTGTAAAACACCTCCTCAGCCCCTTAATGTATTTGGCCAGCCTGGGCCCATTATCCCTTTGGACTGTCCTTTCCATTCTGTTCCTGGGAATCCTAACAGATTTTTTTGTGTCTTTGTGGGACACAGGCAGGGACAAGGACAGACTCATGTTTTGGGGCATCCTTATAAAAATTATGAAAGTAAGTGTGACTGTGAATTTTGATTATAAGATAAAACTATTAAGTACTTCACATGTCACAAGAGTCAGAAAAATACTCTTTGTTCATTATCTGGCAGAAAAACCTCATTAATGCTATTTCTCCTCCCTGAAAGTGCTGGCAATATTGTCATTGCTCATTTCTTTTCATACTGATAATTTTAGAACTTATTATACATACATGCATAACATATAACTTTATATATATTACATAATAATCAATTAATAACACTAAATAATAATATTATATGTAATATATAGGCTTTGCAAGTTAAAATATAGATGCTGTCTTAAATTTTAATTTAATACAATTAATAAATGTAAGTATGTTCTGTGCACTATTTTAAAATACTACAAACTATTATAGTATATGTTTTCTTCTATGTGGAAACTAAAAAAAATAAATCAAGTTTCTACAAACAAATAGCAGGCAGTGCTCAGTATGTGTTCAGGGGTGTGAGGAGGGGACATGCTGGTCAAGGGTCTAATATTTCAATTAGGCAGAAGGAATAAATGGCATGTGTTAGAGGTAATAGATATATTAATTAGGCCGATTCAATCATTCTAAATTATATATTACATACACTTGTTACAATATTACTTGTTTCTCATAAACATGTGAAATTATAAATATCACTATTCAATAAAAATAATTTGAAATTTTATTTACTGTTTATTTGAATTTCATACTCAACCAAGGGTTATATTTTATCTGCCAGTACTAGTGATACCATTTTTCTATAAAATAATACCAAAATTCTTTAGTCTGTCCTGCTGAGCAGAGGTCAAAGAACAGAGGAGTTTCTGTGGCTTTGAAAATCATTACTCATCATAAAAATGCAAATCTTTAAAATTGTCAGATTTGGGGAGACCTCTGTCCAGTATCTTTCACATATGAACTGCAATTACTTCATTCATATGTTCTATTTTTATTTTATCTAAACAAACAAGTAAAAAAATTCCCAGTCAAACAAACAAACGAAAAACCCAACTTAAGGGAGAGTTTCTTTGGTTTACAATTCTAGGTTGCAGCTCATTACTGATGGAAAGTAACGGCAGGAATTCAAAGCAGCTAGTCACATCACATCAATAGTAGCAGAAAAAAATAAATGCACACAGGTCTGTTTGCTTGCTCCACTCTCACACAGTACAAGACTCTATGCCTAGGGAATGATACCACCCACAATGGACTGGTTATTTCTACTTTCATTAAATATCAAGACAACCCCCCACAGTCATGTCCACAGGCCATACTTATCAACCTAATAGTTCCTCCATTAAGACTGTCTTCCCAGGTGATTCTAGACTGCATCAAGTTGACTTAGAAACTAACCATTATACGTACCTTAGGAAACATTACCTCTCCTCCCCTGGGCACCCTAACTCCATTAGTTATATCTGTGTGGCAGCTTGCCCTGTGGCCATGTGTTCCCGTGACTGTGGAAGCTGAATCTAAATCAAAACTATCCTTAATTTACCTTGATCTTAGACTGGGATATAAATGTTTTACAGCCTCCTTCGGTGTCACCTACCTAGAAGAGTAAATGGATAGGGAGGACCCAATGGTCTCCACCGGTTGGGGATTAAGAAATAGTTGCAAATTTAATTAATACATGACCTTTGAGAATGGATAGCTCGGGCTTGTCTGTAAGTTTGGGAGAGGAGCTGGATGATGTAGGGTCATGGAGCTTACACTTGCTGAGACTCATGGTAAGTCTGCTTCTGGCATGGTATATTTATGTGTGCTGGAGGAGGGAGCCCCCTTGTCCTCTTCTCTCTCCCTCACCCCATTTCCCTTTGATCTTCTCCCACCTCTCTTCTTCTCCTCTCTGGTGAATAGCCTGCTGGTATTTCAGTATGGAATCTTAATTCCTCAGGAAAGAATCTGCCGGCCCTCAAAGGATTTCGTCTTTATTTTCTCTGACTCTTACATGTTAATTCATTTCTCAGTGTTCCTGATGCCCAAGTTAACAGTTCCCCAAACAGCAGTCTTTTGAAACCCGACACTGCTCTAGCACTGGTTCTCAGAAGTGACTCTTCTGTTCAGTTCAGGTTGTTCCTTAGCCGGGACATTAAACCTCCTTAACAGTGTTGCATTTTCAGTGGCTTGAATTTAGTTTGGAAGACTCTTAGTGGTCCTCCTGAGGTAGGTTTTCTGTTGACTTGGGTTTGACCCGTGCATGCTTTTAGGGTCAACTGCATAATAAATGTTATCTGAATCTTTAGACTGAGAAACTGATATTTTTGTATACTTTGTATTTAGTCTGAATTTCTAGATTAGGAACTGGAGTAAGAACTCCCTGCCTTCAGAATTAGGACTCTACAGCAAGAATTTCATTAACCTTGGGTCTTTGAATTGTTTTCCTTCTGATGCTCTTATTGTACACACACCCGCAATCACCCTGTGAACACACTGTCTCCGTAGACGATGGGATATTCTTAGACAATGATCACTGTTAGTCTTATTTTTGTAAGCCAGCTGAATGACTAACACAGATGATTCATCTTACCACTTAGAGTTTTCAGTTACTGGTGAGATGTATTGAAATGGTTTGGATGAAAATAAAAGTCAAATTGATCCTGCAAAACCACGTCTAAACTACCATCTATGCCAGCTACCATCTTCATCGTAGTTACTGTATGCTGAACACAGGGGCATGGCCTTAAAGCATTATGTAACTTAGCTTTCCATTATTGACAAGGAAAAAGGGGCTGTGAGAATGTGCCTCATATCACATAGGTAGTATTGGTGGTACAGATGAATTCATATCCATAAACCCCCGGGTTTAAAATCTGAGATTGAATTGCCATGTAATATATATGTAACAGGATTCCCATTGGAACTGGTAATTTAAAAACACAAATCCTCCAGTGTAGAGTACTTGCTGCCCTGAGCAACTCCTCTCTGTTTTAAGAGGCAACTGTTGCTGGGCCTTTAGCATGTAAGGTGGCACGTTGCCCTAACCACTTGCTGCCATTTGTCACTCTGCCTACATTCTTCTTGGAAAACTGCCTTCATTCATTTGGCCTCATCTTTCACTCTATTTGCTTCTGATGGAAACTCCCATGTCTTCTCTTCTATGATGAGGGATCGTGGATCAAAGGGCTTCCTGTTCCTCCTTTGAGATGCTAAACTGCAATGGGATAACATCTGGCTTAGAGTTGTCTGTAGCTATTAAATCTTCAACCTTCTCCCTGCTACATGGGTGGACTCTCCCTAAAGCAAGAGACAAGCATTGCTTAGTGATAGGAGAAGCAGGACTTTTTAACAATGACAATGTGAGTATAGCATCCCAAGGAGCTGTGTTCCAAGTCTTAGTTACACGAACCAGTGAATTCCCTCCATGGTGATAGTCTCTTATTTGCTTTATATATTTGTTCATAAGAGTCTGGAAGTGAATAGCATACCATTAGGTAAACCGTGCTGGCCAAAACCAATGCAAGCTAGACAAGACTTTACATATTGCAAATATCAGAATTTCAAAACCCCACAAGCTGGACTTTGGGAGAATGTTTCTACTCATAAAGTTCCCCAGCCAGATAATAGGCCTGTGCATAGAGGTTTCCTTCTAAGGACACTATCTGTGAATTGTCAGTGTACACTGTCCTTAGAAAAGATACAATTCTGTCCTTGGCATAGTTAAGAAGGGGCTGCAGTGGGCTTTCTCATCTCTTTCAGGTTGACAGGATAGGGGCTCTGAAGAAGTGAGACTTGGATGCAGAGCTTCTGAAGGGGGATGGGCCCTTCCACATGGGAACTCCAGGAACAAAACCAGAGATGATGCCATGAGATGTTGCAGGCAGAGGACAAAGCCCCAGGAGAGTGCTGTGCTCACTACATCTGCCAACAGCAGCGGCAGTCATTGGTAGCAAACGAGTGAAGGGAAGGAGGGAAGACAGTGAGAGCAAGGCTGAATGTTGAGGACAGACACTTTCTCCAAGTTGGGTCCATGAGACAGCAAGAGCAACGTGAGCGTGTTTTCTGTAGAAGGACTAGTGGGGATGAGAACATCTGAGTTTTATGGTCTTCAATCACTAATGCTTGATGTCTATTGTTAGCTGTTTTCAGGGACTCGCTAGAAGGGAATTCTTTTCTAATAGTTCTCATCCCGAGGCTTTGTACCCACCCTCTATTAAACTGATGGAGTGCTGCCAGAAAAGCACCATTTTAACACCATGTCTTCTTGGTGTGGTTTTCATTATAGGTCATAGTTTATGCACTTTAATTAAAATGGAGATGATGTTCTTTAAACTTGACTCTGAGGTGGTTATACTGCTGGCACTGTTTTTTTTAAAGGAAAGTAAATAAAACTGACATTTTCATTCTTAGTGTATCTATCCCAGATTACATTTCCAAGTCAACGCTCTATCTAAAACTCAGACCTCACTGGCATGTTAATTCTTGTCATATAACAATGATTGTCACATACATGGTTTGAATACCACTTTAATATTTACCAAGGGTTTGCAGGGCCTTTATCTTTTCTGTTCATCAGTAGCCCAGACAAGCTTATAAGGGCAAGAATTATTGTTATTCCCAGAGTGTGGATGACACAATTAGGCTTAATGAAGTGAAGTATCTGGCCTGAGTTCACAAAAATGGTGAATGGTGTTCCTGTGTCTTTTGAGTCTGGATTTTCCTCTCTTCCTTTTTGGCTCTCTTATTTCCTACCTAAGATTGTTAGAGGAACAAAGTCCTTAAGATGATTTGTGGACCTCTTTCCACTAAGGTGGGGAAAACTTTGGGGCATGCAAAGATATTTACCTCAGACTCTACATACACTCATGGCATTGGGTGGAGACTGAGAGTGCCGAATGCGAGGTTGGGTTACAGCTGAATTCCACGTGAGTTACCGAGAGAACACAATCTAACTTCTCAACCACGAATGTCCTCATATCTAGGCTAGATGGTTAGGTGACACTAGATTTCCATCTCACTTGTACACATAATAGTCTTCTGACATTTTTTGTTTGCATGATTCCCTGTCCTTTCCATCCTCTCTGACAGTTCTTCTTTGTCGTTTATCTGCTGTAAATACTCTTAGCTTAATCACCGCTCTAAAAAAACTTTTTATGTGCCTCTGTCTCTAAACTTTCAGAGGAGTCTCATTCTATAGGACTAAGCTCCCCTTACCTCTGTGCTAATTGGTGACTGGCAGGGTTTTCTATCCCATCACATCTCTGTTATAATATTCTGAATTGGATTTGTAAGAGATTTAGAGAAATGTCCCCTTAAGATGGGGCCTACTTATATGAACCATGTGTCACAACAGATCAGTGGACACCCAATGGTGATTCTTCCATGAAAGACTTACAGAAATAAAATCATGACATTTTCTCGGAGGTTAAAAAGTTCATTAAAATAACCTTACAGTCATGTAACCAACATGAGGTGACTGGGCACTGGACTGAAGGAATCCTCCCAAAAGTCTTACATTAGAGGTACTGACCTCAGAATGCGGCTGTATTTGCTGTTAAGACCTTTAATGTTACATAAAAGTAAATCAAAACAAAAGGCTTTTTTTGGTGTGTGTGTGTGTGTGTGTGTGTGTGTGTGTGTGTGTGTGTGTTTGCTTGCTTACAGCAAGTTTTCACTATATTGTTCTGGCTGTGACTTACTATGAAGGCCTGCAAGTTGGCTCAGAATTCATGGAGATCTGCTTCCTGAGTGCTGGGATTAAAGTCATGCTCTACCACAGTACTATGCAGCTTTTAAAGTACATTTTTACCCCAATTTGAAAGTCATTCTTAGTCAAAACAGAAGAAATTAGGATATACAGAGAGATGCCTAGGTCAAGCACACAATGAAAAGACCAAGGGAAATTCAGAATACGCCATCTCTGAGTCTCTCCCGGGGAAGCCTTAGGGAACATCAAACCTACCAACACCTTGATTCTGAACTTCCAGGTTCCAGGACCTGTGAGAAAATAATTGCCTGCTGTTGACGTCAGTAGATTTATAACATGTATTACACTGTGGTATCATAGTTACAGCAGCTGTAACATGTTGATACATTGGACTTATTGTTTTGAGTTTTTAGAGTCAATGAAGAATTTTCTTCATCCTCAGCCAAGTGGAGGTGAATGGACACAAGTTGGCAGCACTGTGGGGGTACATGTCATGTGTATTCTACATCATTACTCTCATTTTAGTACTGAAGACAATGGTACTACAGAGGAAACAATGGGGTCAGGCCAGTGATGGCCAGGGAGCCTTACGAATTAGCCTGCTTATGTGTGACTCCAAAGTCTTTGAACTTACAAAATTGCAAGAGGGAACAATACACACAGAGACAGAAAGCTTGGGTAAGTGGTGGTCATAGAATGGCCTAGGACTTCTGGCAAGCCTGGGGTTATGAGCCTGCTTATCCTGCAGGACAAGTTAGGAGAGGAAATAGAGTCTCCTAAGCTAATCTGTTTTCTCTAGAATGTGGGCCAGTGGCCAGGGTGGCTCAGGCCCACAGTGCCCCCTTGCTGGCATTGAGTAAACTGGAACTTCTTGATCCTGCTGCTTTCCTGAACTGGGCAGCCTCAAGGTAGTGAAGCTATATAAAGAAGCAGAGACTTTTGTAGCCTCCAGACTCCTAAGCCTCATCTCAGCTCCTCCCCTCTGGATCATGGACTATACTTGTGGTCTGACAAGATGACTCAATAGATAAAGACATTTGCCACCAAGTCTGATGACCTAAGTTTGATCCCCAGGCCAGGGCCTATATAGTAGAAGGAGATAAGCAACTACCACAGGTTGCCTTTGGACCTCCACATGTGTGCCATGGAGCACAAGCCACATCCTTAATAAATACAGAGAATGTGTAATGTCTGAAGCTCAATAAATCAAATTTATTCTGACAGTAACATTGTAAATCCCCCTTGAATGAAGAGCTGAGATAGAATAATTTACCTATGATCTTGTTACAGAATAGTCAAACTTAAATTACAACTTGGTAGTTCCATTCCTATGAGTCCCTTGCAAGCCTTCATCATGAACCATGGTTTGGAAGGACCTTGAAATTCTAAAGACAACTTGGAGGCTGACATTCACAGAAGTACACATACTAGTTAGCCTTTTGTGAAAAACAAAAATTGTCCCTGAAACAGGGCTGAGATACACACCTTCCATCTTGAGAAACAGGTTGATTGATTGCCCTAGGGAAGATATTTGTAATCCCTTGACTGGTTGCTGCCACTCAAGGGTGTTCCAAACTAGCCTACGGAAAATGGCCATGCTTTCTTACTAGCATCTTTGGGTCTCTGTACTCATAAATATGTGTCCCATTTCTGTCTTTACTACTGCATTGTTTGAAGCCCTGGTTTATATTTTCTTATTTTAAATTTTATATCTTTGGGTGTTTTGCCTGCATGTGTGTCTGGGCAGTACATGTTTGCAGTGCCCTCAAAGGCCAGAAAGGGTCATTGGATTCCCTTGGACTGGAGTCACAGACGACTGTTAGCACCGTGTTGTAAATGGAGTTCTTAAGTAGTCTAAGTAATAAAAGCCCTGAGTTAGATATTAAGGAAAATGCTGAGAAATCAGAAAGAGCAAGCCACAGACACCTTACCTCCTTAGCATCTCAGCAGACAAGAGAGTGAGTTCCTGTTTCTCCCTGTTTATATCCTGTTTCTGCCCATCTAGCTCACTTCCTGTCTGTCTGTCACAGACCTCCAGACTTCTATGGTTAGCTAGTGCAAGCTCCATTCTCTGACCTTCATACAGCCTTTATTTGTACAAGCAAGATATCACCACACCATGTAGGTTCTGGGTCTTTTGGAAGAGTAGGCAACACTCTTAAAAGATGAGCTATCTCTCTAGACCAGTGGTTCTCAACCTGTGGGACGTGACAGACCATCCTTTATATCAGATATTTACACTATGGTTACTGTTAATGACAGTAGCAAAATTACACTCATGAAGTAGTAACAAAAATAATTTTATAGTTGGCGGTCACTGCATCATGAGAAAGGAGTCACAGCATTAGGAGGGTTGAGAACCACTGTTCTAGATCCACATACAGCCCCATTTTCTAGCATAGTGTTTGCTACATAATTAATAGGGTCCATTGAAAGAATTAATTGAGAGATAACCCAAAGGAGGTGAGAGAAAAAAGGTCAGAATCAAAGCCTTTGGGGAAAGACGAGGTTGATGCCAGTGGACAGGGACTAAGTGTTCGCCAAGCGTGCCTGTGGCTGAGCGAGGTGAGTGTGCTGTTACAGAACCAAGCATCATATCCTATTGACATCTTGCCTGGGACACCCAACAAGGCAGAGAAACTTAAATATGAACCAGGGCCACTTCAGAGGAGGGAAAGGTTGGAGGGGGGACCAATATCAATAGTCTGAGGAAAGGAAAATGCAAAGGTTATCATTTGGTGAACTATGCATTAGTATTCACGCTGTATCTTTTCCAAAGCTGCTCTCTTTAACCTTGAGAATTAAAGTATTATCAATTTTATATCTCAGTCTAGCTGTAGTCTAACATTTTTGTTTGGTTTGTTAATTTTTCATATTAGTATTTAATTACATATTTGTTTAACACATTTTTCTTCATGTCCACAGCTTCTTATCTATGTCATTTCTACTGCTAGTAAGTAGTAGAGAATTTTGTATTTAGCAGACACTTTCATCCAATCCAATTTTACTTTGAAGATTCAGAAACTTAAATCTAGAGAATTTAATGCATTCAAACAAGTTTAGTGTAAATTTGCATCAGGCTAAGAATTTGAATCCACAGCTCTACTTTTTGATCTAGTGTTCTTTGTACTTTACTTTGTTTCCAAGACAAGGAGAGAAATCCCCACGAGATCATCAGTTTGTACCATGAATAGCTATGGTCCTCAACTTTATTTACATGCCATGTTTTTGAAATACAAAACTTTAAAATAAACTTAAGCCTATTCATTTTCATTGTTAATACTATACATCATAACATGCAAGGTATGAGGGTAAGGTATAGGTGATGTCTTAAAATTCTTATTAATACAGCATTGTTACTATGTGTCCTTTTCAAGGTCAATGAAATTCCAAATGAATCTGTATTGTTATATTGAAATGGGACAGTGAGTGAACATATTTAATAGCCATTGCTTCTATATATTGGGGAACAGAGAAATTATTATTACCTATTTTAACCATTAACTGAGCCAAGAATACTTTTAGTATGCATTTAGTTTAAAAATAATTTATTACTTTCTAATGTTACCTTCTAATTTTCCTAAAAATCCAAGTTCCTAGACTATCAAGTAATATATATGAATCGTTCCATTTGTAGAAAATCTGTTGAATGTTTTTAATTGTCTACCTTATGACCTAAAGGGAAATCTATCAGGTGATGTTGTGTGTGAGAATACTTTCAGCGTTACTTTTCACTGTGAAAAAAATTAGCATTTTAAAATCATTCATTCCAAGGATTTTATCTCAAAAAATTCCATTTGGAGCATGAAAGACTGGGTCCAAACACGTACTTCTTATCACAGAGCTGGTCATCTGTTCTGAGACTATGCAGTCTCAGTATATAAAAGGCCCAGTGTTTGGACTTCATGTGGCACTGTGTGTGCATTTAAGTAAACATGTGGAATGACTTGCTATTTAAATAACCAAGAAACCACGTTTGAAATTAACTTTATCTCCAAATACTTGGTTTCAAAAACCTTGTCGTGAAGCCTTGGCACTAGGGAGAAAAGGAACTGAGAGTGATTTATTTTCGTCCCTGATTTCATTACATGTGGATGTTTACCTGCCTTTTCCATTTGCGATGGGTTGACTTTTTAGTTATCATTAATGGACTCATTTAGACATGCCCCTCTAGAGACCTTTAGCTGCAAATTTCTTTTTTATCTTGAGTTTGGGGTAAAATATTCTGTTTCAGTAAAGATAAAGATGACTGAAAATGTATTTTATGAATGATATATGATGTCAACTTTTATGTGCTAGGTTAAAAGAAAACACTGAATGGGCTCATAGGCAAAAAAATATATAACCATATATGAATGATATGCCCCTTCCTCTGGTCTGGCTCGACACTGTGAAAAGCAATGCTTGCCATAACATTCATCTCTTAAGTTGTTGTCATGCTACATTTATAAACATACTTCATTTGGTCTTTATCAGTCCTGTGAGGGTGTGGATTGGTGAATGCTAGGTTCACCTTTTAATGGATGAGAAGAAGTCTCACAGGTCGATTAAAAATGTATGGAAATGAGTGGAGGGCGTTTGTGAGTATTTGAGTCAGGCCCAGGCTCAGCTTGTGATTGCCTCACTAAAGCTCTGCCTACAAGCCCAGTACATTTGTGTGATAATTGTCTCTCAAAGTTGGACAAGCCTCTCGCCTCCTTTTCCTAAAGCAAGAAGGAACACCTTTGAGGTGAACTGAACAAGGCTTTGAGGTATGATTTGAATTAGGAAACACAGACTGACAGTTGTTCTTGCTCTTTCATTTCTGCTCACAGGATGCTGCTATTAAAGAAGAAAGGTGTCCTCTCCATGCATTACAGCTCCTGGTACATTTGAGGCGACAGATAACAAAGTAGAGTCCTGCTTTTAGTGGACTACGGGAGGTGTGTACTAGAGAATGTGTTTCCCAGCTTAAAAGAGAAGTGGCAATGAGAAGATTATTGTTATTATTGTGAATATTAGCTATCCCTTCAAGCCGGAGATGTCAAAGACACAGCCATACCACTTAAGAGTCATATAGACTTGAGGGATTCATTTTCCACTCCAACACAGACACAAACACCAGCCCAGGCACACTGGTAGAATACGTAGGTGGAGGGACTGTCTACAGATATGATGAGAAATGATGCAGGTGCTGGAGGAGGTCTGTTGAAGGTCACTTAGAATTTGTGCTGTTAATTATGTCTGAGGGCTGTTGCATATGACAATTCAAAACTTGCTAATGGGTTTTGCTGGGGTGTCTCTAGGGATCTCTAGACTCTGATATTATGCAAATGAGCAATCATCACAAGTTCCTTACAAGGTCATACCCATGCCACTTATAACCTGTGTTCTCTCTACTTGTCACACACCTTGACCACCAACAAGCTAGACTTGTTTTGATGACTGCTTCATCACTCTGTCTTATGATGGAAAGATTGGCCAGACCAAGAACAGCACCTGTTTGTATGGAACAGCATGGGTTGGCTAGATTATTTTCACTTCATCAGCACTGTGTGTGCATTAGTCTGAACTTTTTTAGTAAGTCTAATATTTTCAGACTTCTTGAGAGGTGAATGCTCCTTCTAAATCTTCTCCAGTTATGCTTTTCTTCAATGGAATGAGTTCAAACAGCCTGCCTTGTTCCTTGGGTCCAGTCAGTGAGAATGGGATGAGTTGTGCACAGATAATGGCGGTTGAAAACACCCCATGTTGACCAGCAGTCAACTTTCAAGGCAGCTACCCTACTCTGAATTGCCCTAAGGGTATTTCTTCAAAGGAGCTGTTAAAACCATGTCAAAATCCACATGTGTACAGCACCATGCAGGTAACAACAAAAATGCTTTTATATACCTTCAAGCTAGGTGAATGATAGAGATATCAGGATAGAAAGAGTTCTGAGAGGAGAAAAAATAACGATTCAGTTATAAATATCTCTGATTAAATATTGCCACAATACTAAAAGAACTCCTCCATAGTAAACTTACCTTATGTTTCAATGAGTTATGATAATATGTGACAGCCTATTTGTGAGGGGTGCAAAAGATGAACTAAGGAAACAGAATGAAGGAAAATGTAGATAACATCTTCCCAGCAAAGAGATGGTAGACTGGGAGGCAAACCTGGCCAAATGTGAGCACAGCCATGGGGCTGGAGGTACGTAAAAACTGGAGGGTAGACAGTGCCGGGAATTTGAAAGCATCAGAAAGCTTTCTTGCATATGTAAACACTTGCAAACTATGTAGCTCTCAGGAAAGAGATCTGAGTGCATGACACAGGAATCCTAAGACACAGAGGAAAAACTCAAGCCAAAGAGCAAACACAAGAAGGGTTGACAGAACCTAGGAGCTGAGGGGACCGGAAGCCAGCAGGTGTCACTGAGCAGGGCAGAAGCCCAGCCAGGAAGCTGAGGAAAAACTGCTCAGACATTTCCTGGGCTGTAAGCCCAGTGTACACTGTCCCAGCTAGTGTATCAGGTGGCTAACAGGGAGGAAATTCTCATTCGATGCCAATGGAAACAGACTTGAAGTACAAAAGAGCCAAGGATTTACTCATTCAAACCCTGGAATAGAGTGCAACTGAAGCAAGGAGCTGAAACAGATGACCCAGGACTGCTCCAGGGAAACATCTGTGGACAGGAAGAGAGAGCATCTAGGGAATTACAGAGAGGCCCATCGCTGTTATCCCTATGTTAAATGGCCTAAAACCTGGAAAATCCTGTGCTTGTCGTATCTCAGCTTTAGTCTCTCTGAGGCTTGGGACCACAATGGTTGAGTATTCTGCTTTCAGGTGGACATGGTGGTGGCCTGTAATGCACTGCCTGATGCAACTAGTTACACACATATGCTTAAATTCAGACGCAGGGTCATGGATGCAGCACTTGCTTAGCATGCACAAGGCACTGTGTTCAATCTTCAGTATCAAATACATACAGAAAAAAATGAAATGGAAGGAGGGAAGAGAGGGAAGGGGAGGGAAAATTCTAACATAATGAATTAAAGTAAAATGAGATATAAAATTCTTGATCACTGAAGTTTTCTAATGCTTGAGAGCCATGTAGTTGAATTATCTTGTAAGACTTTCTTTGGACTGACAGTATGCAATAATGACATGGAGACTTCATGTTAATTGTGAAAGCTTGGCCTTAGCTTAGGTTTGTTCCCAACTAGCTCTTAAGACTTAAACTAGCCCATTTATATTAATCTATATTCTGCCCCAGGGCTCACTACCACTCCTCCATACTGTACACCCTACTTCCTCAGTGTCTTCCGGGCATCTCCCATGTACCTAGCTTCATCTCCTGAGTTCCTCTATCCCCCTGGAAATCCCACCTACCCTCTCCTGCCTAGCTATTGGCCAATCAGCTCTGTATTAAATCAATAAGAATAAAAGTGACACATTTTCATAGAGTGTGATCAAATATCCCTCAACAAAGCCAAGTGTACATGTGACTCCTATTGGACAGCACACATATAGAATATTTCTGTCCTCACAGAAAATTCCCTCTGGTAAGAAACAGATCTAGAGAGTATAAACTTCACCCAGAAAGACAAATACCTTCCAAGTGAATTAAGGGGAAGTCATCCCAGATGAAGAAATCTGTAGGAAGAACCTCTGACTGTAGAGTCAATGTATGTTGTCACCAGATCCCATGCCCCTCCTCTTCCCTCCTCATCCATCCCCCCACCCCACTTTACTATTCGCTAGTATAGAAAGCAGTGGACAGACAAACAGATGACTAACAATAAGGGGCATCATCCCCAGCAGGGTTTTCTGTAGAACAGACATGGCATTGCCTTTTAGGCGTTATCTGTTGAAGACTCAGAGCTCAGTGAAGAAGCACAGACCCTAGGTCACTAACACCTCTTTTAAAATGTCACGGGCTTCTCCCAGTATGTGTTCCTGGCTTCATACTCAAGCACAAACAGCTTTCACATAGTTCCATGTTCCAGCTGACTCTCCTGGCTATAATCAATTGATTAATAGGCTAACCCACCATTCCTTATCAAGATGTTCAGGACTGGGAGCAGTAGCAAAATGCAGGCCTCTCTGTGGTTAGAGAAGCAGGGATGAGACTACTCACCAGAAAAAAAAAATGATATTTTCCCTGACAGTTGAGGGCAGTGAGTTTCCCAGGGAGTAGCACTGGTGGCAAAGGGCTTTACACAGGGAGGCCTTTGTCATTTTATGGATGCTCATCTGTCAACTGTCAGAGTGTTTCAAAGGGACTCGGGCCATAATGTTTTCCTCTGTACCTTTCCAATCATGGTGGCCCAAATTTGCCTGACTAACCATTCGTCTTCCTGTTTGCCTAGTCTGGTCACTCAACAAAGAATAGAGATGTGATGGTGATTCTGCAGCTGGGAATAGTGAGGAAGAGGGGCCGGTGGCCTGGCAGAGAGGACTGAAAGGACAGGGTTGCTACCCAAAGAATGGGCTTAGCATCTCTATGGCAGCACTTCAGCCCGGGGAGGAGTTTTTGTTTCTACTGTTGTTTCTTAGGGGAAAAAAAGGACTTAACCGAGTGTGAGGCTGACAGGACAGTAGCAGGTGCCTAACAAGGCATAGTAAATCATAACATCCCCCCCCCTCCACCTCTGGGGTTCTCAGGGACCTGCACGTGTGACAATATCCTTGGTGGAAGTCTGAGAAGGAAATGAAGTACAATTGTCTGAGCTGTGACAGCTCATGAAAGCAACTAGGAGGGCTGAGTGCAATTCATAATCCTATCTGTTGTGTGGCACAGTACACACCTTGAACATGTTTGGCAAATTAGAAGCTGGATGTGGGAAAGTGAACACCAGCAACTTCTAACGCCCAGCTGTTTCACATGCCTGAAGTATCTTTGACTGTGCATTCCTTCATCTTCTTAAGCTGTTATTTCTTCTGCTGTAAATAAGAAAAATAAAAGTATCTACCTGATATGGTTGTGTGTAGCTTGGAAATAAGTGAGATCACGCAGCGAGACTTTGACTGTGTCTTAACTTTCTTGTGTGTCCCCATCACCTCCCCACTTTCAGTCACTTCTTGTCCTGTATCTGCCCTTCTAGAAGTGACTTTACATCGTTTAGATCCGCATGCACCATACGTGGCACGCAAGTGTGCTGGACAGCCACCTACAGATCGGTCAGGTCCATAGTTTTCAGCTCCAGAGTGTAGCAGAGCTCCAGGGAGCCTGGGCATTTCTCCCAGCCCACACTTGTTTCTTCCGTCATCGTCTCCATTTACCCTTTCTCATTACTTAACAGCAAATTTCCTGAAACTTTTTATGATGCTCCTATTAGATTTCGTATTATTTGTGTCCTACTTTTTTCACTTAACTTACAGTTAGAGAACTTTACACACACACAAAAATGAATCTGTGCTATCATTGAAGGGTTTTTTCCTTGTTCTAAAATGCTTTGTCTTGTTAAGACATAAAAAAACATTTTCTCTTGATTGTTAAATGTTTTGATTAGCATATATTTATTATATGTAATAATGGGCTTCATTTTCGTACATGTGCATGGTGTATTTCAGTCATATTTGTCACCTCTCTTCATTATCCTCTCTTGCTCCTGAATAAAAACGAGGACATGACCACTCCTAGGTATGGTTGAGGAGAAGGGTTTTATTGTAGATATGAGGGAGAGAAGAGTCAGAGGCATCTGGAAGGACCCAGGCCAAATGGAGCCAGAAGAATAGACCAAGCCATCAGAGGAGAGAGAGGCAGGGAGCAGGAGAAGGAGGAGGAGAGAGAAGAAGAGGCCAAGAGGAACAAGAGAGCCCATGGGAGATAAGAGTAGAGCCAAGAGGCCAAGAAAGTGCATAGCCAAAAATGGCAGAGTCATATAGGAATCCTAGGTCGAAAGTAAGGAAGCCTAGCCCTGGGCTGGAGAGGTTTAAGGGAGAGGCTGAGTGAGAGGTACTGAGAGGAAGCAGGGGTGCTGGGAGAGTGGGACAGCAGTTGCTCTGATACATGAATAGACACCTCAGTTAGTCATTTGTACTTGGTTTCTTTGGGACCTGTCTTAAGGTTTTATTGCTGTGAAGAGATACTATAACCATGGCAACTCTTATTAAGAAAAACATTTAATTGGGGCTGGCTTACAGTTTCAGAGGTCTAGTTCATTATTGTCAGAGTAGGAGGCATGGTGGCTGAGAATTCTATCCGGATCTGCAGGCAGCAGGCAGAGAACTGGCTTAGGCTTCTGAGACTTCAAAGCCAACCCCCTAATGACATACTTCCTCCAAAAAGACCACACCCCCTCGTAGTGCCACTCCTTTTGGACCAAGCATTCAAACACATGAGTCTATGGGGGCCATTCCTATTCAAACCATCATAGGACCAGGATTCCCCGACCCTCTCCCATTAATTCCCTTCTGTTTCCCAAATAACCTACCTTCTACTTTCATGACTTTTACTTTTTAAATCCAATGAGTTTCATTCACTAGAGTTGTTTATAGGACTGTGGGTTCTGAGAGTTTGTTTATAGGAGCATGCAAACCTCACTAGGGGCCACATAAGTTTAAACTTCAAAGTCTCCCTCCCCTATTAGTCATATAAGCCATCAGGGAGGGGTGGAGCTCAACCCACCCTCTGTTTAAACTTTTCAATGCAGAACATTTAACCATTTGGCATTATATTTGGGCTTTCTGTAATCTGAATTATGTTTAAATATATGGAATATTCTAGCACTGCTATGGAAAGCCATGCCCTTACTATCTCACAGTATTGCTCAGACAATTGGGTTTTGGTATAAGCCTTCCTTCAGTTTATCTGCCAGCCATCCTGGAGAGTTAATGAAGCAAAACAACAAGATCACTTCTAGAGACCAAAAACATCAGGGAAGGTGCTCCCAATGAGCCCTGCTATGGACTGCTCAGCTTTCCTAGCCTTGACTTTGGCTTCCTCATTTGCAAGTTGGCATTGAAGCTAGATCAAATTCCTGGGCCATTTCATGCAGATTATCTATTGTTTTCTGTGTGGCTAGAGATTATCGATTGTTGTCTTAGGGCTAGATGCCTGAGCCTTGCTAGAGCCCTTTACTGTGTGGGAAGGAGCTGTCTGTGGTCTAGGCAGTGTTAAGGCAGACTCTCCAAAGTCTTGTTGCATGTCCTCTGAGAATGAGCAACCTTCTTAGCTAGCACAAATGGGTCCAAGCTCTCCTATACCCCTTTTAAACCACTACTGGTGGACGTTAATAAGGCTTTTTCCATATCCAGATGATATAGTTTTAGCATCAAGAAAACTGTTCTCTCCTGTATGATCTTAATAATGTAAAACATCTGTGGGGGCCAGAAGATGGGGCATTAGACTCGAGAGCTAGAGTTAGAGGCTGTCCTAAACTGCCAGACATTCATGCTGGGAACTGAACTCAGGTCTTTCCAAAGAATGGTAAGTGCTCTTAACTGCTGAGCCATTTCTCCAGCCTCCATTTTCTATCTGTTAGTCTTTGTAGATCATCACTTCATTTGGAAAAGGGAGGTGAAATTCAGTTCTTCGGGTTGTTTTTGGAAGGGCACATGAAAGTTACACAAGAGGGGGTGGCATAAATGACTTACAAGGATTTTCAGTGGTGGAGGTAACAAAACTGTTTCTTAAAGTGTTTGATAAAATTCTTGCCACCTACACTCTATGACAGAGGACATTGGCATCTCCATTGTCGGTTCTGTGCACTCAGGTAGACTTACAGAATTCCTTCTTGAAGATATTCTCAGCCCTGCCTGGGACCCTGTCCACTCATTTTAGATGGCATGGCCTCGAGCCAAGGCTTCTTAGCTTTTATTCAATCCACCCTCAACTCAGCTAGCTTTTAAAGCTCATGGGGATGTACTTAGCTTGCCACATACAATAACTGCCCTCTGAGGCCTTGTTGGGAAATATATTCTCAAAATTACTGCCAATCAATGGCTATTTATGTCTCTTGAATGCAAAAAAATATTGGTCCTGCTAATGTGAACTCCAGCATGTCTCTTGAATCCATCCCCATCTCTTCATTCCACACTCTGACCTCAGTCACCTGAGCCTTCTGGAACCTTCTGGAACTCAGGAGGCTTCTAAAGCTTCTTTCCATATTTATTCTCACCATAACGTTCCTAGCCTTCACACAATAAGTGATTTTAAACCATAATAAAAAACAGCATAGGAGAGAGTGAGGGGAGACAGAGTTTTGCTGTGAAGTCCAGACCTGGTTTACATGTGTGATATTTCTGCCTCATCCTCCCGAGTTTGGGACTGCATGGGGATGTCACCACTCCTGGTGGCAAATGTAAAGTTTAGGACTATCAGGAACTGGAAATGTAGTTCAATTGGCAGTATGCTTGCTTAGCATACACAAAGCTCTGCACTTGATCCCTCGCTTCAAAACTAGACATTCATTGGTTTGGCTAGTGCATAGGAAGTAGAGGCAGGAGAATAGAGTCCAAGCTCATTTTCAGCTATCTGGCAAGTTTAAGTCCAACTTGGACCACATGAGACCTGCCTATAAACACACAAACACAAGTGGGGATATCTTCCTCCTTTACAAGCCTTTGATGTCTTCTGAGAATTCTTTGGTTAAAGTGTTAAGTCCTAACCTGTCCTACAAGGTCCAGTGCATTCTGGCCTCTGCCTCTCTTGATCTCATTCTCTCGCTTCCACCCCTGCCCCCAGTCATCCTGTCCTCCTCTCTCTGCCCTCAGGAGTACCTAAGTGCATCTACCCCAAGGCACACATGTGTGGTCCCTAGCCATCCTCCCTGTATCACCATCGTCCTCTCTCTTTTCCTCCCGATACTACAGCCTCCACCCACAACTACGTACTTTTTACCCATCTTGTTTCACTTTAAGCCACTGGATGTTTCTGTTAGCATATTTGTGATAGCAAGGATTCTGCTGCCTGAGGACAACACGCTTTCTGCACACCACAGGTGACTGCTGAGGAGCTGAAAGAAAGAGAATGATTGTCAAGGACATGGAATTCTTCTAAGTATTGCAGAAACTACTCTTGGATAAATTCAGTAAGAAAATTTTCCAGTCAAATCACTACGCATTCCCTTTTACCATTTCTGCCCACTGTGTAAGTACTTTGCTTGAGTAGGATTTAGAATGATTTCATTGGCTTCTAATAAGGAGTATTATAGGATGCAACACCTTGTAAAATATTTTTTCAAGATGTTATCCATTCTATGAGGACCCACAAGAAAATGTCTCCCTGAAACAGTCGTGCTTGTTTGAAGCATCTGGTGGGTTTTGATCTTGTGGACATTATAAAAAGCAAACTTAAAAGGAGTCAGACAGTGGTCCAGCTTGGGTAAATGTTCATACTATATCTTTTGTGCCCTAAAGTTATTAGTGCTGATATAATTCTTACACTTTGAATTTGAAGTCAGTTTTTCCCTCTCTTTATATCCGTGTTATCATATGCATCTTCCTGATCTGCCTTGAAGCCTTTCTGGGATGAGATGGGTACCAACAAACAAATAATAGCACCTTTGTGCATTTCCCTGGAGATACCAAAGCAATTGTGAAAGTAAGGCCAGAGTGTTGTCTGTTTCCTCCACAGTCATGGAGAGTCACTAGGGCTCTCCAAGGTGTCCCTGGATGGAGTCAAATTGCTCCTTTAGTGATTCCATTCAGAAATCCACACTGGCTGTCTAGGAAAGCACTTGGAATCTTGATAATCAAAAGCTTCTTGTGTGTTTGTGAAGCTTGGAAAGGAAACTGCAGTTAATACCAAGGGAGAATAGAATAAAGTTACATGTTTTCCTTTAAATCCAGAGGCGGGGTAGGGGGTTCTAAGACATAAAATAGAATGCACCAGTTCTAACTTCATGGATCTTTTTGCTTTTCCTCCACTTTCTGATTTGCATTTCTAGTAGTAAGGTTACTCTGTCATACATAATTAACTTGTCAAGTTAAAAAAGCAGTTTTAAAAAGTCCGTGATGTTTAGGATGGAAAGGCACTTGGGGCATAACATTTTTATTATCTGAAAAGGTGTCAGTAGTTTAAAAAAAACCAAGGATTCTATATATTAAACTTTTCTCCATATATTGAACTTTTCTGGTAACTCATCTCTTCCCACATTATATATAGTTGCAAAATATAAATAGAATCACTGTGCTGAAAAATGTTCATTTGGGAAGGAGGCAATGGGAAACTATGGGCTTTGGCTTAGAGAAGCAATGGGGTTCTGGGTAAGAATCACAAAGAAAGTGCTTTGGTTAGCGCTCCTGGATATCCCCCTCCCTGTGCCTGGAAAGTTGTCCTTGGACCCTTGTCCTTGACAGTCCCTAGATGTGCACACTGGGGTTGTTTCCTCTCTGCTTTGCTCCATAACCACATGTGAGGGGGGCCCTGGACCAATACCTTTTTTTGGGGTTTCACAGTTTTTATATCCTGTTTCCTGCTGGCACTGGTTTTGGAGTCTGGGGATTACTTCAGGGCCTGGCCAGAGTTTTGTAGACTGAGTCTGTGGTTTCTTTGGCCATGTGATCCCCTCAGAAACTTGGCAGGCCTCTGGTCTGTTTGTCCAGGCTGATTCCTATGTGAGCCACTTTGCCCACTGGTCTTGATAAAGTATCCAAGAATAAAAGTCTCCATCTTCTGCTGTGTTTATTTCCTATTCTCCCACAGAAGCCGAGGTGGTGATGCTCCCTTGCAGGCACCTGAAGATGGGCTCCTCTGGGCTGGCTCCCTTTTGCACAGGATGCTTGTGAGCTGACTGCCATGTGTGCACAGGACACTTGTGAGCTGACTACCATGTGTGTTCAGGATACTTGTGAGCTGACTACCATGTGTGTTCAGGATACTTGTGTTCTGACTGCCATGTGTGCACAGGACACTTGTGAGCTGACTACCATGTGTGTTCAGGATACTTGTGAGCTGACTACCATGTGTTTACAAGACACTTGTGAGCTGGCTGCCATGTGTGTACAGGATGCTTGTGAGCTGACTGCCATGGTGTGCCCAAGGTGCTTGTGAGCTATGTTGGAGTCCAGTCTTACCCATGGTTAGTGATTGCTGCATCTCACAGATCCACTTAGGATACAAATGCAATTAGGTTTGCCACACAGACAAAAACTCAAATATTGGTTTTTCAGTTACATATTGGCTATGAACCAAAATTTTTCCTTTCTGCTTCTGTTTGTGCATGAACTTGCTCTGACCTGAATTCATCTTTCTCCTTCAAGAATTCGCTAATTGTGTCATGACGTGCTTATCACTCATCAGCATCCTGAACTTTCTCAGTCTCATACAGAACACAATGGCCTTCAGAAAGATGCTGGAAGTGATGCAGCAAAACCTTTATGTAGTGTTTTGTTAAGCAAGGTGCTCCCCTACAAAAGGTATGAAGCCAGTGACTAGTTAGCTGTGTTAACTTGCAGCACTCTACCCCAGATATGACATTAGGTCCAGTTGAAGGTGACAGACTACCCTAAATAATACACTACACTGTGTAACTTCCTGATATGCCCACAATAGTGATAGTAACCAATGTAAGCTAGCACCAAGCTTCTATTCTTTAAGCGCTTAGAGGCCCCCATCCTTTGCAATCAACTACTGTTTACCTCTGGTTCCAATGTGGACTATTTGCCATCAAGTCCACAATACAAGCAGGTGCACATTCACCCAAGTTGGACAGGAGGCAAGCAAGAAATAAATAGAGCCATGTCCCATCTTCAAAGTAGAAGTGACCACATAACTTACATGACTATGTCCAAGAAAGAATGCAGCCTCATCTTGGGTACTTTGCTAAAATTCAGTGTTTATTAGATAAAAAATGAAACTGGAATTTGGGAGACAATGCCATTGTTGACTACATTAGGTAGTTACAGGGATTGCAGAGAGTACACCAGACCCAGAGGGAATATTCCAGAGATGCAACACTGACCCATAACCAGGGCCCAGGGGAGCAGCTTGTGGTTTACAGAAACAATTGAGTAGTTGGTGAGATTTAGCAACCAATTAATTAAAAGAGTGAGCTGACTGGTTATATTATTTCATGAAGAAGGCTGGGTGAGATTATTCAGATTGATACAATTTTGATGAGTCATATAGAAATGAAAGATGCAACTTCAAAACCTGACAGAGAAGTTCTGGGCAGTGTGGGTAACAGTAGCATTTCCTTTGTTTGGAAAGTTGACTTTGGCAGAAAATGAAAGGGTTAGAAATACTAGAATGCAGTGGTAGATTGTTTTCTCTAAAAATAAAAAAATAAATTGGAGGGGAAAAATGTGCTGACATGGTCCAGAGGTTAAAATGATACTGAGAATAAAGATCAGACGAAACAGAAATTCTGGGGAATTGGAGAGCAACAGAAACAGGGACAAAGAGTGACTGGGGGAGGGGCTAGAAGAAAATGTCAAGAAGAAATTTGACGAGAAACACTCATCAATTTATCATCTATCATCTCATATCTATTTATCATCTATCTATCTGTCTATCTATCATCATCATCATCTACCTCACACATATACGTACATAGCTAGGTATACAAACACAAAGTTTATACAAATACTTAAATGTGAACCTTGTGTCTTTCTTAAATTGTGTTTATGGTGGTACAGGCACTGTCATGGCATGGGAAATTTGGAATAACATCATCATGTTAGTGGAAAGATTTGCTTTCTTCTAAATATAATGAAGAGGAAAAAACTGACTATAAGAAAATCAGGATATGATTTTTAAAAGTGCAAACTCTTGGTGATAGATATCCCATAAGAGTCTCTCCTGGGGCTGGAAAGGTTCTTCGAAAGAACCCACATAAAATTCTGGGCAGATATGGACACAGCTCATAATCCCAGTACTTGGTAGGATGATGGAAGAAGACACACAGTGCCAACTTTGGGTCTCTGTATGCACATGTATACAGAAACATATAAAAATGAAAATAGCAAGTGAACAAATAAAAAGTCTCTTTAATACTTTGTACAATACAAAGAAACATTAAACTAGAAAAACAGGATGCAGATATAGTAGACTTACAGAACTATATAACATTTATTGATTTCATAGCCTCATCAAAGACCTGCCAGACCATTATCTAGGACCCAGGTCTCAGTAATCTGGAAAAAAACACCCTTCAGTTTTTAACCCTGGAACTGGCATCTTGGGCCTTCTATTGAACATAGATTTCAGACACTGAGGTTGCGAAGCATGCTGTTTTTCTACAATACAATGTTAAACTAATACAAGGAGCAAGTATGATGGAAACAGATGTACCCCTGCATTGCCAACCATTTCACATGCCCTTCTGATGGAGCAGAGCCCGAGAATCATTCTGAACCTCCTTGAATGCTGAGGAAGAAACAGAGTTATGTATGTGGACTGCCCATGTGCTTCCAGTCTTAAGTCTAAGCTTGGCCACATCCAAAGGAAGTCACAAGACTCAAGAACCTGTCTTGTACCTCATCCAACTTCAATATGGGGAGATAAGGCTAGGGCAGCAAGGCCCTCAATGAACACAAAGATACTTGGGAGGCGCTGAAGGAGTAGGAACTAACCAGGTATCTTAGTTAGGGTTTTTATTGCTGAGAAGAGACACCATGACCACGGCAACTTTCATTTAAAAAAAACCATTTCATTGGAGTGACTGGCTTACAGCTTCAGAGGTTCAGTCCATTATCATCATGACAGGGAGCATGGTATTTTACAGGCAGACTTAGTACTGGAGCAATAGCTGAAAGTCTTACATCTTGTAGACAACAGGAAGTCAACTGAGACACTGGGCATAGGAAACCTCAAAGCCCACCCCTACAGTGATGCATTTCTTCCAACAAGGCCATACCCACTCCAACAAAGCCACACCTCCTAACAGTGCTACTCCCTATGAGATTATGGGGGTCAATTACATCCAATTACCACAGCAGACCAGCATGAACCCCACTGTGTGCTCAGTTTTCAGTCAAACCTGTGACATTCATGCCCACAAAACTTACTTTAAAAGCTCATCTGACATTCACAATGATAGAGATGTTCTGACTAAAATGAAGAAGGTAAAGAAAGTGGAAAGACTGAGGGAGGAGACAAGTACCTCTCTGTGTGTCTGTCTCTGCTCACCCCCATCCCATGTGTTTGAGTGAGTGTGTGTGTGTGTGTGTGTGTGTGTGTGTGTGTCTGTGTGTAGGCAATTGTGACTACTGATTTTAAAATGGTATCACTTTTGTTCTTCCTTCCTTCCTTCTTTCCTTCCTTCCTTCTTTCCTTCCTTCCTTCTTTCCTTCCTTCCTTCCTTGTTATATTTGAGATGGTCTCCTAGTATTACCCAGGCTGGTCTTCTAGTTCCCCTGTCCCAACTGCTTAAGTAGCTGGGATTACAGGCATAGTGTTTGAATATAAATAACCTCATATTTTCGATGGTATAGAAAAGTTAGAAGATAACCTGAGCCAAGAATCACAGGTCACCTAAGACACATCTTTGAAATTACCCTACAGAGCATTAACAAGTACTATCCTTAAATTTAGTAATTCTCCCTTTATTTGGACTTTTAACAGTTCTGGATACTCAGTAAGAAATCAATAAATTCAGTTTTTGGTTTGTTTCCTTGATTAAAATTTGCCAATGTGTCAACACAATTGTATGTCAATATTTATTCAACAAATGCATACTGGTTCTTAGTGTGACTAGCATTGTGCCCAGTGAAGACGCAAGGGGTGAAATAATGAGAAAGGTAAACACGGTGGTTCTTCCTCTCCAGGAGCTTAGATTCCCATGGAAGAAACTGGTGTTGATTAAACAGGCCAGCAAATAAATTCATGATTATAAATTTTGACACAAGCCAAAAAGAAAAAAAAACTTGGAGTGATTTGAATCAGAGGATGCAATGTGGTCTAGGGATCAGGAACATGTTCTTTAGAGAGGGATATTTCAACTGGTATGAAAGGTTAAGAAGACTTAACCCATTCAAAGAAGAATTTTAGAACTTAAAAAAATCAGAAAAGGGAAATTCCTAGGGCATGAGGGGATATACTGGATTTCAAGGGGGTAGTGGGAGGAACCCAGACATTGAGGAAAGAGGGATGGAAAAAGCCAGAGAGGGTACAGCACTTACTTAGAATCATTTAAGTATAAATGAAAGTCATGGCTCTAAAGATGGATTTTAAAATATTATTCTAGGATCTGTGGAAATGATGAGTAAAACATTGGTTATTCAAGCATGAAACCTGAGTTTAGATCCCCAGAACACTATTAACTTCAGAAGCAGGGCTCAGAGACCCCTGAGCTGGAACTGACCTGAACAGCCCATTTTTGAATATCAGCTTTGATGGTACCAGGAGACTTCATGCAAGCTTCCAAATGAGGAAGGCCATTGCCAGTTCTACCTAGCTATGCTGTCTATGACCCGTATGGTATGATAACCTTAAGGGTGTAGTAATGGCACACATACTTACTGGTAACAAACAGTTCTCTAATTGGACTTAAGACACTGCACAGGAAGGAAACCATGCCTGGTACTGAAAACCTAGCTAACTACTGGGGATTAGGGAAGTCGTGGTTATTAGAGGAAAATCTACAGCCACTAATTTACTAAGTCAGCATAATCCCTACCAATAACAATAACACATAAGCATTTGCCCTTTTGCCCATAGATAAGTGTAGTCTTCACTCCTCATCAAGGAAACTTTTCTTTGAAAGAGGAGACCACTATAGAAAACCACAACCAATCAAAATGCAGAATTGTGGAGCCCAATGGATACATCTTCAAAACACTCCAGTACCAAAGGCTCAGGGACCATTGGGGAAAAGGAGGTAGAAAGATTTTTAGAGCCAGAGGATCTGGGAGTTTGTTGTGAAACCATGTCTCCTAATAATGTCAAAATCATAAAGTCTCACCAACATGACTGTCCAAATATGAGCTGAGCAAGGATAAGAACAATGGACATGTCAAAGTGGAGGGGGGAAATCCCACAAAGACCTCAACCCTACACAAAAATTATAGGCAACTGAGGAGGCTGGCGTGGGAGAGGCCAGGAAAGAGCACAACAATTGGCTGCCTAGTGCCAATGGGCAGTTCTGAAAACACGTGTATAAGTAACATAGACTTAACAGGTTAAGTTTAGGGATTCATATGTAGATACATAAAATAGATGCACATAACAGAAATTAATGAAAAAGAGACATCAGAAAATGAATTTGAAGGAGAGTAGGAAGGTCTATGTTGGAGACTTTGGAGGAAGGAAAGGGAAGGGAAAATTATGTAATCATTTTCTCAAAACTAAAAGAGGGGTTAAGGGGAGAATCACGCAAAGCAAGGACAGTGGTCCAGTTCTGCATCTGCCCACAGGGGGATTCTTATTCACAGTGTAGGTGGCACACGGTAGGGTCTATCACTCAAACTTACTTAGACAGCATATCCTCTTGCGCAGTACAGCAAAATACACATGGTGCCTGGGGACACAACCTTTGGTCTTTACTTAGTAAGACTGATGCTTGGTTTTATGCATCACCTTGTTTGGAGAATAGTCCAACACCAATCTTGATGCTTTTGTGAAAATACTTTGTATGTGGTATGTGTTCACATGTATGCATGCTCCCTCCATTCATACATGCATATATAGATATGGGTTTGGCTTATTATGTGTTCAAGTGGGTACAGTATGTGTACATTAGTGTATACGAGAACGGTTTGATTTAATCATGTAAAAAGTCCTAAAAGTAGAGTTGAAGTGTCCCTTGATGAAAAGTTTTGTCTGTGGACCTGCAACTCTATCTACCTGAGGATTCCAGGCAACCTACCTGTGGATTGTGGATTGCCTAGTTGGCCTCTTGTGGTGGTGGATGTGCTCTTCCTCCTCCTCTTTCTCCTCTTTTCCTTTTTATTTGTTTGTTTGTTTTGAGGATTTATTTTTGGCTCATGTTTCAAAGCATTCCATTGGCCCCATGCAGTTGTCAAGAACATCCTTGTGGTGTGGAGGCTGGTCTTCACTTACTGATGGACAAGAAAGGGTATGTCAAATCGTTCTTCTTCGCCTTCTGCTTATCTCTTGCTGAATTCTGGCTGGCACAGCAGGTATATAACACTGTTAGCACAAGCTGATATCAAGGCTGTGCATGACTTTCAAGGGTAAAAAGCTAAGCCAGCTACCTCAACTACAAGTGCCTGTGTACAGTAAGATAATAGTATAAATGCCAGAAATAACTGAAATCACATACTACTGGCTCACTCTCCCCGGTGAGCCTCACTCCAACCTACAGAAGGTCTGTGCAGTCAGACATGAAGACAGACAGAGGCAGCTGAATACCAATCTCCATCAGGCTTCTCACCATAGAGCCTTCTTTCCAGGATAGCCTGAGGTACTTGTAGCTCTTATGTTAAAAATCCGCCCAGGGCATGACATGAATGCCTTTAGAAGTAGTTGCCTCTTTGGCTCGCCTTTTCTCAACTTACACAGTGAAATAATTCCCCTTTGTAGACACTCTTTTCTCATGACTAATATAGTCCTTCTGGTTGCCCAGAGTCTGGGGAGCTGAGTCTCTTCAGTTTCCTTCTGTGCTTCCTAAGCAACTCTGTCCAGATCTTCCTCTGCAGTTACATTCCAAACCAACACAAGAGGGAAAGCATTTCCCCCTATTTCTCAACATCCCAACAAAAACTTTCAATGAAATCAGTTCTATAGGCCTAGACAGAGTGTTTATAGGTTGAAGTAAGAATACAAATTCACAATCTAGAAAGGGGTTATTGTAATTAGTCTTCTGAATGCTAGTTCGACTCTACTATACAATCTCTATGTCTTATTTCCCCATTCATAATCTGTATGTATAATGTCCTTGTGTCAGACACTGCAAGCATTCATTTCTGCAGTCCTCATAAAAGTGTAAGCACTTTGAGAAGATATCGTTATCTCCATGTGATTCGTGGGCAACACAGACTCAGAACTTAGTGAGCTGCAAAGGTCACATGCTAGTAAGATGTGAAGCCAGGGGTGGGCACGCACGATGTGTCTTCTACCACAGACCCACTCTCTCCAATGGCTGGGTATGCCTATAGTGAGAGAAAACGGGATGATAAATTGTTTCTTAATCCCAGAACAGATTTCCTCCTAGATAATCTCCTAATCTGCTATGTTAACGGCATCAAACAGGTTAAACTGTCTTTTTTTTTCTGCCTTTGTTCCACCAGTGCATGATGTAAAATTACTGTTTTTCTTTGTTTGGCCCATTTCCTTCTATTTGCTCACCCTCTGCCTCTCACCCCTATTCTCTGTTTACCAGGTCATACATTTAAAAGATAGTAGATTCTCTGAGTTTCGGACATCCATCAGAATGATAAATGTTTTAATTCTAGGGGCAAACACATTTTTGTCATTATTTTTCATAGTTGATGTTTTACATTAAAATCACATTACACTGCAAAGCACACTGATCCCAGAACTTTCCCATGCACTGTATACATTGTCCTGTGGGATCCTGCAATACCCTGGGAGCTTGGGGATGCAGCATTTTTTTTATTCCCATTTTGCAGACCAAGAAATTGAAATTGAAAATTCGAATGACTTACCATTTTCTAGAAAACCAGATTTGATGTGCACAGATTTATATGGTAATGCCCACTGGGTCTTATTTGCTGAATTCATAGAACTGAACACACTGGGGTTTGGTGGAGAAATCAGGTCACTCAATACAACCACACAAAGATGACCATAAACAATTAAAAGCAGTATGGATAATCTCTAAAAGGAACTTTCTCTCTCTCCAGTGAGACCCATCTGAGCTTATCACACCTCCTCGAATTGCCATCCTCACATATTAGCTTTTCTGATGCTTTTGCACTCTTTTGTGGAAGTAATGTAGGAAGACAGCTAGACTTAATAGTTCGTCAAAAAGTAACTAAAAATGATAACAGCTATACACATATCTGAAATTCACCATGAGTTCCAGTTTATTCTTTTTTGCTTTCCCTTTACTGCCTATCTCCATCATTCCATACACATCCTTTCTCTGTGTCTCTGTCTCTGTCTCTCTGCCTCGCTGTGTGTCTCTGTCTGTCTCAGTCTGTCTCTCTTTTACACACACACACACACACACACTCACGCACCCACACTGCCACACTCTATAAAAAATACAGCTGCGGTACAAACGGTAAATGTCGTAAGAACAGCTCAAGGACCGCTCTGGTATTCCATCCTTTTCTTGCCATCCAGTTCCCTTTGCTGACAAAAAGGAAGGGCATTTATTTTTAGCTCAGCCCACCTTACTGAGGGCATTCATCTAAAAACATCAGTAAGGACTCCCTCCAAGCGTCTGGGAGAATTACCTACAACCTCCAGGAGCAAAGCAGTGGGCTTTAAGACCATCCCTCTGCAGTTGAGAGGCAGGACACATGTGAAGCCGGGCGAGCCTGGGGCGTGCTTCTCTGCTTCCTGGGGTGGGGGGGCAGAGGTTAGCACATTTCTTCACTGGGAAGTCTTTGTGTGCCAGCTTGTATCCCATTTTCTAGAGCCGTGCACCGATTGCATTATTGAGATCACAGGGTCGTTTAGACTATCACTTTCTTGAAGCTAGTTGTTTAACGTGTGTTTCCTATCTCTTGATCTAGGAAATTTAAAAATGGGGAAAGGAAGGAGAATAAGGGGAGGAGAGGGAAGGAAAGAGTAAAGAAAGAGTGATCTGCACCACTCCAGCTTGATCCGGATATCCATCCTTTAAAAAAAATAGTTCAAACCTCAAATCCAACAACCAAGAAAACCTCCAACGAAACAATAGACATTTTAAGCCGAAAGTGTTCCAGGTCCCCCGACAAAGAGTCTCCCGAGGATTACAATGCAGTCAATGTTGCTTTAATTAAATTTAATGCTGTGTGAAATGCACTCCAAGAAACTTTGATGAATGACTGGGGCAATTCACGGAGCTCACTAAAGGGCATCCAGCCCTTGCCGGGGTGTCAAGCCACGATGAATTGGTTAGTACAGGCATGTTTATAGACTGCCTCGGGAACCTTGTATCTGTGTGGTAATGTCAGAGATAATGTTATGATTCGCTGGACCTGAGGGGGCTTTGATGACACGGTTAATGAGATGTCCCAGAGAGCATCCCAGCAGGTTGTGGGCAGACCTCCCACATCAAACGAGGCAGCCTGGCCCCTCCAGAGCGCTCCAAATCCCTCAGCCGGGCTTTTCTTTCTTTAGGGTCTCCCCCAACCCGTCCCCCCTCTTTTTTTTTCTTTTTTGCTTCTTAGTCTGCAGTCACTTTGTCTGTCTGTTGAAACCCAAAAGTTGTTAGTTTTTAATTTGGCTTCTTGTTGACCCGACAGGGAACAAAAGGTTCCCTGGGATTCAGGGTTGTGTTGTGTGGAAGGACAAGAAGAAAGAGAGAAGGCGGAGGAAGTTGCTGGGGATAGAGAGAAGGAAAGGGATTCTTGGCTGAGAGGTGGCACCAAAACCAATTAAGTTTCCTTCCTGCGGGCTTTGGCAGCAACCGTTGTCATATTTTGGGGGGCTCTGGATGCGGGTTTTTAGCTCCACCTGCCTTTCTCATATATTAATGAAGAAATTTTCAGAAAAGTAAATTGACACACTTTTTTTAAAGGTCACCCCCAAACAAGCCTATGAACAAGTAATGCTCCTCTAAGCATAAAAGCAAAGTTTTATTTTTCAACAACTTTTCTCCCTGTTATGATCTGTGGGTAAGAAGAGCCCCTGCTGGAAATTGAATAAAGGAATCTTAGCTGGCAAATGAATATGCTTGCAATATATGTCTCTGCAAAAAGTCCTCCGGCAGGAAGTGATCAGACAGCTAGCCTCGTTAAAAAGGATGAGCGCGAAGGGCTGCCAGGGCAGGATCAAGTTGCTCCTCCTGAGAAAGAAAATTGTTTTGTTTATCTTAGACTTTAAAGACAGTCTAAAATGCTTGCCTAAGTGTGCCCAAACACCTCCTCCTTGGGGAGAAGGCAGTCTCTATTATTAATACTTCTATTTATTTGTTCATGGAGAAAAAGTAGAAAGCTATGATTACCGCCTGTATGTTCCATTTTTCTTATTTTTTTAAAAATCGCTTAAAATTCACAGGAAAAACACATAACCAACTGTTTCTATTTTTCCACTGTACTTCTTTTTTAAAATAAAAATGAAATATTCTTTATTCCCAGTGAGGGACTTTTGAAGGGATAGAGCAGACCAGTGTTGGAGGATGAGGGAGGGGTGAATAAAAACACAATGTAATGTCATATATGCATAACAATGCCATAGTGAAGTATGGTAACTAAAAAAAAACTGAAGCTTAAAAAAAAGTATTCTTCATTCCTTACTGCTGGTGGGAGAAATAAACTATCAAGGTAGTGAGTCTTTTTGCTAAATGACATTCATTTAAAAATACACTTTTTGACTAATTGCTCTATAATGAAGTTGGAATTAGGTCACAGGCACCAAACTGCCACACATGGCTTGGCTAGGTGTTTCCTAAAGAGAACAGAGGCGAAGCAAAGACTGATTTGTTTTAAAGCCAGCCTAGCTCTATGGTGGTGTGGCTTATAATCTGCACATCCATTAAGGATCGATTAGCGCTCCTGGTGACTGGAGTCTTTCCCACACTACAGGCAAAGAATGCCTCACACAGCTGAGGGTGACTCTCACTCCCCGGTTATATGTTAAAAGGATAATTTTAGGTCAAGTGGCATTATTAATTACTCGGAAGCTGGAGCATTAATTGATTTAAAGAATAAGCACAAATAGTTAATTAGACTTTGCAACTATCTGAAAATATTAGACCATTCCTTTCAAGGGGAGAAATAATCACAGGTAAGTGGTGGAAGGGAGGGATGGGAGGTGTGTGGTGTGCAAGACCGTCAGGTTCCCTTAGATGTGACCTCTTAGACCTTTGTGGGGTCTGCTCGCTCTGCATCGTCTCAGCCATACTGGAAATCCTGACACCAGGCAAGCTGCCTGGGTGCTGGAGGCCACACACACAGGATCACACAGATCTATTTCTGTCCAAACGTCAGAAACCTTGACTTGGTTTAAGCAAACTTTTAAGGATGGGAGCGTTGGCTTTTGTCAGCAGTGGGATGTGGAGTAAAAGACCATGTCTTGAGTTAGGGCTCAATTCAGAACCCCTGCTCTTCTCTGCACATCATGATTCCCCCTCACTGCGTGGTGACGGTAGCTGCAGCTGCTCCAGCCAAATGTACTTTTGAGTCTCATTTCAATTGGTGAGGCAGAGGTGAAGTTCACTTCAATTTCATAGGCTTATATCATGTAACTACCCCTGAAGATCCGGCCCTCAGCAAAACAATGGGTGCCTTAGTTTACTGAGAGCTGGGGATAACATTACACCTGAACTATAAGGTCCTGGAGTTAGGGGTCATGCTTACCACATAAAACATTGCTATCTGCTCCTGGAATAAGAGAAGTGATATTATGGAAAAGAAAACAAAAGTTCCCCCAACATGCCACATCTCATCATTCCTGCAGTAGATGCTCCAATATTTCTTCAAACTGACATGTGCACAAGGTTGGTTTGGGCTGATGGCAAAATAAAAAGGCTGCTTTCCCTTGCAATGTCCACACCCCTCAGCATAAACCAAGGAGAGAGTGCAAGTTGTCTAACATGTCTAACTGAAGTATCTGGGCTCAAGGTCCAAAGTGTGGCATCATTGTGGTGATAAAGGACTGAAGCTTCCTGTCTGTTTTTTTTTCAAGTACTGTGTGGTACAGGAAATATAAGAAGATCATAGTGGGAGCTGGGTCCCACTAGACAAGTCATCTAAAGTGAGAGAGGAGGAGGTTATCATCCAGCTAGTTGGCACAGCACCAGGGCAGACACAGAACTCCGAAGGACCTTAGGAAGATGACATAGGTGGTCCACGGAACTGCTGAGTGCAAAGGAAAATCCCAGTGTGCACAGGGTGGGGAGACACCATGCCACACCAGGGGAGAAGGGGGCACCATGAGAGGTGTAAAGCCCACATCTAGTTCAGAGACTGCCAGAACCTTTCGGGTCCAGACAAGCACCAGGAAGATCCTTGACCTAGAAAGTGAGACCTAGTAAGTTGCAAGAAAAGGTCCAGTTGAGAAATGATGATTGTGTGTGTGTGTGTGTGTGTGTTTTATATACATATGTTATATAAGCAAAGCATATACACATACACACCACACACACACACACACACACACACACAGCACCTAGCTGCTGTCTTCATTTATATCTAGCTCCAGCTTGACAAATGGCAGTGCACAAATAAGGTAGGAGTTATTTGTCTAATAGTACTTTTCAATTTTAGTCTTTTAAAAAAATGAGAATCGGCTTTATTTGCTTATCTTCACGTTTCTCTTTTAAAATATTTATTATTCTTTGAAATTACATGATGTATTTTGGTTATATCTATCCCCAGCTCACTCTCTCCAAACTCAGCTCGCTGAAGTCTTCTACACATCTCCCTCCCAAATTCATGTCCTTTCATCTTTTAATTCACCAAGTCCAATCAGTGATGCCTACATGTGCACGGGCCTGAACAAAAAGGAAGAGGATAGGCTGTGTGCTGGTGAGCCAGCCTCTGCCTGGACCCAGACACACATAGGGGTGCCACTTCACTGTGGTGATGCAAAGTCAGCAGTGTGGTTAAAGTGAGGGTTGCAGAAGGTGAACACTAAGCTTTCAAAAGACTGGACATCCTGGCACCCCCGTTGCACGACATCTCTCTGCCCTGCATAGACTCAAGGCACACCTGCTTGGCTGAAGGACCATTCCCGACCTCACTGCCTCTTACTTACTCCAGTAGGCATGATACAAGTCACTGTGGACTAGCCACATTTCGGAAGCTGTGTGAGCATGGATCTGAAAGAGCAGGCTCCCTAGAGAGACTGCTTCCGACCACAGGCAGCCTGGTGTATGAAGTGCTCTGCTTAGGAGAGGGCACAGCACGCAGGTAGATGGCAGGCATGCTGGGTTCTTCCTCCTGTACTTCCTGTTCCTTGGACCAAGTGGCTCCTTATGCAACCTCCACACCAAGATGCTACCATGGAAATTGTATTGGCCAAGCAGCGAAGATGAGGTAACATTAATGACTTCAAGGAAAAACTTAAATTCTAACAAGAAAAGCCAGCTATTTCTAGGACTGCATAATTCTAAATGTTACTTGACTACTTGTCACTTTCACATTGCTAATTAACTATTTTTAACATATAGCTGAAAAATTTAAAGATAGGTTCTAGTGATGATAATTATAGTGGGGAGGTGTATAAAACATAATATATATAATGTAACTTGCAATGTGTATATATAAACAATATATATAATATAACTTGCAATGTGTATATAGTATTTACATTTATATTGATTTATATTTGTCTAATATATATTAAATATAACTTAAATATTAAATATATATTAAATATAATTTTATCAACTAAATAAGCCATCCAATGAATGCTTATTGAGTGTTTCCCTCATGAAGAAGAAAGGACAGTGTTCCCTGCAAGGCTACCCTCTCCTCCACAGGGCTTACATTCCCAGGAACTGAACTCAAGCATTGACAGTAGCTCACAGACCAGGTCTGGAGAGGGGGGACCCCATTATCCACCCCGGCATTCCAGCCTGGCAGTGTCTGGTCCTGTCTCCCAAGCTGCAGTGTCATGACAAGGGACAGGAGCAGGCAGCAACAGCAGGGGATGAAGTCATTTGCCCTCACATTCTCAACAGCCATGCTCTGCACTTGAATCAAGTCGTCAGCATCGGAAAACTAATGCTTGCTCTGGTTCTAGGAAACCTGTGGTGCTGGGCAAGGTAAAGAATCACCAACTTTGGCAAAGGAAGATTGAATGACAGTGGTAATGAAGCACCCCCCCCAGCTACTTCTGTATTTTTTCATCAAAGCTGTTAGAGTTACACATTTTTATCTCTTCGTCCTTTTCATTTATTTTCGATGAAAACATTCAAAACCTTCTCTTCTGGCTACTTCAAAATAGACAGTATATATAACTCTAGTCACTATGTCATATGATAGAACAGCAGTACATTTTCCTACTAGAGCTTTCTATCCATTTCAGGCCATTCTTATCCCCCCTCCCATGCCTTCCTCACTTCCCAAAAGAGTGAGATAGTTAGTCTGCTGTTTGTTTCCTGTGCCTGGCTTATCTCACTTAATGTCATGTGCCCCTAGCTTATCCACCTTACCCCAAATGACACTCCCCTGCTCTGTGTCTAAAATCCATATAGGAGTGAAATTTGCCTACAAATGTCAAGATTCCATTGGGTTTTTCCCCACTGAGTAATACTCCATTGTGTAAATGTACCACATTTTCTCTATCCACTCTTCAGTTGAGGGGCATCTAGGTTGCTTCCAGGTTCTGGCTATTACAAATAATACTGCTATGAACATAGTGGAACAGACGTCCTTGTTGTACGAATGTGCATCTTTTGGGTATATGCCTAAGAGTGGAATTGCTGGGTCTTGTGGTAGACTGATTCCCATTTTCCTGAGGAATCTCTTATTTCCAAAGTGGCTGAACAAGTTGGCACTCCCACCAGCAGTGGAGGAGTGTTCCACTTTCTCCACATCCTCTCCAGCATAAACTGTTGTTGGTGTTTTTTATTTTAGCCATTCTGACAGGAGTAAGATGGTACTGAACTCCTGGAACCCAGTTGCAGAGTGGGAGGAGTAATAAGCAAAAGTGTCAAGACCGGGCTGGTGAGACCCACAAGGCTGACCTGAACAAGGGGAGCTCTTGGACCCCAGGCTGATGGCTGAGAGGCCAACATGGGACTGATCCAGACCCCCTAAATTTGGGTGTCAGTGAGGAGGCCTCAACAATCTGTGGGGTCTCAGATAGTAAATCAGTGTTTATTCCTGGCATACAAATGGACTTTGGGAGCCCATTCCACATGGAGGGATGCTCTCTCAGCCTGGACACATGGGGGAGGACCCAGGCCTTGCCTGGGATGATGTGAAAGACTTTGGAGATCCCCCATAGAAAGTCTCACCTCCCTGGGGAGTGGAGTGGGAATTGGGGGGTCTGGGGGTTGGTTGGGCTTGGGGGAGGAGGGAAGAGAGAGGGAACTGGGATTGACATATGAAGCAAGCTTGTTTCTAATTTAAATTAAAAAAGATCATTGGTATCTGAACTTCAAATGTGTTTACTAATATTGTTTGCCAAATCTCTATTATTAACTTATCCCTCCTTCATTCCATTTACCCTTGTGACAAGTTATTGTATTTCCTTTGAGTAAATGACCATAGTAGGTGTCGTTAGAGGCACTGAGTGGGCTTGGAAATATGAGAAGAATTAGGGGTGGTCCTCTGGGGGAATTGCTTAAGAATTACTCTCACATGTCTCTGGATCAGAATCAGTAGGTTCTAGCCTTTGATGAGCCTGACTCAGTGGTCTGTAGTATTGTCAGCAGTCCACAAAAGATGAACAGAGCAGAGCTGAGTCAGATAATATGGCATCCCAGTGAAGCCAATATGTAGGATACAGACCTTTTCAGTCACAGGGTCTAAAAACAAGTGTGGCCAGGAAGGAAGGGAGACTGGCCACAAGCCTAGCAAAGTGGCCACTGATTGATTGATCAGCCATTAGGTCCAGGTGAGGAAGGCAGACCTCTTATTTAATATACATTTCTAAGTATATGTGTCTGTAAACACTGAGGTCATTGTGTAAACACTGAGGTTATTGTGTTTGGGGGTGGGGGGCTGGTACCTCCTTTCCCAAGCCTGGTTTAAACTGCCCACACGAGCTCGAGGAAGGCTGCTGTGCCTCCTGTCTCCCCATCTCTTAAGTCGCTGCTGCAAAGAGTCGGAAAGTTACAGATGCTCTTCAAAGAGAGAAGGGTAAGTGATGCAGGAAGGTAAGTGCCATGGCTTTCCAATTTGTTATTTGGGGTTTTTCGAGTGCTAAAAGGGTTTCTCGGAGAGGCCTTACTCTTACGGGCATCCAATCAGAAATGCTCAGTTTCTGTGCACACCAACCGGCTGTGACAGCGGGGAAAATGATTCTGTGATTTTGCACATTTCCTTGACAAGTCACAAATGGGTTTTAGTGACCAGCAACAGCGTGTGTGTTAAATTCAGATAATTCATTCTTGGTAGTTATTTTTCACATTCCTGTGCATTAAGAAAAAGAAAGGAAGGAAGGAAGAGAGAGTGAGGAAAGGAGGGAGGGAGGGAGGAAGGAAGGAAGGAAGGAGGACACTGCCTACCATTATACAGTGTAGAAGCAATGGAGTCTATCATAGCAATTTGGAGAGGATACTGTCTGCTAAATGCACAAAATGAAAATGTCAAAGAATTCAACAACATGTCTCTCCTTTGATCTGTAGGCCGGACTTAGGGTCTCTAGTCAGCAGGTTTCCTCAGACCAACTGGGAATTTCCTTATCTCATAAACCACAGGAAGTGTAAAATGAAGATGACCATGGACTATTCTCCAGGTACTCAAATGAAAATGGGCTTCGGGGATGGGCGTTGATCTGGCAATCTTACCCCTTCCCAAGGGTCAAGCGACAATGACAATAAACCAAACAGACTGTGGAGATCTGCTCAGCATACCTTTGGTTTCCAGAAGTTTTTTCTTCAATTCAAAGGATGTTCTGTGATTGGGTTAGACACTTGTGTTGAAAGGAGCGGTTCACACGCTAGAGTCTTAAGATTCATTCAAAAGGAATAGGCTTTTGATTTGTTCTCAGTGGCTCTGCTTTTTAAAGACAATGGTCATGTACATGTTTCCTAAGTGAGGAAAATTCAGAAGGTCAGGGTGATCTTATGATTAATTTTGTCACCCTGGGGGTGGCTTAGTGGGGAAGCATCATGGGTATTTTGCACTGTGTCCTGACTAAATCAACAGCATTTCTAACTGACCTATTTCATCTAAAATTAAGTGTGCCTTCCCCCTTGCCCTCATTACCTCATCAGAAAAGCTGTCTTAGCATGTTTTTCCTCACGGGGAAAAAAAGGTCCTTTTACTTTAAAAGTGAGTTTTCCTCTCAAGTCATTTGTCTGGCAATTTCTACCCAAAATAAATATGTTTTCTCACCTACTAGCACTTTAGGGTAGAGTTGTGTCTTGCCATGCATGTGGGGGGCTCTGTGCAGACGTCTGACCTTAGTGACAGGGCTGAGTCCCTGAGAACCTGGCTTGACCTATGTTTGAGCTCAGTGTATAATTATTTAGGCAATGCTTTCATTTCCCTACCTGCAAAATAGAGTCAGGTCACTCACACTTTGGCTGTGTGTTCTGTTCCCAAGTCTGTTAAGTCTTTACTTTCTTCTCATCTTTTTCAGTGCAGATAACATTTCCAAAGACAGTGTGCACCTGTGTGCACACGCACATCAGCAGAAGAACCCGGTGCACCTGCATTCCCGTAGACAAAGCGTCCAGGCTACATTCTACACCAGTCAGCTTTGCATGTGAAATGGGACTTCACCTTTCTGTCCGCCTTCACGGTAATAAAATAGATTGACCTTTTCTGCCGTGTGGGAAAGAATGTGGTTTGGCAGGGAACCTGGGAACTGAGTTTTCTTCATTTTCCTTCTCTGGCTCTCATTCTGGGGCATGGGCTACGGGAAGAGATTTCGGTTTGCCTTGTGATGAATCCATACTGGTTTCCTCTTTGCCTCCAACTGTCTGTTTTGCAAGCTCCCCTAGCTTAAGCCTCTCAAAAAGCCTTAGCATTCAAGAAAACATCAAATGGAGTGTTAGCCATCTGTAGACTTGTTCTGGATTCCAGGTGGGTGTTTGAGGCACAACAAATGAGAGCCCTATTTTAATATATTTGCCTGTTCTTGTTTCCTCACTTGACTTCCCAATCTAATTTCTTTGCTGCCAAGGCTTCTCACTCATATCGCCATTTAAAATTTAAAAGCAATATATATTTAAATGCAAGACAATGTGCCCATGTAGGCCTGCCACAGTGGGGAGACGACAGTAGGCTTCACATCAGAAAGTTCTGGATGGTCTCTCTAGTGGTAGAGCCAAAGAGAGAAATGTCATTCCACTGACTGGAAATAAAACAAATATTATTTCCTCTCCTGTCATGGTCTGCATCTTCCAACATTAGGGAAATGTTTTTATTCATTTGCTTTTTGTCAGCCTCCATCTGAAGGACCACGACTGCAGAGAACAACACAGAGAGCAACTTCCCGATGTGTTTTTATACCAGGAAGGATGCTAAGTCATCCTTCTCGGAGGGGATTGAGTTCTATTCATAATATGCATGCATTTGGGGTTCTTCTTAAACTCTCCCTATTTATTCAAAACATGCTTTTAAAATTTCCCTCCTGTCTGGAATGATAATATAATTTGGATGGGAATTTCCTACACAACATCCTATTTTTGTCAATCCACTCGGTAACACCCAGTGGAGTGATCGGAGCCAGCGCTCTACACAGCCTTCTGTCACAAAGGCTAACGATGAAGCCAAATGTGACAAGCTCAATAAAAATGGAAAATACTATATATAATGCAGTATGAATATTTACTAAGTATGTTTATATATCTTGTAATGCTAGTTTTTAGAATACACAAGTGAGTTTGCTTCTGGAGTCAGCACTCACAAGTGTGCCCTGGAGAGGAAACACAGAATTATTCTGCCAGTGAAATGGCTCAGTGGATTGCAAAAATATGCAACTTTGAATGTACTTTTTCAAACTGCTTTTTTTCTTTGCTTTTAAATGTGCCTCCAAAGAGCTTTGGTTCTCCTCTTTCCCATGGAAGTACCAATGGTGGTTTCATTGAATACATTATCTGGTGTGTAGCTTGTCCGTAGATGATTCAGAACTGAGGTGTTGTGATGTGAGTGTGGGCCAGGTGTATGTGTGTGCCCATATAGTGTGCAAGTGTGAACCCCATGCCTGGAAAGTTGCTTATATGGGAATAAATATAGATTGGATCATACTGTGAATATTCAATGTTGAGTGACTATAAAAGTTAGTTTCTTTTCATTGATAGTATTATTATTATTATTTTGTGGTATTGGTCCAATTCATTTTATTATTTCCTAGAGGTTTTATGAATTTCTCCTTTTTGTCTTTTCATATAGTATCTTATTAATATAAAACTGTTTTTCATTTTTCTATTACTTTTTTCTTTCTGTGAATCACAAACCACTTATTATAATCATTCCTTTATCTTTCTTGCTTATTTATGTTGATGGGAAAGTCTCAACTACAAATTATTTACTGGGATAGTTCACTTGATATACCTGCATAGACAGTCTGACATGCTTGTCTTCCTGAAGAGTCTATGGCTTTGTTTCATTTCTAGTGAGTTATATGCACTGTGTTATATGGAACACCTCTGCTGTTATGATTTCACAGCATATAATTTAAAAAACCATATTATCTCCATTATCTATTACATAAACACTTCATATATTAACTATCTATGAGAATGCTATATTTTTTTTCTCCAAACTAGGCTTCAACAAGTTATTTAAAAATCATTTCCTTCTTTCAATTTGTCAAATATCTGTTTCGGGATATGAACACAAAATGAGCATAAAATGCATGTTCAGGTCAAAAGAAAGAGTAAACCGTGTTTACTCGTACTTAAGTTTCAACATGTATAGAAATAGCACACAGGAAAAGAAACGAGAGCCATGGCAATTCTATGGCTGCCTTCCTGGGAGGCAACATGAAAAATCTTTTTTAAAATGGGACAGTAGTTTAAACAGAGGGCTTCTAGATTGCCTTGCAATAATCTTTCTCCATCTATAAAAAATATGAGCATAAAAACTACGCATTTTACTTCTCCTCTTAACATGACGGATACAATATAAAAGACCAAGAAAATTTGATAGCCCCCAGTCAGCTGTTTTTAGCATTACAGAAGCTAATGCACCTTCATTTCCTTGTTATAACTGCAGTTTTTATTTAACATCTCTTCTCTGTTTTGATTGAGTTCTTGTACTCAGAATGCCTTTATGCTGCTCCATCTCTCGTTAGATCATTGTTAACTACAGCTGTGAATCAAGATCCATAGGACACTGCACACACATGCAGACACAGGCTGCCCTTAACCTATCAGGACAGATAGAAGAGAACTTGCTCTAGAACTTGCTCTAGAGAGTTAAGAGAGTGCATCTAAAACCATAGAAGAAGGCAGGGTGGCGGGGAATTGCAAAGTGCTGTTTCAAAGTGCTTTGGCGATGATGAGACAGTAGTTGGTTTCGAGAGAAGGTACTGATGTAAGTAAGGTCTCCAACCCCTTTGCTATTTGAGTTACTCTGCCTGTCTGACCAGGTTTTTAAGCCTAAAGTAGCATGTTAGTAAAGAAACCAACCCACCTTCACGTAGACACCAGGGATCCTGGTGCCTTTAGAAAGGCAATGGTGAGCATGAGAAGAGTCTATGGTTCTTGAAGATTGGCATGAATCTCTAAAGGACAGTAACAGAGAGGGGGAAATGTATTATGTACCTAGAGATGCTACCATCTGTGTTTTTATTTATGCAACAAGGTCCATCACCATAGTGCCTCAGAGTAGAATGGCTCAGGCAGAGCAGTGTGGCCAATGTAGTGCAGTACAGAGGATGAGCAAGGCTGTGCATGAACACCAGGGGACTTGATACCATCTAGTCACATACAAGCGAGTGACGGACTGAGTCTGCAGCCTTAGGAGTCACAAAAGCGTTACTAGTCATAACCAGCAAAAGAAATCCAAAATTAAATAGCAGAGCTGAGCAAGTATGTATCAAAAGGGAATTGACAACTTTGTGCAGGAAGGTCAATCAAGCCTAGAGGCTTTTAACTTTCCTACAGCTGAGCTCTTCTGAAGCTGGGCTGGCCAGGGCTGGATATCTTCACATCTATACCTTGGCAAACCGTGTGCCTCTGCTGGCTGAACATTGCATTGTAGTCTGGCAATCTATGGGCAATCGTGATCTACAGACCACATCTCTCCCATGCCCATTTTTATTCTGGGATACTAGCCAAGGTTTGTCTGGCAAGAGTGTTGGAACTTGGGGAAGCAAACAGGGAACTGAGATCCACATACGTAGACCTATGTCCATACTTGCCAAACCCACGAAGCATTAAATATTCTTCTTGAAGAGTAAGACTATGGATGTCAAGTCGTCACTGGGACATCAAATTTCTCAGTCTTTACAACAGTGGAACCTCAGTGAAGATAGGTGACTCTAGAAGTTGATCTATCTGCTGACCTCACACTTGGGGACATGAAACTCCACAAATGTTTTCAGAGAAAGAAGTGAGATGAATCATCACAGACATATGCTTCATTGTTTGGACTGAAACTCTTGCTACCTGAACTTGTTGTCTTATTAGATTCTAGCCCTCCTCTGTTCAATACTGCCTTCTGTTGCTCCTCCTTACCTGGAGACTGTAGCAGATAAACTTCTGGCTCCTTCAAGTTCTTCTTCTATCCTCCAAAGTCCAGCAGCTTTAAACAATTGGTTCCCTCCATTGTAAAGCCATCCATTCTGAATTGAAACATTCAGGGAGAAAATGAAATTTACAAGGCTCAAGAAGGTCCTGAAACCTGCAAGATTGATAAAGCCTCTCCCTAAGGTTATATAAATAGTAACAGTTAGTAGAGAAGGGTACACTCTAGCCATCCTAGCTTTCAGCAAGTTGTACAAGGAGCACCAAAGAGATGGCTTTTGTATGTACTTACTTAGGCTGTGGTGGATTTTTTGATAATGCAGCTGCCTTTGAGTCACCCATGTTCCTTTAAGCAACTTTTTATTCCTGCTCCTGTAAGTACACCCCTGCCCCAATCCACTCACTTACTAACCTGGACCTGGGTAGAATATGTTTGCTGTTGATAGTATCTGGTTGGTTCATGCTGTCCCAGGAAAAGTTCGGTACCCTGCTATAGGCCTTCAAGTAAGGAGATGGACAGAATAAACCACTTCTCCCCTTTTGGCACAACAAGCCAGAGGAGTCACTAGCTCATCAAACCCAGAAATTAACTGAACTTAAAGCCTGTGATATCTATGGGCTTTTTCATGACAGAGGACTGCCAATCTCTTCATCTGGACTGCCTGGATTATCTTCAACTGAGGCATGTGCTTCCCTTTCCTCACATGAAGCAGGATCCACAAGCTGATTACTCTTGGTGCTGGGTCAGCTTGTTATTTTTCTGCACTTTCAACTGTCTTCTTTACCCCACTCTGATTTTTGATGCTCTTCCACTCGTCCTGTCTCTGGAATACTCCACTCTTTGGTATTCTAACTCCTCTCATTTGTGGCATCACATGCAAACAGATTTTACTTCACCACTCAGAAGCTGCGGCAATCTTTATCAACAGATCTCAAAGCAAGATTCTGATGTACTAGCTTCCTTGGCTTGAACTGTGGTTTGCATTCATACCAACTTTTTTCTAAGGAAAAGATGCTTACCATGTATTTTTATTAGATTAGGAAAATATAGTGCTGGGGCTAATTCATATTTGCTTTATGAAGTTTCCCAACATGCCCTCCATTACAAACATATTCAAAGCTGAATGTTTTGCATTAGTCTACAAAAGAACACATCATTATTTTTAAAAATCAAAATTTGATCCTGTTCTCTTTATAGCCATCTAGCTTATTCCCTAGACACAGAATTAAAACAATGAAAACCTCATTAGTTTTCACATTCATTAGTGAAAACATCTAAAATTTCAGATATTTCTCAAGGCCAGTCTGCAGAGAAACTGCAGGGTCGGTGGGCACTCATTAAGTGCCCTTGGGAAGGCATGAAGAAGCATTCTTCCAGTGGTGTTTTCACTACCCCACGTGGAGTTTCACTTCCATAAATAAAGCAGCCTCATGGGTAAGTCTGGTAATTTAAAGCCAATCTCCTGATACCATCAGCAATGTTGGGCAGCACAGAGAGACATGTGTTTGATGCATAGATGAACTAAAATGCACTGAATGGGACTTAGCCTTTGAAAATCATGCTGTCTTTAGTAGATTACAAATACTGAGTAACTTGATTCAGACTGTTCAAAACTGGAATATAAATATTAGTCATCCAAATTTCAAAAACTCCATTTTATTGCCCAGTTACTCAGAAAATACTCCACTAGCAGTTGCTAAATAAATGAAAAATTTACACAGAATCTATTGTACGCCTTAACTTCTTAACTGGAGAGCCATATGGTAAATACTCACAAGTGTCTATTCCTTGGTTTGCTAGAACATCTCATTGCTGACATGGCCAATGCTTCCTCTGGGCTCTTAGCTCCAAACTGATATAGCCAGAATGGTATTAAATCACATCAATCACACTCTTGACGACCAAGCATAGAGATGCACCCATCATAATCCCCACCATATTCTCATGTGTTAACGTAACTGGTGAGAAGTCAGTTCAATGAAGCTACTAGATCACAGAAGTTCAATGATTTTTAAAGCAGGAAAACTGAAAGACATTAAATCCACATAATCAAAAGAAATCATAAAATTGATGAGAGATTATGTTTTAAAAAAAAACGAATTTTATGTTAGCCACATTAGGAACTAAGAGAAAAAAGCAATACTATTTCCCAAGACTTAACCTCTGAGTTAAAAGAGAGGGCAAATAAATACACTCTCTTGGACATAAACAGAGAGTTTACCACACTTAGAAAAACAAATTTACAACTGTGCTAAAAATACATAAAATAAGCACACACAGTTGAAAGGGCATCTAAAAGGAGGAAGGACAGGCTGAATGCCAACTCATCCACTAGTGGGTGGGGGTGGTTAAGACAAAACCTCTGCCCTCTGTACTTCAGAGCCCTGGATTAGAGAGTCAAAAATCCTGCAGATGTTAGACTTTTTACCTCCTGACCATTCCATAGGTCGAGTCCATAATCTTCTCCCCAGTTCAAATAAAAAGTTAAGAAGACATTGAGCCTTTGCTCAGTGCCTTCACTGTGTTGTTATTGGAGACGCTCAGAGCACTTTAACTGTTGCTAGGAGGTCTAATAACTGTGCAGGATAATGGCGCAATTTGGTGGTAATAAGAATAGTAAAATAACAAATCAAAAATTGCAATTATCCTTTGTTTTGTATTTATATTATGATGCTGCCAAAAATGCCACTCTGTCAATGGACTAATAGGGAATTAATCACCAGCACTCCAAACTGTAAGTTATCCCTCAGGGGAATGAAACCTTAGGTGAAGGGAAAGTTACCAACAGAACTTCCAAATGACACAAACCTGAGCCTGAATCTAGGCCCTTCTACGTCATATTCTTTGCCAAACATCTAACTTATTTGAATTTCATTGCTTCCCTTCCATGAAATTGATTAATGCTTCCTTACATTACCACCCACATATGACTGGACACAACCACGGAGTAGTTGATGTAGCAACGCACAGCAATTTCTGTATGCCCAGTGAGACCTGAATTCTAGAGTCTCATGCCACAAGCTTCCTAAGAAACTCAAAGAATGAATTTATTAGGTTAAGAAATCTAAATTTTTCTGGCTCTCACTTTTCACATGGATCTTTACTCCAAGTAGCCTTGTTTGCACCTCCCCAATTTGAACCAATGTCACACTCCTCAAACCCCACAATTCTTTTAGACAGACCCCGGAAGGATAGCTTAATGCCTCATCTCTTTCATAAAGTTCTTGCTTTCCTGATCCACCAGAACCATGTTTTCCTTGGAAATTTTTATTCCCATCATCAAGCGTGGCTGATTTCTCTCTCACTCACCTGTCAACAGCCATTGTGGCTTCTCCTTACTTTAAAATCTACAGCCTTTTTGACGATGTTGCTTTAGATCACACAGAGCTCTGTCCTCTGTGTGGGGAAACCACCCTGAGATCTTTGCATAGACATAATTCTCTGAAGGTTTTGGTGTCTCTACTTTCTTAAACACTGCTGTGTCAGATTCTAGGGGATTCTGACTCAAGTTAATCTCTTAATTATAGCTTCCTGCAAAATAAAAAAACAAACTGTATACTTCCAATGCACGATGGGACAGTATACACATTACAGTTCCAAAAAAGAAGGAATGAGCATAGTGAGGAAATACCAGTGTAAAATAAGACAAAAACCCAGAAAAGCAAATGCCAAATCCTATGGCCCCATGTCCTATATCTGGAACTTTAGTTTCAAAGGGCTTAACCATCTAAGCCAAAGTTGGCTAAAATGTATGTCTGACTCTTTAAGTAGGTAAAGTGAAGGAATTGAGGCAGGGGATTTTATACTGCTATAAGCATCTATTTCATATCTCTTTTTTATATGTCATGCCTGTTATTTTAGAAACCTCACTTTTAAATTGCTCTCCCTGATTCATGTGTGAGATTGAATATATGAAATCTCAGTTTCTTATTCTGGTCACTTGTAGCTTACCTCCCTGGCTATTATGGACTATTTCTAAAACCATAAGCCCAAATGAACTCCTTTTTCCAATAAGTTACTTTTTGTAACTTCATTTTCTCACAGCAACAGAAAACTAACTAATATACCTCCCTATTTGTATTGTCTTTATTTCTTTCTCTTGTCTTATTGCTCTGGCTAGTACTTCAAGTAGTATGTTGAACAGAACTGGAGAGAACAGACACCCTTGTCTTGATTCTGATTTAAGTGGGAATATATGGAGTTAAGATGATGTTAGCTATACATTTATCATATATAACCTTTATTTTTTAATTTATCACAGTTTTATGTGAGTGTGCATGTATTTGTACGTGTGCATGTGCTTTTGCACACTCCATGGTATGTATGGGTAGAGCACAGAGGACAGCATGCAGATAGTGATTCTCTCTTTCTATCATGTAGATTCCAGGAATCTAACTCAGGTCGTTGTCCTTGGCAACAGGCACACTGACCTGCTGGGCCATCTTGCTGGATATTTATGTTCTAACATGCTGATGTAGAATCTATCTATAGGTGGTTTTAAAAAACTGAAGGAGATACAGGGGCGGGGAGTTTAAGTAGGAATGGAGGTAGGAAAATGGGTCAGGCAAGGGGGAAGTGAAGGATGACTAATTATAACAGAGGATACAAGAAAAAGTTATATGAAACCTACTTCTTGTAAGGTAAGTATAAACTATACAAGTCAGAAGAGTGATAGTTGCATGACAGAATAATGCTACAACTAATACAACTAATAGCCATGGTTATTAAACAAAATCCCTTTGCCATTTGTTGGTTAGAAAGGTCCCAGAAGATCCATTGTCCACCAGAACTAGTTGACAAGGCCCTAGTTCTGAAAACAACACACATTTTGTGTATAAAATCCAGAGATATCAAACAGGCATCAACTTGGAATGTCTTCCTTACTGGCCATGTACTTACTGGCCAGGGGAGTTATGCTATCATTGGTCTTACCTATCTGAGAACCCTCTGAACTACAATAGAAACTTTCCAGGTAAGATGTGGCACAATAATTGCACAAGTGTTATGGGGGCAACCATGTATTCACTGACTGATTTGATTTTGAGAACTACTCTAAGAGGAAAATAATGTCTGGTCTGTAAATATGGTTAAAATATGCATAGACTGAGGAGGTCTTATGTCTTGGTGGGAACTTCCTACTATTATTTAGCTGAATTAACAAAGTGCCAAGTTTTCTTCTAAATATGTGTGTTGATGCCATAGGCAAATGCCATTCTTGGTCTTATTCAGAGAAACGTCTCTTTGCAGTGAATTGTGGTAGAAGCAGAGATGCTTGACTAAGTGCATCAGGCTGAGAACTCATTCCTGAATAATTAAAATGGTAGAATTACTGATTTAAGATGTCCTTCTGTATGCTGTGATTATGTGTTGCTTTTATTGGTTAACAAATAAATCTGATTTGGCCAATGGTTATGGAGAGAAAGAAGGTCGAGTCAGGGAGATATCACATAGCCACCAGGGAAGCAAAATGTGAGGTAACAAACCATGAGCCTCGTGGTAAAATACAGAATAATAGAAATGCCTGAACCATTGGCCAAGCAATTATAATTAATAGTTAGTCTTAGAGTGGTTATATGATAAGCAGCTGCAGGAACCGGCAGGTGGGAGAGAAATGGGTCCAGGGGGAACCGGGGAACCGGCCTGGACAGAAAATATCATCCAGCTACAGATATTCGTGTCTCTGTCTCTGCTCTCTCTCTCTCTCTCTCTCTCTCTCTCTCTCTCTCTCTCACACACACACACACACACACACACATACACACACACACATAGAGAGAGAGACACACACACAAGCTTAGGGAACAGTGTAGAAGAGGTGAGGGAAAGGATGTAGGAATCAGGAGACAGGGAGAAGGATTGTGAAATACCATCTTCTGGGCATGATGACATCACAACAGCAGTGACTGCCTGAGAGAGTCTGCACAAAATCCATCTGTTGATCAGACTGCTGTCAATCATACCTCAAGGAGAGGCCCATGTGATCCCACCCCTCACTGCTGAACTATGGGATACTTACGTATTCTAGGGGAGGGACAAACATTCTGTTCAGATGGATACCCACCTTGGCCCCGGCTGACCTCAGTGTGTCACAACACAGCACAAAAAGCTTTGAGGGGAGGAGAGGCTGTGAGGGGTGGGGGGAAGATGTGAGAGGACACGGATGGGGACCACAGCTCACTATATATGTATAAAATTGCCAAAGAACAAATGTAATAAATGGCAAAACATTTAAAACCCAATCATTCTCTCTCTCTCTCTCTCTCTCTCTCTCTCTCTCTCTCTCTCTCTCTCTCTCTCTCTCTCTCTCTCTCTCTCTCTGCTTGGCGAATACTTGGGAACTGATGTCAGTAACCTGAAACTCTCTCTCCTGGTGAAGTCATCCAGCCACGTCTGAAGAAGAACATTTTGCAGATGGCCTAAGGCAGCATCTTGGGTCCTTCCCAGAGTCATTTCTCTGTTCCTTGCTGTGACTGGCAGACAAGGAGAGAGCAAGACTTGAGCCATTGCTCATGATTTCCATGTAAACAAATTTTCCCTCATCCTGTTTTCCTTAAAACTTTGACCTAATTTCTTTCACATGCTGGGTTCATTCTCCTGAAATCTAAAGGTTGCTGAAAATATTGGTAAAGTCTGCAAAATCTCAGAAACAAGACCCCATTCATCCAAGCCCAGGACTCCTGAGTCATCATTTCCTTAAACATACCATACAGATATATTTTGTCTCTTCTATTGATAATTTTACATTAAGACATCATTAAAAAAGCAGCCGCCGGGCTGCTTTTCAAGACACAGTAGCTGAACTCGCTTTCCCCCCATTCCCTAAGAAGGTGCTTAGTTCACATTATAGATTTCCGATTAGCAATGAACCCAAGGGGCCATGGACAGCATTTGGCACTTGCAGGACTTAAGGAACTGCTTCAGGGGGAACCTTCAAGGCTCACAACCAGCTCTAATGCCCCTTAAAGGCCCATGTTTATTCCCCCAGAAGTTCTTGTTTGTGTGTTTATTTTTCACTGATGTTGGCCACTGGCTCCTCTCACACAGGGATATTTGTTCTGAGAGGACAGACCCAGGAAAGTAGGAGCCTGGGAACCCAGGGCAAGCTTCCTGTTGGAGGCAACCTGGGCCTCCTCATTTTTGCATTAGTTGTTGTATTCATTCTGTTTCTACCAACAGAGCCTCTCCAGGATCGAGGCTTTGGGTGGAGGAGTCCAGGGTGGGGGCTGATGTGGGAATCTTTGCCCACTGTCACAGCCCATCAGCACAACAACATGGCCTTCCCAGGGCAACTTAGAATGACTGACCTGGGAATCAGAGTAGGTTCTGCAAACCGAAAGCAGGCAAGTCAGTCGGCTCCAGGCCTCCCTGATTTGGGCTTCTGGAATGGTCTATTCTGTGTGGGATCCTTCCGAATTTTAGAGACACAGCACCTCCTAGTTCCACAAGACCCCCATTCTCAGACAAGATCCACTCACAGTTTAACATAAATTTCAACCAGTATGCCATCTCCTCCAGGAATTGCCTATATTTTGCATGTCAGTCTTTCCTGAAGAAAATGATTCTTTCCAAGACTTAAAGGTTAGCTTTAACAATCCTGGGAGAAATGGGTAGGATCTTCGTCTAATCTCTAGTCTCTCTTCCCACACTACAGTCGGCACACAAGGTCCTGAGGAATGTTTTGTGTTGTTTACTGTAGCTTTGGGCTAAGGCAACAGGACAAACGATGATTTTCCTTCTCCCATTATTCATCATGTTGTTGCTTCAGCTTTGGTTCATCTGAGCTCACGTGGGTTTCCCAAAGGGCTAATGAGTGAGCTGACCAGCACACACTCTCAGCCCCAGGCCGACATCAGTACGAGTGGGCACAGTGGCATTTTGTCCTGCCCGCAACAGCCCTCGGCCTGTGTGGCATCCATCACCGCTTGTTGACTTTGGTTAGCTTTTATGTTTTCCGGGCCTGCTTGGCTGCCCGCAACACCATCGGGTATTCTTCTCTTTCTATTTCTCTGGGTCACAAACCGCAATTTACAGAAGCCTGTAAGCAGAAAGGGCTTTTTTGATAAAGGTAGATGGCAGGGAAAAGACAAATGTCAGAGGCAACTTGTGTTGTGATGTGTCCTGTTTTCATTATAGTTTGTGCCCTAAGGAAATATCACAACCTGCAGAGAAGTCAATATAAGCACAGAGCAGTAAAAGAATGGGTGAGAGGACCCAGCCCTTCCTCCTGCCCAGCTGCAGATGGAGAAACTTAGAGACAGACAAGCCTTCAAGTTTATCAGGGACGTAATTAAAATTTGAACCAAAGGCTTCAAATGCCTTCGTGGCTGAGTCCACCATAGGGCTGCTGACCCTGTTAAGTACATGACTTTGATAATGAAATACCTGGGGAAGGAGATGATCTGGGAAGAGAAAAATAGAGTAATTTTATTTGTTTTAAGTTTACTTTAGAGTCATTTTCCTACAATAAAATGACCATCTGGTGGTGAAACCAAATGATGCCAAAGAGTGGAATCGGCACACAATACTCCCCTGCCCCGCCCACACCCCTATAGACCCTAGACTGAGCATCACTTGCTTTGTAATATCCCTCCCAACATGTGCTCTTTCTATGCATATTGTTTGTCTTATAGCCCAGAACGTCACAGACGTACACCAGGACCACTCAGAATAGATGTTCTAACCATTGGTCTTTGGACGGTTCTCTTTTAATTATGATGAAAATAAGCAAGAACTTGACCTTCCTGGACATCAGAAGAGGACTCTGTGACTTCTGCTTCTCTGTTCTATTATTCTGACTTGCTGAAGCTATGGCCCCATCACCACTCACTGTTTGCCTCCCCCACCTTTGCTCCACAAGCCAAACGATGTGTTTGTAGCCGTGGGAGTTCCGTGCTGTGGAAGAGCGACTGGAAGGTAGCAGGAATTTTCACAAACTAAAGCCGCCCCCGCTTACCTCTGTTTAAATTACTTTCTCTTGTAGTCGCATTTCCCCAGAGATGAAGGTCAGACAATGCCACATCACTCACCACTGTTTCCACATGAGCCCTCTGTCTTGACACTGTCAGGAGAATGAATTACCTGCACTTGCCATGCAAGTAGTAACATGGTTTGCCATGATGCTGGCTGCAGTGACGTGTTCTTGGACACTTACTCATTCAGCCTGGCATCGGCCTGTTTCCTGCTTTTGGTGTAGGGGAATACGTATGTGTGTGTGTGTGTGTGTGTGTGTGTGTGTGTGTACATATGTATATTATTCTGTCTATATCTGTACCTACATTTTCCCCAGTTTAGTGAACATCATTAATACCTTTATAAACATTATGCTTGGGGCTTTATGAAATTGATCCACATCAGAGAAAATGAGGCAAGAAATCCTTAATAATAATTTGCCCGATATATCTTATCCTTTCCCTCTAAATCACATTTTTGCTAGAAAATTTTTCATCACAAAAATTAATGTGCCTGGCAACCATCTTACAATGAGGTTATTGTCATAGACCAGCTGCTTTGACATGGTGGAATTTGTTTCTCTTCTGAAGTCAGAGAAGAATCTGTAATATGCAATCAGATGAAGCAATGTTTTTTAATCAGTTCTAAATATACATATGGTATAAATTTTTGCTTTCATACTTATTAGCAATGCTTCAGCTTAGCGTGTTTGAGTGAGTGATGCGCTGTTGGGCCTCATGTAAAACATCACCAATTCAAAGAGGAAGGAGGCCCAGCATCAAGCTCTGGGGACATCATTGTCCATCCAGCAAAGCAATCATGTAAACAATACTTTATAATTAGAACAGATGAGTGCTAAATTGCCATATCATGTGTTATTAAGTATTGTCACAGTGATTACGGACTCCTTGACCACATATACTTCAGAACCCTTAAAGACCCAACCCCTTATCAGATAGGAGAGGGTTGGAAAGTAAGTATCCTTGGGCTGGGGAGGTGGCTTGATTGAAAAGTGTTTGCTGTACAAGCACTGAGTTGAGTCCAATACCTAGAACCCACACAAAAATGTGAAGCATAGTAACAGCGCAAACTTACAACCCCAGAGCTGCCGTTACAGAAACAGGTAGCTGCCTGGGGCTCTCCGCCATCCCCCTTAGCCTACTTAAAGAGAGACCTTGTCACACACACACTTGTCACACTCACACATGTACACACATACACATGTGGAGGCATGGGGGATGAGACTGACAGTGCCTGAGGAACAGCGCCAGAAGCTGCCCTCTTACCTCCATCTCCACACACCCAAACACGAACTTAGACACACGTGAACATGCACATGTATGTTTACACACACAGTTGCACACAAAAAGGAAGAAAATAGAAGTTCCTGTAGTCTGTCAAGCTTGGCCTGCTGGTGTTCCTCTATGAAGAAGCTTTAAGAAGATTTCCAAGACCAGCATCAAAGTTCTTCAATTAATTGCCGGTTCCATCAGGTGGCCAGGAGGAAGAGACCAGTGCTGCTTCCCGGCCATACTCCTGCCACCTCATATCTATGAGGTGGAACTGCCATGTCAAGCTTGCTCTCCCCTGTCTAAGACATATGGACACTTTGAGCAAGGTTCTCACCATGTGCATCTCTCCTCTGGGATAATTAAGTAGAAAATGGTAGTTTCCCCTGTTGCTCCTTTTACTAGGAGACCCTGTTTCAGACAAAGAATATTTGCAAAAAAAAATTAAGAAGCTATATTGGTACAAAGTAAGTAAATAAATGAAAAAGAATTTTTAATAAAAAAGAAGGAAACAGAAAATATTGTTTGCTCGTTTAAACAGAAACTCTTTGGAATACAAAAAGGAAATGATAATTTTTCTTAGATAAATGGTATTTAATTTCTTATGGCTATCCTGAATCACTCCAAAATAAGTGGATGCTCCCCACTTCATTCTCTCTCCTAGGTAAGGTTCTGTATTTCTTGAACTGTATCACTACTGGCTAGTTAACTGATCTCTTGGATGGACTGCAATTTTCTTATCTATTTTTGCCCATTTTTAAAAATCTGGTATTAGTCCTACTTTTTCAATTTCTAATTTCAACTGCCAATCATCTTGCCAACTGTCTTCTCTTGGTGGTGCCAGGCTCCCAGGATGCTTTCTGATTCCACGAATGTGTGTTTTTACCCAGTCTTTCTATCTTTTGGGATGTGTCCTCCCATCTCTTGGGAACACTGATGATAGATTTTCTTTTGTGCTTTATTCTACCTCTTGCATAATTTGCATACCCTGACTTCTTTTTCTATTTTCTGTTTTGGTCTCTGGGTTTCATGTGGTGCCTTCGTGCACATAACCTGGGATGTTTGCCTGTTCATCTGGTTAAAGATTCAAGAGTCTAATTGGACACCTCAGGGGTATGATTACCTCTATCAAATAGTAGTTTGTGAATTATGATGCATTAACAGACATCCAAGGGATCACCAAATTTCTCCCAGAAGGAAGTCCTCCAAACACCTGGTACATTTCCGGTGTTCTTTCTATCCGGCAAGGGGAAAGGCCAGCAGGTCACCAGTTGGATATTCATCCTGGATGGCTTTGGTCTACACACAGTGCTTTGGTTTACCTGCTCAGGCTCTGTGTCTAGGGCCTCTCCAGGGAATACAGCTTTTGTTTCCTGGGACCTAGAATGGGGAATTGAAAGCTTCTAACAAATTCTCAGGGGCTTTATGCTTCCCATAAAGATATTCAATCAAGGCGCATGTTTTAAACCTCTTCACTCTCCGTCTTCAGTGTTGCTAACTTTTGAGATGTCTCCATGCCTTGTGGATGGATGGGCACCCTGACTTTGTCAGCTGTCATTCATCTATCACCTTTCCAGTGGTTGGAGCTCCGTTGGTATTGCCCACTTACCTTTCTTTTTAACCCATTGCAGCTCTGGATAACTTCAAACTCAGAGAGCTCTGCCTGTCTTTGGCCACCAGTTACTAAAATTAAAGTCTGTTTTTACAGTTCTTGTAAATTTATGTGTTTTGTTCTTTATTTTATATCAATTACAAAGTTTGATGAGATAAATTCTAACTTTGACATAATCAGTTTTAACCAGAAATCACAGTTACTGCATTAAAAATAATGATTTTTTAAAGTAAGACATGTTCATAGCTATGTGCACCTGAAAGGAGTTTAAACACCATCTACTTTTGAAATCTTACTAAAAATATGGAGAAATAAGACAAAGACTGACAGTGTTAAGGTTTTATCAGACACGTTCAGGCTGCTCAAATCAAACTCCGGTCTCTCTCAGCATGTGCCTGTGGCAGAGGCCCTTTGATTGTGTCTCCTCAAACTGCCACCCCTTGGAAGTTAAAGTTACCTTCATCCGCAGTATGGAGGGCCATAGACCTGACATCTAATTTTAGCCCCATAAGCCCAAATCCCTTGGTCATAGCAGCTGGACCAAAGAAGCTCGTCACAACCAAGATGGATGAAAATTTCTCCCACAGCAATTGGAGTTTGACTCTGAGATGTTCCAAGATGATGTTTTAAGTGAAGGGGAAAGCTTAGGATGGTCCATCACTTTCTGGCTAGCATACAATTACTTTATGACCTTTGCAATACTAAATAAGAAAGGTAATAAAAGTGGATGCGCATGCATAGGTGTGTGTGCAATGTGTGGGTGACCCTGGGTCTGTGCCGTTCTCTGCCATAGCCATTTATCTTTAAACGATGTTTGCCATCTCTACTTTTATTCCCTCGCAGGAAATATTTTCTGACAAGTCACTTCAGTATTAAAAGGACAATAAGAAAGATTGGCAGGTCACAACAGAGTCAGAGTCAGCACCCATAGTGTCACTTTGTGTGTTGTCGTGCCTCCAAGTGATTGTTCAGGAAGAGTTAGGCTCACAAAGAAGGTTGTTAGGGCCGAGTGCACAGGGAAAGCATGAGAGTCAAGCAGTGGGGGAGCCCTTACATGTAGGAATGCATGAGAAAATATGGAAACAAGCTACAAACACGCCTGTGGGGTTGTGTTTTCAGGATGATTGATGAGGGTCTGTCCGTGACATGTTCTTTTTAAAGGGAAGAAACAACAAAAAATACGCAGGGCAGCTAGCCCCCCGCTGCTCGCCTTTCCCCATCTCCTTTTGGGGTAGATATATGGCTTCAGTGCCTTTCAAGTGTCAGCTGGGAGCTGCTGGGGCTCTCTGTGACTCTGTGTGTCTCTTTAGCTTCTAGGAGCACTCAAAACCTTCCCAGTGGCGTAAGGAAGCCACACACATGCACGCCCTGCATGCTGGCTGCCGGGAGGTTCTGCCACGCTGATCTGCTGTGTCTTTGAAAGCCTCTTGTTTTCTGTGGGTATGGTTGAAAGAGGAGAAAGGGGAAGAGGTAGAGAAAGGGGCTTTCTAAACCCTGACTTGATGCTTGATTCTAGAAACTTTGGTATTCTCACTCTCCTCTCTTAGGTCCCATAAGTGAGTAGAAGAGGCCAGTGTTATCCTAATAAATGACCTAGATCACAATGTATCAAATAGAAACTAGCATAAACCGGAGGGAAAGTTGGGAAATAGGACTCAAAATTTAAGGAACAGAATACAGTAAGTGTAATGTTGCCATTCCTTTTTGTTATCCAAAAAAAAATGCAGCACCACACTTAAAACTACATAGTCTCACTTCATGCCCTGTGAAAGTCACCTTTGTATCTGTGCTCATGGAGAACTGACCGGCTCTCTGGTCTACCAGCAGCACAATACACATTGATTTATTATATAATCACAGAACAGTGTGCTACATTACTTTGTTTATATGTGTGTCACTATTACCTCCAGGAGAGCCTGAGTTTCCTAAGAAATGTCTTACTTGACGTTGAATAATTAGCATGTGGTGTAGTACTGTCAGTATTTATATAGGTAAGTTGATAAAGGAAATGACTTCAATGTACAAAAAAATAATTTTGTGAAAGGTTTTTCTGTCCTAATTCCTCCAAATATTCCTACTCTGTCATATGTGAGATACAGTTGTTCCCTATTATCTCATAGGGCCAGCAAAAAACTGACCAGTCTGTTTCAAGACCTGAAGAGGTCAGACAGGAAAGTGGGGTCGTTACCCCTGATTTGACCTCAATATTTAAAATGGTGGCAAAACTTTTGTTTTGTTTGAGACAGGGTTTCTCTGTGTAACTGCTCTGGCTGTCCTGGAACTCACTCTGTAGACCATGCTGGACTAGAACTCAGATATCCACCTGCCTCTGCCTCCAAGTGGTGGGATTAAAGGCATGTGTCACCACAGCCTTGCCACTACAGAGATTGTCTAAATCTTCTTGTCTGTGAAATGGGGTAGTTGTTTTAAAGGACAACAGATTCACTAAATGAAATAATAAACCCCTTCTCATGTCACCCCTCTCATGGAGATAACCCAGTGAACACTAGACTCTCTGAGCAGACCATTCCCAGTGTGCAGTTTTCCAAGGAGGGGCATTCCTAATCAACCCCACCCTCCAGTCAAAGCATTAACAGGTCATTGTGGCTTAGCTCTTTGGAGTGAAGGATTCTAGGCTGGAGATATAAAGTACTTGCTAGGCAAGAGTGAAGACCAGAGTAGGGATCCCCAGAAACCCATCTAAGTGGTGTATGGCATAGCAGCCTGGACTTAAACGCAGCCTGGGCATGGGTTACCCAGGCAAGCTGCTCTGCGTTTTATTGAGAAACCTTTCCTCAATGAATATAATAGAAAAGTAATTGAGAATGATTCCCAACATCAACCTGAGGATGTGGTGTAGTACTGTCAGTATTTATATAGGTTAGGATTGATGTGCATCTACACACATGCAAACCCACACATACATGCAAACACACACACACACATATGCAAACACACACATATGTGCAAACACACATGTGTGTGCAAATATACACATACATGCAAATACACATATACATACTAGCACATACACACATGCAAATACCCACACATACAAACACACACATACACTAGGAAGAAATGAAGAATTCATGCTGGTACAGTAACAGCAAACTTAAAGTTAATTGAGAATTGGCAATCAGACTTAAGTAGTTTGAAAGTATATTTTATGTTAAAACTATGGTTTTCATAAAGAAACAATTTCTATAATTCAGAAACTTGAACAAAACATACTCTTTAAATATGTAATGGATAAAAGAATAAGTAAAATTCAGTCAACCAAACCATGTTACTAATGACTTTTCCAGAAGAATGGAGATCCCCCGCAAGACACAAAGGCCCTCCCCCTCCAGTGCCCCAATGAAAGATACCATCACAAGTACATAGAGTTGAGAGAGACACTCAAGACAGTTCTTTGAGATTTATGTTCATGATGCTGATTTATTTTCACCACAGTATAGACCTAGGCAAAGAATTCAGGTTGCATTTGGAATTTCTGCTGTCACCTCCCCTGATTTGCAAGTCACCAAGGGTTAATTCCACCCACCTTACAGACAACTAACTAGACTTATCTAAACTGCCTTGGTTAAGAGTCAAGGGACCTAGCTCTGCTAGTAGTCAACTATGTAACGTGGCACATTTTATGTGCATTTGTTTCTTCTACTTTGAAACTTATTTTACTATTATATAGTGATTGTACAAAGTAACAGGCTTTATTATAATAATTCATATATATAACATACACTGATTGCTCCCTGCCCCATTATCCTTCCTGTCTCTCTCTTCTTCCTGTTGGTTTTCCCCCTCTTCCCATAATCCCCTTAAATTTCTATGCCTATTTTTCTTCAATATATGTTTTTATTTAAATTAGAAACATGAATGTTTCACGTGTCAATCCCAGCTCCCTCTCCCACCCCTCCTCCCTTGTCCCTCCACCGGCCCTCCCAGCCCCCCACCCAATCCCCATATTATTCCCCAGGGAGGGTGAGGCTCTCCTTGGGTGGATCTCCAGAGTCTGTCATTTCATCCAGGGCAGGACATAGGCCTTTCCCCATGTGTCCAGTCTATGCCTATTTTTTTTAAATCTAAATTTTTACACTTGAGATGAAAAAGTGAAATACTTGTCTTTCTGAGTCTCGTTTATTTTGCTTATCATGATGACCACTAGCTCGTCCCATTTCTCTATGGTTATATCTATATCTATCTATCTATCTATCTGTCTGTCTGTCTGTCTGTCTGTCTGTCTATATATACACATAATATCCTATCTATCCTCTCATAAGGGGTCATCTGTTCTCCAGTTGGGGACATAATTTCTCTATTGTAAATAGTGCAGCAGTAACTACGGGTGTGGAGGTATATTTATGGTATACCAAGCTACTTTCAGGTATGTACTCAGGAGTTGTATGGCTTCAATTCCTTCAATTAATAATTTATTAATTATTAAAGCATCTTTGATTTCAAAATTTGAAAATGTTCTGCAATGGCCGTCCTTTAGGAGACTAAAGAATTAGGAAACTCACAAATAAGCAGAGCCTCTTGTACTTTTCCCATTTGGGAAGCACTCATTCGTCAGTCAGCACCCAATCATTTGTTCAGTGTTCTTAATGTCATCCATCCATTGTGCAGTAGTTTCAGGCTCCAGGCTCTGGCTTTGTATGCCCAAGAGGTCTTCTTCTTTGTCTCGTCTCTCACTGTTCCCTTTGCTCCATCTCAGTGTCAGGATTCCTTGTCTCATTTGTTCTCTCTCCCAATACTCCACTCGGTGAATAAAACTGCAATTGCTTTACTACTTTCTCTGTCCCTGACGGTGAGTTTTCCGACTTGGCATCTCTCCTGGAACACCCAGCATTTACTGCGGCACTTAGACCATCTCTTGTGTCTTCCTTTCTTTCATGAGCACCCAAAGGAGACAAAAATAGACAAGAAGGCTGACCATGGCTGGGTAGTGAGTGCAGTATTAACAATAATTAGGCCTGGATATAAATGGATCCTTGAGGGTTCATGGAAGCTGCCCACTATGTGGAGACTCAAGACTGTCTGTGTGATAGGGAAACATTTTGAACTCTCATGAGGGAAAGGGAGACTCCCCCTGTAGACCTGGTGCTAAAGGGGAAACTTTCGGTGATTAAAAACAAATCTTCAAAACATGGAGCAATGGGAAAAGTCTTTAACTGTCCTGTGAAAAGGCATGCTGATATCTAAATCCACAAATATCTCATCCCCAGGGGGTAAATAGCTATTTTTGTCTCCAAATGAATCCATATCCCTAGAAAAGTTTGCAGTCTGTTTGAGAAGACTAATGTAGCATTAGAGGTGAAAAATACCTTCAATTTCTCTTTGAAATATATGTTCCAGAGTTTCTTTGTGTTGTAAAAAACATGCCTTCAGAACACATGCTTTAAAAATGTATTTATCTTTACATGCATATGTTTGCGTACCACATGCACAAATATATTGATTGTATGTATGTATGTATGTGCACTGTTTGCATTCAGCATCCATGGAGACTAGAAGAGGTCATCAGATCCTTTGGAACAGTAGTTACAGATGATTATTAGCCACCACGTTGGTTCTGGGAACCCAACCCTGGCTTTTGTAATAACAACAGGTACTCTTAACCACTGAGCCATCTCTCCATCCCCAAGAACAGATCATTTCATTTTAACTTAATCCTGGGAGAGTCTCTAATTGTTCCCACAATGAAGCAAGTACTTCCAAATGCCAGGTGGATGCAGTGTCGGATGAAAACGCAAGTTGACTTATTCATCTCGCTAGCAAATAAATAAGAGAGAAGATAAAGTCTTTTCATATAAAATTATATTTTCAGGAAGCCCAAAGAAGGGATAAAATCTTGAATCTGATGTATGTATATAAAATCCCTCTGACCAAAGAGAGATCTATTTTTCCTTAAAAAGAATGAGACAATAATTTTGGTAGCAGCTGAAGAAAGTAGGGAAATTCTATTTTTCATGGTCACTCGGGATGGAGGCAGAGAGCCAGTGGGGTAGAGCGGTATCAGTACTCCTAGGTGCACTGGGTAAGTGTTACAAACGGAGTGAAGGAAAGTGTTCCCTGCCCCTTTAATGAATAATTCTAAGGCACACAAGTCAGCCTGCCATGAACTCCACCCAGTGGACACAGCCTTCCCCCATCCCTCGCTGCCGCCGTGTCAGCGGCTCATTATTCCTGCTCCATCAGCTTAGTGTGTAAATATTGAAGCAAGTCTAAGGAGCCTAGGAAGGGAATGACCATTGCCACATTAATACTAATGAGTGGGACGGAATCCGTGGAGTGTTTGGCTAATGTTGCCCCAAGGAAACGGTTTACAAAGAAGGAAATCAACGGGATGATTATTAATTAAAAATAAAAAGACCATGATAAAAATCCATGAGATAATAAAAGAAGAAAAGAAGGAAGAGAGGATATAGCCTTTGGAAATCTCTCTTTCCCCCTTCCCTGTCCTTCTCTCTGTGTTTTCTCTTCCTTCCTCCCCCTTCTACCCTCTCTTCCCCTTCCTCTTTCAATACTCTTTTCTGTCTCCCTCCCTTCCCTCCCTCTCTCTCTCTCTCTCTCTCTCTCTCTCTCTCTCTCTCTCTCTCTCTCTCTCTCTCTCTCTCCTCTTTGTTCCCTCCTCCCCCTTCTCTCTCTCTCCCTTTCCCCCTTCCCTCCCTCCTTCTTCCCCCTCCCTCTCTGTTCTCTCTCCTACCCTTCCTACTCCCTCTCCTCCCCTTTTCTCTTCCCCCTTCCTCCTCTCCCTTTTCTCTGGTATCAAAGGATCTAGATGCTCCTCTGTAAAGAGGAGTTTTGGGGAAGGGAAGAAAACAGAAGAGAATATAATGACAGCCATGTGAACTTAGAAAAGCCATTTTTCCTTTGCACCTCATTAAATGCTGTAACACCAGCCTTATCAAACCCATCCGATACTTGTACCAAAGCCATTTGTTTGGGAGTGGACATTGAGCGTATTTACTTTAAAGGGTCTGCCACACAGTCGCTGTTGCAAATGACACTTCACATCCCTCATTTCGGAACACTTTCACTTCAAAGAAACTCAATGTCCTGTACTGAAGGAGGCTTAGAAAGCAACTAAGCTCTGGGTGATTTTCAAAACCCAGAGTTGACTTCCAAATTCTGCTGGGGTGGGGAGCCTTCCCGCAGGCTCTGCATGATCTGTGGCAGCTCGCGCTTCTCCCAGCCGACACAGGGAGGCAGTGCGGGAAAGCTGGCTTCAGCTATCAGGAAGCTGCTGCAAGCTTTGCTGAGGGACTTGGTCACCAGCAGAGTTCCAAAGTTCCTCGATGCTTGTTCAGATTTTATGTAACTGAGACTTTTTAAGGAAAGGGGTCAATTTACCTGACCTTGGTGATAGTGTGGCTGCGTCGCCGGGAACAAAACACTGTAAAAACTATAAAAAGTGGCAATTATTTATTTAAAGCAGTTTTATACTGTATGGTATATCCAGTTCCCAGCATCCGCGGAGAACTCATGCTGATCTCATGGCCCAAAAGAGCTCACAAGGCACAATAAAACACATTGCCCCGCTGAATTCTCCAACATCACAACATTGTTCCCATTTCACCATGATTGCAAGACTGCATTCAGTAAGATCCCTCAAGGGCTGTATAGGGACTTCAGTCTCCGTTGCCACAAGTCACAGACAGAAATAAGAAGTCTGGCTTCTCCCAAACCCAGTCACAAGTGATTTTCCCTTTAAAATGCCATGTGAGGTGAGTGTAAGCAGTAAGTGAATGCAAGTCTTTCAAGGCACCTCTCAGTACCAAAGGCTTCTAGCACTATAGTCATAACTGTACCGGCGACTCGACTTCCCTGCCTTTCCTACAGTGTTAATGCCCAAGGGAGACAGCTAGGTCTTGGCTTCTCTGAATGCTCCACAGCCTTGGCACAGCCTTCACATACTTGCTCCCAGGTAGTTAGGTGTGCAAGTAGATAAATAATGGAAAGTTTCAATTAAGCCAAAATAAAGTGTTCCATTTGCCTTCTGTATGCTTTAAAATAAAATGCATTTGTTAAATATTCCACTACCAATAAATCCAATTTTTAATATTTATCAAAAACAAAAATACGCATCCAGCACTGTATTGTACACTACAGTAAGTTAAAACAAACAAACAAAAACAAAACAAAAAAACAAAAGCAAGTGTATTCAAAAGTTCTAGGGGAAACGGACAAAGAGTAAATCATTGCTTTTGTAAAGTTCAGTGGAGCGCTATGATCTAAAAAATGAATAAAGTAGTTGAGGAGGGGTTGTGAAAGAAATGGATTGAGAAAGGGGATTCCCCCATGTTTCTCAGAGGATGAAAAGTGAAATTAAAGAATGAGAGGCACTCAGCAATCCAATGACTAGGGGAGAGTTTGTGGAAGACAGAGGAAACCGGGATGTGTTAGCTGAGGGGTGGGGGGAAAACATGATACTTTCCAAAACTAAAGCTCGTTCATACATGTGGCTGTTTGTTCATACATGTTGGTGTTTGTTCACACATGTGGGTGATGAGGAGTGACCTTGGGAGAGTCAGAACTGAATGCAGATCTTGTAGACCTTAGTAGAGAGTATATTTTCTTCAGAATCTGTAGAAAGACTTTCCAGGGTTTAAAGGTCATAATGATGTCATCAATCTGTGCTTGTAGTTCATCCTGGCTGTTCTGAAGAGAACAAGTTGAAAAGACACAAAAGAGAAGGTAGAGAAACGGCCTTGATTCCAGGGAGAGATTCTCCATAAGCAAGGTTTCTGTTTCCTAATGCAAGATTAAAACAGATTTGAAGAGGGGGAAATCAATTTGCTCACACTCTAAGGCCATTGTGAGTTATTATTTAATAATGAGTATTCAGAATACCTTTTTGAACATCTATTAAGGTTGGAAGCTCTCATTAGATGCTATAGGAGCTAAGGTAAAATCCATGTGCTTCATCTCCTGCCCCCTGAAGAAGAATGCCAATATCATTGAAGAATTCTTAAGGTTAGATGGTATTCAGGGGCATGAGCAGGCAAACAGATTCTGCTGTGGAGATTTAACATAATGAAACATCACATAATTTTAAAGATGTTTCTTGCATTCTTTGAAATATGAAGTTTAGTTAGCATTTTGCAAGTAAACCTAAGAACCTGTGAGCATTCAAACCTAAGTGAAACACATTTTAATTTTAGGAAGAGGCATTACACTGTCCTTGCAAGAAGATGGCTTCTAGATCTCCTTGTCTCAAGCTCAGGGCATCTTTGGCAGGCAAGCACAGCTAGAGTATGACACAAAGTTACCAAGCCCATCCATCCCTGCTTCCATCACCAGGCGTCTGTTACATCAAGGGTATGCTGACCTAAAGAAAACACTGAGATTGTACACTTGTACAACCTCACCGAGATGCCAGTGGAAAACTAAAGTGAGGAACTACATGAAATTATAGTTAGGCTTGCTTTTCAGCCTGGTAGCACCTATGCTCTAAAGATTTCCTCCATACACTCCAGTTTGTGATCAGATCATTTAAAAGAATAACTCACACAAGGCTAAAGGGAAAATGTTGCCCAGAATGTCCCCTTTAAACATTTTACTTGTTCTTTCACGGTAGTGTATAACCAGATAATAACACATTAACTGATCATTTGTGGGCAACTCTGACTCTGAACCCAAGTTAATAAAATACCTGTCAATTAAAATTTGGCCTCAAGATGGACTGACTTTTACCGATATCGCTATTGAAATGACCACCCATGCCAGCTGGGAGTGCCATGTTGTTAATGTGAAATTTTGCTTTTTGCTTTGTAATGTTTGTCTACCTCAAGGACTGTTTTTCCCTGTGACTGGCCCAGAATTAGGTTCACCAGTTTTATAACGTGAAGTGTGCCTGGGCTCACATTCTAACAGGCACCGTCCTATTGCTCAGAATATGGTCGTTTTCTGTAGGTGCTTGTCCTGTTTCTATCTCCCCCCATATTCACTGTGTGCTAAGGTCAGCCAAGAAGGTCTGGCCATGGGACCTGACAAAAGCACTGTGCTTCTTCTTTGGTAACTTTGAATATATTCAGCAGTCATCTGTCTTCCTTTGATCTTCAGCAAGCACAAGCCCTTTCTCACTAAGTTGTCCTCCACAGTTTGTTTTTGATATTTAAACAGTTTGGACATCTCTAAAAGTGGAGTGACACTGACACCAAGATAAGGTGCCAATCAATTTATTAAGTGATTTTGTACAAAAATGGCAATGCTAACATGACCCTGGAGCATGGCTAATTCATCTTCTGAGAAGCGTGAAGAAAGCCTCTTGCCTGCCCTTGTCTCTCACAGGGTGAGGGCTTGAAGCACCGGGCCCTCCTCTGTACAAGTGGGCAGGTGGCCCCACAGGCAAGATTGGACTTTTTTATGTTTTTAAAGTTCAATCAGTAGACATCAGGAGGACTTCTACTTCTAGATTTCTCTATTTTACTGAATTATGGATACAATTATGGATACATGAGGACATGTTATATGCAATTTCAAGGGACATTTTGTTCTTCTAAGATGACCTGTCAACGTTTTATAAGTCATCAAACTTTACAAAGTTTATGAAAATTTCAGTTAATAATTTTCAAAGAGAGATTTATATAAAAGGTATGTTTGTTTATTCATTTTGGTCCAGAGCATTCAGGCACAGCTGGTGATAAATGCAGAATGCATGTAGGGTTGGGCATTTTGAAGCAAAATATACAATATCCACAGAAATAAGAGAAAAGATTACCTTTATCCCTTATTCTATGTGAATGCCAAACAACTTCAAAATGAAATAACAAAGAATTAATATGACCTTTCAATAACCTTGTTCAGGGTAAAATATCTAACTCTTAGAATGAATTCTCCTGGCTGTCTCACAAGACCAATTTTACATAAAGTAGACTCAATCATCCTTGTGTCATAGAACAGAAGAGCAAATGTCATTTAGAGTATTTGCCTGTCAGCCAGATACAACAAAAAGAGCCAATGACAGTTCAGATAGAATGCCACTGTGGTGGCTCATTTTATGTCAACTTCACTGAGCTAAGAGGTGTTCAGATAATATTGATGAGTGTGTGTGTGGTGGGAGGGGGTATTCCAGAAGGACACTAGCAAGGAAACCAGTAGGCTTATCAAATAGGTGGGCATCATCCAATCTATCTGATGCTCATACAACAAAAAGGCATATGAAGAGCAGCTTTCTTCCTGCTTACTCAGGACACCTGCCTTCTCATGTCCTTGCGTGTGCTTCTGACTCTTTAGTTTGACCTTTAGGTCCAAAATGGGATTTACACCAGTGACTCCTCATCTTCTTGAGCCTTCTGGAATGTTCTAGAAGAGTACTGTCAGCTTTCCTGAAACTCCAGCTTGTCAGTGAATAGGTTCTGGCATTTCCCAGACTTTGTACTTGCCCGAACCAATCCTGCTGAACAAATGCCTTTATTTGTACATAAATGTAACAAATGCCTCTGTGTGTATGGGTTGGGGGTGGCTCTTTTCCTCTGGAGAATCCTAATAGCCACATTTAAGGGATAAATGAGAAAGAAAAATTACTAAACACAAGGGATGACCAGAGAAATAGTTGGAGAATATTATGTAATAAAAGTCAATTGGTATGGGAACTACAAGATGGCAGGGCCCAAGAAATGAGAAAAATAATTCAATTATTATTGACTACTATGTCCAGAGAATATGGATTATTCTGTTTCTCAAGGATAAAGGTTTTTCAGACCTGAAAACACCACATTACCATTTTTCAGATGGCACAAGGCTCTATCTAATGGGTTAAATTGGATCCTATCAAAAAGATATGCTACACCCCCAAATCCTATACCTCAGAATATGACTCCACTCTGAAATAAGACTTTTAGAGGCAGTTAAGTTAAAATGAGGTCGTTAATGTGAATCCTAATTGAGTATGACCAGTATCTTTAAAATGCAGGGACACTTGAATGCAGAGATAGGTGTAAAGAGAAGCCTTCCTGCCAGCCTGGTTCCAGAGCCACATCAGTCCCAAATAACACACAGGAAGCTATATTAATTATGAAGCTGTTGGCCTTGCTTGTTTCTTACTGGCTAGCTCTGACTTAAGTATTTACCCCATAATTGTTAATCTAAGTATTTCTCTTACTGGAGAAATTTCCGGGGTTCCTACCCCATGGTGGTTACATCTCGACTCTCTGTGTTTCTCCTGTGTTTCTCCTACTCAGAGTCCTCCTGGATTCCTAGTCCCACCATCTTGGTTCCCTATTGGCCAACAGTGCTTTATTGATACATACACAGGACTTCCCCCATCAGACAGGCACATACACGAATAGGACTGGATGAAGGTACACAGGGAGAAGTCAGGAGTGATTGAAGTCATGCCCCAACAAGTTAAGGCATGACAAAAATGACTGACAAGCTGCAAACAAGGTTAGTGGTGTCTCATGAAGCTATCAGAGATGACAGCCCTTCTCTCAGTTCTCTGCCTACAGGACTATGGGACAACAAACTTCCACTTTTCCTAGCTACCCAGCTCTTGATACTTTGCCTCAGCAGCCAGTGGGAACAAATACACCCTCTTCTATTAAGTTCTGCCAGACTAGGCAACAATATTATCTACCAGCTTTGACTCCTCGGGAGGAGAATTCATGAACCAGAGAAAGAAATGAGTGAGTGAAACTGCTGGTCTGATCCTGATAGCTGCCCCTTTCTTGCAGAGTCCCTATAGAATATCCTTCACCTCCTCTTAAATCCAACATTCCCCCTCCATCCATGAATTGTCTTCCTACTAGTGGATCAGCTAGAAATGGGGAGCAGGAAGGCGTGGGTACCGTGAAGAGCAAGGGAAGAAGCATCTATAACTTGGAGCTTGGATCAGGAACTCTGATTGTCAGCATTCATCCTATCCAATCCTGGCCTCTGGAAATGCTTACTTGACCTTCTCTGTGGTGTTCTAGATGCTTAAGGATGGGCCTGTAAGTGGGACAAACAGACTACTATAGAGGTTATGTCCTGGCCTGATCTCACACTATCTCATACTAATGTATCTTTCCTGAACAAGCCAATCAAGACAGCTTAATCCTCCTTACACTCAAACTTTGAAAGAATTGGATTCTGTACATGATCTGGGATGATTCAAACAACCTTTCAGTGAGTATTTTTCTTCTGTAGACATTTAAATCCAAATAGGTTGATTTCTAGTCTTTCAAAGCCTGGCCTGAAAAGATAAACTGCCATACCTCCTCCAAGTGTATGTGCGTGCATGAGAGAGAGAGAAGGGTACTGGGAGGGAAGATTGGAATATTAATATAAATTATGCCCTAACACTGACGTGTGCAGCTGGCATTTCCATTGTCTCGTCTCCGTGACAGTGCCCTCCTCTGGAAACTGTTAGGTTAAGAGCTAATGTCGGCTGTGCCACACAAAGGTGATGGCAAATTGATGAGCCTGTGAAGAGATTTAGAGGCAAATAGGGAAATGCATCGTTAATGCTATTAAATATTACTTAGCCTATACAAGCTGCATGTTCAACAGTTTAAACTTTAATTGCTAGCTGATGCAGAAACAAGCCTGGATGTATGTAAATCCTATTGAAAGCTAATATCATTCTGGCTGTTCAGATGGATAAGCAGCCACTACAATTAGCAATGTGTGCGGCTAATGATATTAGTGCAAAATCCATCACATAGCAACCTGGGCCTTAAATCTGAGGGAAGTTAAGGCTCCCCTGCCCACAGAAGTCCCATGCTGGGGAGTCCTGCCAATTAGTGCTCAACAGTCCTGGGTGTGAGCCAAGAAGGCTACAGGAAGAAGGGGGGCTCAGTGCACCGTCACCTTGAATTGTTCCTCTTGCCCTTCACTGCAACTCCAACAAAGCACAGTATGACTGACATTGCCTCCTTCCCACTTTCCACAGAAAGACACTGCAGTCCAGCATAGAGGCAGAAGGGTCCCCCCACAGCTGTCGAACCCGGATCTCACTCGGAATACTGTGGTTGTGCAGAATGAGGAAAAGTGTGGCTTTGCTCAGACACGGCACCATCGGAGCAGGCTGCTGGACAGAGTGCTTACCAACATGCTCACGATTCCTAAGAGGCCTCAGTGACAAGAAATCTCATTTAAAACATCATTGGTTTATGGCCATCTACAGAAACTGTCACAGTCAGAGTAAAACGTCTGAACTGACTACAAAAATAAGCATTGATGTTGTCATGGGAGTTGCTGACCAGATGATCCCCACGGTGCAGTGGAGAGGATATAGTGGAGCATGGTTCTGTCCCTTTGATTGGAGAATAGCTGTCTGTGACTAAGAGATTTCCATTCCACTCTAAGAAACTTGAAACCTAATCTTGGTCAGAAAAACTTTCACTGTACAAAAGGCTGTGGTTTTGTTAATCTAACTGTAAAAGTTGTTATTACCATAATATGCAGTATATGTCACAATTGAGCTAAAATGACTCCAGATAATTTTAGTGAATCTAATTTTTAAGACATCTGTTTCATAATTAATTCTAAATATACCTATGTTTAAAAACACATATTAAGATCAATATGTGGGACTACTTATTTTAAATAGATGGGTGTTTTTTCAGTTAACACACACGTATGTATGCATGTATGTATGCATATTTAAAAGTATGAATTATTATTATAACATATTGAAGACTTCTCTTTATAATCCTACACATTCAATAATTAATAGTTTATTCATTTAGAAGTTAGTGTGTATCATACTGTTTGGGATGATGTTAGTGTATCAGATGTGTATATAATTACAGTTTAGGGAAAACATTCTGCATGCCTTGCTGTATACTTGTTGAAATGGTAGAATGTGACACACTACACACATGTTCTATACAAAGAACTTACATTACATGAACATGATGTGCAAATACTTCAGGAAATTACCCATAGCTGGGAACTCACAGGCCCCAGGGAATCAATCCATCTATGACTATGACTTTACTAAAATGACACAATATCAAACTGCCCCGTAAAATCTTATTTCTCTCCCTGTAGATTGGTGCAGCTCTCAGACCTCATCAGAAAAGTTTCTTCACATAACAAACATTGCCAAACACAGACACTCACAACAGCTCAAAGTGCTGAGAACAGGTGTAGGTGGAATAATCAGCCATAAATGGGGTGTGTGAGTGACACTCCTTCTCCCCTAAGGCTCAAGGACTATCATGGAAAGGGAGGCAGAAAGGTTGTAAGAGCCAGAAGAGGAAGTATCCTCTGGATATGACATGACCACTGAAGTCATAAACACACAGTAGCTGTAGTTGCCTGCTCAAGATGAAGCCAGTCAACACTCCAGTATGGAGGGAAAGGGGTTCTGAACCCCACCTCTAACCAAGGTCATGGACAGTTAATGGTTTGGGGGAAGGAAAGTCAATATCTTAAGACTGTGGCTTCTGGAAGTTGTCAATGCTCCAGTGGACAGTTCCATACTCAGGAACATATGGGCAGCACTGATGAAGTTGGTGGATTAAGGAAAAGAAGACAGGAAATTGGAGGTGGGTAGGGAGGTGGGGTAGTGGTTGATCTGGGAGGAGTTGGGGGTAAATATGTTCATGTATGAAATTCTCAAAGAATACATATATATATATGTACGTGTGTGTGTATATATATGTGTATGTGTGTGTGTGTTAAAGTTTCAGAAAACAAAGTTTGGATTGTTGTTTTTGTTTCCCATCTTTTAGAAGAAACTTTGGGCAGCTTTGCTAATCTTGGTCTGTCCTGCGGGAATCTCATATTCATGCAGAGAACAGGCCTAGATGAATGTCTGTTGGTTTGGATTGGAGACAATCTATGGCCATTAGCAATGCTTTCTAGTTACATTGAGAAGGTTACACTCAATAGAAGATTAAGCGTGCTTACTCTAATGTAAACTTTTATTCTGTTGTAAGTACTTCTCAATTGTTCTTAAGATGACTTTGGTGTTTTCTTGAGCTAAAGAGAATAGACAGCACTTTTCCACTAATATGGTATTTTTCACAATAAATTTAATCAAAATTTACTTCTAAATAGTCTTTCTCCATTATGCATTGTGATCACAAGCATGCCTTTGTACTCCTTCCAAAGTAAGTGAGATCCTAAAATACATGCATCTCATGCTGGAGGAATAGTTGAATGACAACAGTTGTGTATATGCAGAGTCATAACAGCAACAAAATGAGGCTAACACTCCTTAACCCTTATATTCAGCATTCATTGGGGTCATACTAAGTACCAGATAATTTGGTATGTTTCCATGGCATTTGCTTTTCCTGAGTAAGTGATTGCAGGGCCAGGAAGACAGCTTTGTTAGTAAAGTGCTTCCTGTACAAACATGAGGGTCTTTCAATCCCCAGCTCCTATGTAGAAGCCAGGTGTTAAGGTGCATGCTTGTAACCCCAGCAGTGGGGTGCCAGGTGACGAGGAATACTGAGGTTTGTTGACCAATCAGTCTAGCCTAGTACGTAGGCTCCAGAGTCAGGGAGAGATACTGTCTCCATTAAGTAAAGAGAAGTTGAGAACTCCCAGCATCCATCTCTAACTTCCACATACAGGCATACACATGTGCACCTGCATATATATGTGCATGTGCATGCACACACACACACACACACACACACATGCAAATAGCTTAATGAGGAAGGGACAAGATAAGCTTAGTCAACATAAAATTATTCATAGACTTTGAATTGATATTTACAATCTGTAGCCCAGAGTGTAGGCTATCCAAATCTAAAACTTGGGCTGCATTAAAAATGAACATTTTAATGGTAGGAACTGTAATAGAGCTGTGTTGATTAGCAAGAAACTTGCAACATTGTGGGGTTCCTTTTCTAGTAAATCTTCAAAATTGCATACAGTTTGAAATACATATATTGAGTTCTCTCCAAATGTTCAGAGAGTTGGGTCTTAGACCTTCACCATTAACTGTCTGGCTCAGGCACTGCATTCACAACTTCTGGGGTCATCTAGTGCCAGTAAACAACAAGGACTCCTGTTTCTTCCTAGGGGACTTTCAGGATTGTGAGCCCGATTTTATCTTCATAACTAGTGTGCTTCATCAATCAGCTCATTTTCATAACTATGAATTGTTTGGCTTAGAAACTCTGCTCAGTAAAATAATCTGAAAACAGATCCATTATGTTTATTCTCATTTCACTGTCAAAAACTTAAAATGTGAAATATCTGGATTCCTTCCATTGCCCAGGTGGGCTTTGCTATGTCAACAGAGGGAGAGCAAAGTGCTTATTTTAACTTGCCATGGTGTCCATCTAGCAGTTAGGCACACAGCTATAGATGGTTGTTTAAAAAAATTAAAATAATCACTGTCCACTGACATAGGGTCATGTTTATTGCATGTTGAAGAGGATTTTTCAAGACAAAATTTTACTGAAATTATTATTATTATTATTAACAGGGTTTCTCTGTGTAGCTCTGACTGTCCTAGAACTCGATCTATAAATCCTAATTATAAAATAAAATGCCTGTCATATACTCCTTCCCATAGGGTCGGGGATCTTTGGGAAATGAAGGACAGAAAGCTGTAAGAGCCAGAGATGGTAGTTAACTTCAAGGAAATGAGTTTTCTGGGTACAACAGGGCAGTTGTATATGTGAGTTCACAGTGATTACAACAGCATGCGTAAGACCGGTGCAAGCTCAAGCCAGGTAAAATGCCATCATAGAATGGCGAGAGATGATGATGATGTCCCACACTAGCTGAGAGCTTGTTTTCTTTAGTGAAGTGACCCATGGGAAGTCTACCATGCTTCAGTGCATGCCACACTTCCAAGGGAAGCTGAGTACAAAAAATGAATTCAATGGGCTTGCAGAGAAGAGAGGGAGAGGGGGAGGAGAGAGAAGAAGGGTAAAGGAGGCTGGAGAGATAGCTCCATGGTGAAGAGCACTGGTTGCTCTTCCACAAGACCCAGGTTCAATTCCCAGCACCCACATGGTGGCACATAACTGTCTATAACTCTAGTTGCAAGAGCTCTAATGCCTCCTGGCCTCTCTAGATATTGCACACATGAGTGGTATGCAAAAATCCCATACACACATTTTGTAAATAAAAATAAATCTGTAAATAAAAAATCATTAAAAATTAAAAGAAGGAAACTCAAAATTGGGGGAATTTTCCAAATTGTTTATTTTATAATCAGGATTTTAGCTCAAATGTTACTTTCTAAGAGATATTATTTGTCCATTGACAATGAACATAATATGTCATTCATACTTCTGATTCATCACACATATTACTCTGTGCTAGGGAAAGGGTAGAGAGGGTAGATCTGGAAGGAGTTGGAGAAAGGGGTGAATGTGATGAAAATATATGGCATGAAATCCTCAAAAAATAAAATACTTGTTTTTTAAAATGCGTGTCAAAATAAATTTTGTTTTGTTCAGGGGTTTGTTTGCAGCTGTTCGTGTAGCACATTTTAAAGAAAATAGGTGATCCTTCACTGTTTAAACATGTGGGCTTGTTTTAGGAACATTCTAGGAGCCTCTACAACTAAGCAAGCTGGATACATCTATTGCACCGTAATGAGTAAATTCATATTTCAGTGTCTTGAAACAGAAATTATTTATCTCTCATGAAAAACAGAGGATGAATGAGGCAAGTTTGTCTTATCTGGATAGGTTTTTAACCCTTGTGTTTCCCTCACCTCTTTCTTCCTGTGAGAATGACAGAGATTCAAAAGCAAGCTGGTTAGAGCATATCTGTTATCATGTCTTTGGCCAGAGTATGTCTTATGGCTTAGCATAGGTGCCCTGCCTTAGCCATGTGATAGACTATATGCTCTATGTATATGTATATTTCTACAATATGAATGTATGATGCATATATTTATGTGAAAATATTTATCATTGCACGCAATGATCTACATAAATCCTCATTGCCTTCTAGTTTGAGTATATCACTCTTTTTTGACCTCTGTATGCATTTGCACTTTCAAGCCCCGCTTCACAGATTTTAAGGGGCATCCCTATTCTCTCTAGATCACCAGTGTCCTAGGAGCCATTATAGACGGAACAGTCAGTGAGCTTCTCGACAGTTCTTCAAACAGAAGGAAAACCTAGAAGGAATACGTTCCAATTCACGCCCAGAGAAGGAAGCAGTGGCTCCACCCACTTACTGTATGCTTTTAGGAAGGGGGGCATAAAATATGGATGCAGCATTCTTTTAAATCCTTTTAAGAAGCAGTCATCCTCTTACACCCCCTCCTTGGTACTATTAAGCCCTTCGCAGGTATCCATCGTCGGGAAGCAGGAAGACTGCACTTTAAAAGGATTTTAAATAATGTCTCCAAGAAATATAGCAGCGGATTGTTCGGTGTAGATTACCAGCCAAGAGTGTGCTCAAGGGGGAGGGTTCTCTTTTAAAAGGTCTTTAAATAATCTAAGTGTGCTTCTTGGCAACATTTCTCAGAAGCATTTAAAGAACAGCTATCTCTGCCACACCTATCCACCAGCGAGGTATACCTGCCAAAGACAGGAAGAATCAGAGGGCAGATAGCATGTCACACCCTTGTCATCCTCACAGCACGAAGATGACCTCCTTGCCCAAAGCACTGAATGCATACAGACTTCCTTAGTAAACATAGCCTCCCTCCTGAGAGTCGAGGTCAAACACCTCTAAGAACATTTGGAGGTTTACTTGGTGACCTTTGCAGGGAAATGAACTGTCTATGCTTTCCAGAAAAGTACAAAGAAAGGAGTACATGCTTTGGTTTCTCTTTTCTTTTCCTTCCCATAGAACGTGGCTTTGAATTTGAAAATCAACAGAGTCTAAGCAGCCTGCTTTGTCTTCCCCTGACTACTTCCTCTCCAACTTCATTCTCTGTGTTCATTCACATGTGTGGGTTGATGGAGAACATATGAACATGGTGTAGGGCTTACAGGCTTCGCCTTTGCAATGGGAGGATGCGGCTTCCTGATACTGGTGACTCTATGAAAATGTAAGAGCCCTACGGAGCTTCATTCCTGTCTGACATGCAGGCTTTTAAAACATGGATGTGCCTGATGTGGTCACTAGGATAAAATGGAATCAAAGCATATAAAACACTCACCTCCATGCCTACTGGATTCTAAATGTTGATCACGTGACCTTAGAGTGCCATGACCATGGAGACTGTGACTATGTGAGTGTGGCTTTGCTATTGTGACTATAGAAGGCACCTGCCTTAGTTTATCTGGTTTGGTAAACTCAAGAGTTGAGTCTGATACACAACAGCCACCTGTTTTAAGGACAGCTGGCTGTATTCTCTCTGAAAGCCAAGGGAGCTTTTCCCTTGAGAAGGAAGAATGAACAACTAATTCAGCATTCAGTGTGTCCTGGGAGTGGTGGTGCATACTTACAGTCCCAGCACTTAGAATATAGAGACAAAAGGATCAAGAGTTCAAAGCTAAACTCTTCTATGTAGAGAGTTCAAAACCAACCTGGGGTGTACAAAGTCCCTGTTTCAAAAAAAACAACAACAACAAAAAAAAACAAGATCAGTGTGAATTTAGTAGTCTGTGCTACTTAGCTATCTCTCACTATGGAAGATACCTGAAACAATACATTTATTAGAGAAAGGTGTTGGGGAAGTCCTGTGCATTTGCCAATAAAGCACTGTCTGGCCAATAGGGAATCTAGATAGGTGGGACTAGGAGTCCAGGAGGACTCTGGGTAGGAGAAACACAGGAGATTCAAGATATAACTCCATGGGGTAGGAACCCGGAACTATTCTCCGGCAAGAGGCATACTTAGATTAACAATTATGGGGTAATTACTTAAAGCAGAGCTAGCCAGTAAGAGACAAGCAAGGCCAACAGCTTCATAACTAATACAGCCTCCTGTGTGTTTATTTGGGACTGATGCGGCTCTAGAACCAGGCTGGCGGGAAGGCTTCTCTCAAGGAAAAAAACTTCTCTTTACAGAAAGGTATATAATCTGAATCATACTTTCAAATAGTTTGGCTCAGGATTGATTACTCAGTGGTCTTTTAGCTGGTAGTTTTAGGGCCTGTAACAACCACAATGTCATGCCAAGGAACATGTAATAGATCAAAGCTGCTCACTTAGCAGAAGCCAGGAAGAAGAGAAAAAAAAGAGGGGCCAGGGCACCAATATCCTCCTTAAGGATCTCTTCCTAATGACACTTTTGCCTCAAACAAGAAAATAAATTCTAAGAAGGTAAATGGTAGAGACGCTAACGAGCTTGATTTAATCTTTCTACGACATATGCATAGGTCAAGTTATTCATCATACAGTTCATGTATACATAATACAAACAAATAAATATACAGTTTCCCTTAATGGTCTAGAAGAGTTTCAGAAGTGAGAAACATCTTTATTTATTGGCTCCTGCTTATTTTACACACTTGTGAAATTGTTCAATGTTAGGGCCGAGATCAAAGACATCCCTGAAGGAACAAGACGTGGAGCTGACAGGTAACTAGAAACAATGCAGTTCAAATGATGTGAGGGAAAATGATGTTCCTCTAGCATTCAGACACTGAAGCAGGCCTTGTGTCATTGACCACAATGACAGAAAATCAAAGTGAACCCCATTAAGGGGAAAAGCCATCTATTTTTGTTAGCTCAGCAGGCACCTGGAAGCTCTTCCCAGTGTGAAAAGAATGGAGGGGCACTTGGGAAGATGGAGGTCTCAGTTCAAATGGCTGTGTTTGCGCCACCTGGAAAGGATGGATCTCTTTTAAATATGAGGAATTGATTTTAAAAACAGTCCCCTTGTCTATGTTAGTTCCTTTCCTGACTTTCCATGACAAGAGGATGTACTTGGATGAGGACCTTTGCAGCAAACTGAGATGAACCAAAACACAGGGACCAGTTTTTAACGGCAAAGAGCTGGCCAGCCTTTTATTTTCTAATGCTTTATTTCTGATGCATTAACAGTGATGCCATAATGGGGATGGGGAGACTGGAGATGATCGAAGAAACCACAGAGAAATGAGAAATGCAATCAAGAGTGTCTTAAAACACTTCATCATCACTCAGAAAGGAGATATAAACATAACGCCTTTCAGTCTTTCTCCAGGTGATGCCCCTGGTTCCATGGTCTGCAGTTGCCTGATGGTACAAATTGATTTTTAAACTCCATCTAGTGAGGTGGAAGCCTGGAGCAGCAGCTGGGTATCTCTGGCTCCGCAAAGGTGTGAGCCTCAACTCCACTATGCACCGCAAGTCTACAGAGAACTTTCAAAATATGTTGACTTCCGTTTTTGTCAAACCTGCATCTGATCTCCCTTAACCAGGCTCAGAAATGTTAACCTATAGGAAGTCATGCCCCCTGCAACGCTAATCTGCCCATTTGTATTTGACTTTGGATCTGAATATAAATATGCTATGAATGTGAAGTCTCTTAACTACTACTTAAATAAGACAAAGGACAGCCCTGTGCCCATCAGATCTCAAAGCCAGGCTTCACAGGGTACCACATGCGAATCAGGAGAGGTGGGGACTCCTGGAAGTGAACTATTACTGACTTTGGGGCACTTAGGGGGATAGGTTGTGAGTCTAGAGATTAATTTCAGAGGCTCTGCCCCAACTCAAGAATGAGAAAATCCAAGCTAGCGTGGCAGCCCTGCTGTCCTCAGACATGGTAAAATCACATGACAAGGTGAGGGGATGAGAGGAAGTGTGCACCCATGTTAGGGAACAATATTTTTGACCTGAAATAGAGTCAAAACCACTGACTCGCTGAAATCCTGGCACATGCTTTCCCTTGGAACTGATGTTCTAAACAGAGATAGGAAATTCAAAGGGCAGCAAATCTGTGTCCCTTTCCCTGCCCGTACTGGACAGGCTGCATGGAGAGCCTTATTCAGCCTGGTGGTTGTGTTGGTTCCAAATCATGCGAGGTGGGTTGGCCCGCAGCTTAAAATGTCCCCATGGCGTCTGGATAATTAACTCAGCAGTTTGAGCTATTCCAAATGCTGTTCTTTTGTCGGGGAGAAAGGATAAATACATTGGGTGTGAGTGATGGCCAGCGAGGGGAAGCTGGAATGTTTGCTCAGCCTCAGTTTTCTGCGAGCTGAACAGCTTTCCAAGGCCACTTTTTTCTCCTCTCCAGATGTTCCCGAGGAAGATGCAAATGAGCATATTTTAATGGTGCAAAACTGTCAGATGTTGTCCAAGGAAGCTAGCAGAACACCATCACACCCAGGAGGTTCATCTCTGATGGAGAATGCCCACTGCCATTAGTTATGTTGCCAGAGAGTTCGTGACAAAAGACACTCAGACATCTCTGAAAGATTTTCATGAGCAGCTTCTTAAATCCCTTGATTTCACACAAATGCCAGCTCAAAGGTGTCTTCCCATTAGAGCCTTTGCTTCACTGTATGACCTCTGTGCCTTACCAAGGGCAGCCCCCCAGAGCACAGCATCTAAATGTCCCTCCCTGAACAGGACTCAGTGAAGTGTCACTTTCACCCCCTTCCCCTTTTCTTTCTGATTGGATCCCACCTTCTTTTTAGTTCACACAATGTTTAAGATGTTTGCTGTCTGCATTGCTAACGGTACAGCAGATGAAAGCTGAGAGATTTGCTGGCCACAGTGCCCTGATAGGCAGGAGGGTACTGCAGGATCTGTGCCCAACCTTGACACATTCCTGACATAAGAGCTTCTGTCCTGATCTGGGCCTTGCCAAAACCGAACTCTGAGCACACAAGGATAAACCAGAGCAAGGCTTAAAGACTCTTGGCTAAGGATTCAGGGAAGGGGGGAAGGGTAACAGAGCACATGTGACATGAAGGCAGGAAAGGAGCAGAAGTGGAGATGGAGGCCAGGACGATGGAGGAGAGGAATGGGAGGGCCTAATGCGGGATCAAGTGAAAATAAGTTTGTATAAAATGCCATCAAGAAACATGTTATTTTGCATAATAATTTAAAATCAACACATTAGCAGACCCTTCCTGCCAACAAATGCCACTGAGGGACCTGGAGGCAGAACAAAGCAGCCAGCATCAGCTGCTATTCCTTTCTTGTCCCTGCACACTCAAAGAGAGAGGAGAGGATTGAGCCTTGAGCCCATACGCACCAGGAGAGGGACCCCACCTATACCCACTGGAAGAAGAAATGGGAAGACCACAGTATAAGAACGCATTCAACAACAGAAAGACTTATATGACACTACCAGAGTCATGGGTTCTACACCAGCAAGACCTGAACATCTCAACACAGATGAAACAGAAGAGAATGACCTTAAAAATGACTTCATGAAAATGATAGAGGCCCTCAAAGAGGATATGAGAAAATCCCTTAAATAAATGGATGAAAAAACAAACCAAAAATGCAAGAAATCAACAAATCTCTTAAAGAAAGCAAAGAAAGACAAGAAAAAAAAACAATCAAACAGATGAAGGAAACAATTCAAACAGTTCAAAACCCTGAAAACTGAAATAGAGACAATGATGAAAACACAAATTGAGGGAATGCTGGAAGTAGAAAAACTAGGTAAATGACCAGAAACTACAGATGTAAGCATAACCACAAGAATATAAGAGATGGAAGATAGAATCTCAGGCACTGAAGATAAACTAGAGGAAATAGATTCATCAACCAAAGAAAATCTTAAATCCAACAAACCCTTAACACAAAGACCCCAGGAAATATGTGATATCGTGAAAAGACCAAACCTAAGAACAATAGGTATAGAAGAAGGTGAAGAAGTAAAGCTCAAAGAGGCAAAAAACATATTCAACAAAATCAGAAGAAAACTTTCCCAACCTGAAGAAGGACATACCTATGAAAGTACAAGAAGCTTATCGAACACAAAATATACTGAACCAAAAAAATTCCCTTGCCACATAATAACCAAAGGACCAAACATACAGAATAAAGAAAGAATATTAACAGCAGCGAAGCAAAACGGCCAAGTAACAAATAAAGGCAAACCTACCAGAATTACACCTTACTTCTCCATGGAAACTATGAAAGTCAGAAGGTCCTGGATAGATGTTCTATAAACACTAAGAGACCATGGATGCCAGCCCAGACTACTATACCCAGCAATACTCTCAATCACTATAGACGGAGAAAACAAGATATTCCAAGACAAAACCAGTTATACACAATATATATTTGCAAATACAGCCCTACAGAAAGTTCTGGAAGGAAAGCTCCAATACAAGGAAGTTAGCAACACTCACAAAAACATAGGCAACAGATAATCCTACTTTACCAAAAGTCAGAAAAAGGGAAAGATGCACACACAATACCACCACCAAACCAAATCTAAAACAAACACTAATCAACAATCAATGGTCATTAATATACCTCAATGTCAATGGTCTTAACTCACCTATAAAAAGACACAGGGTAACAGAATGGATACAAAGACAGAATCCATCCTTCTTCTACATACAAGAAACACACCTCAACTTCAAAGACAGACATTACCTCAGAGTTAAGGATTGGGAAAATATTTTCAATGAAATAGCCCTAAGAAGCAAGCTGATGTAGCTATCCAAATATCTAACAAATTAGACTTCAAACTAAAATTAGTTTAAAGAGATAAATTAGGTCATTTCATATTCATCAGAGGAAAAAATTCATCAATATGAAGTCTCAGTTCTGAGCATCTATGCACCAAATACAAAGGCACCCACATTCGTAAAAGAAACATTACTAAAACTCATATCACACATTAAACCTCACATACTGGGGTCTGACAGCTGGAAAACAAACATAGGACCAAACCAGGCCCCCTGACCATGGGTGTCAGCTAGGAGGACTGGGTAGTCTATGGGACCTCTGGCAATGGAACAAGGGTGTGTCCCTAGTGCACGGACAGACTTCAGGAGCCCATTTCCCATGGAGGGATACTCTCTTAGCCTAGAT